>NC_042985.1:39778878-40406378 GCF_901001165.1 Salmo trutta | reverse complement strand
TCAAAAGAAGTTAAAGTTGTAATTATTTACAAATAAGTAATACAGTGAGGGAAAAAAGTATTTGATTCCCTGCTGATTTTGTACGTTTTCCCACTGACAAAGAAATGATCAGTCTATAATTCTAATGGTAGGTTTATTTGAACAGTGAGAGACAGAATAACAACAAAAAAACAGAAAAACGCATGTCAAAAATGTTATAAATTGATTTGCATTTTAATGAGGGAAATAAGTGGAGGTGGAGAGAGCAGGTGGAGAGAGTAAATCAGGATATGGGTAGGTTTCTGTGGTCATATTGCCAGGACCGGCCGGGGGAGTGGGCAATGTTCATCCCCTGGGCAGAGATGGCCCAAAACTCACTCCGCCACTCCTCCACTAACCTCTGTCCTTTCCAGTGCGTACTGGGGTATCAGCCGGTTCTGGCACCGTGGCATCAGAACCAGATCGAGGCTCCTGCGGTGGACGAATGGTTCAAGCGCTCGGAGGAGACCTGGGACGCCGCCCATGTGCACCTACAACAGACCGTGAGGCGGCAAAAAGCGAGCGCCAACCGTCATCGCAGCGAGGCCCCGGTGTTCGCACCGGGGGACAGGGTCTGGCTCTCGACCGGAAACCTGCCCATCCCCCTGCCCTGCCGGAAGCTGGGTCCGCGGTTTGTGGGGCCATTTAAAGTCCTGAGGAGACTGAACGAGGTATGCTATAGATTACAGTTTCCCCCAGATTATCGCATTAATCCCTCGTTCCATGAGTCTCTCCTCAGGCCGGTGGTGGCTGGTCCACTCCAGGAAGCTGAGGTGCGGGAGGTTCCTCCACCCCCCTGGACATCGAGGGGAACCGGCGTATGCTGTTCGAGCCATCCTGGACTCGAGGCGTCGGGCGAGGGGCCTTCAGTACCTCATGGAGTGGGAGGGGTACGGTCCGGAGGAGAGATGCTGGGTGCCGGTGAAGGACGTCCTGGACCCTTAGTTGCTGCGGGATTTCCACCGTCTCCATCCGGATTGCCCTGCGCCTCGTCCTCCGGGTCGTCCCCGAGGTCGGTGTCGGCGCGTGGCTCCAAGGGGAGTACTGTCACGACTTCCGCCGAAGTCGGTCCCTCTCCTTGTTCGGGCGGCGTTCGGCGGTCGACGTCACAGACTTTCTAGCCACCGCCGATCCACTTTTCATTTTCCATTTGTTCTGTCTTTGTCTTATCACACCTGGCTTCACTCACCAATCACTTGTTTATGATTTAACCCTCTGTTCCCCAAGTTGTATTTGTGAGTGATTTTTATTTGTTACGTGGATGATTGTCAGGCGGTGCACTTTTGTTTTAGACTGTGCTTTTGGCACTTGTATGTGTTATGTGCTGTAAGTTGGTAACCGGTATTAAAGTGTGCCTGTTTATGATACTCCGCTCTCCTGCCCTTGACTTCGCCTCCCATATACACGCACTACAGTACACTACTGTTCAAAAGTTTGGGGTCACTTAGAAATATCCTGGTTTGAAAGAAAAGCACATTTTTGCCCATTAAAATAACATCAAATTGATCAGAAATACAGTGTAGATGTTGCTAATGTTGTAAATGACTATTGTAGCTGGAAACAGCTGATTTTTAATGGAATATCTATATAGGCGTACAGAGGCCCATTATCAGCAACCATCACTCGTGTGTTCAAATGGCACATTGTGTTAGCTAATCCAAGTGTATCATTTTAAAAAGGCTAACTGATCATTAGAAAACCCTTTTGCAATTATGTTAGCACAGCTGAAAACTGTTGTCCTGATTGAAGAAGCAATAAAACTGTCCGCCTTTAGACTACTATCTAGTATCTGGAGCATCAGCATTTGTGGGTTCGATTACAGACTCAAAATGGCCAGAAACAAATAAATTTCTTCTGAAACTCGTCAGTCTATTCTTTTTATGAGAAATGAAGGCTATTCCATGTGAGTAATTGCCAAGAAACTGAAGATCTCGTACAATGCTTTGTACTACTCCCTTCACAGAACAACTAGAATAGAAAGAGGAGTGGGAGGCCACGGTGCAAGACTGAGCAAGAGGACAAGTACATTAGTGTCTAGTTTGAGAAACAGACACCTCAGAAGTCCTCAACTGGCAGCTTCATTAAATAGTACCCGCAAAACACCAGTCTCAACGTCAACAGTGAAGAGGCGACTCCAAGATGTTGGCCTTCTGGGCAGAGTTCCTCTGTCCGGTGTCTGTTCTTTAACCCACCTTAATCTTTTATTTTTATTGGCCAGTCTGAGATTTGGCTTTTTCTTTGCAACTCTGCCTGGAAGGCCAGCATCCTGGAGTCTCGATTGTGCATCTGTAAAAGTTTGTGGGTTTTAGGTAACAAGCCAAATTTCTTCAGCCTCCTGAGGTTGAAGAGGCGCTGTTGCACCTTCTTCACCACGCTGTCGGTGTGGTTGCACCATTTCAGTTTGTCCGTGATGTGTACGCCGAGGAATTGAATAAAATGTTCCACCTTCTCCACTACTGTCCCATCGATGTGGATAGGGGGGGTGCTCCAGTAGGCTGTCTCATCATTGTTGGTAATCAAGCCTACCACTGTAGTGTCGTCTGCAAACTTGATGATTGAGTTGGAGGTGTGCATGGCCACGCAGTCATGGGTGAACAGGGAGTACAGGAGAGGGCTGAGAACGCACCCTTGTGGGGCCCCAGTGTTGAGGATCAGCTGGGTGGAGATGTTGTTTCCTACATTCCCCACCTGGGGGCGGCCCATCTGGAAGTCCAGGAAATGTTTGCTCAGGGCAGGGTCTCAAGCTTAATGATGAGTTTGGAGTGTACTATAGCGTTGAATGCTGAGCTGCAGTCAATGAACAGTATTCTTACATAGGTGTTCCTCTTGTCCAGATGGGATAGGGCAGTGTGCAGTGTGATTGCATCGTCTGTGGACCTATTGGGGCGGTAAGCAAATTGGAGTGGGTCTAGGGTATCAGTTAGAGTGGATATGATCCTTGACTAGTCTCTCAAAGCACTTCATGATGACAGAAGTGAGTGCTACGGGTTCAGTTACCTTAGCTTTCTTGGGAACAGGAACAATGGCGGCCATCTTGAAGCATGTAGGGACAGCAGACTGGGATAGGGTTTGATTGAATATATCCTTAAACACACCAGCGAACTGGTCTGCGCATGCTCTGAAGACGTGGCTAGGGATGCCGTCTGTGCGTGCAGCCTTGCAAAGGTTAACACGTTTAAATGTTTTACTCATGTTGGCCACGGAGAAGGCTAGCCCACAGTCTTAGCGGGCCATGTCGGTGGCACTTTATTGTCCTCAAAGCTCAATAAGAAGTTGTTTAATTTGTCTGGGAGGAAGACATCGATGTCCGCGACTGGGCTGGTTTTCTTTTTGTAATACGTGAATGTCTGTAGACTCTGCCACATATGTCTCGCGTTTGAGCCATTGAATTGTGACTACTTTGTCTCTGTAGTGATGCTTTGCTTGTTTGATTGCTTTACAGAGGGAATAACTACACTGTTTGTGTTCAGTCATGTTTCCAGTCGCCTTGCTATGATTAAATGCGGCGGTTCGCGCTTTCAGTTTGGCGTGACTGCTGCCATCAATCCACGGTTTCTGGTTAGGGAAGGTTTTAATAGTCACAGTGGGTACAACATCTCCAATTCACTTCCTAATAAACTCACTCACCGAGTCAGCGTATACATCGATGTTATTGTCTGTGGCTACCCAGAACATATCCCAGTCCACGTGATTGAAGCAATCTTGAAGCGTGGAATCCGATTGGTCAGAACAGTGTTGGATAGACCGAAGCACTGGCGCTTCCTGTTTTAGTTTCTTCCTATAGGAGGGGAGCAACAAGATGGAGTCATGGTCAGATTTGCCGAAAGGAGGGCGGGTGTTTGGCCTTGTATGCATCGTGGAAGTTAGAGTAGCACTGGTCCAGTTTTTTGCTCGAGCGGGAACAACAATCAATGTGAATTCATACCCCTTGACTTATTCCACATTTAGTCGTGTTACAGCCTGTTCAAAATGTATTAAATAGAAAACAAATGTTTACCTCACCCGTCTACACACAATACCCCATAATGACAAAGTGAAAATATGTTTTTAAAAATGTTTTCATATTTATTGACAATGAAATGCAGAAATATATCATTTACATACATTACCAGTCAAAAGTTTGGACACCTACTCATTCAAAGGTTTTTATTTATTTCTGCTACTTTCTACATTGTGTAATTATTGTAAAGACATCTGTCACGTCCTGACCAGTAAAGGGGTTATTTGTTCTTATAGTTTGGTCAGGACGTGGCAGGGGGTATTTGTTTTATGTGGTTCAGGGTGTGTTTGTGTATGTGTTCATGTAGAGGGGGTATTTGGTTTATATGGTTCGGGGTATTTGATTTATTAGTCCAGGGTTTTGGTTATTGTTCTATGTTAGTTTAGATCTATGTTCAGTCTAGTCGTTTGTATTTCTATGTTTAGTTAATTGGTGTTGCGGCCTTCAGTTGGAGGCAGCTGTCTATCGTTGCCTCTGATTGAAGGTCCTATAAATAGATATGTGTTTTGTCATGGGATTTTGTGGGAGATTGTTGCTGTGTATAGCTTTGTGCCTTACCGGCCTGTTCTTTGTCGTCGTGTTTTTTGTTACGTGTTTGTTTTGGTTTTTCCTTCTTTGTCCGTTAATAAAAGATGAGTATACATTTTCCCGCTGCGTCTTGGTCTAAACCCTACAACACCCGTGACAACATCAAAACTAGGAAATAAAATATATGGAATCATGTAGTAACCAAAAAAGTGTTCAACACATCTAAATGTATTTTATATATGAGATTCTTCAAAGTAGCCACCCTTTGTGCAAAGCTGTCATCAAAGCACTTGGCATTCTCTCAACCAGCTTCATGAGGTAGTCACCTGGAATGATTTTCCAACAGTATTGAAGGAGTTGCCACATATGCTGAGCACTTGTTGGCTGCTTTTCATTCACTCTGTATTCCAACTCATCCCAAACACTCTCAATTGGGTTGTCGGGTGATTGTGGAGGCCAGGTCATCTGATACACCACTCCATCACTCTCCTTCTTGGTCAAATAGCCCTCACACAGCCTGGAGGTTTGTTTTGGGTCATTGTCATGTTGAAAAACAAATGATAGTCCCACTAAGTGCAAACCAGATGGGATGGCATATTGCTGCAGAATGCTGTGGTAGCCATGCTGGTGAAGTGTGCCTTGAATTCCAAATAAATCACTGACAGTCACCAGCAAAGCACCCCACACCATCATACCTCCTCCATGCTTCTCAGTGGGAACCACACATGCAGAGATCATCCGTTCACTTACTGTACTCTGCGTCTCACAAAGACACGGCTGTTGGAACTAAAAATCTCAAATTTGGACTCATCAGACCAAAGGACAGATTTCCGCCGGTCTAATGTCCATTGCTTGCGTTTCTTGGCCCAAGCAAGTCTCTTCTTATTATTGGTGTCCTTTAGTAGTGGTTTCTTTGCAGTAATTCGGCCATGAAGGCCTGATTAACGCATTCTCCTCTTAACAGTTGATGTTGAGATGTGTCTGTACTTGAACTCTATGAAGCATTTATTTGGGCTGCAATCTGAGGTGCAGTTAATTGGTGATTTCTGAGGCTTGTAACTCTAATGAACTTATCCTCTGCAGTAAAGGTAACTCTGGGTCTTCCTTTCCTGTGGGTCTTCCTATCCTTCATGAAAGCCAGTTTCATAGTAGCTTGATGGTTTTTGAGAATGCACTAGAAGAAACTTTTAAAGTTCCAGAAATGTTCCACATTGACTGACATTCATGTCTTAAAGTAATGATGGATTGTCATTTCTCTTTGCTTATTTGAGCTGTTCTTGCCATAATATGGACTTGGTCTTTTACCAAATAGGACTATCTTCTGTATACCAAACCTACCTTATCACAACACAAATTAACTTTAAACAAGGCACAACTGTTAGTTTAAATGCATTCCAGGTGACTAACTCATGATACTGGTTGAGAGAATGCCAAGCGTGTGCAAAGCTGTCATCAAGGCAAAGGGTAGCTACTTTGAAGAATCTCAAATATTGTCACGACTTCCGCCAAAGTCGGTTCCTCTCCTTGTTCGGGCGGCGCTCGGCGGTTGGCGTCGCCAGTCTTCTAGCCATCATCGATCCACTTTCCATTTGTTTTGTCTTGACTTCTCACACACCTGGTCTCAATTTCCCTCATAACATGTTGTGTATTTAACCCTCTGTTCCCCCCATGTCTTTGTGCGGAATTGTTTATTGTAAGTGCATGCGCACGTTTTCTCTGGTGCGCGACGGGTTTTGTACTCATTTGTTTGTTGTTCTGGTTTCCGGTGGTTTTATGAATAAAACTGCACCGTTGATTACCCAGTTTTGCTCTCCTGTGCCTGACTTCCCTGCCGCCAGTTACGCACTCCCTTACAAATATAAAACATATTTCGATTTGTTTAACACTTTTTTGGTTATTTCATGATTCCATGTTTTTTGATAGTTTTGATGTCTTCACTATTATTATACAATGTAGAATATAGTAAAATGAAAAAAAACCCTGGAATTAGTAGCTGTGTCCAAACGTTTGACTGGTACTGTAAGTATTCACACCCCTTTGCTTTGGCGCTCCAAATTGAGCTCAGGTGCATCCAATTTCCTTTGATAAGTAGTGAGGCATATACATATTTAGGGAAGGGTATAAAACAATTTCTTGAGTCTTTTTAATTTCCAAGAGCACAGGGAAATTGAAAACATATGGAACTACCAAGACTGCATTAGAGCTAGCTGTCACAGCAAAGTGAGCAAGAAGGACCTCAGTCAGGGAGCTGACCAAGACCCCAATGACCACTCTGACAGAACTGCAGAGTTCCTTGGATGAGATGGGAGAACCTGTCATAAGAACAACAGTCTCTACCGCACTTCACCAATCTGGGCTTTATGGGAGTGTGCCCAGATGGAAGCCACTCCTGAGAAAAAGCACATAACAGCATACCTGGAGTTTGCAGAAAGGCAGAGACACAGAGCTACAAAATGGTATATCAAACACTGCATTTTTAGAAACAATGGGAAGTAATTCTGCTTTGAAAGTTGATAATCTTGTAACCTCACTTTTGAGAATATGACCTTTGAATGTTTTGGTACCTACTGGAGAGCTCTTTGTCTACACCCATTCAGCATCGTTCACACCTTGTTAAGCTTTAGCCCCATCCATCTCTTTAAGGGTTGACCCGAGCGTTCTGTCCTAACAGCAGTCAAGCACCCAAGCTAACTGGCTAACATTAGCTAGCTTGCTAGCTACTTCCAGAAAGAAATGAGAGAACAGCTCACTGACCATTTTACTCACCCTAGCAGAGCTGGCTGTTTTTACAATTTACTCTTTTTTGAAAACGTTTACTGACACAGGCAATATTCAACAGGTGTTGAGCATTCGTACGTTCATCTGTTGTTCTGCGCTCTGGCACACTCAAACGAGAATGCTCTGAAATTGGAGTAGATTGCCAGAGCGAATTTACCAGCTACGTCTATCAACAGTTGTCGCAGTGACATTCTATTGAAATGGTTGTTTGCATAGGAGTCTTTTAAGAATGTTTTATTTAACTAGGCAAGTTAGTTAAGAACAAATTCTTATTTGTGATGACCCGGACAACGCTGGGCCAATTGTGCACCACCCTATGGGATTCCCGATCACGGTTGGTTGTGACAAAGCCTTGGAACGAACCAGGGTCTGTAGTGACGCCTCTAGCACTGCAATGCTGTGCTTTAGAACACTGTGCCACTTGGGAAGCCATGTAGATAGCTAGCTATGTAGACAATGAACCATAATCCCAACTCATGATGTTATTACCCTGCATGAATCTGCAGGTAGCTAACCAACCAGTTTCAATGTTAGCTAACTAACATTAGACTATAACTAGCAAAGCAAATGGCTCTAACATACGAATAATACGATCATACACGTAACGTTACCTAGCGAGCCAGCCAGCTAACATTAGCTAGCTAGCTAACAGTACACTTTAACTTGAAATTAAAACAACTTTCTGTCAAAATTAGAAACGTGTAATATCTGAATGTTATTAAGGCACATGAAAGTTAACATGTTCCATAAGGAATTTCTGCCCAAATGTTTTTTTTTCAAATTGCATTTTATGTTCAAATATCTCTCCTGTATAGTAGTGACCCATGACATGCACCTAGTTTCCTGAAACAAGTCACATATGGCAAAAGATCCTGTGGTCTGATGAGACAAATTGTACAATTTGGCCTGATTGCAAAGAACTGTCTGGAGAAAACCAGGCACAGCTCATCACCCGTCTAACACCATCCCTACCGTGAAGAATGGTGGTGGCAGCTTCATGCTATGGGGATGCTTTTCAGGCACAGGGACTGGGAGACTGGTAAGGATAGAGGGAAAAATGAATGAACGGAGCCAAATGCAGGCAAATCCTTGATGAGAACCTGCTTCAGGGTGTATATGACCTTAGATTGGGCGTCCCATAGGGCGGCGCACAATTGGCCCAGCGTTGTCCGAGTTTGGCTAGTGTAGGCCATCATTGTAAATAAGAAATTGTTCTTAACTGACTTGCCTAGTTAAATAAAGGTTACATTTTAATAAAGGTTACATTTAAAAAAATCTTTACTTCTACTCAAGTATGACAATTGGGTACATTTTCCACCACTGAGCAAAACTACCAAAACTCTTTCTGATGGTAAACCTGAGCAATTGAAAAAAAATCTAAATGATGTTGCCCTTGGTCTGGGATTTTGGAAAATATTTAAGTCCAAATAGCGCTCCTGTTTAACAGTTCGGACAACACAGTGAGGGAAAAAAGTATTTGATCCCCTGCTGATTTTGTATGTTTGCCCACTGATAAAGAAAGGATCAGTCTATAATTTTAATGGTGGGTTTATTTGAACAGTGAGAGACAGAATAACAACAAAAATATCCAGAAAAACGCATTTCAAAAATGTTATAAATTGATTTGCATTTTAATGAGGGAAATAAGTATTTGACCCCCTCTCAATCAGAAAGATTTCTGGCTCCCAGGTGTCTTTTATACAGGTAACGAGCTGAGATTAGGAGCACACTCTTAAAGGGAGTGCTCCTAACCACAGCTTGTTACCTGTAAAAAAGACACGTCCACAGAAGCAATCAATCAATCAGATTCCAAACTCTCCACCATGGCCAAGACCAAAGAGCTCTCCAAGGATGTCAGGGACAAAATTGTAGACCTACACAAGGCTGGAATGGGCTACAAGACCATCGCCAAGCAGCTTGGTGAGAAGGTGACAACATTTGGTGCGATTATTCGCAAATGGAAGAAACACAAAAGAACTGTCAATATCTCTCGGCCTGGGGCTCCACGCAAGATCTCACCTTGTGGGGTTGCAATGATCATGAGAACGGTGAGGAATCAGCCCAGAACTACACGGGAGGATCTTGTTAATGATCTCAAGGCAGCTGGGACCATAGTCACCAAGAAAACAATTGGTAACACACTACGCCGTGAAGGACTGAAATCCTGCAGCACCCGCAAGGTCCCCCTGCTCAAGAAAGCACATTTACGTGCCCGTCTGAAGTTTTCCAATGAACATCTGAATGATTCAGAGGACAACAGGGTGAAAGTGTTGTGGTTGGATGAGACCAAAACGGAGCTCTTTGGCATCAATTCAACTCGCCGTGTTTGGAGGAGGAAGAATGCTACCTATGACCCCAAGAACACCATCCCCAACGTCAAACATGGAGGTTATGCATTGGGGGAGTTGTGGACATTATGCTTTGGGGGAGTTTTTCTGCTAAGGGGACAGGACAACTTCACCGCATCAAAGGGACGATGGATGGGGCCATGTACCGTCAAATCTTGGGTGAGAACCTCCTACCCTCAGCCAGGGCATTGAAAATGGGTCGTAGATGGGTATTCCAGCATGACAATGACCGAAAACACATGGCCAAGGCAACAAAGGAGTGGCTCAAGAAGAAGCACATTAAGGTCCTGGAGTGGCCTAGCCAGTCTCCAGACCTTAATCCCATAGAAAATCTGTGGAGGGAGCTGAAGGTTCAAGTTGCCAAACGTCAGCCTCGAAACCTTAATGACATGGAGAAAATCTGCAAAGAGGAGTGGGACAAAATCCCTCCTGAGATGTGTGCAAACCTGGTGGCCAACTACAAGAAACTTCTGACCTCTGTGATTGCCAACAAGGGTTTTCCCACCAAGTACTAAGTCATGTTTTGCAGAAGGGTCAAATACTTATTTCCCTCATTAAAATGCAAATCAATTTATAACATTTTTGACATGCGTTTTTCTGAATTTTTTGTTGTTATTCTGTCTCTCACTGTTGAAATAAACCTACCATTAAAATTATAGACTGATAATTTCTTTGTCAGTGGGCAAACGTACAAAATCAGCAGGGGATCAAATACTTTTTTCCCTCACTGTATTTCCTTTTTGTCGCTGGTTCAGCTAGCAGAGAGATTTACTGACATAGGCCATTGTGGGAAGAAGGTAATATTGTTTTCGATTTCCTTTTATTGCTGGCCTTCTGTTAACTACAGCTTGGCCAGTGGATACCTAACCCACACATGCCCAAATGAACACCAAGATGCCCTGGCGGACTCAATCACAGAAACCAGGACAAGGCTTTCACCCATTGACTCATGTTTATTTATTTTACCTTTATTTAACTAGGCAAGTCAGCTAAGAGCAAATTGTTATTTACAATGACAGCCTACCCCAGCCAAAGCCTGACCCGGACTCCCAATCACAGCTGTTTGTGATACAGCCTGGAATCGAACCAGTGTCTGTAGTGACACCTATAGCACTGAGATGCAGTGTCTTAGACCGCTGCTCCACACAGGAGCCCATGTAATGGCTGTTATCTCTTAGACATATTTTATTGTTGATGAATATGTTGAACATTTTATCTGAAATATTGCAATGTTTCCATCACTACACCCCAACAACTACAGTATTCCTAACATTTGACCAGAGCCCTATGGCCTGTATAGTACACTACTTTTGAATGGGCTGCCATTTGGGAGGCAGGCACTGCATTCCCTGGTCAAAGTAGTGTACTATACAGGGAATAGGATGCCATTTAGGAGGCAAACACTGCATTCACTGGGCCTGAACTTCATCAATGAAACATACTGTGCCTTGTCATCTGCTCTGCCATAGGATTCAACAAACGATCTGCCTACTCCTCAAATGCCGCTACCACTCAATGACATAATTCCACTGCAAGCAAGACACTATGTTTCCATCCACAGTTTTTATTGGAGTAAAGTCATAGAATATTTTTAAATGCCAATAGATCATTTTTGTTCCACATGGTGGGACCTTTACTGTCGGTAAAATTAATTATGCGAGAATTTGTAGTGGAAATGCCATTAGGCGCACATTTTGATATAATAACCATCATATCGAAGTAAACTTGGAGTCACACTATGATATGTTGTGTGGTCCTCCCTAGGGCTGTGGCGGTCATTTTGTCAGCCAGGGAATATCAAGCAAATAATGGCCGGTCTCACGACAATTAACCATTAATCAGCATAAACATGTTTAGCATCTTCTGGCTTCCACGCATAGACTACAATCCACTGATGCAGACCTTTGGAACATCTACATTTTAAAAAGTCTAATAAATCCATTTAATATAGCCTACACCATCACAATAAATGCATTATTTATTTTAAACAGGTCTAAAGAAACATGATATGAAGAAAATGTAGTCTATTTCACAAGTACAGAATAGCATAGTTGTCCTTATGTTAGGCCCTGATATGGCTATGCCATATGGCTGTGGGCTACACTAGTTAATTTAGCAGACAAGATTTGCTTAGACATTATTTGTATTTTATAGTATAAAGAATACAGTTGAACATAGCTTAATAAAATAGAAAGGATATTTTCTCCAAATGATTTCAAAGGAAGTGCACACATTAACAAAGAAACTGGTCCTCCTATATTCTTCATTTAGAGTTTTTTATGCAACTTTAGTTGTGATACAAATGTTGGGCTACATTGTTCGATGTTTAATACATTCTAAGGCTGCATGATGGGACTCTAATGATTTGAAAAAAGTCGCAAGCTGCACACACTTCATCAGTCTCTCATTCACAATTTGACAAGCACTTGATAATATTCTCACCGGGCCTCAAAATTCCTGGCGGCATTCCCTTGTGTGGCCATAATGCCACCTAAAAAATCCATGCCCTTTGCAGCCAAAGTGTCAGTTGTGCCCTTGGGCTGAATATAATAGGCTAATTATAAATACCTTCTCCCTGCTGCCATTCTCCGAAGCACCTCTCACTCACATGGCTCTCTCAGATGTGGCCAATGCCCATCATGTGATTGGTTCCTCTTATCGAATTCCGAGGGGCATATTGTTATTACACATTTAGCCTACTTTTCGTCAGCGAACAAGATGAGTAGGCCTACTGAACAGCAAAAGCAATAGACTATGTGAATCTACTATCCCCCATAGTACAAAAGTTGACTTAACTTCTTTGGGATAGGGGGCAGTATTTTCACGGCCGGATAAAAAAACGTACCCAATTTAATCTGGTTACTACTCCTGCCCATAGAATATGCATATAATTAGTAGATTTCGATAGAAACCACTCTGAAGTTTCTAAAACTGTTTGAATGGTGTCTGTGAGTATAACAGAACTCATATGGCAGGCCAAAACCTGAGAAGATTCCATACAGGAAGTGCCCTGTCTGACAATTTGTTGTCCTTCTGTTGCATCTCTATCGACATTACAGCATCTGTGCTGTAACGTGACACTGTCTAAGGCTCCCATTGGCTCTCTAAAGCCGCCAGAAAGTGGAATGGGGTGTCTGCTGTCTCTGGGCATAGTACAACAGCTCTGTTTGTGAGTGGTCAGCCTGGGGACAGTGAGACTGAGATGCGCATTCAGGAGACTTCTCCATGTTTTTCTTTCTCTCTCTGAATGAATACAACGTTGCCCGGTTGGAATATTATCACTATTTTACGAGAAAAGTAGCATAAAAATTGATTTTAAACAGCGTTTGACATGCTTCTAAGTACGGTAATGGAATATTTTGACATTTTTTGTCACGAAATGCGCTCGCGTGTCACCGTTTGGATAGTTACCTGAACGCATGAACAAAACGGCGGTATTTGGATATAACTATGGATTATTTGGAACCAAAACAACATTTGTTGTTGAAGTAGAAGTCCTGGGAGTGCATTCTGACGAAGAACAGCAAAGGTAATCCAATTTTTGTAATAGTAATTCTGAGTTTAGGTTGTCCCAAACTTGGTGGGTGTCAAATTAGCTAGCCGTGATGGCCGAGCTATGTACTCAGAATATTGCAAAATGTGCTTTCGCCGAAAAGCAATTTTCAAATCGGACATAGCGATTGCATAAAGGAGTTCTGTATCTATAATTCTTAAAATAATTGTTATGTATTCTGTCAACGTTTATCGTGAGTAATTAAGTAAATTCACCGGAAGTGTTCGGTGGGTATGCTAGTTCTGAACATCACATGCTAATGTAAAAAGCTGTTCTTTGATATAAATATGAACTTGATTGAACAAAACATGCATGTATTGTATAACATAATGTCCTAGGAGTGTCATCTGATGAAGATCATCAAAGGTTAGTGCTGCATTTAGCTGTGTTTTGGGTATTTGTGATGCATGGTAGTTGCTTGGAAATGGCTGTGTGTTTTTTTTGTGACTGTACTCTCCTAACATAATCTAATGTTTTGCTTTCGCTGTAAAGCCTTTTGGAAATCGGACACCGTGGTTCGATTCAGGAGAAGTGTATCTATAAAATGGTGTAAAATAGTCCTATGTTTGAGAACTTTGAATTATGACATTTTGTGTTTTTAAATTTGACACTGATTTGTCACTGGCTGTTGAATAGTGTGGGACGATTTCATCCCACCTCCCCTAGAGAGGTTAATCTATTGGTCAACTTGTCCTTCTGTGCAATAAATAAATATTGCAAACATACTCTGGGACAGTATGGGATGCGATAGATCCCAAATCAATACAACCACACACATCAACAAAAACTTTTAAAAGCAATGAGGCTGACCATTTAGCTTAAAAAGTTGATAAACTATTAGGCTATTTTTCACATAAGCGCAACAATGCACACAAGGCAGTAGGGTATAAGTGCAAATGTTTAAAAATGCAATCAATTAGCGGGAAAACACTGTTCTCGAAAGTAACGGTAAATGCGATTTTGCATGTAATGCTTTATTATAAAGGTGCATTTTATGGTACAAATTATCTTCCCCAAACTCCTCCCACTAGACTCGGGAAACCATGCAGTTTATTAGGCTACAGATTAAATAAATTATGATGAACTTCACAATTTGGTGAAAGTGAACAGTGATCTTGATGCTTCTTTACAATAAATATTGAAGGTGATATTCTGGTGACTTGATGCTTGACTGCTGTTTGACAAATACAAATACTCTTGCTTTTATACATAATAATGTAGAGTAGCCTACACGCACAGTATCTGCCAGCTGTTGATTAGAGCGCACATGCCAAAACCAGAGGAGGCACATTTGCTATTTAATGCAACAGTGTTTGTGTCAAAGCTATTGGTAGAATTGAAAATGGGATGGAAAAACACTGAACTTAAGATTTTTATTCGGTACATGAAAACTTAAGCGAAAAACTACATTTATCTTCACTATGTCATCACACTCTAATATTTATCTGCAACAAGTCCGTTGGCTGGAAACACACCACTAGTGGGAAAATGCTAATATTTTCTTTATTCAGATTCTAGAATATTTGCATGAAATTCTGTTGCTAATTGGATGGAAACCTAGCTACTGATTGGGAATGCGAGCAGTTCCCTTTTGCAACAGTATATAGGTTTCCATCCAATATTCGAAAATCTGCATAAAAACAATATGGCATTTTCGCACCAGAGATGTTTCCATCAAATTGACTTGTTATGGATAAAATGCTGTGGATGATGACGTAGTGCACATAAAAATTACTTTTACAGTTACCAAATAAAAAATACAAGTTAACCTCTATGGGCTACACCTACTCAACAGCCAGTGTAATCCCGTGGCGCGATATTCAAATACCTTAGAAATGCTATTACTTCAATTTCTCAAACATATGACTATTTTACACCATTTTAAAGACAAGACTCTCGTTAATCTAACCAGACTGTCTGATTTCAAAAAGGCTTTACAACAAAAGCAAAACATTAGATTATGTCAGCAGAGTACCCAGCCAGAAATAATCAGACACCCATTTTTCAAGCAAGCATATAATGTCACAAAAACCCAGAAGACAGCTAAATGCAGCACTAACCTTTGATGATCTTCATCAGATGACAACCCTAGGACATTATGTTATACAATGCAAGCATGTTTTGTTCAATCAAGTTCATATTTATATCAAAAACCAGCTTTTTTACATTAGCATGTGACGTTCAGAACTAGCATACCCCCGCAAACCTCCGGTGAATTTACTAAATTACTCACGATAAACGTTCACAAAAAACATAACAATTATTTTAAGAATTATAGATACAGAACTCCTCTATGCACTCGATATGTCCGATTTTAAAATAGCTTTTCGGTGAAAGCACATTTTACAATATTCTCAGTAGATAGCCCGGCATCACAGGGCTAGCTATTTAGACACCCAGCAAGTTTAGCACTCACCAAAATCAGATATCCTAGAAAAGTTTGATTACCTTTGATGTTCTTCGTCAGAATGCACTCCCAGGACTTCTACTTCAATAACAAATGTAGGTTTGGTCCAAAATAATCCATAGTTATGTTCCTTCAGCGACGTTTTGTTAGTGCGTTCTAGACACTATCCCAATGGTAAATAAGGGTCATGCGCATGGCGCATTTCGTGACAAAAGATTTCTAAATATTTCATTACCGTACTTCGAAGCATGTCAACCGCTGTTTAAAATCAATTTTTATGCCATTTTTCTCGTAAAAAAGCGATAATATTCCGACCGGGAATCTGCAATTAGGTAAACAGCCGAAAGAAAATACATCACGGGGTCGACTCGGGCACGCGCCTAAGCCTTTTGTCTGCTGATAGACCACTTAGCAAAAGCGCTCGTGTGTTTCAGCCAGGGCTTTGAATTACGTCATTCAGCATTTTCCCGGGCTCTGAGGGCCCATGGAAGCCGTAGGAAGTGTCACGTAACAGCAGAGATCCTTTGTAATGGATAGAGAGAATCAACAAGGGGAAGAAATGGTCAGACAGGGTACTTCCTGAACAGAATCTTCTCATGTTTTGGCCTGCCAAATGAGTTCTGTTATACTCACAGACACCATTCAAACAGTTTTAGAAACTTTGGAGTGTTTTCTATCCAAAGCTAATAATTATATGCATATTCTAGTTTCTGGGCAGGAGTAATAATCAGATTAAATCGGGTACATTTTTTATCCGGCTGTGAAAATACTGCCCCCTAGCCATAAGAGGTGAAATAAAGGTGAAATAAATAAAATAAATAAATAAATACATTTGAAAGTATGTGCATTGCACAATACAATACAAATTGATTTTAACCTGAGATGAATCTGCCAGCAGTTTGATGGTATATTTGTTTTCTTTATAATGAGGAATTAGTCGTAGACTCATCACACACATAACAACGAGAATATTTCACCTAGGGCTCGGAGTCCTGTCCACACCGTGCATAAATGCCATAACCGCTGAATAAACGTAGTTGTTTCAATGTTAGCGCATGCTTGTGTCGATGCAGGTAACCTGACAATTTTAACACTGCACATATTGGGTTCATCCCAAATGACAATCAATTCTATACATAGTGCACTAATTTTGATCAGAGCCCTATCACAGCCCCGTGCGCAAAAGTAGGCACAGTAGGGAACAGGGTGCCATTTGGGATGCGAAATTACCTGCACTGGAGAAGCAAGGAGCGTGATTAATGGTATCCAACAAGGACAGCTCCCAGGAAGAAGATGGGTTGGAGTGCTTATAAGAAGCCCTCAGTATCCCAGTGGTGAGGGCGAGATGGAGGGACAGATTGATCGAGTTAGAGGGAAGGGAGGAGAGCGAGGAGACGGACACATGTCAGGGGTTTATGAGTTGAATGTAGGCTAACAGCGTGAAGTCCCGAAAAAAATACACATTCATGAGGACCTGACTATGATTTAGCTGGTTAAAGAAATCCGCCTGATTCAATTAATCTTAGC
Organism: Salmo trutta; assembly: GCF_901001165.1. Classification (NCBI taxonomy): domain Eukaryota; kingdom Metazoa; phylum Chordata; class Actinopteri; order Salmoniformes; family Salmonidae; genus Salmo; species Salmo trutta. The sequence continues at coordinate 40,389,219 of NC_042985.1, read as the reverse complement.
TTCATTATCATAGACCTTTTCTGTTGTGAAAAATACTGCATCTGATTATCTGCAAAAAAGAGCAAAGGCTGTGTAAGAGAGGATGATTCGTAACAAATAGGCTATGTAATTACATGTAGCCTACTTGTTAGAATCCCAACTCTTATTACAGGTCCCCAGCGTCACCTCCAGAATTGGACGTGTCTATCGTCTCTGAAAGGGGAGGATGAGGTTCATTTTCGCCGCGCAAACATATCGTCTATAGATTAATTTGAATCCAGGAGGATGGCTAATGTGGACTTCGTCAAGGTTTGTGAATAATATCGCCTATTGAATAGATGGCAATAGTATTTAGAGTAAATTCAAGATAATTTACGTGCGCGCCGAAAGAACCCCTATTTCCACGATGTGGAACGCTCCGAGCCTCTGCACCCAGCAACCGTGAGACGAGCGCAGTTTGCAGACAGACCCGATCAAGTGGATTGCCAGCGAAGCGATCGACAGCGGATATTTCTGAGGAAACTGTACAGTTCAACTTCACACAAATGGATATTTACGTGGCTTTGTTATCCGTAGTGCTCATTGCGAAACCAGGTAGGTGTCACACTGGGACATATGCAGTTAGTTTACCTATTTTTTAGGTATCATTATCAGCTCTGTCAGCAATAGCTTTTTAATGCGCACCCACCCTTTCCTTCTCCGTAGCCTAATTAGCCTAATTAAGCTTCTCGATCGTTATTTTGTCTCTCAAAGGTTTTTTTATTCATAATTTTTTTTTTTTATCAATTTGCCCCTCATCGATTTTTTTAAATAAATCACATGTTTTTTTAATTCGTTTTATAGTACAGATAAATAGCATAGTTATAATCTTCTAAATCGTAGGGTTTGTTGTTGTGTCAGACCACATCTGTATAACGCGCAAAAGTCTCTACAGAAATGACAGGTGTCGCACAGGTTGATGCAGCAGTCAATTTGTTCCCACGCAACAATAAGCCTAACATTTGGATTATGTAGACTTTCATTTAAAATTATCTGTCACTATATGGTATCTGATGTCTAGTGCCATGCAATTTACGCGTTTTGTCTCTGATATGATTGCCACTGTACCTTGGTGAAGGTGCTTTGAAATCGCATGGATTCAATCCCCATGTATTTGACTGTGTTGCAGTTCGTTGTGTCATGCAGACGCTGAAGTTTGATTCTCAAACTCAATCATTAAAGAAGTGCCTTGCTTATATACGTTATACACATCATATAGGTGGGAGGATGTGTGATAGTAACTGTGCACCCAATGTGTGACAATGTCTAAAGAATATTTCCCCCCTACAGTTATCGGCTTTGGAATAGATCCCGATTACCAGATAGATATCATCAATGAACTTGACTTCGCAAATGCAATTTATGGAATTACCCAAGTGGCAGGGCTTCACAACAATAGCAAAGCCTTCTTATTTCGAGGTAATGTATACATCCTTTCTCTATTTGTGAATTAATTGATTGCTAGATCACTGTTTGATTTATCAGTGAAATGTGTTTTAATTTGTCGTGGAATCCTGAGAACGTTTGGTAAACTAATTTCATTTGTAAAATGTAGGTTACCCAAGCTCGGACTCATGGTTGTAGCATTATGCAGAATATGTTAGGTAAAATGTTGGTAACAAATGGTGAACTAATCATCATCACATCACCAATGTATTGTAACAATCCTCACGATATGAGCCATATTATAATTCCTAACAAGTGGCCCAATGTGTAGGGTGCTTGCCTTTCACTGCACTGCCTCGCCGTTCGCTACATTGGTGTCAGAAGTTGGATGGCAGCCGAGAGGTCATCGTAACGCACAGCCCGGACATATGAAGGGACTGAGAAGTCAAAATGCTTGGCTCGTTTGCCTTTGTATTTTGCATTTGTATTTATTAGGGATCCCCATTAGCTCCTGACAAGGCAGCAGCTACTCTTCCTGCGGTCCAAACACATTAAGGCACTTACACATAAAACAAAAGATAAAACAGTACATCATAACATTATTACCCAACTATATATCTACAATACAAAATGTATGTGTGTGTAGAGTGAGTGTGCTAGCGTGTGTGTGTATGCATGTCTGAATCTGTGTGTGTGTCTCTTCATAGTCCCCACTGTTCCATAAGGTGTATTTTTGTCTGTTTTGTTTTTATCTGATTCTACTGCTTGCATTAGTTACTTGATGGGGAATAGAGTTCCATGTAGCCATGGCTCTACGTAGTACTGTGCGCCACCCATAGTCTGTTCTTGACATGGGGATTGTGAAGAGACCTCTGGTGGCATGTCTTGTGTGGCATGAATGAGTGTCGAGCTGTGTGCTAGTAGTTTAAACAGACAGCTCGGTGCATTCAACTTGTCAACATTTCTTACAAAAACAAGTAGTGATGGAGTCAATCTCTCCTCCACATTGAGCCATGAGAGATTGACATGCTAGCTCTCAGTGTACATTTAAGGGCCAGCAGTGCTGCCCAGTGCTGCCCTCAGTCATTTTCCATCTAAGTTCTCAGACCGGTGGCTTGTCATTGTTGATAGAAATAAATATAAAAATGAACGTCTTCCACACTCACTTTATGGAATTCAAACTTACAACGCTTTCATAATTTGATTAGTTACACTTGGATGTGTATTGTCGGTGTTTGTTGCTGGCATGTCATGCCTAAATTTGCTAATCTTGCCAATTAAAAAATTATTAAAGTAGTTGGCAATATCAGTGGGGTTTGTAATGAAATTCAATAAATGATGCAGCTGAGTTTGCATTTTTGCCCAACATGTAATTTAAGGTGCTCCAACACTTTTTTACCATCATTCTTTATAAAATGTATCTTTGTTTCATAGTATAGTTTCTTCTTCTTTTTATTCAGATTAGTCACATGATTTCTCAATTTGCAGTACATTTGCCAATCAGTTGTGTAGCCAGACTTATATGCCATTCCTTTTGCCTCATCCCTCTCAACCATACACTTTTTCAATTCCTCATCAATACAAGGGGATGTAACAGTTTTGTAAATGTAATAAGCATTTTCCTAAATGTGTCAAGTGCAGTGTCTGGTTGCTACTCATTACACACCACAGACCAACAAATATTATTTACATCAATAACATAGGAATCACTACAAAACATATTGTATGACCTCTTATACACTATATTAGGCCCAGCCTTTGGAACTTTGGTTTTCCTAGATATGGCTACTATATTATGATCACTACATCCAATGGATTTGGATACTGCTTTAAAGCAATTTTCTGCAGCATTAGTATAGATGTGATTAATACATGTTGATGATTTCATTTCTGTGCTGTTTGTAACTACCCTGGTAGGTTTGCTGATAACCTGAACCAGGTTGCAGGCACTGGTTACAGTTTGAAGCCTTTTCTTGAGTGGGCAGCTTAATGAAAGCCAGTCAATATTGAAATCCCCAGAAAATATACCTCTCTGTTTATCACATACATTATCAAGCATTTCACACATACAGTATTAACCAGATACTGACTGTTAGCACTTGGTGGTCTATTGCAGCTTCCCACAAGAATGCGCTTTAGGTGAGGCAGATGAACCAGTAGCCATATTACTTCAACAGTATTTAACATGATATCCTCTATAAGCATTAAAGGAATGTGGTTCTGAATATAGACCACAACACCGTCCCATTGGAATTTCTGTATTTTCTGTAGCTGTTATAACCATGTATTGCTACCGCTGTATCATCAAAGGTATTACCTAAGTGAGTTCTGACCTCACGTGCATAAAACTCACGCTGGGCCGACCATTTGAGATATTTGGATCTCACGTATGAAAAGGTTAACCAGGCCTCCTATTCAGACTTGAGTTTGTTAAGAATGGAAACAGAAACTGTCTCCTTTACCTAGAGCTAGCAGCAGGATCACACCTTCTGGTTTCATAGTGTTATTCTTATCATTGCATGTGTGTGTGTGTCTGTGACAGCAGGATCACACCTGGTATATCATGGTGTTATTCTTGGTGTTGAACAAGGAAGCTCCAGGGAGCATCGTTCTGATAATTACTCCCCATTTAATTTGTCCCTGGCAGCAGATGCTAATCCCAACCTGGTTCGCTGTGGTTCAGCCGAGCTGGGTTCAAAAACTATCTTAAATTGTTCAAATACTGCTACTGTTTACTTGAGAATGCAAGATGGGCGGGTTTGCACATTCACAACTATTCTATTGGTTCCATTGAGCATTGCAAGCTTAATCAAGCCCAGCTAAAGTATTTTAAATGATTTTAAATAGTATTTGAACTCAGGTCTGTGGCTCAACAGTGCACGATTGGTGCGGCACTGCTCCATCCAAGCGAAATAAGGTCATGACAACCAGAAGCTGGTTGAAGTGATGTCATTATGATGTAATTTCAACCTGTTTTGTAAACTGAATTCCTGCTTAGTGTTACCAACATTACTGTCTCAAAGAATTGGATTGGTGCAATATTAACATTACTTTTTAACTATCTAATCATGGCATGGGGTTGTTCAATGACTGACATTTTTTGTTGTTGATTAAAATCTATCACTTCATGTTTTCAATTAAGAGAGACAAATAATCATGTTGTTTTGCAAAACTCTATATATCCGACTCACTCTCAAGGAAATAAGTGGAACTGCTAGGTTGTACACTGTCAAATGTAACAAAAAACTACATATTTAATAAAGAACTGTAAAAATGATACATTTGTGACAAAAATCTACAAAGTTATATGAGATCTATATGTAAAACATTTACATTTCACATTTTAGTCATTTAGCAGATGCTCTTATCCAGAGCAACTTACAGTTAGTGCATTCATTTTAAGATAACTAGGTGGGACAGCTACATATCAGAGTCAAATATACAAGGATACAAAAATTCCATTCCAGCTAAACAAAGGATATATAGCATTTAGTAAAAAACTCATTTGAATTCCTATCTAAAGTCTATTAATTAAAAATCTAAGATCAGTAATACAGTCGGAAGTTTACATACACCTTAGCCAAATACAGTTGAAGTCGGAAGTTTACATACACTTAGGTTGGAGTCATTAAAACTCGTTTCTCAACCACTCCACAAATTTCTTGTTAACAAACTATAGTTTTGGCAAGTCAGTTAGGACATCTACTTTGTGCATGACACAAGTAATTTTTCCAACTATTTTTTTCAGACAGATTATTTCACTTATCTCACTGTATCACAATTCCAGTGGGTCAGAAGTTGACATACACTAAGTTGACTGTGTCTTTAAACAGCTTGGAAAATTCCAGAAAATGATGTCATGGCTTTAGAATCTTCTGATAGGCTAATTGACATCATTTGAATCAATTAGAGGTGTACCTGTGGATGTATTTCAAGGCCTACCTTCAAACTCAGTGCCTTTTTGCATGACATCATGGGAAAATCAAAAGAAATCAGCCAAGACCTCAGATTTTTTTTTTTAGACCTTCACAAGTTTAGTTCATCCTTGGGAGCAATTTCCAAACGCCTGAAGGTACCGCGTTCATCTGTACAAACAATAGTACACAAATATAAACACCATGGGACCACACAGCCGTCATACCGCTCAGGAAGGAGACATGTTCTGTCTCCTAGAGATGAAAGTACCTTGGTGCGAAAAGTGCAAATCAATTCCAGAACAACAGCAAAGGACCTTGGAAAGATGCTGGAGGAAACAGGTACAAAAGTATCTATATCCACAGTAAAACGAGTCCTATATCGACATAACCTGAAAGGCCGCTCAGCAAGGAAGAAGCCACTGCTCCAAAACCGCCATAAAAAGCCAGACTACGGTTTGCAACTGCACATGGGGACAAAGATCGTACTTTTTGGAGAACTGTCCTCTGGTCTGATGAAACAAAAATAGAACTGTTTGGCCATAATGACCATCGTTATGTTTTTAGGAAAAGGGGGGAGGCTTGCAAGCCGAAGAACACCATTCCAACCGTGAAGCACGGGGGTGGCAGCATCATTTTGTGGTGGTTCTTTGCTGCAGGAGGGACTGGTGCACTTCACAAAATAGATGGCAGGAAAATTATGTGGATATATTGAAGTAACATCTCAAGACATCAGTCAAGAAGTTAAAGCTTGGTCGCAAATGGGTCTTCCAAATGGACAATGACCCCAAGCATACTTCCAAAGTTGTGGCAAAATGGCTTAAGAACAACAAAGTCAAGGTATTGGAGTGGCCATCACAAAGCCCTGACATCAATCCCATAGAAAATTTGTGGGCAGAACTGAAAAAGCCTGTGCGAGCAAGGAGGCCTACAAACCTGACTCAGTTACACCAGCTCTGTCAGGAGGAATGGACCAAAATTCACCCAAATTATTGTCGGAAGCTTGTGGAAGGCTACCTGAAACGTTTGACCCAAGTTTAACAATTTAAAGGCAATGCTACCAAATACTAATTGAGTATATGTAAACTTCTGATCCACTGGGAATGTGATCAAAGAAATAAAAGCTGAAATAAATCACTCTACTATTATTCTGACATCTCACATTCTTAAAGTGAAGTGTTGATCCTAACTGACCTAAGACAAGGAATTTTTACTAGGATTAAATATCAGGAATTGTGAAAAACTGAGTTTAAATGTATTTGGCTAAGGTGTATGTAAACTTCCGACTTCAACTGTATGTAATCATATAGTGCTTTGAAAGGCTGGTCATGGCACACATCACCGCCATCATCACAGACACCCTAGACCCACTCCAATTTGCATACTGCCCCAACAGATCTACAGATGATGCAATCTCAATTGCACTCCACATTGCCCTCTCCCACCTGGACAAGAGGAATGCCTATGTGAGAATTCTGTTCATCGACTACAGCTCAGTGTTCCGCACAATTGTCCCCTCCAAACTCATCACCAAGCTTAGGACCCTGGGACTGGGCACCTCCCTCTGCAACTAGATCCTGAGCTTGCTGACTGGCCGACCCCAGGTGGTGATAGAAGGCAACAACGCCACGCTGACCCTCTTTCAATGTCAACAAGAACAAGGAGCTGATAGTGGACTACAGGAAACAGGGGGGGTGCACAGCTAATGGCAGCAGCTAATGGGGATCCATAATAAATACAAATACACCCCCATCCACATCATCGGGGCCACAGTGAATAGGGTCAAAAGTTTCAAGTTCCTAGGTGTCCACATCACTTAACATGGTCCTCCTACACCAGAACAGTTGTGAAGGCATGGCAACACCTCTTTTCCCTCAGGAGGCTGAAACCATTTGGCATGGCCACTCAGATTCTGAGAAACTTCCAGCTGCACCATTGAGAGCATCACTGTCTGGTATGGCAACTGCACCGCCAGTGCCCGGAAGGCCCTACAGAGGCTGGTGTGGATGGCCCAGCGCATCACTCCTGCTATCATTCACTTTTCACTTTTCAACTTGTATATCCTACTACCACTTTTTGTGTATAAACCCACCTCAACCACTCCAGTACCCCTGCCAATTGAATAAGGTACTGGCACTGACCTGTATATACTTTTTTATCCATTGTCACTCCATTGTTGGGAATTAGCTCTCAAGGTAAGAATTTCACTGTACTGTTTTGACCTGTTGTACCCTGTGCACGTGGTGAATACATTCTGAAACTTGAAACGTTATGTCTTTATAATACGCTCACTGCTGACCTGGAAGGAGAAGGCTATAACGTATACACGCACACGCAGCCTCACATACTTACTCCCTATGGACCCTGGTCAAAACTAGTGCACTATATAAGGAATATGGTGTCATTTGGGAAGCAGACCTGTTCTCCGCGGGCCAAGGCTCCACTCCTGTTCCTCATTGCAAATTAAAAGGGCCATCTGTACCATTGAGTAGAGACAGGAAGGATGTGCCAGTGTGTGTGTGTTAGGGTTGGGCGATTTTACAATTGCATCGTCTATCGGTGATGTTTGACAGCCGTCGTCGATGGTGATGACATCATGAAGTCACAAATGATGGTTTAGCATATTTGAACTTGACTGCACCGCCGGAGTCTGGCAGCACATAACAGCGCAGCACAGTGAGTACACAGCAGGGTGGCATGCCAGATGGTCTATTCCCTATTTGCCATAGCCTGAATGTTCAATAAATACGGACTATTAACATTGTTCTCTTGCACTATGTAAATTGTAAAAAGAGTGGAGAGCATTGCATGGCCTAGGCATTGCCTCCTCTTCATGATCAACCATCGAAGGAATCTATATGCGGAGTTCCATCTCAGAAAGTTGTTTGCGAATAACCTAAATAAAAACATATTACAGTTAAAATTACACTGCACCAAATCCCCTAGTTTCAGACTCCTAATTATCTCCACCGGGAAAAAAAATAAGCACAAGTGTTCGAAAGCTAAATAATAAAAATAAAACATAAGTAAAAAATAAATCCCAAACCCCCTTCCAAAACATAAGTAATGAAATAACTAAACAAACAAACAAAAAAATATTGCAAGCTCTCCTCAACAGTGCAATACATACATATATAACAATAATACACAATATTTATTTTGTTACTATAAGTTATAAAGATTAGTAAAAAGTCAGGGTGGGTGAGTGAGTTGGAGTCGGTGAAAAAAGTCTCTTGAGAAGCAGGTGTGAAGAGTCAGTGAAAATAGTCTCTAAGGTGCAGGTGATTGTCTGTGGTCAATTGCACAATCAGATGTTCTGGGTAGGGCTGCGGTGAAAGTGGACGGTTGCTCCGGTTTTTGTTCTGATGGCACTTTTCTCCCCAGAAGCGTGTTTGGCCCATCTTCTCTGGTCTGTTGATGGAATCGGGTCCTCAAACACATGGGACCGCAAGGGTGGGGAGGTTATTAAAAATGCATCCAGGTCCTCTGGGTCTGTTTCCACATCAGACATCATGTCTTCAGTTGTCTCTGCAAATTACTACTTCTCTTCAGCAGAGAGTTATTTTGACCGACTGCCCAGAGCCTGTGAAATTACAGGAGACAATAAATGATTCTGCCCAATAAACAAACGGTCTTGAATACTGGCATCTCAAAGCTAAAAAGCTGGTGCTTCTGGCATCAGTCTTTCATTCATATCAGCCATCGTGTTGTAGTCCAGCATCTGATTCAGCCTGACCATGACATCAGTGCTAGCTAGCTAGATTGCTTTGTTGAAAATAATATGACTGCTTCTTACTTTGTTACGGAGTCGCATTTGGAAGGTTGTGGCAGTGGGGTGTAGAGTATTGCATAATCTGAGTATCGTTATAAACTTTATCCGAAACCATTTCCATGGCTTGGTTCAACGAGTAGAAATTCCAGGAGTTGTTCATTGTTAGCTACAAGAATATATACAGTGGGGGAAAAAAGTATTTGATCCCCTGCTGATTTTGTACGTTTGCCCACTTACAAAGAAATGATCAGTCTATAATTTTAATGGTAGGTTTATTTGAACAGTGAGAGACAGAATAACAACAAAAAAATCCAGAAAAACGTATGTCAAAAATGTTATAAAATGATTTGCATTTTAATGAGGGAAATAAGTATTTGACCCCTCTGCAAAACATGACTTAGTACTTGGTGGCAAAACCCTTGTTGGCAATCACAGAGGTCAAACGTTTCTTGTAGTTGGCCACCAGGTTTGCACACATCTCAGGAGGGATTTTGTCCCACTCCTCTTTGCAGATCTTCTCCAAGTCATTAAGGTTTCGAGGCTGACGTTTGGCAACTCAAACCTTCAGCTCCCTTCACAGATTGTCTATGGGATTAAGGTCTAGAGACTGGCTAGGCCACTCCAGGACCTTAAGGTGCTTCTTCTTGAGCCACTCCTTTGTTGCCTTGGCCGTGTGTTTTGGATCATTGTCATGCTGGAATACCCATCCACGACCCATTTTCAATGCCCTGGCTGAGGGAAGGATGTTCTCACCCAAGATTTGACGGTACATGGCCCCGTCCATTGTCCCTTTGATGCGGTGAAGTTGTCCTGTCCCCTTAGCAGAAAAACACCCCCAAAGCATAATATTTCCACCTCCATGTTTGACGGTGGAGATGGTGTTCTTGGGGTCATAGGCAGCATTCCTCCTCCTCCAAACACGGCGAGTTGAGTTGATGCCAAAGAGCTCCATTTTGGTCTCATCTGACCATAACACTTTCACCAGTTGTCCTCTGAAGCATTCAGATGTTAATTGGCAAACTTCAGACGGGCATGTATATGTGCTTTCTTGAGCAGGGGGACCTTGCGGGCGCTGCAGGATTTCAGTCCTTCACGGCGTAGTGTGTTACCAATTGTTTTCTTGGTGACTATGGTCCCAGCTGCCTTGAGATCATTGACAAGATCCTCCCGTGTAGTTCTGGGCTGATTCCTCACCGTTCTCATGATCATTGCAACCCCACGAGGTGAGATCTTGCATGGAGCCCCAGGCCGAGAGATAGACAGTTCTTTTGTGTTTCTTCCATTTGCGAATAATCGGACCAAATGTTGTCACCTTCTCACCAAGCTGCTTGGCGATGGTCTTGTAGCCCATTCCAGCCTTGTGTAGGTCTACAATCTTGTCCCTGACATCCTTGGAAAGCTCTTTGGTCTTGGCCACGGTGGAGAGTTTGGAATCTGATTGATTGATTGCTTCTGTGGACTGGTGTCTTTTTTACAGGTAACAAGCTGCGGTTAGGAGCACTCCCTTTAAGAGTATGCTCCTAATTTCAGCTCGTTACCTGTATAAAAGACACCTGGGAGCCAGAAATCTTTCTGATTGAGAGGGGGTCAAATACTTATTTCCCTCATTAAAATGCAAATCAATTTATAACATTTTTGACATGCGTTTTTCTGGATATTTTTGTTATTATTCTGTCTCTCACTGTTCAAATAAACCCACCATTAAAATTATAGACTGATCCTTTCTTTATCAGTGGGCAAACGTACAAAATCAGCAGGGGATGAAATTATTTTTTCCCCCACTGTATATATGTTTTAATTACCACCAGTAGAACCCTCCAGTGCCTTGAAGTGTTATGCAGAGTTTTCAAATTGCGTTCATTTGATTTTGTCATTTTCAACATTCATGCCCTCACTTCTGGTTTTGTTTGTTTGATTGGATTGTTTACTTTTCAAACACTACACCCTCCCTTCTATTCCCAAGCATTTGATTGGCTGATGAGTTTGTGCCAGTGTTGAAAATACACTTCCTGTCCCATCAAAACAGAAACGATATGGTCGCTCCATATACTTGAGTAAAAGTAAAGATACCTTCATAGAAAATGACTCAAGTAAAAGTTAAAGTCACCAAGTAAAAAACTACTTGAGTAAAAGTCTAAAAGTATTTGGTTTTAAATATACTTAAGTATCAAAAGTAAATGTAATTGCTAAAATGTACTTAACGATCAAAAGTAAAACTATAAATCATTTAAAATTCCTTATATTAAGCAAAGCAGACGGCCACATTTTCTAGTTTTTATTTATTTACGGATAGTTTCCACTGGATATCATAAGGTGAATGCACCAATTTGTAAGTCGCTCTGGATAAGAGCGTCTGCTAAATTACTTAAATGTAAATGTTAGGGGCAATCTCCAACTCTCAGACATAATTTACAAATGCAGCATGTGTTTAGTGAGTCTGCCAGATTAGACGCAGTAGGGATGACCAGGGATGTTCTTTTGATAAGTTTGTGAATTAGACCATTTTCATGTCCTGCTAAGCATTCAAAATGTAACTTTTTGGTGTCAGGTAAGATGTTTTGAGTAAAATGTTCATAATTTTCTTTAGGAATGTAGTGAAGTAAAAGTAAAAATTGTAGTGAGTTAAAAGTAAAAATAGTTAAAAATATTAACAGTAAAGTACAGATACCCCATAAAACGACTTAAGTAGTACTTTAAAGTATTTTACTTTACACCACAGCTTTAACACTAGAACTGCCTGACCTTTCAGCCTATACGTACCTGCTAGAGAATGTTATGAAATGCGTCACTTTTAGCATAAACTTCTGATGCATATCAATCCATAATGTGCACAAACATAAGCACCAAGGCTAGATAAATAGTGCATAAACAATTGTAAAGCATGAATTGCATGAAGAAATATTAGTGGAAATATATCCATGTAAAAATATAACAATTGTTGTTTATTTAGATAGAGTCAAGGATATGTTTCACAAAGTCCTAGTGAAAATGTAGGCCTAATGCAAATTTTCGACACTTCCAGCCAATAACGCATCAACATTCTAACAATCTAATAAATCCATTTCATATATGCTATCGGAAGAATAATAATGAGGTTGGGTTTATAAAAGGCTTAGCTAACATGGGCCTATGGCAGTTCGAGTGTTAAAGAGGTCAAGTTGGGGCCTCCCGAGTGGCGCAGTGATCTAAGACATTGTATCGCAGTGCTAGCTGTGCCACTAGAGATCCTGGTTTGAGTCCAGGCTCTATCGCAGCCAGGCCGTGACCGGGAGACCCATGGGGCGGCGTACAATTGACCCAGCATCGTCCAGGTTAGGGGAGGGTTTGGCCGGCAGGGAGGTTCCTGTCCCATCGCGCACTTGCGACACAGCATATTGGATGACTCTCATTCATATTCCATATACCAGTTCAATGTAACAGCAATAGGTTTAGGCTCCTAAATGATACTCACATTTTTCCTATACCCATCATGAGGTTGCTACAACCTAGCCTATGAATTAAAGTTTACAACGTAGGTGCACACAGGTCGAGAGACAAATTTGAGGAGAAACATGGAGACAGTGACACTCATTACCACCTTGCACACTCTTGCCTGCAACTGGCTGATATAAGGTGTAATCATTAGTCCAACAGTTGCAAACTAGAGTTTCTATTGGACAAATTCAGCTATGTTTATCCTCGTTTTGTTCCATTTGCTTCCGTTTAAGGAACGTTTTTCAACAGAACCGGCGGAATAAATACACCCCCTGATCACGCGTAAACACAATTCACTTTCATAGCAGCCACATTGTATTCCTTCTCGCATCTTTGCGCTCTCCTCGTCTCACCTTTTCCCTTCTCTTGAGGACTTCCCTTCTCTTGTGCACAACACATCAGCTGTATGTGACCAGGCGAAAAAAGATATGCTGGGAGAGGTTATAAGCACTGATCAAAGTAGAGGTTTAAGCTCTTCATTTTTATTTTACATTTTTAATTTCACCTTTATTTAACCAGGTAGGCCAGTTGAGAACAAGTTCTCATTTACAACTGCGACCTGGCCAAGATAAAGCAAAGCAGTGCAACAAAAACAACAACACAGAGTTACACATGGGATAAACAAACATACAGTCAATAACACAATATAAAAATCTATTTACAGTGTGTGCAGATGTAGTAATATTAGGGAGGTAAGGCAATAAATAGGCCATAGTGGCGAAATAATTACAATTTAGCATTAACACTGAAGTGATAGATGTGCAGATGATGATGTGCAAGTAGAGATATGGGGTGCAAAAGAGCAAAAATAAATAACAATATGGGGATTAGGTAGTTGGGTGGGCTATTTACAGATGGGCTGTGTACAGGTGCAGTGATCGGTAAACTGCTCTGATTGATGATGCGTAAAGTTAGTGACGGAGATATAAGTCTCCAACTTCAGTCATTTTTGCAATTCGTTCCAGTCATTGGCAGCAGAGAACTGGAAGGAAAGGTGGCCAAACGAGGAGTTGGCTTTGGGGATGACCAGTGAAATATACCTGCTGGAGCGCGTGCTACGGGTGGGTGTTGCTATGGTGACCAGTGAGTTGAGATAAGGCGGGACTTTACCTAGCATAGACTTATAGATGACCTGGAGCCAGTGGGTTTGGCGACGAATATGAAGCGAGGGCCAGCCAACAAGAGCATACAGGTCGCAGTGGTGGGTAGTATATGGGGCTTTGGTGACAAAACGGATGGCACTGTGATAGTCTACATCCAATTTGCTGAGTAGAGTGTTGGAGGCTATTTGTAAATTACATAGCCAAAGTCAAGGATCGGTAAGATAGTCAGTTTTACGAGGGTATGTTTAGCAGCATGAGTGAAGGAGGCTTTGTTGCAAAATAGGAAGCTGATTCTAGATTTAAGAGTAGTTGGAGGCCACAGACAGAGTGTTGTATGGCATTGAAGCTCGTCTGGAGGTTTGTTAACACAGTGTCCAAAGAAGGGCCAGAAGTATACAGAATGGTGTCGTCTGCGTAGAGGTGTATCAGAGAATCACCAGCAGCAAGAGCGACATCATTGATATATACAGAGAAAAGAGTCAGCCCGAGAATTGAACCCTGTGGTACCCCCATAGAGACTGCCAGAGGTCCGGACAACAGGCTCTCCGATTCATGTGTACTATAAAGTGTTAGGCCACTGACAGACAGATGGGCGCATTCAACCAGATGTAGAGCTAACACCAGGCATAGTAACACAGTTGTTCTCTTGTAATGTGCTTGTTGATCTAGCACATGAAAACACACACATTTCTCATATCATGGCTCATGTAAATTGGTTCCTGAAACATCTGAATCAATATAATTTCAAGCCCCCTGTTGAGGTTTGGGGCAAGGCACAGTTTATTCCAGTTCAGAGAATTATGAAGCGCATTGCATATTGCTGGTAAAAAGTGGAATTTGCCAGGATTACAGAGACAGTAACTGTGGTAGTACCAGTTTCAAGAAGGGCTGCTTTTTAGGGATTTTGTATTTGTGTTTGTTTTATTAATGATCCCCATTAGCTGCTCTCAAGGCAACAGGTACTCTTCATGGTGTCCAAACACATTAAGAAACTTACGTCACACAGAAAACCAAAAATAGGGTAACCGTTGCCTTGGCAGCAGCTGATGGGGATCCGGAAAAAATACAATTACACCACAACATATCTACAATGCAAAATGTATAATACAAACATACAACAATATTACAATGTATGAGTGTGTGCTAGCGTATATGTGTGTGTGTGCCTTTGTGTGTGTGTGTGTGTGTCTCCTCACAGTCTGCGTTCCATAAAATGTAGTTTTATAAAAATGTTATCTGATTTGACCTCTTACATGAGTTACTTGATGTGGAATAGAGTTCCATGTAGTCATGGCTCTGTGTGGTACAGTGCGTTTCCCGGAGTCTGTTTTGGACTTGGGGATGTGAAGAGACACCTTGTGGCATGTATTGTGGGGTATGCATGGGTGACTGAACTGTGTGCTAGTCGTTTGCACAGACAGCTCGGTGCTTCAACATGTCAATACCTCTAATATAGACAAGTAGTGATTCAATCTCTCATCTACTTTGAGCCTGGAGAGATTGACATGCATGTCATTGATGTTAGCTCTCCATGTACATTTAAGGGCCAGCCATACTGCTTTGTTCTGGACTAACTTTAATTTGCCTATGTCCCTCTTTGTGGCACTTGACCTGACTGGGTAGTAGTCCAGATGCAACAAAATTAGGGCTTGTAGGACTTGTTTAGCCTACTTGGAGGTGAAACTATGAGAAGTAAAGGGGGCTAGCATTGGGAATTTGCGAGCAAAGCAACTGTTTATTTCTTAAATTGTAGCGATACATTTTTTTTGAGTTTTCATCATTGTTTGTGTTTCATACTTTTTATATGTTTTATTGTCCGTTTTTTTTATACAGAACTTTGCATTGTACTGTGAAACTGCTTGAGGTGTTAAAATCACATTTGTAAACCAGCCTTTTTAGCTTGGACATTAATCAATGACGCCTTTGTGTTTTATATTCTTTCATAACATTTGATGTCTTTTATTGCCATACTTGTGTTTTTCATTTTATTGTTTTAAGTGTGTTGCTATTTTAAATACACTTCAAGTAAAGTTTGATGTTGGATCTTTCATTGATGATTGTATGAATTAACTTTATAATCTATCATTCTTAAGACATTTTTTAAATGTCTGAACTTGGTTGTAGGACTACTAAATAAATGTTTGGAGTAGATTGCCTGCTGAGGTGAACTGAACTGGGGCGTGATATGAGTACAATAGACAAGGTGTTAGAGGCTATTAGCATGTGTAAAGAACTATTACCTTCCCGAGCCGACTAATCAAGACTGGTCAAACTCTGTTTTTATTCTGACTTCTCAATACTGAGCTTATACTTCTTATCATTTAAAGATAATCTGATTTACATGTTCATACTCGGAAACAGGCTATTTTACGCAGTGTGAGTGAGAGAACAAACAATTCCAGGATAGACTAATCAAATAGGAAGTTTAAACAGCTGCTTAACTTGACCAAAGTGTTTGCAAAATAAGTTGTGCCATCGGAAAATCCCTCTTTGCAAATCAAATAGTGTAATGGCCGTCGAAGGGAGTAGACCAAGGCGCAGCGGGTTGAGTGCTCATTTTTAACTTTTATTGAACACGTAAACAAAAACAAGAAATGAACGACAGCTTAACAGTTCCGTCAGGTACAAAACGCTAGACTGAAAACAACCACCCACAAACACAAGCTGAAAAACCTCTACTAAATAGGACCTCCAATCAGAGGCAACAAGAAACAGCTGCCTCCAATTGAAGGTCAAACAAAAACCCTAAACATAGAAATAGAAAAACTAGACACAGACATAGAAATATTCTAACATAGAACATATACCAAAACCCCTGAAACACAAAACAAACACCCCCTGCCACCCCCTGACCAAACTACAATAACAAACAACCTCTTTTACTGGTCAGGACGTGACAAATAGTCAATAATAAAGGCCTACATATAGGCTTCTGTCAATAAAAGTTGCAGTAAATGTTACTTTGACAATTTAAACTTGTAAACCAATATTTATAATATTGTCTAAGTGTTTATTAATGTCCTTGAATTGCTCAAAGGGCAATTTAGCCTATAACATTCTTTATAACACTTGAATGAACATTGGCTTAGGCTAAAAACGAGTAGGTCTATTATCCTTAGGCTATGCCTTTTGCTTATCGAACTGTAAAAATCCTAAATATAAAAGAAGAAAAAAACAAATTATTATTTATATAATTCTTTATAACACTTAAAAATTATAAAAATTAATAGGCCTATTAGGATATGACTTTTGCCAATCGTACTGTACAAATCCAACATTTTGGCCTACAAGTTACAAAATAAAGTAGCCATAACAAAATAAGTATGAAAATAATATTTCAAAAAAGGTGCATCAAGAATTAAATATATGCTACATTTCAAATTAAATTAAAAAGTGCAATGAGGAAATATTAGGTCTCGTATTTTTTCTTTTTTTTTTACCATGTCTTAGGCCTACCTAAAGATTTCTCTCATATTCATCTTTCCTACCCCCGAGTAGCTAACTCAGCAGGATGATGGACTTGTAAATGTTGACAGAGGTTTATAGTCCATCCATCCTTTTCCCTGATAATATCTTTGCATAATCTGCAATTGACACCTTTATTAGCATTTGGCCTGAAACCGAAGAACTGCCAAACAGACAGACAGGCTTTTCTTTCCCACCAGTCAGGCATAGTTTTTTTTCCTTACAGATTTAGCGTAAAGCATGCTATACTATCAATCTGATCTCATAGTTTCACTTTGTAATTTTCCGTAATTGGATGAATGTTTTTTTTTTTTTTACACATTAATTCTGCGTGGTGTCGTGACGTTGTATTAGTTAATGTGACGACTGTTGCTCATCGAATGATTAACGGTTTATAATTACGTGATTAAATGAATTAAGCAATGAATCAAGCAATTATTAACTCATTAACCTGGGGCACCATGGGAACATTGTTTTGATTGAGTTTCTATTTCCCAAATTAACTCAAAGGATATCAGAATATCGATTACAACAGTCGCTAAATTAATCAATTTCCTCTACAGTCTCATAATCTGAACGTCGTATAATCCGGGAATCTGCACGGACCCGGGCTTTACCACTGAATTTACCACACCAATCTTAGTTGATTATTTATTTACTAGCAAGCTAAAATGATGATAAAAATGCACATACACAAAACACAGTCTAGCTATTGATTAGGACTTAGTATAACGGGCCAACACACTATGGCGCTTGTTACCCAAAATGGGGATTTTAAAGAGAGAGAAAGAAAGGAAGTACACGAGAGAAATATACATTTGGGTTCATTTGTCAGCCATGCTTATTTAAAATTAGCCTTGCCCCGAACTGCCGCTCTTATGGGTCAGAATATAATGATGTAATTACGTGTTGGAGATCTCAGGTGGGAAGCTCCGCGTGGGTCGTTTAGGCTTCTAAATGACGCAGTTCTCCGGCGCAACTCTCTGGTTGTCCTCACGATGTCAGTGTCCTTCTTGGCTAAGTGGTCTGATCCTCACCCTTGATCGGAAAGGGGTCTTCTGAGGACAGACAGCTCTGTAGCACAGAGCTCACAGCTTCGGCTCGAATGGTGTCGATACCACGATTCAATGGAGAGTGGAGGCTGGGTGGTTCGGCTTGAATTCACCCGCTTAGACACAGCTACTCGTCCGTAGCTCGTGTAGAAAAATATTTCTTTGTCTTCAACCTTGTGTTTCGTTTTGGGGTTCGTCGACTTTGTTAGACCTTAGCTGCAGCTTGGGGTCAATAGTCTCCTATGTTAATTCTTCACTCTCCTGTCTTATACCCTCGGGTCAGAAGTGGGTGTAACCGCCTTTAGGGCAATTCTCTGGGCGGACCAAGTAAAGAGGGCAAGGCTTAGATTTGGCTAAAAATCCGATTTTAGACACTAACTTCACATTTCATCTTTACCAAAACATTCTGTTTGATTTGGATATTTTCCAAACAGCGTACAATGTATAAACATCAGGCATATACTGGGAAAACTCTTAAAGGTACAATGTTTTCATAATAACGTCATCTCTTAACCTTTAAAAACAATACAAAAGTTACATACATTTTAATATTCCACCTCTCGTCATGACCACCATTGTGGCTGACGGAAACCATTGTTCCAATGTCCCTTTATTGCATGTTTAATGTTCTGAGGCCAGTTCTCCATTGTTAGGACAAAGGAATTTCTCTGTGGCCTAAGTTTTATTATGGGCGTGAGGTGTCATAAACCCCCACATCTTCAGACCCCTAGATCTCTCCTCCTCTGTTGGGGGTTTGGGAGATAATCTGTAGGGTGGTGGTCTCCTGTACCCTGACCTGATCAGGACAGTCATGACAGTGGTTACATGGTTAATTCTGAGTGATTAAGGTTAGGGCTATGTGTTGGGGAAGGCTTAAAACAAAATAATTAAAAACAATGCACTGTTTTGATTAAGTATCATTAAGTACTCTCCCTGCTCACTAGAGAATTGTGAACTGCTGTGGCACAATGGTCTAAGCAGCACACTCTGTATCTGAGTATTTCTATGGACAAGAGAAACATAGCCCTACCAATTTGAAAATCATTCTGCAGCCTAGACTAGAAAATAAAATAACTAGGCCGAACACATCTTTGTTTTGAACAATGATTTAATTACATTTTTTGTGGCAAATTAAATAAGAATAATGACATTATGCACCAAATCACAGTTCTGGTATAACCAATGTGTCCTTATATGGCATTCTTCCCGCAAATTGACCCTCCATGCGCAACACGTGACTTCCACTGTTAAGGTTGGAGTGGCAGAGGATTTGACCAAAATCAAATCAAAGTTTATTTGTCACGTGCGCCGAATACAACAAGTGTAGACCTTACAGTGAAATGCATACTTACAGGCTCTAACCAATAGTGCAAAAAAGGTATTAGGTGAACAATAGGTAAGTAAATAAATAAAACAACAGTAAAAAGACAGGCTATATACAGTAGCGAGGCTATAAAACTAACGAGGCTACATACAGACACCGGTTAATCAGGCTGATTGAGGTAGTATGTACATGTAGATATGGTTAAAGTGACTATGCATATATGATGAACAGAGAGTAGCAGCAGCGTAAAAAGAGGGGTTGGGGGGTTTGAGGGGGCACACAATGTAAATAGTCCGGGTAGCCATTTGATTACCTGTTCAGGAGTCTTATGGCTTGGGGGTAAAAACTGTTGAGAAGCCTTTTTGTCCTAGACTTGGCACTCCGGTACCGCTTGCCATGCAGTAGTAGAGAGAACAGTCTATGATTGGGGTGGCTGGGGTCTTTGACAATTTTTAGGGCCTTCCTCTGACACCGCCTGGTGTCGAGGTCCTGGATGGCAGGCAGCTTAGCCCCAGTGATGTATTGGGCCATACGCACTACCCTTTGTAGTGCCTTGCGGTTAGAGGCCGAGCAATTGCCGTACCAGGCAGTGATGCAACCAGTCAGGATGCTCTCGATGTTGCAACTGTAAAACCTTTTGAGGATCTCAGGACCCATGTCAAATCTTTTTAGTTTCCTGAGGGAGAATAGGCTTTGTCGTGCCTTCTTCACGACTGTCTTGGTGTGTTTGGACCATTCTAGTTTGATGTTGATGTGGACACTAAGGAACTTGAAGCTCTCAACCTGCTCCGTCGATGAGATTGGGGGCGTGCTCGGTCCTCCTTTTCCTATAGTCCACAATCATCTCCTTAGTCTTTGTTACGTTGAGGGATAGGCTGTTATTCTGGCACCACCCAGCCAGGTCTCTGACCTCCTCCCTATAGACTGTCTCGTCGTTGTCGGTGATCAGGCCTACCATTGTTGTGTCGTCTGCAAACTTAATGATGGTGTTGGAGTCGTGCCTGGCAATGCGGTCGTGGGTGAACAGGGAGTACAGGAGGGGACTGAGCATGCACCCCTGGGGAGCTCCAGTGTTGAGGATCAGCGTGGCAGATGGGTTGCTACCTACCCTCACCTGCTGGGGGCAGCCCGTCAGAAGTCTAGGATCCAGTTGCAGAGGGAGGTGTTTAGTTTCAGGATCCTTAGCTTAGTGATGAGCTTTGAGGGTACTATGGTGTTGAACGTTGAGCTGTAGTCAATAAATAGCATTCTCACATAAGTGTTCCTTTTGTCCAGGTGGGAAAGGGCAGTGTGGAGTGCAATAGAGATTGCATCATCAGTGGATCTGTTTGGGCGTATGCAAATTGGAGTGGGTCGAGAGTTTCTGGGATAACGGTGTTGATGTGAGCCATTACCGACCTTTCAAAGCACTTCATGGCTACGGACATGAGTGCTACAGGTCTAGTCATTTAGGCAGGTTACCTTTGTGTTCTTGGGCACAGGGACTATGGTGGTCTGCTTGAAACATGTTGGTATTACAGACTCAATCAGGGACATGTTGAAAATGTCAGTGAAGGCACCTGCCAGTTGGTCAGCACATGCCGGAGCTCACGTCCTGGTAATCCGTCTGGCCCCGCAGCCTTGTGAATGTTGACCTGTTTAAAGGTCTTACTCACGTCGGCTACGGAGAGCGTGATCACACAGTCGTCCAGAACAGCTGATGCTCTCATGCATTCCTCAGTGTTGCTTGCCTCGAAGCGAGCATTGAAGTGATTTAGCTCATCTGGTAGGCTCGTGTCACTGGGCAGCTCGTGGCTGTGCTTCCCTTTGCAGTCTGTAATAGTTTGCAAGCCCTGCCACATAAGACGAGCGTCGGAGCCAGTGTAGTATGATTCAATCATAGCCCTGTATTGACGCTTTGCCTGTTTGATGGTTCGTCGCAGCTTCCGGGTTAGAGTCCCGCCCCTTGAAAGCGGCAGCTCTACCCTTTAGCTCAATGCGGATGTTGCCTGTAATCCATGGCTTCTGGTTGGGGTATGTACGTACAGTCACTGTGGGGACGACGTCCTCGATGCACTTATTGATAAAGCCAGTGACTGATGTGGTGTACTCCTCAATGCCATCGGAAGAATCCCGGAACATGTTCCAGTCTGTGATAGCAAAACAGTCCTGTAGTTTAGCATTTGCTTCATCTGACCACTTTTTTATAAACTGAGTCACTGGTGCTTCCTGCTTTAATTTTTGCATGTAAGCAGGAATCAGGAGGATAGAGTTGTGGTCGGATTTACCAAATGGAGGGCAAGGGAGAGCTTTGTGCGCATCTCTGTGTGTGGAGTACAGGTGATCTAGAATTTGTTTTCCCTCTGGTCGCACATTTAACATGTTGATGGAAAGTTGGTAGAACTGATTTAAGTTTCCCTGCATTAAAGTCTCCGGCCACTAGGAGCTCCGCCTCTGGGTGAGTGGTTTCCTGTTTGCTTATTTCCTTATACAGCTGACTGAGTGTGGTCTTAGTGCCAGCATCTGTCTGTGGTGGTTAATAAACAGCCACAAAAAGTATAGCTATCTTGCCGGTGCAGCGTATCCATGTCGTCATTCAGCCACGATTCTGTGAAACATAGGATATTACAGTTTTTGATGTCCCGTTGGTAGGATATTCGTGATCGTACCTCGTCTAGTTTGTTGTCCAATGATTGCACGTTGGCGAGTAGTATTGACGGTAAAGGCAGCTTTCCCACACGCCTTTTCCGAGTCCTAACCAGGCATCCAGTTCTTTGTCCTCTGTACCTGTGTCGCTTCCTCTTGCAAATAACGGGGATGTTGGCCCTGTCGCGTGTTTGGAGAATGTCCTGTGCATCTTGCTTGTGGAAGAAACAATCTTTGTCTAATCCGAGGTGAGTGATCGCTGTCCTGATATCCAGAAGCTCTTTTTTGCCGTAAGATACGGTTGCAGAAACATTATGTACAAAATAAGTTACAAATAACAACAACAGAAAACACATAATAGCACAATTGGTTGGGCGCCCGTAAAACTGCTGCCATTTCTTCCGGCGCCATTTTAACCTCTCTAGGGTATGTGGGACGAAATCGTCCCACCTACTCAACAGCCAGTGGAATCCCGTGGCGCGTTATTCAAATACCTTAGAAATGCTATTACTTCAATTTCTCAAACATATGACTATTTTACACCATTTTAAAGACAAGACTCTCGTTAATCTAACCACACTGTCCGATTTCAAAAAGGCTTTACAACGAAAGCAAAACATTAGATTATGTCAGCAGAGTACCCAGCCAGAAATAATCAGACACCCATTTTTCAAGCTAGCATATAATGTCACAAAAACCCAAACCACAGCTAAATGCAGCACTAACCTTTGATGATCTTCATCAGATGACACTTCTAGGACATTATTTTATACAATACATGCATGTTTTGTTCAATCAAGTTAATATTTATATCAAAAACCAGCTTTTTACATTAGCATGTGACGTTCAGAACTAGCATACCCACCGCAAACTTCCGGTGAATTTACTAAATTACTCACGATAAACGTTCACAAAAAACATAAATTATTTTAAGAATTATAGATACAGAACTCCTTTATGCAATCGCTATGTCCGATTTTAAAATAGCTTTTCGGCAAAAGCACATTTTGCAATATTCTGAGTAGATAGCCCAGCCATCACGGGCTAGCTAATTTGACACCCACCAAGTTTGGCCCTCACCAAAAAAGAATTTGATTACCTTTGCTGTTCATCTTCAGAATGCACTCCCAGGACTTCTACTTCAATAACAAATGTTGGTTTGGTTCAAAATAATCCATAGTTATGTTCAAATATCCTCTGTTTTGTTCATTCGTTCAAGACACTATCCGAAGGGTGACGAAGGGTGACGCGCCCGACGCGTTTCGTGACAAAAAATGTCTAAATATTCCATTACCGTACTTCGAAGCATGTCAACCGCTGTTTAAAATAATTTTTTATGCGATTTTTCTCGTAAAAAAGCGATAATATTCCGACCGGGAAACCCTGTTTACATTCAAAGACGAAGAAATAAAAACATGGTGTCGCCTCGTGCACGCGCCTCAGTCTCATTGTTCTTTGATCGACCATTATCCAAATGCGCTACTGTTTTTCAGCCAGGGCCTGCAAAGACATCATTCAGCGTTTTGCCGCCTTCTGAGAGCCTATGGGAGCCGTAGGAAGTGTCACGTTACAGCAGAAATCCTCAGTTTTCAATAAAGAGAGTGTAGAAGCCCAAGAAATGGTCAGAGAGGGCGCTTCCTGAAAGGAATCTTCTCAGGTTTTTGCCTGCCATATGAGTTCTGTTATACTCACAGACACCATTCAAACAGTTTTAGAAACTTTAGGGTGTTTTCTATCCAAAGCCAATAAATATAAGCATATTCTAGTTTCTGGGCAGTTGTAATAACCAGATTAAATCGGGTACGTTTTTTTATCCGGCCGTGCAAATACTGCCCCCTACCCTAGAGAGGTTAAGACAAAGGGCAGGATGTAGATAATAGGGCCCAGCATAGCTCTTTACACGTACCCTTATACAGGTTGAAAATGGCAGATTTGGACACTGATGTTTGATGTATAGTTACAAGATGACGTGGTGTTATACTCTGGGTTGTCCTGAACAGAATTAGCCTAGGTTTGTTGTATTGTGAGTACAATTTGCTGCGGACCACGCATCTGAATACACTCATGACTCCATTCTATGCTCACCAAAATTATGATCTGCTTCTGTGAATTGCCTTGTGAAAGCCTAACATAGTAAGATCATATTTTATATTTAGCTAGACATGTTGGCAATAGAACAAGCTTTCAAATTATGCCCACCTGACCCAGATTGTGATTTCCAATGGACCGTTTTGGGATTGCGTAAACAACAACAGTAATTGTGTAAAGGCGGGGAAGCAGGGCTGTGTTCTAAACAAAACAACCACAATTGTGCTTGCTCTAGTTCTTCAATGGCACAGCTCGAAGAGCTCAAAAAAGCACCTTATAGTTGAAGACTCTTCTTTGAGTCATAAAAGTGTATTGAAAGGTGTGTGGCTACTTGGAAACACTAATTAGGCCTCTCACTCAAACCCTTGAA
Organism: Salmo trutta; assembly: GCF_901001165.1. NCBI lineage: Eukaryota > Metazoa > Chordata > Actinopteri > Salmoniformes > Salmonidae > Salmo > Salmo trutta. The sequence goes on along the minus strand of NC_042985.1, from coordinate 40,364,628 downwards.
TATTTTTGTTGTCTTATGTTGCACATTGAACATTTTCCAAAGATATTCTTATCACGTTACTAAGTGTATCCAGTGTATTTTCAGATTTCGTTATCAACAAATGCTGCAAAAAGAACACAAGATGTAAAATGCACATAAAATCAGTTTGGATTCAGTCTTGTGTCAGGTGAATTTTTGTGTCATCTTTAATCTAATAATTTTCACAATCCAAACTGCTCCCTTTTAATTGCTACCATGGTTATGCATATGCTTTTGCATATCTCTTCTGTAAGAAACATTTCAATTTAGCCCTATCCATTTAGGCCAATTCCCACAAGTGTAAGGGGTTAAGGGAGATGTAGTGGGACCAATACGTGAGGTAGGATTGTATGTGATGAAATGTTTGCAATCACGTTCAAACTGGCTGACATTTGTGGTGGATTTGGGATTACAGTATATTCAATCTGACACTGCCTCACTCTCCATTCCTCTCAGAGTTGGATTCCTTGTTTAGTTTACTTGTCTCACAGATATTCATTGACTAAAGGACCAGGGGCCGTATGTATCAAGCTGGTTTAGCATCAACTCCCCCTGTCCATTTAATCTTATTCATTGTGATCTTAAAGGCTAAACTGATCCTAAATCAGCACTCCTCTGAGACGCTTGATACATATGGCCTCAAATTAGTGATACATTATTATCTGCTATGAAGTGAATCTGGCCAGCTGGATTGGTATGTGTTGGTGGTGACTCAGACAGTGGCCTAAAAAGAAGGGACTCCATCGGTCAGCCAGTTTCTCACTACATTGGCAGGATTCCTTCTCTTCTCCTTGACTCATCCTTCCACCAGGGCACCATAGCAGTAGACACTATGTAGGGGGACACACTGGCCATATCCAAAATCTGTCTTGCCTACTACTTACTAAAACTACATAGGCCTATTATGTAGTAATCGTACTACATACCATTTAGAACGTAGCCTACTGTTTAGTAAAAACGAATGCAGTGGACCACAAATATCAACACCCGTCATGAGAATGGATAATCTAATGCACAATTGTGTTGATTCACACCATTCGTTCATTTATGTTCAGCGAGTTTCCTTATCTGATTATCAGATGATTATCAGCTGTTGTCAAACACAAGTGACTCAGAAAAGACAATTTTCTTCCTAAAAAGTGTGCAGTGAATTCTACTAGATAAAAAGTTGAAATGAGTATAACATCCTGGCATTTAAAGCATACTCGATTTTCACATACTATAAAACAATTTTTGCATACATTATTATATTCCTACTATTTAGAACGCACATATTGGTATTTGGACACGGCCACTATCTGTCTCAAATTACACCCTATTCCCTATATATAGTGCATTAATTTGACCAACGAGGAGGCTATTTAGCTAAACTGGGCAAAAGAAATTGCATTAAAAAGAGTGCACTATAGAGAATAAGGTGTCATTTGATATTTGAACAAAGCGAACCACCACATTTAACCATGCGAACCACCACATTTAACCGTGGCAAGGTGACTGGAAATATGGTTGAATACAAACAGAGTACTTATTCCCTCCATAAGGCAATCAAACAGGCAAAACGTCAGTACAGAGACAAAGTGGAGTCGCAATTCAACGGCTCAGACTCGAGACATATGTGGCAGGGTCTACAGACAATCATGGATTACAAAGGGAAAACCAGCCACGTCGTGGACACCGACGTCTTGCTCCCGGACAAGCTAAACTTCTTCTTTGCCCTCTTTGAAGATAACATAGTGCCACTGACGTGGCCCGCTCCCAAGAACTGTGGGCTCTCGTTCTCCGTGGCCGACGTAAGACATTTAAATGTGTTAACCCTCGCAAGGCTGACGGCCCAGACAGCATCCCTACCCGTGTCCTCAGAGCATGCGCAGACCAGCTGGCTGCTGTGTTTACGGACATATTCAATTTCTCCCTATCCCAGTCTACTGTCCCCACTTACTTCAAGATGTCCACCATTGTTCCTGTACTCAAGAAAGCAAAGGTAACTGAACTAAATGACTATCTATCATGAAGTGCTTTGAGGGGCTAGTTAAGGATCATATCACCTCTACCTTACCTGACACCCTATCCCATCTGGACGAGAGGAATACCTATGTAAAAATGCTGTTCATTGAATATAGCTCAGCCTTCAACACCATAGTACCCTCCACGCTCATCATTAAGCCTGGGGCCCTGGGTCTGAACCCTGTGCAACTGGGTCCTGGACTTCCTGACCGGCTGCCCCTAGGTGGTGAAAGTAGAAAACAACACCTCCACTTCGCTGTTCATCAACACAGGGCCACAAGGGTGCATGCTCAGGCCCCTCACGTACTCCCTGTTCACCCATGATTGCGTGGCCACGCATGTCTCCAACTCAATCATCAAGTTTGCAGATGACACAACAGTTGCAGGCCTGATTACCAACAATGACAAGACAGCCTAGAGGCAGGAGGTGAGGGCCCTGGCGGAGTGGTGCGAGGAAAATAACCTTTCCAACAACGTCAACAAAATGAAGGAGCTGATTGTGGACTTTAGGAAATAGCAGAGAGAGCATGCCCCTATCCACATCGACGGGACAGTAGTGGAGAAGGTGAAAAGCTTCAAGTTCCTCGGGGGACACATCACCGACATTCTGAAATGGTCCACCCACACAGACAGTGTGGTGAAGAAAATGCAACAGCGTCTCTTCAACCTCAGGAGGCTGAAGAAATTTGGCTTGGCCTCTAAGACCCTCATAAATGTTTACAGATACACAATTGAGAGCATCCTGTCAGGCTATATCACCGCCTGGTACGTCAACTGCAGTGCTTGCAACCGCAGGGCTCTCCAGAGGATGGTGCGGTCTGCCCAACGCATCACCGGGGGCACACTGCCTGCCCTCCAGAACACCTACTGCACCCGATGTCACAGGGATGCCAAAAAAATAATCAAGGACATCAACCACCCGAGCCATGGCCTGTTCACCCCGCTGCCATCCAGAAGGCGAGGTCAGTACAGGTGCTTCAAAGCTGGGACCGAGAGACTGAAAAACAGCTTCTATCTCAAGGCCATCAGACTGTTAAATAGCCATCACTAGCCGGCCTCCGCCCGGTTACTCAACTCTGCGCCTTAGAGGCTGCTGCCCTATGTACATGGACTCACTGGTCACTTTAATAATGGATAATAATTGATTTTATTTGTAGTATACTATAGTAAATACCACAGCATACTACAGTCTGCAAAAACACTACACTAAATATAACTGTATTATTTGTTTATGTGGGTCAGTCAGTGCCTGGTCCTGTGCCAGTGATAGCGTGGAGGCTGAGTGGAGCGGGAACGGTGGATGCGGATCACACCGGCAGGACTCTGGCACCAACTGAGAGAGGTTTACAAGCCTGCCATGGGGGGCAGCCACTATCTGAACTTGTCCAATTATACTGAACAAAAATATAAACACTAAATGCAACAATTTCAAATATTTTACTGCGTTACAGTTGATATAAGGAAATCAGTCAATTTAAGTAAATTCATTAGACCCTTATCTATGGATTTCACATGACTGGGATTACAGATATGCATCTGTTGGTAACAGATACCTTAAAAAAGGTAGGGGCGTGGATCAGAATATCATTCGGTATCTGGTGTGATCAGCATTTACCCCATGCAGTACGACACATCTCCTTTGCATAGATTTGATCAGGCTGATGATTGTGGCCTGTGGAATGTTGTCCAACTCCTCTTCAATGGCTGTGCGAAGTTGCTGGATATTGACGGGAACTGGAGCACGATGTCGTACACGTCAATCCAGAGCATCCCAAATATTCTCAATGAGTGACATGTCTGGTGAGTTTGCAGGCCATGGAAGAACTGGGACATTTTCAGCTTCCAGGAATTGTGTACAGATCCTTGCGACATGGGGCTATGCATTATCATGCTGAAAAATGAAGTGATGGTGGCAGATGAGTGGCTTTTTAATGTCCTCAGCACAAGTTGCACCTGTGTAATGATCATGCTGTTTAATCAGCTTCTTCATATGCCTCACCTGTCAGGTGGATGGATTATCTTGGCAAAGGTGAAATGCTCACTAACAAGGATGTAAACAAATTTGTGCATAACATTTAAGTGAAATAAGCTTTGTGTGCGTATGGAACATTTCTGGGATCTTTTATTTCAGCTCATGAAACATGGGACCAACACTTTACATGTTGCGTTTATAGTTTTGTTCAGTGTAGAAACCCTCGATTTGGTGTTCCATTGCACTACGCTTTGAAACATTTCGTTACGATGTGCCCTAATGAACACGTCCATGACCTGTTTTGTGTGTCTCGTGCCTCATGGATGGAGATTTTGCTTGTGTACTTGCAAAACGAGTTTGAGTTTGTTAGTGGACATATCCTCCTAATGTTTCAAAGATTTGCTGTGTTGAACGCACCTCTGGGTTGGGACCACATCCAGGTAAATGGGTGACATAATTTTTCTTGCTTAATACTGAGTGTGTTTTAGTGTTAATCTTTACATTGAATAATGCTTACGATGCTATGCCTTTCTTTGTCATTAGAGAAGGCATTCATTTAAAAAGAGAATCATATTGGTGAACAGTACTGTTTTGGTGAAAGTCGGCAGTGTTTCAGGCCGTGCCTCAGACATTGTGTGTCCCAAATGGCCCTATGCGCCCTGGTCAAACGTAGTGCACAACATTGGGAACAAGTTGCCATTTGGGACGCAGACACTTTTCTGTCATCTTTTCCCCTGCTAGCTGATGCCTAAACCTTAGCAGGCAGACAGGATGTCGACTGTGAAAGCGGCGAACATGCCGTTCCCTGATTGCGTTCTTTCTCTTTCATTCCCCAGATGTGGGGAGAGCAGTCCACGCGCCCGCCCACATCACAGAGAAGGTGGTGGAGCTCTTCAGGAGTAAAAGTGAATTTACCTTCCTGGCCTCCATCCAGCAGAAGTTATCTACGTCAGGAGTCATCTTCTCCATCCATGAATCTGAACACAGGTAATGCATATTTAATCATTTTATTACTGGCCTTTTCAGCAGCTACTTTCTCTATCTGCCACCACTATCGTCAACTAACTTTCCCAGCTGTGACTCTGAATGGCCCCTGTTGGAATTGAACCCACAGATTACTTCTTGCAGCATTCATTGAGCATTTGCAAGACGAATTTGATCAGCCCGTTGAAAATATCAATGTCAGATTACTCTGCTTTTGTGAGTGATGGAGGGAAAGGAGTGGGAGATGTGTAACTTTCTGACTGCATGCTTTTCTGCTTGCATGAATTGAAAAGAAAAAATGAGTTGCCCGCTTAAACTGGTAAATGACAGAAGGAAAATCATACTTGAAGGATGAACAGACAATGTAGTCATTGATAATCCAGCATTTGTACAAAGTGCACACTGACATGTTGCTTTAACCTTAATTCCCCCTCCAGCCATTTCAAATAACTTCAGTCACAAACGTATATTATCTCTGTATTTTGTGTGTATTTGTGTCTGTTTGTGAGTTGTGCCCTTATTACAGTCAACACACATATACAGTAAGCTCCAAAAGTATTGGGACAGTGACAAATGTGTTGTTATTTTGGCTCTGTACTCCAAAACTGTGGATTTGAAATGATACAATGAATGAGAACGTTACAGAGGCATAAATATCATCCCCCACAAAAATACTAACCTCCCCTCATATTGTAATGGTGAGAGGTTAGCATGTCTTGGGGGTATGATATTTGATTCATTCAGGATTATCCATAATCATTGTAGCATCCACATTAACGTAGAAGTGTTTAGAAACATATTATATTCTTATATACAATAAAAGTGTCTCCAAAATGACACAATACATTATTTACCATTCATTTCTATTGGACACAAATAGACAATACCCTCAAATTAAAGCTGGCAGTCTGCACTTTACCCTCAAAGTCATTATATCATTTAAAATCCAAAGTGCTGGAGTACAGAGCCAAAACACCAACAAAAATTGGAGCTCACTATATTTTATCTTGAGAAGAATATATTGGAATATAACACGATAACATAGAAAGGATATTTTTCACAAAGTATTGCTGAGTGTGCATGTGTGAAACCATTTGGCAGCAATTACAACTGTCTGTCTTTTTGGGTAAGTCTCTAAGAGTTTTGCACACCTGGATTGTGCAATATGTGCACTTTATTATTTTCAAAATTCTTCAAGCTCTGCAAAGTTGTTGTTCATTGCTATACAGACATTTTTAAGTCTTGCCATATAGCAGATTTAAGTCAAAACTGTAACTCAGACAATCAGGAACATTCACTGTCTTCTTAGTAAACAACTCCAGTGTAGATTTGTTCTTGTGTTTTAGGTTATGGTCCTGCTGAAAGGTGAATTTCTCTCCCAGTGTCTGGTCAGAAGGTTTTCCTCTAGGATTTTGACTGTGCTTAGCTCCATTCCATTTCGTTTTATCCTCACTCTAAAAAATGCTGGGTTACGGGCCTCCTGAGTGGCGCAGTGGTCTTAGGCACTGCATCGCACTGCTAGCTGTGTCACTAGAGATTCTGGGTTCGAGGTCCGGCTCTGTCGCAGCCGGGCGTGACCGGGTGACCCATGGGACGGCGCACAATTGACCCAGCGTCATCCGGGTTAGGGGAGGGTTTGGCCGGCAGGGATGTCCCTGTCCCATCGCACACTAGTAACTCCTGTGGCAGGCTAGGTGCATCGCACGCTGACACGGTCGCCAGGTGTAAGGTGTTTCCTCTGACACATTGGTGCAGCTTGCTTCCGGGTTAAGTGGGCGTTGTGTCAAGAAGCAGTGTGCCTTGGTTGGGTTGTGTTTCCAAGGACGCACGGCTCTCAACCTTCGCCTCTCCCGAGTCTGTATGGGACAGATACTGGTGGACAAGGAGGCATACAAGCAAAGGATGGAGACGACCCTCTCTTCAGGGAACTCAAGGGTGGCCTGGCAAGGGATTAAAAAGACTGATGTTTTGAAGTTGTTCTGGGGATGTAAGGCACACAAAAGCCCAGGTACGAAGAGTTGAACAATTAATTTAGCACAGACATGGAACAGGACAGGAACATGGTGAGCACCGGGTAACAATGACATACAAACGTTAACTTGTTATGGATAGGGGGCAGTATTTTCACGGCCGGATAAAAAAACGTACCCGATTTAATCTGATTATTACTCCTGCCCAGAAACTAGAATATGCATATAATTAGAAAAAACTCCAAAGTTTCTAAAACTGTTTGAATGGTGTCTGTGAGTATAACGGAACTCATTTGGCAGGCCAAAACCTGAGAAGATTCCAAACAGGAAGCGCCCTCTCTGACTATTTCTTGGCCTTCTTGATCATCTATATCCAAAACAGGGGATCTCTGCTGTAACGTGACATTTTCTAACGCTCCCATAGGCTCTCAGAAGGCGCCAGAACGTTGAATGATGACTTTGCAGGCGATGGCTGAAAAACAGTAGCGCATTTGGAAAGTGGTCGATCTGAGAACAATGAGACTGGGGCGCGCGAGCACAAGAAGACTCCATGTTTTTATTTTCTGTCTTTGAACGAAAACAGGGTTTCCCGGTCGGAATATTATGATTTTTTTACGAGAAAAATCGCATTAAAATTGATTTTAAACAGCGTTTGACATGCTTCGAAGTACGGTAATGGAATATTTTGAAGATTTTTGTCACGAAACGCGCCGGGCGCATCACCCTTATTTACCCTTCGGATAGTGTCTTGAACGCACGAACAAAACGCCGCTATTTGGATATAACTATGGATTATTTGGAACCAAACCAACATTTGTTATTGAAGTAGAAGTCCTGGGAGTGCATTCTGTCGAAGAACAGCAAAGGTAATCCAATTTTTCTTATAGTAAATCTGAGTTTGGTGAGTGCCAAACTTGGTGGGTGTCAAAATAGCTAGCCATGATGGCCGGGCTATCTACTCAGAATATTGCGAAATGTGCTTTCACCGAAAAGCTATTTTAAAATCGGACACCGTGATTGCATAAAGGAGTTCTGTATCTATAATTCTTAAAATAATTGTTATGTTTTTTGTTAACGTTTATCGTGAGTAATTTAGTAAATTCACCGGAAGTGTTCGGTGGGAATGCTAGTTCTGAACGTCACATGCTAATGTAAAAAGCAGTTTTTTGATATAAATATGAACTTGATTGAACAAAACATGCATGTATTGTATAACATAATGTCCTAGGAGTGTCATCTGATGAAGATCATCAAAGGTTAGTGCTGTATTTAGCTGTGGTTTTGTTTTTTGTGACATTATATGCTAGCTTGAAAAATGGGTGTGTGATTATTTCTGGCTGGGTACTCTGCTGACATAATCTAATGTTTTGCTTTTGCTGTAAAGCCTTTTTGAAATCGGACAGTGTGGTTAGATAAAGGAGAGTCTTGTCTTTAAAATGGTGTAAAATAGTCATATGTTTGAAAAATGGAAGTTTTCGGATTTTCGAGGACTTTGTTTTTCGCGCCACGCCTATCATTGGATATTGGAGCAGGTGTTCCGCTAGCGGAACGTCTAGATGTAAGAGGTTAATGCAGAAGCTGGGAACAGAGCGTTGGAACAGACAGATATAGGGGAGGTAATAACACGGGTGATTGAGTCCAGGTGAGTGTAATGAATCGCTGATGCGTGTGACGAGGGAAGCAGGTGTGCATAATGATGGTGGCAGGAGTGCGCAATGCAGGGCAGCCTGGTGCCCTCGAGCACCAGGGAGGGAGAGCAGGAGCAGGCGTGCCAGTACCCCCCCCCCCCCCCCCCTCTAGGGGCGCCACACGGCATCCCACCTGGACGAGCATGACGGGCCGGCCAAGGCATGGGCGCTGGACCAGCCGGCTGGAGCGTAGAAGCCAGACGAACCGGCAGAGGCATAGGAGTCTGGCGAACTGGCAGAGGCATAGGAGCCTGACGATCCGGTTGAGGCGTGCCAGCCTGATGACCCCGCTGGAACGTGGGAGCCTGGTGAGCCGGCTGTGGCGTAGACGCCTGGCGAGCCGGCTGAGGTGTAAAACCCTTGCCACCTGCTGAGGCTTGACGTGGGATGGGCGCTTTTCTTCAGCCCTAGCTGGCTGAAGAAAACCTCTTCAGCCAGCTAGGGCGTGGAAGCCAGACGAGCTGGCATAGGCACCCCCGGTTTCATCAGCCCAGCAGAGGAGTTGATGATGTCATTCTTACTATCCTCAACATGGTACTTCCTGAGCCATCAGTCACAGCGGGTCAAAGTAGGTCCCCACGTGTCAGAGATACACACCACCAGCACAGGCTCTCCTCAGGGATGTGTCCCCACTCCTGTACATCTTGTACACTAATAGTTGCACTAGTTCCCATCCTGGCACCTCGTTAAGTGTGCGGATGACACTGCCTTGATCCGCCTGTTGTATGATGACGAGGAAAACCATGGCCCGGTCCTAAATGACTTTGTAGAGTGGTGTGACGAATCACACTTGGTCCTCAATATCAACAAGACCAAAGAGATGTGCATAGACTTCAGGAAGCGTACAACACCTACCTCTGCAACATCTATCAGAGGTCAGAACATTGAGATTGATGGGGAATACAAACATATGGGTGTCCTCTTGGACAATAAGCTTCAGTGGAGTAAATGTACAGATCTGATATACAAAAAGAGTCAACAGAGACTGTACTTTCTTGAAAAGTTGTGATCTTTTAATGTTCACTGTACTATACTGACTTGCTTTTGCAAATCTTTCATTGAGAGTATTTTAACTTTATGTTTTTGTTGTTGGTTTGTCAATGCCAATGTCAGCCAGAGAAATATGCTGAGAAGAATTAACACCACAGCAAGCAAGGTACTTGGAGTCAAACAGACAGGCCTGGATGAGATCTTTAAGTTCAGGGCCCTCTGCAAGGCTCACAAGCCACCCCCTGTATCCTGACTTTGAATTACTCCCCCCTGGGCACAAGTATGGGAAAAACAGAACTAGACAATAATTTGTGCCAGGTGTGATAAGTTAAGTACATGTGCTCTTGGATAGCACAACATTTTTGCTCCAGGGACTGAGACGTTTCTCACCATTGAACTGCCCAATACAACGGCCGGAGAAGGGGATGGAGAAATCCACCCAATTCTACCCCTCACACATTTCATGGAACCTTTCACAGGCCCACGAGAAGCAGGATAGCGTACGCCTGCAGCTCCCGGCAATAGGTCCAGACTTCCCACAGCAGGAAGAGCCCCGTCAGATCCAGACAGAGGGAAAGGAGACAAACTCGACGACGAGGCCGCTGTTGGAGTCAGCACAGATGTCACAGATACAGGCAGACCCAGCAATGAAGGCGGAGGTAGATCAGGCACCAGGGCGGCGAAGCTAGTCTTCATCTCTATCTGTTCCGGACCTCTCGCAGACACTCTAGTCCATATAGCAGCGTGCTGCTGCCTTCGGTTTGCACGACTTGTGACATGGGACCAGCACTATTGGAACAAACCTCTTGATGTTCTCCATCTACTCCTCCACAAGATGGAGGAGGAGAAGCAGATGGAGATGACTTCCTTGGCAGGCAAGTTCCAGGTAGCACAGGCCATTCGGATAGGGACAGACGACAAGGCGGTGACCTGTATAAAAATCTACACTGAGTATATCAACCTGCCTTATGATTTCATGCCCTTACAACTGGTACAAGGTTCACATGTTACGATTATACTGAACAAAAATATAAACGCAAGATGCAACAATTTCAATGATTTTACTGATTTACAGTTAATAAACTCAGCATAAACTCACTGTCAACTGCGTTTATTTTCAGCAAACTTAACATGTGTAAATATTTGTATGAACATAAGATTCAACAACTGAGACATAAACTGAACAAGTTCCACAGACATGGGACTAACATAAATGTAATAATGTGTCCCTGAACAAAGGGGGGGTCAAAATCTAAAAGTAACAGTCCGTATCTGGTGTGGCCAACAGCTACATTAAATACTGCAGTGCATCTCCTCCTCATGGACTGCACCATATTTGCCAGTTCTTGCTGTGAGATGTTACCCCACTCTTCCACCAAGGCACCTACAAGTTCCCGGACATTTCTGGGGGGAATGGCCCTAGCCCTCACCCTCCGAACCAACAGGTCCCGGATGTGCTCAATGGGATTGAGATCCGGGCTCTTCGCTGGCCATGGCAGAACACTGACATTCCTGTCTTGCAGGAAATCAAGCACAGAATGAGCACTATGGCTGGTGGCATTATCATGCTGGAGGGTCATGTCAGGATGAGCCTGCAGGAAGGGCACCACATGAGGGAGGAGGACGTCTCCCCTGTATCGCACAGAGTTGAGATTGCCTGCAATGACCACAAGCTCAGTCTGATGATGCTGTGACACACCGCCCCAGACCATGACGGACCCTCCACCTCCAAATCGATCCCGCTCCAGAGTACAGGCTTCAGTGTAACGCTCATTCCTTCAACGATAAACGCGAATCCAACCATCACCCCTGGTGAGACAAAATTGCAACTCATCAGTGAAGAGCACTTTTTGCCAGTCCTGTCTGGTCCAGCGACGGTGGGTTTGTGCCAATAGGCGATGTTGTTGCCGGTGATGTCTGGTGAGGACCTGCCTTACAACATGCCTACAAGCCCTCAGTCTAGCCTCTCTCAGCCTATTTCGGACAGTCTGAGCACTGGTGAAGGGATTGTGCATTCCTGGTGTAACCCGGGCAGTTGTTGTTGCCATCCTGTACCTGTCCCGCAGGTGTGATGTTCGGATGTACCGATCCTGTGCAGGTGTTGTTACACGTGGTCTGCCACTGCGAGGACGATCAGCTGTCCGTCCTGTCTCCCTGTAGCGCTGTCTTAGACGTCTCACAGTACAGACATTGCAGATGTGGCCAGGGCAATAAATTGCAGTCTTCATGCCTCCTTGCAGCATGCCTAAGGTACGTTCACGCAGATGAGCAGTGACCCTGGGCATCTTTCTTTTGGTGTTTTTCAGAGTCAGTAGAAAGGCCTCTTAAGTTTTCATAACTGTGACCTTAACTTCTTATGGGCAGGTAGCGTCCCACCTGGCCAACATCTGGTGAAATTGCAGAGCGCGAAATTCAAACTACAGAATTATAAATATTTAACTCTCATAAAATCACAAGTGTGATACATCAAACTAAAGCTTAATTTCTTGTTAATCCAGCCGCTGTGTCAGATTTCAAAAAGGCTTTACGGCGAAAGCACACTATGCGATTATCTGAGGACAGCAACCCACATACAAAGGCATGAAAAACATATTTCAACCAGGCAGGTGCGCCACAAAAGTCAGAAATAGCAATATAATAAATGCCTTACCTTTGATGATTTTCTTCTGTTGGCACTCCAAAAGGTCCCAGATACATCACAAATGGTCCTTTTGTTCGATAATGTCCTTTATATCCATAAAAACTCAGTTTAGCTGGCGCACTTCAGTGAATAATCCACCCAGTTTCCCTCCATCAAAATGTATACAAAATGAATCCCAAACGTTACTAATAAACTTTTCCAAAGAAGTCAAACAACATTTATAAACAAACCTCAGGTACCCTAATACGTAAATAAATGAAAAAATTCAAGTCAGAAAATCGTTATTGTCTTTCCCGGAGAAAAATACCAAAGAACGCGCTCTCTTCCACGCATTTGGAGACACTACAGTCAAAATGAAAGAAACTGAAAAACTGCAATTTCTGACTCATTTTTCCAAAAACCAGCCTGAAACTCTTTCTAAAGACTGTTGACATCTTGTGGATGCCCTAGGAACTGCAATCTGGGAGGACTTCACCTTATAATAAAAGTGACAGCCATTGAAAATAGTGGTAGGCTGAATTTTTCTTTTTTTGGGATGGTTTGTCCTCAGGGTTTCGCCTGCCATATCAGTTCTGTTATACTCACAAACATTATTTTAACAGTTTTAGAAACTTTAGAGTGTTTTATATCCAAATCTACCAATTATATGCATATCCTAGCTTCTGGGCCTGAGTAACAGGCAGTTTACTTTGGGCACGCTTTTCATCCAGATGTGAAAATACTGCCCCCTACCCAAGAGAGTTTAATTGCCTACCGTCTGTAAGCTGTTAGTGTCTTAACAACCATTCCACAGGTGCATGTTCATTAATTGGTTGTGGTTCATTGAACAAGCATGGGAAACTGTTTAAACCCTTTACAATGAAGATCTGTGAAGTTAATTCGTAAAAATACAAATATCTTTGAAAGACAGGGTCCTGAAAAAGGGATGTTTCTTTTTTTGCTGAGTTTATAAGGAAATCAGCCAATTTAATTAAAATGATTAGGCCCTAATCTATGGAGTTCACATGACTGGGAATACAGATATGCATCTGTTGGTCACAGATACCTTAAAAGGTAGGTTTGTGGATTACAATACCAGTCAGTATCTGGTGTGACCACCATTTACCCCATGTAGCGCTACGCATCTCCTTCACATAGAGTTGATCAGGCTGATGATTGTGGCCTGTGGAATGTTGTCCATCTCCTCTTCAATTGGTGTGCAAGTTGTTGGATATTGGCGGGACACACTGTCATACACGTTGATTCAAAGCATCCCAAACATGTTCAATGGGTGACATGTCTGGTGAGTATGCAGGCCATGGAAGAACTGAGACATTTTCAGCTTCCAGGAATTGTGTACAGATCCTTGCGACACGAGGTGATGGCGGCAGATGAATGGCATGACAATGGGCCTCAGGATCTCGTCACTGTGCATTGAAATTGTGATCAATAAAGTTTGAGTTCGTTGTACGTAGCTAATGCCTGCCCATACCATAACCCCATCGACACACCATGGGGAACTCTGTTCACAATGTTGACAATCGTCAAACCGCCTGCCGCATAACACCATACATGTGGTCGGCGGTTATAAGTCCGGTTGGACGTACTGCCAAAGTCTCTAAAACGATGTTTGAGGTGGCTTATGATAGGCAATTGAACATTAAATTATCTGGCAACAGCTCTGGTGGACGTTCCTGCCCTCAAAACTTGAGACATCTGTGGCATTGTGATGTGTGACAAAACTGCATATTTTTTAATGCCTTTTATTGTTCCCTGCACAAGGTGCATCTGTGTAATGACCATGCTGACTCGACTCGACTTGGCTTGGTCTTAGAATGCACGACTTGGAATATATTTCCACCCCGCCCATCTGAGCGCAAATGAGCTGATATAAGACAGGTAAATTGCCATACATGGCGTTAGGGCTGGAAAATGCCAGTGTGCCAGTTTTTACGTGACAACATTGCTAACTAATATGGGTTTGACAATAGCGCCTTAATTAACGCCAGCCAAAAATAGAGCCTTATGTGTTAATTTGTGTGTGTTAGTAACTGCTGGCTGCAACTCCTAATGTGTGTTTGTTTGTGTTACAACGGCTGGCCCCAGTGACAAAACTATACAGGTATCTTATCCAAGTCATCTCAAGAACAGGAGGCTGCAATTACAACAGGTATGAACTGATCAAATATGCTTGGAAAGTGGAGACCTCATAGAACGTTAAAAAGTAAACAGTACTGGAGACAACTTGCAGTTTTAGAGACACGTTGCGTTGACTAACAATAAATATTTGTGGTGGCTAATTAATGGTGAATAAGTTAATTGTTTCCTCCACAGCCAAGGTGATTACCTAGCCAGCTTAATTTGTTTACATTTAGTTAGCGATTCTAGAGTTTGTACACAACTTTACTAGCTACAGTAGTGCTGCCGTGTCCGACCTGGGTTAAAAAACGTACATATTTAAGTCTTATTTTATTTGCGTTTGAGTATTTTCAAATAATGTGGCTGAGTCAACTATTTCTATCTGTAAAATTTGAAAGTGTTTTTTATTTCCTATAAATACTATATGTAGTAGAATGTAAAAATGTAATCTGTTTTGTTTGCATTCAACTTTGCATTCAATGCAAATGACTCGACCGGATGACAAGTACCAACAGTATATTCATGTGCCTGTATGGTGTACATTTTAGGGACAGTCTCACCCCTCCTACACTAAATTGTCAACCCATCCTCACAGCTATCTCCTCCTTGATGCTGAGGGTAAAAATAATCCTAAAATGTACACTGTACTCTTATATTTTGTTTAATTCTTTTGATACATTTTCTTTTTTTCTTTTTAGAGGGTAGATCAGCTTTAATATTGCAGATATAGTAGATTGCAGCAACCATCAATGTAATTGTCTGCATCACTTCCAATCCACCATATATTTTTTTGCATATATATATATATATATATATATATATATATATATATATATATATAGGACCAGTCAAAAGTTGGACACACCTACTCATTCAAGGGTTTTTCTTTATTTTACTATTTTCTACATTGTAGAATTATAGTGAATACATCAAAACTATGAAATAACACATATGGAGTCATGTAGTAACCAAAAAAAGTGTTATACAAATCAGCTTTGTACACTCTTGGCATTATGTCAACCAGCTTCACCTGGAATGCTTTTCCAACAGTCTTGAAGGAGTTCCAACATATGCTGAGCACTTGCTGACTGCTTTTCCGTCACTCTGCGGTCAAACACATCCAAAACCATCTCAATTGGGTTGAGGTCAGGTGATTGTGGAGGCCAAGTCATGTGATGCATCAATCCATCACTCTACTTCTTGGTCAAATAGCCCTTACACAGCCTGGAGGTGTGTTGGGTCATTGTCCTGTTGAAAAACTAATGATAGTCCCACTAAGCGCAAACCAGATGGGATTGCTGCAGAATGCTGCGGTAGCCATGCTGGTTAACCTCACTAGGGTAGGGGGCAGCATTTGGAATTTTGGATGAAAAGCGTGCCCAAAGTAAACTGCCTGCTACTCAGGTCCAGAAGCTAGGATATGCATATAATTGGTAGATTTGGATAAAAAACACTCTAAAGTTTCCAAAACTGTTGGAATAATGTCTGTGAGTATAACAGAACTGATTTGGCAGGCGAAAACCTGAGGACAATCCATCAAGGAAGTGCTATTATTTTGAAATGGCTGTTTTTCCATTGAAAGCCTATCCACCATACAAAGACTTATGACCCAGTTCATGATCCCTATGGCTTCCACTACATGTGGCCAGTCGTTAGGCATTGTTTCAGGCTTTTACTATGAAAAATGAGGGAGAAACACCACTTTCAATGAAAGGACAGTGGAAATTTCCAGACATGAGTCCAGCTCGTGACCAGGAGCGTACCTTTCTTGTTTCTCCTTTTCTATTGATGAAGCTATTGTCCGGCTGAAATATGATCGATTATTTATGACAAAAACAACCTGAGGATTGATTATAAACATCGTTTGACATGTTTCTACGAGCTTTTATGGTACTTTTTAGATTTTTCGTCTGTCTGTTGTGAACGCGCTTTGTTCCAATGGATTACTGAACAAAACGCAACAACAAAACGGAGGTTTTTGAATATAAAGAGGGACTTTATTGAACAAAACTAACATTTATCGTGTAACATGGAGTCTTCAGAGTGTAACCATATGAATATGATCAAAGGTAAGTGATTAATTCTATCGCTATTTCTGACTTTTGTTACTCTTCTACTTGGCTGGTTACTGTTTGTAATGGTTTGTCTGCTGGGCGCTGTTCTCAGATAATCGCATGATTTGCTGTCGCCGTAAAGTCTTTTTGAAATCTGACATGGTGGTTGGATTAACAAGAAGTTAATCTTTAAACCAATGTATAACACTTGTATGTTTCATGAATTTTTATAATGAGTATTTCTGTTTTTGAATTTGGCGCTCTGCAATTTCACTGGATGTTGGCCAGGTCCCACACCCCCTAGAGAGGTTAATCTGCTGACTGTTATTTATTTTATCAACTAACTATGTTTAATTGATACTCAATTATATTAATCTTGCAACAATTAACTCATTAGGAATTTGGGGCACCACAGGAAAAGTTATTTAATAAGTTACCGTCTCCCGAATATATAGATATCATAAGTCACTAATTAACCTGTCTGGACTAGGGGGCAGTATTTTCACGGCCGGATGAAAAACGTACCCAATTTAAACAGGTTACTACTCTGGCCCAGGAACTAGAATATGCATATTATTAGTAGATTTGTATAGAAAACACTCTGAAGTTTCTAAAACTGTTTGAATGGTGTCTGTGAGTATAACTCATATGGCAGGCAAAAACCTGAGAGAAATCCAAGCAGGAGGTGAAAGTCTGAGAATTGTAGTTCTTCTTTTGATTCTCTATCGAAGCTCAGGTGTCTGTGGGGTGACATTGCACTTCCTAAGGCTTCCATTGGCTGTCTAACGCCTTCGGAAAGTGGTTTGAGCATTTTCCTGTCACTGGGCAGAGTATAGGAGCTCAGTTACTGAGTGGTCTGCCTGGCAACAAAGGGATTGGATATGCGCGTTCCCGCGAGCGCGCCCCTCCTTCTTTTTCTTCTTGAATGAAAATGCTTTTGTCCGGTTGGAATATTATCATAATTTTACGTTAAAAATACCATAAAGATTGATTTTAAACAGCGTTTGACATGCTTCTAAGTACGGTAATGGAACATTTTGACTTTTCGTCTCTCGTTCTGCGCTCGCGCGTTATGCCTTTGGATAAGTGATCTGTATGCACGAACAAAACAGAGGTATTTGGACATAAATATGGATTATTTGGAACAAAAACAACATTTATTGTTGAAGTAGCAGTCCTGGGAGTGCATTCTGACGAAGTTCAGCAAAGGTAATACAATATTTCTAATACTTATTCTGAGTTTAGGTTGCCCCGAACTTGGCGGGTGTGATGGCTGAGCTATGTACTCAGAATATTGAAAAATGTGCTTTCTCCGTAAAGCTATTTTAAAATCTGACACAGCGGTTGCATCCAGGAGTAGTCTATGTATAATTCTTAAAATAATTGTTATGTATTTTGTCAACGTTTATGATGAGTATTTTTTGTAAATTGATGTGCACATTTACCGTACGTTTTGGTGGGAATACATTTTCTGAATATCCCGTGCCAATGTAAAATGCTGTTTTTGGATATAAATATGAACTTTATCGAACAAAATATACATGTATTGTGTAACATGATGTCCTAGGAGTGTCATCTGATGAAGATCGTCAAAGGTTAGTGCTTCATTTCGCTGTGTTTTGGGTTTTATTGACACATGTCCTTGCTTGGAAAATGGCTGTGTGATTATTTTTGTCTATGTACTCTCCTAACATAAACTAATGTTTTGCTTTCGCTGTAAAGCCTTTTTGAAATCTGACAATGTGGTTAGATTAACGAGAAGTGTATCTTTAAAATGGTGTAAAATAGTCGTATGTTTGATAAAGTTGAATTATGACATTTTGTTGTTTTTGAATTTTCCGCCCTGAAATTTCACTGGTTGTGTCCCGCTAGCGTCCCATCTAGCCCATAGAAGTTAATCATTTCCTCATATCAGTCTCAATCTGAACGTAGTAGACTTCGTAAATCTGCACAAACCCGGATCTCACTGATCATTCCGTACCACACAAATTGAATTGATTATTTATTTACTAACAAGCTAAATGATAACATAAGATATATATAAATATATATACACACACACACATACACATACACATACACACACACACACACAAGGCAGGGTAGCCTAGTGGTTAGAGCGTTGGACTAGTAAGTAAAGGTTGCAAGATCAAATCCCCGAGCTGACAAGGTAAAAATCTGTCGTTCTGCCCCTGAACAAGGCAGTTAACCCACTGTTCCTAGGCCGTCATTGAAAATAAGAATTTGTTCTTAACTGACTTGCCTTGTTAAATAAAGGTAACAATAAAATAAAAAAATATATGGTATAGGTTATTGATTAGAAACTTAATACGATGACAACGGGTCCCTAGTGGACCACGACAGCATGAGATTTAAAGAGAGAGAAAGAGAAGCAACACTTGGATACGTTTGTATACTACACTTAGTTTAGCCCTAATACCTTGCACCGAACTGCCGTTCCTTTGGGTTAGAAGTAATGTAATGTTGTATTTATGTGTTGAAGGTCTTCCTGTGTTGGGCCCTCTTCGGATGGCCTTGTCTTTCGTTCTCAGGTGTAAGTCTCTGATTGTCCACAAGAGGTCACAATGTCCTTCTTCTTAGTTGTTGGTTTTACTTGCACTCATTCTGGAAAAGTGGTCTCCTGAAGACGGCTAATCAGCCTTGTCGATGATCCCAGAGTGGCGATGAAAGCAGTGTAGGACACAATGATTTGAAGAGAATAACCAGATGGTCCTACTTACATTCACCTTCTTAGATACAGTACTTAGAACAGCTACTCAACCGTAGCATTGAATGTTAAGAGGTTCCTTTGTCTTCTTCTACCTCGTGTTGCAGTTTGAGGTCGTGACTAAGGTGGACCAAGCTGCAGTTTATGGTCAGTCTAGTCTGGTATGTTAATTCTTAACTCAATCCTTTTATACCCTCGGGTAGAAAGGGAGTTTACATCATGCTGACACACTCTCTGGGCTCCCTGGGGAGTGGCTAGTTATGAGGCAAGGTATCATATTTTACTATAAACTCTTTAGAGAACTAAAATCCCAATCTTATCGGCACAAAAACATTCTCTTTATCCTTGATATTTTCTACACAACGTAAAGGGTGTAAACCTGATATTCACTGTGTAAAACCTCTTCAAGTTACAATGTTTTCGTTATAACATCTTTATAATAATTTTAATGGCATCACAAAATAGACATTCAATTTCCATATTCCATCTCTCATCATTCCCAATATTCGGATGTTGAAATATATTGTCCCAGTGTCCATTGTTTTATGTTGAAGTTTTTGGGCGGCAAGAGTCTTTAGGTCACAAAGAGATTTTTACCTTCTCAATACTACAATCACTGCTGACCCGGAGCGAGTAGTCGTGCTGCACTTCGCTCCGCAGGTAATATTACATTTCATTACATTACAACGGTTTGATTTGTTTGATCTGAGCAATTTTTAGCTAGCTACATAGCTGTCTTTGTATCAAAGACAATTGTGTAGTTTAGAGTAATTATCGAGGTTAGCTAGCCAGCTATTTTCGTCCGCCGCGACGCCGTTCTCCAAACTTAGTCAACACTGCTAGCTAGCCAACCTTTACCGACTAGCAGCACTGTAGAAACTAATACATTACAACGGAACGATTTGAAATAGTGTAGTGTTAGCTAGCTACATAGTTGTCTTTGTCATAGTTTGATAATTGTGTAGTTTAGAGTAATTATCGAGGTTAGCTAGCCAGCTATTTTCGTCCTCCGCGATGCCATTTTCCAAACCTAGCCAACTTTTACCGACGAGCAGCATTGTAGAAACTAAATACATTACAAAGGAACGTCTTGATTAGTGTTATGTTAGCTAGCTACATAGTTGCCTTTGTATCATGATAAAGGTGTAGTACTGAAACTATCGAGGTTACCTAGCCAGCTACACTTTCAAACAAAGTCAACAACGCAGCCACTGCTAGCTAGCCTACTTCACCAGCCAGCAGTACTGTATCATTTTAGTCATTTTAGTCAATAAGATTTTTGCAACGTAAGCTTAACTTTCTGAACATTCGAGACGTGTAGTCCACTTGTCATTCCAATCTCCTTTGCATTAGCGTAGCCTCTTCTGTAGCCTGTCAACTATGTGTCTGTCTATCCCTGTTCTCTCCCCTCTGCACAGGCCATACAAACGCTTCACACCGTGTGGCCCCTGCCATTCTAATTTGATGGCCCTCGCGTTCACAACCCACGTGGAGTTCCAGGTCTCCGGCAACCTCTGGAACTGCCGGTCTGCGGCCAACAAGGCAGAGTTCATCTCAGCCTATGCTACCCTCCAGTCCCTCGACTTCTTGGCGCTGACGGAAACATGGATTACCACAGATAACACTGCTACTCCTACTGCTCTCTCCTCATCTGACCACGTGTTCTCGCACACCCCGAGAGCATCTGGCCAGCGGGGTGGCGGGACTGGAATCTTCATCTCTCCCAAGTGGACATTCTCTCTTTCTCCCCTGACCCATCTGTCTATTTCCTCCTTTGAATTCCATGCTGTCACAGTTATCAGCCCTTTCAAGCTTAACATCCTTATCATTTATCGCCCTCCAGGTTCCCTTGGAGAGTTCATCAATGAGCTTGACGCCTTGATAAGTTCCTTTCCTGAGGATGGCTCACCTCTCACAGTTCTGGGTGACTTTCACCTCCCCACGTCTACCTTTGACTCATTCCTCTCTGCCTCCTTCTTTCCACTCCTCTCCTCTTTTGACCTCACCCTCTCACCTTCCCCCCCTACTCACAAGGCAGGCAATACGCTTCACCTCATCTTTACTAGATGCTGTTCTTCCACTAATCTCATTGCAACTCCCCTCCAAGTCTCCGACCACTACCTTGTATCTTTTTCCCTCTCGCTCTCCTCCAACACTTCTCATTCTGCCCCTACTCGGATGGTATTGCACCGTCGCAACCTTTGCTCTCTCTCTCCCGCTACTCTCTCCTCTTCCATCCTATCATCTCTTCCCTCTGCTCAAACCTTCTCCAACCAATCTCCTGATTCTGCCTCCTCAACCCTCCTCTCCTCTCTTTCTGCATCCTTTGACTCTCTATGTCCCCTATCCTCCAGGCCGGCTCGGTCCTCCCCTCCTGCTTGTGGCTTGACGACTCATTGCGAGCTCACAGAACAGGGCTCTGGGCAGCCGAGCGGAAATGGAGGAAAACTCGCCTCCCTGCGGACCTGGCATCCTTTCACTCCCTCCTCTCTACATTTTCCTCTTCTGTTTCTGCTGCTAAAGCCACTTTCTACCACGCTAAATTCCAAGCATCTGCCTCTAACCCTAGGAAGCTCTTTGCCACCTTCTCCTCCCTCCTGAATCCTCCTCACCCCCTTCTCCCTCTCTGCGGATGACTTCGTCAACCATTTTGAAAAGAAGGTTGACGACATCCGCTCCTCGTTTGTTATGTCAAACGACACCGCTGGTCCACTTTCTACCACTGGTCCTGCTCACATTGCCCTACCCTATGCTTTGACCTCTTTCTCCCCTCTCTCTCCAGATGAAATCTTGCGACTTGTGACGGCCGGCTGCCCAACAACCTGCCCGCTTGACCCTATCCCCTCCTCTCTCCTCCAGACCATTTCCGGAGACCTTCTCCCTTATCTCACCTCGTTCATGAACTCATCCTTGACCACTGGATACGTCCCTTCCGTCCTCAAGAGAGCGGGAGTTGCACCCCTTCTCAAAAAACCTACACTCGATCCCTCCGATGTCAACAACTACAGACCAGTATCCCTTCTTTCTTTTCTCTCCAAAACTCTTGAGCGTGCCGTCCTTGGCCAGCTCTCTTGCCATCTCTCTCAGAATGACCTTCTTGATCCAAATCAGTCAGGTTTCAAGACTGGACATTCAACTGAGACTGCTCTTCTCTGTGTCACGGAGGCTCTCCGCACTGTTAAAGCTAACTCTCTCTCCTCTGCTCTCATCCTTTTAGACCTATCTGCTGCCTTTGATACTGTGAACCACCAGATCCTCCTCTCCACCCTCTCCGAGTTGGGCATCTCCGGCGCGGCCCACGCTTGGATTGCGTCCTACCTGACAGGTCGCTCCTACCAGGTGGTGTGGCGAGAATCTGTCTCCGCACCACGTGCTCTCACCACTGGTGTCCCCCAGGGCTCTGTTCTAGGCCCTCTCCTATTCTCGCTATACACCAAGTCACTGGGCTCTGTCATATCCTCACATGGTCTCTCCTATCATTGCTATGCAGACGACACACAATTAATCTTCTCCTTTCCCCCTTCTGATAACCAGGTGGCGAATCGCATCTCTGCATGTCTGGCAGACATATCAGTGTGGATGACGGATCACCACCTCAAGCTGAACCTCGGCAAGACGGAGCGGCTTTTCCTCCCGGGGAAGGACTGCCCGTTCCATGATCTTGCCATCACGGTTGACAACTCCATTGTGTCCTCCTCCCAGAGTGCTAAGAACCTTGGCGTGACCCTGGACAACACCCTGTCGTTCTCCACTAACATCAAGGCGGTGACCCGATCCTGTAGGTTCATGCTCTACAACATTCGCAGAGTACGACCGTGCCTCACACAGGAAGCGGCGCAGGTCCTAATCCAGGCACTTGTCATCTCCCGTCTGGATTACTGCAACTCGCTGTTGGCTGGGCTCCCTGCCTGTGCCATTAAACCCCTACAACTCATCCAGAACACCGCAGCCCGTCTGGTGTTCAACCTTCCCAAGTTCTCTCACGTCACCCTGCTCCTCCGCTCTCTCCACTGGCTTCCAGTTGAAGCTCGCATCCACTACAAGACCATGGTGCTTGCCTACGGAGCCGTGAGGGGAACGGCACCTCCGTACCTTCAGGCTCTGATTAGTCCCTACACCCAAACGAGGGCACTGCGCTCATCCACCTCTGGCCTGCTGGCCCCCCTACCTGTGAGGAAGCACAGTTCCCGCTCAGCCCAGTCAAAAATGTTCGCTGCTCTGGCACCCCTATGGTGGAACAAGCTCCCTCACGACGCCAGGACAGCGGAGTCAATCACCACCTTCCGGAGACACCTGAAACCCCACCCCTTTAAGGAATACCTAGGATAGGATAAAGTAATCCTTCTAACCCCCCTAAAAGATTTAGATGCACTATTGTAAAGTGGTTGTTCCACTGGATATCTTAAGGTGAATGCACCAATTTGTAAGTCGCTCTGGATAAGAGCGTCTGCTAAATGACTTTAATGTTAATGTAAATGTACTGCTGGGCAAGAGAGAGAAAGTTCTCTCTAAATTTACGACCGGCTATTAAGTCATAAAACCAGCCAGAGAGAGGGGGGTCTGGCTATCTGTCAGCCATTGCCAGTTCATCTGGAACCTTTGATCCTCACCAAGGAGAGGGAGTCATGACACTCTTATTGGTGTCCTTTAGTAGTGGTTTCTTTGCAGCAAATCGACCATAAAGGCCTGATTCACGCAGTCTCCTCTGAACAGTTGATGTTGTGATGTGTCTGTTACTTGAACTCCGTGAAGCATTTATTTGGGCTACAGTTTCGGAGGCTGGTAACTCTAATGAACTTAACCTCTGCAGCAGAAGTAACTCTTTGTCTCCCTTTCCTGATAACCAGTTTCATCTTAGCGCTTGATTGTTTTTGCGACTGCACTTGGAGAAACTTTCAAAGTTCTTGGAATTTTCCGTATTGACTGACCTTCATGTCTTGAAGTAATGATTCTTGCAATAATATGGACTTGGTCTTTTACCAAATAGGGCTATCTTCTGTATACCACCGCTACCTTGTCACAACACAAATGATTGGCTCAAACCCATTAAGAAGGAAAGAAATTCCACAAATACATTTTTAACAGGGCACACCTGTTAATTGAAATGCATTCCAGGTCGCTACCTCATGAAGCTGGTTGAGAGAATGCCTAGAGTTTGCAAAGCTGTCATCAAGACAAAGGATGGCTACTTTGAAGAATCTCAAATATACTTTTTTGGTTACTACATAATTCCATTTGTCTTATTTCATAGTTTTGATGTGTTCACGATTTTTCTACATTGTAGAAAATAGTAAAAATAAAGAAAACCCTTTAATGAGTAGGTGTGTCCAAACATTTGACTGATACTGTATATATACATATACATACACATATTATACATACATACATACATACATACATACATACATACATACATACATACATACATACATACATACTTATACAGTACCAGTCAAAATTTGGACACACCTAGTCATTCAAGGGTTTTTCTTTATTTTGACTATTTTCTACATTGTATAATAATAGTGAAGACAACAAAACTATGAAATAACACACATGGAATCATGTAGTATCCAAAAAAGTGTTAAACAAATCTAAATATATTTTATATTTGCGATTCTTCAAATTAGCCACCCTTTGACTTGATGACAGCCCCATGGGTCTCCCGGTCGTGGCCTGCTGCGACAGAGCCTGGACCTGAACCAGGATCTCTAGTGACACAGCTATTACTGCGATGCAGTGCCTTAGACCACTGTGCAACTTGGGAGGCCCTCCGCACATGGAATCAATCATTCTGTTGTTGACGCCAAATTGTTGTGGAAAAATTCTCATATAGGGACACTCAGTCAATCTCTAATGAATCATTGTTTATTGTCAGCGCGCTGGAGAGGTTCCAACCAACTCGATGCACCATAGTACACATGTCAATCAGGAGCTCTCCTGGGGCAGTCACAACTGTTGTCTTATATACGGCTATACACAGACAAGTTATATTTGCATGATTTAGCATAATTAATTAATCAATACCGTTTTGTTTCATTCATGTGACTGACCAATACTGTGTCATAACATGTGACAGACCAACACCTCACGAGGCTTTTCCTCTCTAAGCTGAGACCTTGACACTGAGATATCTTTTGTTTGTTATCAAAACAACATTTGGGCGTACTGCCAAATTGCAGCTACTGATAGGTGTGATTTTTACAGTCAGCCACTTGCATGAACACAGAAATTGGTTTATAGAACAACATATAAATAGCACAAACATTAAAATTCCTATTACACAGCTTTGCACACTCTCGGCATTTTCCTAACCTGCTTCATAAGGTAGTCACGTGGAATGCATTACAATTAACAGGTGTGCCTTGTTAAAAGTTAATGCGTTTGAGACAATCAGTTGTGTTGTGACAAGGTAGGGGTGGTATGCATAAAATAACCCTATTTGGTAAAAGACCAAGTCCATATTATGGCAAGAAGAGAAATGAAAGTCCATCATTACATTATTAAGACATGAAGGTCAGTCAATATGGACATTTTCAAGAATTTTAAAAGGTTCTTCAAGTGTAGTTGTAAAAACCATCAAGCGCTATGATGAAACTGGCTATCATGAGGACCGACACAGGAAAGGAAGACCAGAGGTAACTCTGCTGCAGAGGATAAGTTCATTAGTGTTAACTGCACCTCAGATTGCAGTCCAAATAAATGCTTCACAGAGTTCAAGTAACAGATACATCTCAACATCAACTGTTCAGAGGAGACTGTGTGAATCAGGCCTTCATGATCAAATTGCTGCAAAGAACCCACTACTAAAGGACACCAATAAGAAGAAGAGACTTGCTTGGGCCAAGAAACACGATCAATGGACATTTAACTGGTGGAAATCTGTCCTTTGGTCTGATGAGTCCAAATTTGAGATTTTTGGTTCTAACCGCCATGTCTTTGTGAGACGCAGAGTAGGTGAACGGATGATATCTGCATGTGTGGTTCCCGCCGTAAAGCATTGAGGAGGAGGTGTGATGGTGTGGGGATGCTTTTCCGGTGACATTGTCTGTAATTTATTTAGAATTCAAGGCACACTTAACTAGCATGGATACCACAGCATTCTCCAGCGATACGCCATCCCATCTGGTTTGTGCTATCATTGTTTTTCAACAGGACAATGACCCAAAACATACCTCCAGGCTGGGTAAGGGCTATTTGACCAAGAAGGAGAGGGATGGAGTGCTGCATCAGATGACCTGGCCTCTTATAAGCTTTCGGGTTAGAGTCCCGCTCCTTGAAAGCGGCAGCTCTACCCTTTAGCTCAGTGCAGATGTTGCATGTAATCCATGGCTTCTGTTTGGGATATGGCCAGTGACTGATGTAGTGTACTCCTTTTATTCCTTGTGTCACTATATATATATATATATATATATATATATATATATATATATATATAACATCTATTGTATCTTTATCTTGAATTCTGGAAAATGACCTGTAAGTAAGCATTTCACTGTTAGTCTACACCTATTGTTTACGAAACATGACAAATAACATTTTAGTTGATCTGATTTAGATTTTCTGTATATACACTATACAAACCACTGGCCTATATTCAGACAATCCCGCTGATTGAATCAGAAACCCTGTCTTTGATGTCTGTAAATGCAGAATAATAACACTCTCCAGTAATGCTAGTTCATTTGCTCTGACTTAATTGTTTAAGGGTAACACGATTTCTCACACAGGAGGGAGCAATGGTTGCTATGGAAACAGTTGAAGAGGAACAGGGGTCATTCATTCGATAGTGATGATGGGTTTTGAAGTTTCTCCTTCATCTCCTCTTTTATTCATCTTCTCCATTTAGGAGCATACCTTTAGTGGTTATATAATGTATGGGCTTTTAAGATTAGCATGTAGTGAAATTAAATACAAATTAGCACCTCACAGTAAAGGCTATAGTTATATACTGTTGAAAAAGCTTATTCATGAGAAAGGTCCTAAACTGTATGTCGGCTATTGTGTTTATGTCATAGTCGTGTTTGTAGGTGGCAGGGAAGTCAGGCGCAGGAGAAACCAACTTGGTTAAACTGGAGTATTTTAATTAACAAAAAAACTAACTCCAAAACCAAAGTACACAAATAACATGGGTAAAAATAACCCGTCGCACACCGATACAAAATACACGCGTACATAACTCACAAACAATCACTGACAAGAACATGAGATACACAACATGTAATGAATGGGATTGGAACCAGGTGTGTAGGAAGACAAGACAAAACCAATGGAAAATGAAAAACTGATCAATGATGGCTAGAAGACCGGTGACGTCGACCGCCGAGCACCACCCGAGCAAGGAGGGGCATTGACTTCGGCAGAAGTCTTGACAGTTTAAATAAATATACTCATTTTGTGCAATGTATCTCCCAACGGGTACAATCTTTTTAAATAATGTCATTGTGACATATTTTATAATCTCTCATGGCCAGACTACGTACCATAACTGGTATCGTAAAGGTATCGTAGGGCCCTATAAAAAGAATGAGAACAGAATGATGGAATCCAGACATTGAAACCGATTTCAGCAATATTCAAAAATATGAATTTATAAGATTAATTAAATATTTTGACCTTAAAAGAAAATGTATTGATTTGTTCAAGTTTCTCACAAGATATGAAAATAATGCATCAGTGATTCGTATTTCCTGCAACTTTCTAACAAAGCAATGACATGGGATGCCCCTGTCTGTGGAGTGCGCACATTGTCTATCACTGTAGCCAGTTAGCGATGCTAATGATAATGGTGTGATAATAGTTCTACCAATCTGTTTTACGGCCTCTGCATTATAATACATCATGACTGATCCTATATCTCTGAGCCTCTCTAGCCTCTCTCTATACCTGGATTCCACCAAATGCTGCACTGTGTTCTCCCCCACAATTACAGCACTTAACCTTCACATTTCTTCCACATTCACCGTAATCATGTGCCCCTCCACACTTGGCACATATTTTCTTTCCTTTACACTGAGCAGCTACGTCCATTCTTTGGCATTTAAAACACTGCAGTGCATATGGGACTAATTCTCTAACATTGAAACTAAGGAATCCTATCTGTGCTTTTCCCGGCAAGACTTTCTCAAACCTCAGCATCACTGATAAGCTTTCACTTCTTTGACCCTCTTTCCTACTGATCAACCTTTTGGCCTCAATCATTCTGCCTCCCTTCACATTTTCTTTGATATCATATGTGGAGATAGATATTGGGACCGCAGTGATGACTCCTCTCAATCTACCATAAGCACCAGGGACATGGCTTTTAATCTTCTTCCCTCTAAGCTTTTCCATTTTCAGATTCTTCTCTTGCTGAGCCTGGCTACCACACAATATTAACAATATACCATTTCCAATGAACCGAGCTCATTTCACTTCACCTACCTCTTTCTTTACACCATTATCTAGTCGGATAGGGTGTAAGTGAGGCCCTGTGGTCTCATCAAACACTATCACCACTTTCCACTCCAACACATCATTACTCTTGCTTCCTACCTTGGCCCTCTTTATGCTTTCTTTACTAGATGCTCTACTGCTTTCTGTATCATGATCTCTCTTCTTCCTATGTCTTTCCATTACCAACCATTCCGGTCAATCTGGTTGTTGGGCAGTTGATTAAACTTAATAAATTTTCTGCCTCTATTGTTCAAACAAAACGTCCCGCAACAGCTTTTCGACATCTAAAAAGTAGTATTAGTTGAAGAAAGTGAGTTGGAATCGGCTCTTTGGCTGATAATCGTGACGTACATTCCATGCGACAATCTGTTCATGCAAAAAATAACAAAATAAACGCTTAGAAAGTGTTTTTAGGTAAAAAAGATTGGACACACCTATTCATTCAAGGGTTTTTCTATATTTTTGGTACTGTATTTTAGATTCTTTAAAGTAGCCACCCTTTGCCTTGATGACAGCTTTGCACACTCTTGGCATTCTCTCAACCACCTTCACCTGGAATGCTTTACCAACAGTCTTGAAGGAGTTCTCACATATGCTGAGCACTTGTTGGCTGTTTTTCCTTCACTCTGCGGTCCAACTCATCCCAAACCATCTCAATTGGGTTGAGGTCGGGTGATTGCGGAGGCCAGGTCATCTGATGCAGCAATCCATCACTCTACTTCTTGGTCAAATAGCCCTTACACACCCTGGAGGTGTGTTGGGTCATAGTCCTGTTGAAAAACTAATGATAGTCCCACTAAGCGCAAACCAGATGGGATGGCGTATCGCTGCAGAATTCTGTGGTAGCCATGCTGGTTATTAAGAGTGCCTTGAATTCTAAATAAATCACTGTCAGTGTCACCAGCAAAGCACCCCCACATCATCACACCTCCTCCTCCATGCTTCACGGTGGGGACCACACATGCGGAGATCATCCGTTCACCTACTCTGCATCTCAGAATGACATGGCAGTTGTAACCAAAAATCTCATATTCGGACTCATCAGACCAAAGGACAGATATCCACTGGTCAAATGTCCATTGCCCATGTTTCTTGGCCCAAGCAAGTGTTTTCTTCTTATTGGTATCCTTTAGTGGTGGGTTCTTTGCAGAAATTTGACCATGATGGCCTGATTCACGCAGTCTCCTCTGAACAGTTAATGTTGAGATGTGTCTGTTACTTGAACTCTGTGAAGCATTTATTTGGGCTGAAATCTGAGGTGCAGTTAACTCTAACTAACTTATCCTCTGCCGCAGAGGTAACTCTGGGTCTTCCTTTCCTGTGTCGGTCCACATGAGAGACAGTTTCGTCATAGCACTTGATGGTTTTTGCCATTGCACTTGAAGAAACTTTAAAAGTTTTGGACATTTTCTGTTTTGACTGACCTTTATGTCTTACCAAATTGGGCTATCTTCTGTATACCACCCCTACCTTGTCACAACACAACTGAATGGCTCAAATGCATTAAGAAGGAAAGAAATTCCACAAATTAACTTTTAACAAGGCACACCTGTTAATTGAAAGGCATTTCTGGTAACTTCCTCATGAAGCTGGTTGAAAGAATGCCAAGAGTGTGCAAAACTGTGGAAGTTTTGCTAATGTCTGTGTAGCAACCAGATAACCAAAAGATGATATCTTTCCCAAGACGTCTTGATAGCGAAAAATGCATCTATACCCGGTTGTAATGGACCAGTTGGTTGTAATCTGGTTATATGATGTCTTGTCAGACAGAAAACCAGTTTAGGGAATGGAGGATACCTAGTCAGTTGTACAACTGAATGCATTCAACTGAAATGTGTCTTCCGTATTTAACCCAACCTCTCTGAATCAGAGAGGTGCGGGGGGGCTGCCATAATCGGCATCCACGTCTACGGCGCCCGGAGAACAGTGGGTTAACTGCCTTGCTCAGGGGCAGGAGGACAGATTTTTACCTTGTCAGTTTGGGGATTCAATCCAGCAACCTTTCGGTTACTGGCCCAATGCTCTAACCGCTAGACTATCTGCCACCCCTTTTACCAGACATAATTAAGACATCACATGTCAAACGTTGCCCGCTGGCCTTGTGAATGAATGTACTCTATTTACAAACAGCTCATATTGTAAAGGGACAACAGAAACCTGGATTAGGCAGGTTCTGGTTCTGATTAATCCGTTCATGAATAGATGCCAGCTGCGAATGAAAATGCAGGCAGATTTGCATGCATGTGAATGGTTGTTGTAATGCCCAGCATTGAGGTTGGTGATCTCTGAGAGGTGGCAGTTGCCTGAGTACAGAGTACATGTGTTGATTTAATGGTGGCTCTTAAACGTTGAGGTCTGCCTGTCTGTCTGTTTCTCTGGAACAGCTCCTGAACATTAAAGTGAGAACAGGTTCATCACATGACCTTGGAAGTGTTCAGTCACACGGCTTACGTCCCAAATGGCACCCTCTTTCCTATTTAGTGCACTTCCTGTGGGCCCTGGTCAAAAGTAGTGTGTTATATAGGGAATAGGGTTCCATTTAGGATGCAGGAACACGCTCTGAGGGTTTACAACTTAATTAATTCACGTCATATTTGAGTTAATCTCCCTTCGTTTGATCCACGGCCCATTGAAACCACGGCCATATACATTCTTTTTCTGTGCGTCGCATGCCAGTACTGTTTGGGATAGCTATCACGAGCTGCTCTCAGTTTTTTGGCAAACTGAGAATTGGGAGAGGGATAAATCCAGCTTCCCAGAACGGAGCCTCACTTGGTATTCTACATAGCGGGTTGGTTGTATCCTCACTGGGAATAAATATGGATGGGGTCTGGCTGGGCTGATGTGTGTGTGCGAGTTGGGACACTGTGTGTGTGTATGTGTGCGTGTGTGTGTACATATGTGCATTTGCGTGTGTGGTGGACTCTGAGGATTGGAAACGGGAAAATGGTGGTTGTTTCAAGGGGCCAGTGTGCAGAAGTTTTTGAGGAAACAGAAATGTCACGGCTGGCTGGCTACGGTTCCCTGGGTGCTGGCTGTGGCATCCTGGCTCTTAATTTAGCGCAGCTGATCAGAGCCTGAGTGCAGGGGGTAAGGAGATGTCTGGGCCTTGGTCATTACGCCCCATTGAAGGTTTATGGTGCCGCTCCTCCCTGTGTGTGCAATGCTGGACAGGTTTAGAGACAGATTGCTTTAGAAACACACTCCCACACTCCTCCTCTCATTCTCCTCTGGGTGCTGACTCTCTCTTCTGCTTTACCTCTGCACCTCTCCTGCTGTCCTTTTAAATGTTTTTCTTCTAATTTTCTTGTTCTTCAGACAGGCAGCAGACTCTTCTCGTCAGTTCTCTTCAGACCATTTGTTTTCTTTGGTTCTGTTCTCTTTGGTTCTCTTCTCCTCTTCTCTCCTGTTCTTTTCTCTACTTTCGTCTTCTCCTGTCAGTCGAACCGCGAATGTCTTTTTAGATTATTATTTTGCCATACGCGTTATTACCTGGCTTGTTTTCCTTTTGATTTTTGTATCAAAGACTTTATTCACATGTTTTAAATCAGGCATTATGATAACAAACAGCTCCAAGATGCCCATTACCCCATTGCCTTCACAAAAATATTGCATACAGTTGAATGTAAACTACAGGTCAAAAGTTTTAGAACATCTACTGATTCAAGGATTTTCTTTATTTTTACTATATTATACATTGTAGAATAATAGTGAAGACATCAAAACTATGAAATAACACATATGGAATCATGTAGTAACCAAAAAAGTGTTAAACAATTCAAAATATATTTTATATTTGAGATTCTTCAAATAGCTACCCTTTGCCTTGATGACAGCTTTGCACACTTTTGGCATTCTCTCAACCAGCTTCACCTGGAATGCTTTTCCAACAGTCTTGAAGGAGTTCCCACATATGCTGAGCACTTGTTGGCTGCATTTCTTTCACTCTGCGGTCCGACTCATCCCAAACCATTTCAATTGGGTAGAGGTCGGGGATTGTGGAGGCCAGGTCATCTGATGCAGCACTCCATCACTCTCCTTCTTGGTAAAATAGCCCTTACACAGTCTGGAGGTGTGTTGGGTCATTGTCCTGTTGAAAAACAAATGAAAGTCCCACTTAGCCATGCTGGTTAAGTGTGCCTTGAATTCTAAATACATTTCAGACAGTGTCACCAGCAAAGCACCCCCAAACCACAACACCTCTTCCTCCATGCTTTACGGTGGGAAATACACATGCGGAGATCATCTGTTCACCCACACCGCGTCTCACAAAGATACGGCGGTTGGAACCAATAATCTCCAATTTGGATTCCAGACCAAAGGACAAATTTCCACCAGTCTAATGTCCATTGCTTGTGTTTCTTGGCCCAAGCAAGTCTCTTCTTATTATTGGTGTCCTTCTATTAGTGGTTTCTTTGCAGATATCAACCATGATGGCCTGATTCACACATTCTCCTCTGAACAGTTGATGTTGAGATGTGTTACTTGAACTCTGTAAAGCATTTATTTGGACTGCAATTTCTGAGGCTGGTAACACTAATGAACTTATCCTCTGCAGCAGAGGTAACCCTGGGTCTTCCTTTCCTGTGGCGGTCCTCATGAGAGCCAGTTTCATAATAGCGCTTGATGGTTTTTGCGACTGCACTTGAAGAAACTTTCAAAGTTCTTGAAATTTTCCGTATTGACTGACCTTCATGTCTTCAAGTAATGATGGACTGTCATTTCTCTTTGCTTATTTGAGCTGTTCTTGCCATGATATGGACTTGGTCTTCTACCACATAGGGTTACCTTCTGTATACCCCCCCTACTTTGTCACAACCAAACTGATTTGCTCAAACACATTAAGAGGGAAAGAAAATCCATAAATTAACTTTTAAGAAGGTACACCTGTTAATTGAAATGCATTCCAGGTGACTACCTCATGAAGCTGGTTGAGAGAATGCCAAGAGTGTGCAAAGCTGTCATCAAGGCAAAGGGTGGCTACTTTGAAGAATCTCAAATATAAAATATATTTTGATTTGTTTAACACTTTTTTGGTTACTACATGATTCCATATGTGTAATTTCATAGTCTTGATGTCTTCACGATTATTCTACAATATAGAAAATAGTGAAAATAAAGAAAAACCCTTTAATGAGAAGGTGTTTTAAAACTTTTGACCTGTATGTTGAATATTAACACACCACATTCCCCCATTGCATCACCTCATGGCCCCATGCTAAATCCTTCTCCATTTTCCTCAGGGGCTGTAAGCACTTCAGTGATCTCTGAACTCTGCCTGTAACCTTTGCCCTCTCCTCCCTTGCAGTTACTTTGAGCTGGAGAGCAGTGGGCTGAGGGAGGAGATCCGCTACCACTACCGCTACAAAGGCAAGCCTCGCTCAGAGTCCTTCCCCTACCGACTAGCCGATGGCCAGTGGCACAAGATAGCCCTCTCCATCAGCGGTACACATCTATTGCTGCATGTCGACTGCAACAGGTAAAAGACACACACACAGGCATAAACAAATGCATGCGTATGCATGCACACACACCTATTGGTTAACATACAATCTAGCCATCTCCATTAGGGCTACAAGTACACTCCATACTACCTACAAGTACAAGCAGTAATACAGACTGAAAGTCAGGCAATGGAAGCATCAGCTTGAACCAGCTTGAACCTTATATAACTGGCAACACTCGTGTCACCTTTAGCCTAAAATGGCATCTTTGCTAGCAGGATGTTACCAGAGGTGAAACCCCTGATACTGCTGTGAACTAACACTGTAGAAACTCACAGGTGGATGCACACACACCTACACACGTACACTAATGCACTTGTGCACATGCAGTAGGTCACACACACACGCACACATACGTATACACACAAGCACCGCAGCTTCCACCACACACAAAAACACACACACACACACACACACACACACACTCAAGGCAGTTAACCCACTGTACCCTGGGCGCCGAAGACGTGGATGTCAATTAAGGCAGCCCCCCGCACCTCTCTGATTCAGAGTTCGGGTTAAATGCGGAAGACACATTTCAGTTGAAGGCATTCAGAGTTACAACTGACTAGGTATCCCCCTTTCCCTTTCACTCACTCACTCACTCACTCACTCACTCACTCACTCACACACACACACACACACACACACACACACACACACACACACACACACACACACACACACACACACACACACACACACACACACACACACAGGGGCATGTTGAGAGGCTGTGATATTTCCAGCTGTCTCCCATTGCCACGTTCCCTTTGAGCATTCGCCGAGTGTCACAAGTTTCCCTGAGAAGTGACACCACTGATAAGCTCTGTGAGCTCATCAAGGTAAATATTTGTAAACACCTATTGTTGCTCTGGTGACAGGCTGCAGACAGTATGGGGTAAGCGAGGCAAGCGGTAGACTGTAGGGTTCTGTATTTGTGTCACATCTACACATGCACATACTTATGCATGCACATGCGTGAGCACACACACCCACACACACACACATTTCCCCCCCCAAGTTGTCAGATTTAAAAAAATATATATATATATATATATATATTTCATTGTTGGACATAAAACACCAGGAAATGAGCTCCAAGTGATTTTAATGTAAAAAAAACATTTTCAAATGTATTTCCACACATAATAGAGAGGTTTGAAGTAATTATGTTTTAGTCAAACATTATATCTGTTTGGGCTTTTTGCAATCAATTTGCAGTCTACAAATCATTTCTAATTATGAACTGGGTGCTTCGAGCCTTGAATGCTGATTGGCTGACAGCCGTGGTATATCACGGGTATGACAAAACATTTATTTTTAAAATGGCGCCGAAGAGGATGGCTGACGTTTTATGGCATCTTACCATGAGGTGCTACAGAGGGTAATGCGTACGGCGCAGTACATCACTGGGGCCAAGCTTCCTGCAATCCAGGACCTATATAATAGGCGGTGTCAGAGGAAAGCCCATAAAATGGTCAGAGACTCCAGTCACACAAGTCATAGACTGTTTTCTCTGCTACCGCACGGTAAGTGGTACCGAAGCACCAAGTCTAGGACCAAAAGGCTCCTTAACAGCTTCTACCCCCAAGCCATAAGACTGCTGAACAATTCATCAAATGGCCAACTGACTATTACATTGACCCCCCCATCTCCATTTGTTATGTACACTGCTGCTACTCGCTGTTTATTATCTATGCATAGTCACTTCACCCCTACCTACATGTACAAATGACCTCTAACCTCTACCTCCGCACACTGACTCGGTACCAGTACCCCCTGTATATGGCCTTGTTATTGTTAATTTGTGTTACTTTTTATTATTTATTACTTTAGTTTATTTGGTAAATGAACTGCACTGTTGGTTAAGGGCTTGTAAGTAAGCATTTCACGGTATGGTCTACACTTGTTGTATTCGGCGCATATGACAAATAACGTTTGATTTGATTGTAATTATATTGGTAACTAGTTCATAATAACAATAAGGCACCTCAGGTGTTTGTGGTATATGGCCAATATACCACGGCTATTGGCTGTATCCAGGCACTCCGCGTTGCCCTGAATGCCAAGCGTCACATGTGGAGGAAACCTGGCACTATCCCTACGCTGAGGCATGGTGGGGGAAGTATCATGCTGTGGGGATGTTTTTCAGCTGCAGGGACTGGGAGACTAGTCAGGATTGAGGGAAAGATGAGCAGAGCAAAGTTGTATATTTTATTTAACATTTATTTAACTAGGCAAGTCAGTTAAGAACAAATTATTATTTACAATGATGGCCTACTCCGGCCAAACCCAGACGACGCTGGGCCAATTGTGCGCTGCTTTATGGGACTCTCAATCACGTCCGGATGTGATGCAGCCTGGATTCGATCCAGGTCTTAAAAATGAGGATATTCTGGGAGAGAGAGAAAGAGATAGAGAGAGCGCATGGGAGAAAGTGAGAGAGTAAGGGAGAGTCAGAGACAGAGTTGGGTAGAGCAACAGCAATGGTATTGTAGTGTGTCTGATAAACGCCTCTTGCACTGACATGCAGTGTCTTAGACCACTGCACCACTCGGGAGCTCAAGTACAGAGACACGCTTGATGTAAACCTGCTCCAGAGCGTTCAGGACCTCAGACTGGGGCTAAGGTTTACCTTCCAACAGGACAACGACCCTAAGTACACAGCCAAGACAACGCAGGAGTGGCTTCGTGACAAGTCTCTGAATGTCCTTGAGTGGCCCAGCCAGAGCCCGGACATGAACCCGAACAAACATTTCTGGAGAGACCTGAAAATAGCTGTGCAGTGACGCTCCCCATCCAACCTGACAGAGCTTGAGAGGATCTGCAGAGAAGAATGGGAGAAAATCCCCAAATACAGGCGTGCCAAGATTGTAGTATCATAGCCAAGTAGACTCGAGGATGTAATCGCTACCCAAGGTGCTTCAACAAAGTACTGAGTAAAGTGTCTGAATACTTATGTAAATGTGATATTTAAGTTTTTAAAAACCTGTTTTGCTTTGTCATTATGGGGTATTATGTGTAGATTCAATCCATTTTAGAATAAGGCTTTAACGTAACAAAATGTCGAAAAAGTGAAGGGGTCTGAATACTTTATTTGTGATCTTGTTATTTTTTGTCCCACCATTCAGCTCCACGAAACCCTTCCCATCTATCCCTGAACACCATCTAGTTTTGATTTTTATTTGCCATGTATTTTTAATCTGTGCTGTGATGTTTCACAAAACTTCTGAACCTTTCTATTTTTATAGTATCTAAAGATTGTAAATTAAAGAAACATTTTTGCTAAGAGTATTATTGATTGTAGAGGTCAACCGATTATGATTTTTCAACGCCGATACCGATTATTGGAGGACCCAAAAAAGCCGATACCAATTAATCGGCCGATTTTTATATATATATTTGTAATAATGACAATTACAACAATACTGAATGAACACTTTTATTTTAACTTAATATAATACATCAATAAAATCAATTTAGTCTCAAATAAATAATGAAACATGTTCAATTTGGTTTAAATAATGCAAAAACAAAGTGTTGGAGAAGAAAGTAAAAGTGCAATATTTGCCAAGTAAAAAAGCTAACGTTTAAGTTCCTTGCGCAGAACATGAGAACATATGAAAGCTGGTGGTTCCTTTTAACATGAGTCCTCAATATTCCCAGGTAAGAAGTTTTAGGTTGTAGTTATTATAGGAATTATAGGACTATCTCTCTATATACCATTTGTATTTCATATACCTTTGACTATTGGATGTTCTTATAGGCACTATAGTATTGCCAGCCTAATCTCGGGAGTTGATAGGCTTGAGGTCATTAACAGCGCAATGCTTGAAGCACAGCGAAGAGCTACTGGCAAATGCAGGAAAGTGCTGTTTGAATGAATGCTTACGAGCCTGCTGCTGCCTACCACCGCTCAGTCAGACTGCTCTATCAAATATCAAATCATAGACTAAATTATAATTATAATATAATAGCACACAGAAATACGAGCCTAAGGTCATTAATATGGTCAAATCCAGAAACTATCATTTCTAAAACAAAACATTTATTCTTTCAGTGAAATGCGGAACCGTTCCGTATTTTATCTAACGGGTGGCATCCCTAAGTCTAAATATTGCTGTTAACATTGAAGGTTGCGCAATGTATGTCATAATTATGTACAATTCTGACAAATGATTATGGTCTTTGTTAGGAAGAAATGGTCTTCACACAGTTCGCAACAAGCCAGGCAGCCCAAACTGTTGCATATACCCTGACTCTGCTTGCACAGAACGCAAGAGAAGTGACACAATTTCCCTAGTTAAAAGAAATTCATGTTAGCAGGCAATATTAACTAAATATGCAGGTTTAAAAATATATACTTGTGTATTGATTTTAAGAAAGGCATTGATGTTTATGGTTAAGTACACATTTTTTATTCATTTTTATTTCACCTTTACTTAACCAGGTAGGCTAGTTGAGAACAAGTTCTCATTTCCAACTGCGACCTGGCCAAGATAAAGCATAGCAATTCGACACATACAACACAGAGTTACACATGGAATAAACAAAACATATAGTCAATAATACAGTAGGAAAAAAAAATCTATACAGTGAGGGAAAAAAGTATTTGATCCCCTGCTGATTTTGTATGTTTGCCCACTGACAAAGAAATGATCAGTCTATAATTTTAATCGTAGGTTTATTTGAACAATGAGAGACAGAATTAGATTTTTGCTACATATACAGTCATTGCCAAAAGTTTTGAGAATGACACAAATATTAATTTCCACAAAGTTTGCTGCTTCAGTGTCTTTAGGTATTTTAGTCAGATGTTACTATGGAATACTGAAGTATAACCACAATCATTTCATAAGTGTCAAAGGCTTTTATTGACAATTACATTAAGTTGATGCAGAGTCAATATTTGCAGTGTTGACCCTTCTTTTTCAAGACCTCTGCAATCCGCCCTGGCATACTGTCAATTAACCTCCGGGCCTCATCCTGACTGATAGCAGCCCATTCTTGCATAATCAATGCTTGGAGTTTGGCAGAATTTGTGGGTTTTTGTTTGTCCACCCGCCTTTTGAGGATTGACCACAAGTTCTCAATGGGATTAATGTGTGGGGAGTTCCCTGGCCATGGACCCAAAATATTGATGTTTTGTTCCCCAAGCCACTTAGTTATCAGGAGCTTCATCATGCTGGAAAAGGCATTGTTCATCACCAAACTCTTCCTGGATGGTTGGGAGAAGTTGCTCTCGGAGGATGTGTTGGTACCATTCTTTATTCATGGTTGTGTTCTTAGGCAAAATTGTGAGTGAGCCCACTCCCTTGGCTGAGAAGCAACCCCACACATGAATGGTCTCAAGATGCTTTACTGTTGGCATGATACAGGACTGATGGTAGCGCTCACCTTGTCTTCTCCGGGCAAGCTTTTTTCCGATTGCCCCAAACAATCAGAAAGGGGATTCATTAGAGAAAATGACTTTACCCCAGTCCTCAGCAGTCCAATCCCTGCACCTTTTGCAGAATATCAGTCTGTCCCTGATGTTTTTCCTGGAGAGAAGTGGCTTCTTTGCTGCCCTTCTTGACACCAGGCCATCCTCCAAAAGTCTTTGCCTCACAGTGCGTACAGATGCACTCACACCTGCTTGCTGCCATTCCCGAGCAAGCTCTGTACTGGTGGTGCCCCGGTCCCGCAACTGAATCAACTTTAGGAGACGGTCCTGGCTCTTGCTGGACTTTCTTGGGCACCCTGAAGCCTTCTTCACAACAATTGAACCGCTCTCCTTGAAGTTCTTGATGATCCGATAAATGGTTGATTTAGGTGCAATCTTACTGGCAGCAATATCCTTGCCTGTGAAGCCCTTTTTGTGCAAATCAATGATGACGGCACGTGTTTCCTTGCAGGTAACCATGGTTGACAGAGGAATAACAATGATTTCAAGTACCACCCTTCTTTTGAAGCTTCCAGTCTGTTATTCGAACTCAATCAGCATGACAGAGTGATCTCCAGCCTTGTCCTCGTCAACACTCACGCCTGTGTTAACGAGAGAATCACTGACATGATGTCAGCTGGTCCTTTTGTGGCAGGGCTGAAATGCAGTGGAAATGTTTTTTGGGGATTCAGTTCATTTGCATGGCAAAGAGGGACTTTGCAATTAATTGCAATTCATCTGATCACTCTTCATAACATTCTGGTGTATATGCAAATTGCCATCATACAAACTGAGGCAGCAGACTTTGTGAAAATTAATATTTGTGTCATTCTCAAAACTTTTGGCCACGACTGTGCATACATGTTATATATACATTTAACAAATATATTTTACATACACATTTTACATACATGGTACTTTTATATAAAACAATCACATAACAATAATACATTACCAAACATATGCTCTTTAATCCCAACACTCAGCCACTCTCAACCCATCCCACCTATCACCATAGACCACCCTTGTTTGGTTTCCATGTGCCATATATTTTTCAGTTGTGCTGTGATGTTTGACAAAATGTTTGAACCTTTCTAATTGTATATTATCCACAGACTGTGAGCCAAAGATGAAATCCTTTCATATGAGTATTATCATATTATTTATGGACTGACTCTGGCTTTCCAAATCGCCCAACACTGCTATTTGTAAGGTTCATTCTTATTGCATGTTGTGATTTTTTAACCATTTCTGAACCTGTGACCAGAAACAAGCTACATAAGGGCAATACCAGAATAAATTATCTATTGATTCTGTCTCTTTGCAGCAAAATGTACAGAACTGAGATTGTTCTATGCCCCATATATATAGCATTCTATTGGTGGCAAGAATTGTATATAATAATTTAAATTGAAAAACTCTAAGTGTTGAATCAAGTGTAGTTTGGATGTAATGATTGTGTGCTAGGTATATGGGACCAAATATTAAACTTTTGACTACAGATTTGTCCCAATACTTTTGGTCCCCTAAAATGGGGGGACTATGCACAAAAAGTTATGTCATTTCTAAACAGTTCACTCGATATGGATGAAAATACCTTAAAATTAAAGCTGACAGTCTGAACTTTAACCTCATAGTCATTGTATTATTTCAAATCCAAAGTGCTGGAGTACAGATCCAAAACAACAAAACATGTGTCACTGTCCCAATTTTTTTGCTCCCTGTATGTGCATACTGTATATGCTCATATGGTGCCTGGTCTTAAATATTTATCCAGTCATTGTAAGATCTGACATGCGACTGCAATATAGTTAGGCAGGAACTCCACCAGTGTGTGTTGATTTGGTGAATGCACTCAAGGTCCAACCTAATCTATAAACGGGACTGCCAGAAGGTCAGATTGAGATAAAATTATATGTCGTAATTGCTCTTCTTCCTCGCAAGCATCCCTATCCCACCCAAAAATCTGTCTCTTTTGTTGCTAGGAATCCGTTTCGCTAATTTAGAAAATAACATTGGCTAAGCCGGTCACATGGTGGTCCTTCTAAACTGGAGAAGTGTCTTCATTTACCCTTGTTGCTCCGAAGGTCACATTAGTTTTGGCTTAACATCTTGCAAAAATATTAGAATCCTTGATAAATTCTCAGCTACGATCTTTCTTATCTTCGAACTGTATTCTGAATGCTCATCAGTCTGGTTTTAGACCAGGACATAGCACCATCTCTGCTGCATCACTTGTAGTAAATTATATAGTAAATGCTATGGATGAGAAATAACATTGTGCTGCCCTCTTTATAGACTTCTCCAAGGCCTTTGATACTGTTGATCATACGCTGTTAATACAGAGGTTATTTTCTATTGGTTTAGATCACGCCACTTGCAATTTGTTTCAGAACTACATAGCTGATAGATCACAATGTACATCTGCTGACAGGTCAAGTTTCCTTCACAGAACAAAAGGTGTTTTGCAAGGTTCCATTCTGGGCTAGGTACTTTTTAATATTTTCAC
The DNA here is from genome assembly GCF_901001165.1 of Salmo trutta. NCBI lineage: Eukaryota > Metazoa > Chordata > Actinopteri > Salmoniformes > Salmonidae > Salmo > Salmo trutta. Next base: position 40,322,591 of record NC_042985.1, on the reverse strand, counting down.
ATCAACAATATTGCACAATATTTCACCTTTATGCAGATTTTACTGTTATCTACTATATTGTCTCCTCTGTGAACCAGGCTTTATCTGACTGCTTTTAATGTCATAGAAAAAGCACTTGTTGACCTTAAATTACTATTGAATCAGAGAAAAACAAACTACTGTATTTTGTTTTCTAGAGCCCACAACATTGACTCCACAGATAAAAAAATCTGCACCTTGAATAGAGCCCAAATTGAGCATATCCCTTTTTACAAATACCTGAGGATTTTGGATCAACTGTAAGTTATCTTTTAAAACGCATATAGATTAGTTAATTAAAAATTACTTTTGCAAGGCACTGTATCTATCCTAGATTATGCCAACATTATCTACATGAATGCAGCTGCCACTTCATAAAAGGAGTTAAATGCTGTCTAAACAAACAACAAAGAGGCCAAAGATAACCCTGAAGGAGCTGCAAAGCTCCACAACGGATATTGGAATATCTGTCAACAGGACCACTTTAAGCCGTACACTCCACTGAGCTGTGTTCTATGGAAGAGTGGCCAGAAAAAAGCCATTGCTTAAAGAAAAAATTAAGCAAACACATTTGGTGTTCGCCAAAAGGCAAGTGGGAGACTCCCCAATCATATGGAAGAAGGTACTCTGGTCAGATGAGACTAAAATGTAGCTTTTTGGCCATCCAGGAAAACACTATGTCTGGCGCAAACTCAACACCCCTCGGACTGGGAAACTGGTCAGAATTGAAGGAATGATGGATGGCGCTAAATACAGGGAAATTCTTGAGGGAAACCTGTTTCAGTCTTCCAGAGATTTGAGACTGGGATGGAGGTTCACCTTCCAGCAGGACAATGACCCTAATCATACTGCTAAAGCGACACTCGAGTGGTTTAAGGGGAAACATTTAAATGTCTTTGAATGGCCTAGTCAAAGCCCAGACCTCAATCCAATTGAGAGTCTGTGGTATGTCTTTAAGATTGCTGTACACCAGCGGAACCCATCCAACTTGAAGGAGCTGGAGTAGGTTTGCCTTGAAGAATGGGCAAAAATCCCAGTAGCTAGATGTGCCAAGCTTATAGAGACATACCCCAAGAGATTTGCAGCTCTAATTGCTGAGAAAGGTGGCTCTACAAAGTATTGATTTTGGGGGGGTGAATAGTTATGCACGCTGTTTTTTGTCTTATTTCTTGTTTGTTTCACAATAAAAAATATTTTGCATCTTCAAAGTGGAAGGCATGTTGTGTAAATCAAATGATACAAACCCCCCAAAAATCTATTTTACTTCCAGGTTGTAAGGCAACAAAATAGGAAAATTGCCAAGTGGGGTAAATACTTTCGCAAGCCACTGTACATGTTGAATGCCTTCGTTCGTTGTCTATCTCAGTCAGGACTAAGCCCTCTCGGAAAGTTGTTTCGATGGGCTCTCCCGGGAGTGTAAGTCTCTGATTGTCCACCAGAGGTCACAATGTACTTCTTAGTTGTCTGTGGCTTCAATGATTCACCAGTGATCGTCTGAGGTGAGCTTCTCGCCTCTTTTCTTCCTCAGGTAGATAGTCAAAGTTCCACACCACTTTACACACGTAGCTGCAGACTGGCAGTGTTTCTGGTCTGGTAGGTGAGGTTATCTTCTTCATCTAGTTTTGAGGTTGAGAGCTTTAGAGTTTCTAACCATTTCAACGTGTGGATCACAGTCTCACATCTTTTGGTCTAAAGGGGTTATTCTACATTCAGCTCCCGACCACTTTACACGCCAGAAGCCACCCGGCAATGTTTTGGTCTGGTGTGAATTTTGTTACCTAGTCCTTTTAACCTGTTAGGGTATAGGGGGCAGTATTTTCACGGCTGGATAAAGAAATGTACCCGATTTAATCTGGTTACTAATCCTACCCAGTAACTAGAATATGCATATACTTATTATATATGGATAGAAAACAACCTAAAGTTTCTAAAACTGTTTGAATGGTGTCTGTGAGTATAACAGAACTCATTTGGCAGGCAAAACCCTGAGACAGATTCTGACAGGAAGTGGATACCTGATGTGTTGAATTGACTTTAAGCCTATGCCATTGAAAAACAAAGGGGCTGAGGAATGTTTTGGCACTTCCTATTGCTTCCACTAGATGTCAGCAGCCTTTACAAAGTGTTTTGAGTCTTCTACAGTGAGATCTGACCGAACAAGACACTTGGAACGGTGATGGCCGATTAGACCCCTGGCGCGCAAGTTGATGGTGGGTACTCTCGTTCCGAAACGTTTTAAAAGAGATCCCAATCGTCCGCCTTGAATTTTATTCATGTTCTGGTTAAAAAAGGCACTAATGATTTAAGCTATACAACGTTTGACATGTTTGAATGAACGTAAATATATTTTTTCCCCTCGTTCATGAAGACAAGTCCGGCTGGCTTAGATCATGTGCTAACAACACGGAGCTTTTTGGACATAAATGATGAGCTTTTTTGAACAAAACTACATTCGTTATGGACCTGGGATTCCTTGGAAGTGACATCTGATGAAGAGAATCAAAGGTAATGGATTATTTACATAGTATTTTCGATTTTAGATCTCTCCAACATGGCGGTTAGTCTGTATCGCAAAGCGTATTTTTCTGGCGCAGTGCTCAGATTATTGCAAAGTGTGATTTCCCAGTAAGGTTAATTTTAAATCTGGCAAGTCGATTGCGTTCAAGAGATGTAAATCTATAATTCTTTGAATGACAATATAATATTTTACCAATGTTTTCTAATATTAACCTCTCTGGGCTATGTGGGACGATTTCGTCCCACCTACGTAACAGCCACTTCAATCCAGTGGCGCGATTTTTGAATCGTTAGAAATGCTATAACTTCAATTTCTCAAACATATGACTATTTCACAGCTATTTAAAGACAAGAATCTCGTTAATCTAACCCCACTGTCCGATTTCAAAAAGGCTTTACAACAAAAGCAAAACATTAGATTATGTCAGCAGAGTACCCAGCCAGAAATAATCACACAGCCATTTTTCAAGCTAGCATATCATGTCACATAAACCCAAACCATATCTAAATGCAGCACTAACCTTTGATGATCTTCATCAGATGACACACCTAGGACATTGTGTTATACAATACATGCATGTCTGTTCAATCAAGTTCATATTTATATCAAAAACCAGCTTTTTACATTAGCATGTGACGTTCAGAACTAGCATTCCCACCGAACACTTCCGGTGATTTTACTAAATTACTCACGATAAACGTTCACAAAAAGCATAACAATTATTTTAAGAATTATAGATACATTACCCCTCTATGCACTCGATATGTCCGATTTTAAAATAGCTTTTCGGATGAAGCACATTTTGCAATAATCTAAGTACATAGCCCGGCATTACAGGGCTAGCTATTTAGATACCCACCCAGTTCAGCCTCCACCAAAATCACATTTCCTATAAGAAAAATGTTCTTACCTTGCTTGTTCTTCATCAGAATACACTGCCAGGACTTCTACTTCAATAACAAATGTTGGTTTGGTCCCAAATAATCCATCGTTATATTCCAACAGCGACGTTTTGTTCGTGAGTTCTAGAATGCTTCTTCGCGGTGTCGCGCATGGCGCATTGGCGTGTCAAAAATGTCAAAATATTCCATTACCGTACTTCGAAGCATGTCAACCGCTGTTTAAAACCAATTTTTATGCCATTTATGTCGTAGAGAAGTGTTAATATTCCGACCGGGAGTATGCATTGAGCCTAAACAGCCGAATAAAATTTCTCCTCAGAAGCGACTCATGCACGCGCATCATTGAAAGGTCCTCCGAGCAGCCACTTACAAAAGGCGATAATATATTTCAACCTGAGGTTCCCTCGTAAACCTTCAGTTATTTCGCGGGCTCTGAGAGCCTATTGGAGCCCTGGGAATTGTCACGTTACAGCTAAGATCCTTACTTTTCAATAAAAAGAGGTAAGACGCACGACTCCTTGTCAGACAGGGTACTTCCTGCTTGAAGCCTTGTCAGGTTTTTGCCTGCCATAGGAGTTCTGTTATACTCACAGACACCATTCAAACAGTTTTAGAAAATTCAGAGTGTTTTCTATCCAAACCTGAACAATAATATGCATATTCTAGCTTCTGAGTTGGTGTAGGAGGCAGTTAAAAATGGGAACATATTTTTTCCAAAATTCTCAATACTGCCCCCTATACCAAACAGGTTAATTAATTATTTTGTTGTGATGACTTGACTGCCGGTATTGGAGGGAAACGATTTCCTGAACATCAACGCCATAGTAAAACGCTGTTTTTAGATATAAATATGAACTTGATAGAGCTAAAAATGCATGCATTGTCTAACATAATGTCCTAGGAGTGTCATCTGATGGAGATTGTAAAAGGTTAGTGCATAATTTTAGCTGATTTTATGGTTTCGGTGACGCCTGTCTTTGAATCGACAATACATTACACACAGCTATTGTCAATGTACTCTCCTAACATAACCTAACTTTATGCTTTCCCCGTAAAACCTTTTTGAAATCGGACAACGTGGTTAGATTAAGGAGATGTTTATCTTTCAAAGGGTGTAAGTTAGTTGTATGTTTGAGAAATTTGAATTTTGACATTTATTTGGTTTCAAATTTGCCGCTCTTGAAATGCACCTGCTGTTGATAGGGTGCGCCACGGGTGGCACACTAACGTCCCACATAGCCCCAAGAAGTTAAGCAGTGGTCGGAAAGGGGCGGTTCCATCACACTTACACTATTTCTGAACTCATTCAGGGCGTGGCTTGTTACTGTGCAAGGTATTCTCAGAAACAATTATCTTATTAGAAAACTAAAATCACATTCCTATCTTAACCTGTTTAGGATAGGGGGCAGTATTTTCACGGCCGGATAAAAAACATACCCAATTTAATCTGGTTATTACTCCTGCCCAGAAACTAGAATATGCATATAATTGTTTGATTTGGATAGAAAACACCCTAACGTTTCTAAAACTGTTTGAATGGTGTCTGTGAGTATAACAGAACTCATATGGCAGGCCAAAACCTGAGAAGATTGCATACAGGAAGTGCCCTCTCTCATTTCTTGGCCTTCTATAGCCTCTTTATGGAAAATATAGGATCTCTGCTGTAACGTGACATTTTCTAAGGCTCCCATAGGCTCTCAGAAGGCGCCAGAACGGGAATGATGACTCTGCAGTCCCTGGCAAAAAAAACAGTAGCGCATTTGGATAGTGGTCGATCTGAGAACAATGACACGGGCGTGCGCGTGCACGTGAAGACACCATTTTCTACTTTCAGTCTTTGAACGAAAACAACGTCTCCCGGTCGGAAATATTATCGCTATTTTACGAGAAAAATCGCATAAAAATGTATTTTAAACAGCGTTTGACATGCTTCGAAGTACGGTAATGGAATATTTAGAATTTTTTTGTCACGACATGCGTCCGCGCATCACCGTTCGGATAGGGACCTGAACGCACGGACAAAACGGAGGATATTTGAACATAACTATGGATTATTTTGAACCAAAACAACATTTGGGGTTGAAGTAGAAGTCCTGGGAGTGCATTCTGATGAAGAACAGCAAAGGTAATCCAATTTTTCTTATAGTAATTCTGAGTTTAGTGAACGCCAAACTTGGTGGGTGTCAAATTAGCTAGCCCGTGATGGCGAGCTATCTACTCAGAATATTGCAAAATGTGCTTTTGCCGAAAAGCTATTTTAAAATTTGACACCGTGATTGCATAAAGGAGTTCTGTACACAATATAATTCTTAAAATAATTGTTATGTTTTTTGTGAACGTTTATTGTTAGTAATTTAGTCAATTCACCGGAAGTTTTCGGTATGTTTGCTAGTTCTGAACGTCACATGCTAATGTAAAAAGCAGTTTTTTGATATAAATATGAACTTGATTGAACAAAACATGCATGTATTGTATAACATAATGTCCTAGGAGTGTCATCTGATGAAGATCATCTAAGGTTGTGCTGCATTTAGCTGTGGTTTTGGTTTTTGTGACATTATATGCTAGCTTGAAAAATGGGTGTCTGATTATTTCTGGCTGGGTACTCTCCTGACATAATCTAAAGTTTTGCTTTCGTTGTAAAGCCTTTTTGAAATCGGACAATGTGGTTAGATTAACGAGAGTCTTGTCTTTAAAATGGTGTAAAATAGTCATGTTTTTTTTAAATGGAATTTATAGCATTTTTAAGGTTTTTGAATATCGCGCCACTCGATTCCACTGGCTGTTGACTAGGTATACCCGAGAGAGGTTAACAAAAATTGTTTCATAATTTCAGACTTCATACCTGTAGTGTAAATACTTTTCAAGTTACAGTATTTCCTTTATAACCTTACTCATCACAAAATGAAAAACAATATGACATGATTATTCTTTAGGTCCCCACTGACCATTCTTAATATTCTAATCTTAGAAACATTGCTCCAATATTCACTTTTTTGGATATTATAGTTTTGGCGGCAATAGTCTTCTGGGGGACAAACGCACGCCTTAACAGAGTGTTAAGGTGTCAAAACCATTATTGAAAAAAATATATATTGAAAAAATGAACTTGCTATGGCTTTGCATCTCTTGCCATCACATGGTTGGAGAGTTATTTATCCAATAGAACCCAGAGAGTGTTCTTCAATGGAAGCTACTCTAACGTCAGATATGTATAGTGTGGTGTCCTTCAGGGCAGTTATCTAAGGCTGTTCATCTTCTCTGTTTTACAAAGGATTTGCCACTGGTCTTACACAAAGCTAGAATGACTATGTATGCAGATTATCCCACACTCTACATTTCAGCACCCAATGCCAGTGAGCTCACTGAAATTTTAAATAAGGAGTTACAGTCAGTATCAGAATGGGTGATTGGTAATAAACTGGTCTGAAATACATCTAAAACTAAAAGCATTGTATTTGTTTCAAAACATTCTCTCTAAGACCTAAACCTCAACTGGAGTTGTGCATAAAGGGTGTGACCATTGAGCAAGTTGAGGAAGCTAAACTCCTTGGTATAACATTGGATGGTCAATTATCATTGTCAAGTCATATTGACAAAAATGTTGAGAAGATAGGGAGGAGTCGGTTATAAAAATATGTTCTACGTTTTTGACACAAAAATCACTGTACTACTTGTTCAGGCTCTGGTCTCATCTTGATTATGTCTGCTAAAATGGTCAAGTGCAGCAAAGAAAGAACTAGCAAAGCTAGTCTGCATGCCAATCTTTCCCGGTTGAGGGTTGATGAGAGATTAACTGCTTCTCTTCTAGTTTTTATGAGAAATATTACTATGAAGAAAATGACTGAATTATCTGTGTAATCAAATAACATTCAGCTCAGACACCCATACTGTCACACCCTGATCTGTTTCACCTGTCTTGTGCTTATCCCCACCCTCTCCAGGTATGCCATTTTCCACATTATCCCCTGTGCATTTATACCTGTGTTTTCTGTTTGTCTGTTGCCAGTTCGTCTTGTCTCTTCAAGCCTACCAGCGTGTTTTTCGGTACTCCTGTTCACTTTAGTCCCTGTTTTCTAGTTCTTCCAGTTTTGACCATTCTGCCTGTCCTGAGCCTGCCTGCCATTCTGTACCTTTTGACACTGCCCTGGATTACTGACCTCTGCCTGCCCTGACCCTCAGCCTGCCTGCCGTTCTGTACCTTACGGACTCTGCCCTGGATTACCGACCTCTGCCTGCTCGTGACTTGTCATTTGCCTGTCCCCTGTTTTGTAAATAAACATCTGTGCTTCGAACTGTCTGCATCTGGGTCTTACCCTGAGTTCTGTTAGTACGAACTGGCCATGACTAGCCCAGCAGACTCGGACCAGCTCCGCAATGCCGTCACCTCCTAAGGAGCCACCATTGAGATACACAAGGAGTTACTTCAAGGTCTTATGGAAGGATTCCAGAACTTGGCGAAACACCATGACCGTGCCTTGAATACATTGCTGGAGCAATTTCGCGGATTGTCTGTTAGGCAGCCAGCCATGACATTAACCTCCCAGCCCCCCAGTAATCCCGCTGTCAGTAGGGCATGCCACCCCAGCTTCCCGAGGACTCGGCTTCCCTCCTCCGGAATGCTCCGCTGGAGAATCAGGAACCTGTTGGGTGTTTCTCTCTCTGTGCATACCGCATACTGCTGATGTCCAGGAGGGCCCTCGCCTGGGCTATGGTTGTGTGGGAATAACAATCTGCCGTGTGCTTCAGTCTGCAGGAGTTCGTGGCTGAGGTGAAAAAGGTTTTTTGATTCTCCGTTGTTCGGGAAAGAGGCTGCTTGGAAGTTACTCCAGCTTTGTCAAGACTCCCGCAGTGTGGCAGACTATCGTGTAGATTTCCCCATGTTGGCTGCCGAGAGTGCCTGGAATTCGGAATCCCTGTTCAACACGTTCCTCCACGAATTATCGAAGTAGGTTAAAACCTGTTAGGGTATAGGGGGCAGTATTGAGAATTTTGGAAAAAATATGTGCCCATTTGTAACTGCCTATTACACCAACTCAGAAGCTAGAATATGCATATTATTGTTCAGGTTTGGATAGAAAACACCCTAAAGTTTCAAAAACTGTTTGAATGGTGTCTGTGAGTATAACAGAACTCATTTGGCAGGCAAAACCCTGAGACAGATTCTGTCAGGAAGTGGATACCTGATGTGTTGAATTGACTTTGAGCCTATGCCATTGAAAAACAAAGGGGGTTAGGAATATTCTGGCACTTCCTATTGCTTCCACAAGATGTCCCCAGCCTTTACAAAGTGTTTTGAGTATTCTACTCTGAGATCTGACCGAATAAGAGTCATGGAACGTGATGGCCCATTACTCACCTGGCGCGCGAGTTGATGGTGGGTACTCTCATTCCAAAACGTTTTAAAAGAGAACCCAATGGTCCGCCTTGAATTTTATTCATGTTCTGGTTAAAAAAGGCCCTAATGATTTATGCGATACAACGTTTGACATGTTTGAACGAACGGAAATATATTTTTTCCGTTCTTGAAGTGAAGTGAAGTCCGGCTGGCTTAGATCATGTGCTACAACACGGAGGTTTTTGGACATAAATGATGAGCTTTTTTGAACAAAACTACATTCATTATGGACCTGGGACTCTTTGGAAGTGACATCTGATGAAGAGAATCAAAGGTAATGGATTATTTACATAGTATTTTCGATTTTAGATCTCTCCAACATGGCGGTTAGTCTGTATCGCAATGCGTATTTTTCTGGCGCAGTGCTCAGATTATTGCAAAGTGTGATTTCCCAGTAAGGTTAATTTTAAATCTGGCAAGTCCATTGCGTTCAAGAGATGTAAATCTATAATTCTTTGAATGACAATATAATATTTTAGCAATGTTTTCTAATATTAATTAATTATTTTGTTGTCATGACTTGACTGCTGGTATTGGAGGGAAACGATTTCCTGAACATCAACTCCATAGTAAAACGCTGTTTTTAGATATAAAAATGAACTTGATAGAACTAAAAATGCATGCATTGTCTAACATAATTTCCTAGGAGTGTCATCTGATGGAGATTGTAAAAGGTTAGTGCATAATGTTAGCTGATTTTATGGTTTTGGTGACGCCTGTCTTTGAATCGACAATGCATTACACACAGCTATTGTCAATGTACTCTCCTAACATAACCTAACTTTATGCTTTCCCCGTAAAACCTTTTTGAAATCAGAAAACGTGGTTAGATTAAGGAGATGTTTATCTTTCAAAGGCTGTAAGTTAGTTGTATGTTTGAGAAATCTGAATTTTGACATTTATTTGGTTTCAAATTTGTCGCTCTTGAAATGCACCTGCTGTTGATAGGGTGCGCCACGGGGGGCACGCTAACGTCCCACATAGCCCCAAGAAGTTAAATACAAAGCTGCCTACGGATCTCGACTCGCTCATCGCCTTGACTATCCAGATCGATGTGTGGCTACGGGAATGTAGGAGGGAGAGGAGGTCTGATTCGGTCCCACTCGCTCGCCCAAGGATCCCACCTCGCCTCCGAGGAATCCCGGAAGACCCAGGCATCTAAGTTTCATAGAGAATCTGAGGTTACCCGAGTTCCTCCGAGAATCTCCGAGGTCTGCCGACTCGCCTCTTCTGGAGCCGATGCAACTCGGCAGAGCTAGGTTGTCTCCAGCCGAACGTTTACGCAGACTTAACACCAAGAGTTGTCTGTATTGCGGGACTACTGGTCATTACGTGTCTAACTGTCCATTAAAAGACCGGGCTCATCAGTAGGTATGAGTACTCTGGTGGGCCATATGGATAATTTTCCTTCACCCCTTACTTGTACCCCTCTCCATGCCATCCTGTGGTGGGGTGACCACTCTAAATCTCTCCGGGTACTCATTAACTCTGGGGCCGATGAGATTTTCATGGACACTACCCTAGTGTCAGAACTGGGCATCCCCACTCAGCCCCTCTCCATTCCCATGGACGTTAGAGCGCTGAATGGGCGCTCTATAGGCAGAATCACCAACAATACCACTCCTATCAACCTGCGGGTGTCAGGGAATCCCAGTGAGACTATGCAGTTCATGCTCATCAAGTCTCCTCAGGTACCTGTGGTTTTGGGGTTTACATGGCTCCAGTGTCACAATCCCCTTATCAACAGGACAGCTGGTGCAATCATGGGCTGGAGCTTGTTCTGCCATGCTCGCTGTCTGAAGTTGGCGCAGCCTGGCCCGGGAAGTCTTCCTGTGGGCTCGGTAGAAGCCTCGAACCTCTCCACCGGCGCAGTACCAGGACCTCCGGGAAGTTTTCAGCAAGGTTTTCAGCACTTTGCTTCCTCCGCATCTACCCTATAACTATGTGACCGACCTTCTAATGGGCACTACACCACCCAGGGGATGGCTGTATTCACTGTCGGGTCCGGAGACCACGGCTATGGAAATGTACATCGAGGACTCCCTGGCTGTAGGGTGTATCCGTCCTTCTGCCCCCCCACCCGCTGGCACAAGGTTCTTCTTTGTGGAGAAGAGGGACAAAACCCTGAACCAGTGCATCAATTACCGGGGCCTCAATGACATCACGGTTAAGAACTGCTACCCGCTACCACTTATCGCCTCGTCTTTCGAGCCGTTCCAGGGGGCTACCATTTGGATCTGCAGCACACCTACCATCTGGTGCGGATACGGGAAGGTAATGAGTGGAAGACAGCCTTCAACACGTCTGGCGGACACTATGAATACCTGGTGATGCCATTCGGTCTGACCAATGCTCCTGCTTTGTTCCAGGTCCAGGTTAACAATGTTCTCTGGTTCGTGATTGTCTACCTCGATGAAACCCTTGTCTCTTCCTGCTCAGCTCAAGAACACGTTCTCCAAGTCCGCCAAGTCCTCCAGCGTCTCCTGGAGAACCAGCTTTTTGTGAAAGCAGATAAATGCGAATTCCATCGCTCCACCATCTCCTTCCTTGCATACATCATCTATGCAGGTAATGTGCAAATGGATCCCGGAAAGGTGAGAGCGGTGGTGGCCCCAACCCACATCCAGAGTGCAGCTGCAATGCTTTCTGGGATTTGCCCATTTCTATCATCCTTTTATCCGGGGTTACAGCACCCTGGCTTCCCCCCTTTCAGTTCTCCCCTCCCCCAAGGTCCCGTTTGCGTGTTCCCCAGGTGCTGACTGGGCGTTGCTGGACTTTAAGCACCGCTTCACCACATCTCCCATATTAATCCATCTGGACCCGTCCCGTCTGTTCGTGATGGAGATCGATGCTTCAGACGTCGCAGTTGGGGCTGTCCTGTCCCAGCGTTCTGCCCTGGACCTTAAGCTGCATCCCTGAGCCTTCTTCTCCCATTGTCTTAACGCCATGGAGAGGAATTACAATGTGGGAAATCGAGAACCACTCGCGGTGAAGATGATGTTGGAGGAGTGGAGGCACTGGTTAGAGGGGGCGGAACATCCATTCATTGTGTGGACGAATTACAAGAACCTGGAATATCTCCGCACCGCCAAGCATCTAAACTCCAGGCAAGCTCGATGGGCCTTACTTTTCACTTGGTTCAACTTTACCATCTCCTACAGCCCGGGGTCCAAGAATGTTAAGTTAAATGCTCTTTCACGCCGCTATAGCCCTCTGCTATGGCGGGTTTCACACCCAGTCTAATGGCTAGTTGGAGCGAGCCAATCAGGACCTGGAGACGACTCTTCGATGCCTCGTCTCTGCCTCGTCTCTGCCAATACGCCCGCAACACCCTCCCCTGCTCAGCCACTGGTCTTTCACTTTTCGAGTGTTCGATGGGTTATCAGCCCCCGCTCTTCCCTGAGCAAGTGTTAGGTATGCGTAACTGGCTGTAAGGGAGTCAGGTGCAGGAGAGCAGAAGTTGGGTAGCCAAAGGAGCCTTTTATTTTGGCGAACAAAACACATGGAACTAAGAACACTAAACACAATATGGGTTGACCTAACCCAGCGTAAACCAGTCTAGCGTGCACATACACGAAACAACAAACAATTCCACACATAGACATGGGGGTTATATACATGTCTAAAACTGAGGGAATTGAAACCAGGTGTGTAGGAAAACAAGACAAGACATATGGAAAAATTAAAGGTGGATCGGCGATGGCTAGAAAACCGGTGACGTCGACCGCCGACTGCCGCCCGAACAAGGACAGGAACCGACTTCGGTGGAAGTCGTGACAGTACCCCCCCTTGACGCGTGGCTCCAGCAGTGCACCGACACCGGCCTCAGGGACGACCCGGAGGGCGAGGTGCAGGGCGGTCCGGACGGAGACGGTGGAACTCCCGCAGCATTGAAAGGTCCAACACGTCCTCCACCGGAACCCAGCATCTCTCCTCCGGACCCTCCCACTCCATAAGGTACTGAAGGCCCCCCGCCCGATGCCTCGAATCCAGTATGGAGCAAACGGCATACGCTGGGGCCCCCTCGATGTCCAGAGGGGGCAGAGGAACCTCCCGCACCTCAGACTCCTGGAGCGGGCCAGCCACCACCGGCCTGAGGAGAGACACATGGAACGAGGGATTAATACGGTAATCGGGGGGGGGGGGGAGCTGTAACCTGTACCACACCTCGTTTAGTCTCCTCAGGACTTTGAATGGCCCCACAAACCATGGACCCAGCTTCTGGCAGGGCAGGCGGAGGGGCAGGTTTCGGGTAGAGAGCCAGACCCGGTCCCCGGGTGCGAACGACGGAGCCTCACTGCGGTGACTGTCTGCGCTGGCTTTCTGGCGCAGCACGGCGGGCTGAAGGTGAACATGGGTGGCGTCCCATGTCTCCTCCGTGCGCCGGAATCAGTCGTCAACCGCAGGAGCTTCGGTCTGACTCTGATGCCAAGGTGCCAGAACCGGCTGGTACCCCAGTACGCACTGGAAGGGGGAAAGGTTAGTGGAGGAGTGGCGAAGTGAGTTCTGGGCCATCTCTGCCCAGGGCACGAACGCCGCCCACTCCCCTGGCCAGTCCTGGCAGTAAGACCGCAGAAACCTACCCACATCCTGTTTAACTTTCTCCACCTGCCATTTACTCTCAGGGTGAAAACCCGAGGTAAGTCTGATCAAGACCCCCAGATGTTCCATGAATACCCTCCAGACCCTCGAAGTGAACTGGGGACCCCGATCAGACACTATATCCTCAGGCACCCCGTAGTGCCGGAAGACGTGCGTAAACAAGGCCTCCACAGTCTGTAGGGCCGTAGGGAGACCGGGCAGAGGAAGGAGACGGCAGGGCTTAGAGAAACGATCCACAACAACCAGGATCGTGGTGTTTCCCTGTGATGGGGGAGATCGGTCAGGAAATCGATCGACAGGTGCGACCATGGCTGTTGTGGAACGGGTAAGGGGTGTAGCTTACCTCTGGGCAGGTGCCTAGGAGCCTTATACTGAGCGCACACCGAGCAGGAGGAAACATAAACCCTCACGTCCTTGGCCAAAGTGGGCCACCAGTACTTCCCACTCAGACAGCGCACCGTCCGACCGATGCCCGGATGACCAGAGGAAGGTGACGTGTGGGCCCAATAGATCAGCCGATCACGGACAGCAGATGGAAGGTACAGACGCCCAGCGGGACACTGGAGGGGAGCAGGCTCTGCACGTAACGCCTGCTCAATGTCCGCGTCCAGCTCCCACAGTACTGGTGCCACCAGGCAGGAGGCCAGGAGTATGGGAGTGGGATCCATGGGCCGCTCCTCTGTGTCATACAGCCGGGACAGTGCATCTGCCTTCATGTTCTGGGAACCTGGTCTGTGAGAAAAGGTGAAAACAAAACGGGTGAAAAACATGGCCCACCGTGCCTGGCGAGGGTTCAGTCTTCTCGCTGCCCGGATGTACTCCAGATTGCGGTGGTCAGTCCAGATGAGAAAAGGATGTTTAGCCCCCTCAAGCCAATGTCTCCACACCTTCAGAGCCTTGACGACAGCCAACAGCTCCCAGTCCCCCACGTCATAGTTTCGCTCCGCCGGGCTGAGCTTCCTCGAGAAGAAGGCACAGGGGCGGAGCTTCGGTGGCGTACCCGAGCGCTGAGAGAGCATGGCTCCTATCCCAGCCTCGGACGCGTCCACCTCCACTATGAACGCCAAAGAGGGATCCGGATGGGCCACCACGGGAGCCGAGGTAAACAGAGCCCTCAGGTGACCAAAAAGCCCTGTCCGCCTCAGCCGACCACTGCAAACGTACCGGTCCCCCCTTCAGCAGTGAGGTAATTGGAGCCGCTACCTTACCAAAACCCAGGATAAACCTCCGGTAGTAATTGGCAAACCCTAGAAACCGCTGCACCTCCTTTACCATGGTGGGAGTCGGCCAATTACGCACGGCTGAAATGCGGTCACTCTCCATCTCTACCCCTGAGGTGGAAATGCGGTACCCTAGGAAGGAGACGGACTGTTGGAAGAACAGGCATTTCTCAGCCTTGACGTACAGGTCATGCTCCAACAGTCGACCAACCACCCTGCGCACCAGGGACACATGCTCGGTGCGTGTAGCGGAGTATATCAGAATGTCATCAATATACACCACTACACCCTGCCCGTGCAGGTCCCTGAAAATCTCGTCTACAAAGGCTTGGAAGACTGATGGAGCATTCATCAATCCGTACGGCATGACGAGGTACTCATAATGCCCTTAGGTCGTACTGAACGCCATCTTCCACTCGTCTCCCTCCCGGATACGCACCAGGTTGTAAGCGCTCCTGAGATCTAATTTGGGGAAGAAGCCCACCCCGTGCATTGACTCAATCGCAGTGGCGATAACTGTACCTCACTGTGATCTGATTTAGGCCTCGGTAGTCAATACACGGGCACAGACCTCCCTCCTTCTTCTTCACAAAAAAGAAACTCGAGGAGGCAGGTGAAATGGAGGACCGAATGTACCCCTGACGCAGGGATTCCGAGACATATCTTTCCATAGCCGCCGTCTCTGCCTGTGACAGGGGATACACGTGTCTCCTGGGAAGTTCAGCATATACCAGGAGATTTATCGCACAATCCCCCCGTCGATGGGGTGGTAATTGAGTCGCCTTTTTTTTTGGAGAAGGCTAGAGCCAAATTGGCATATTTGGGGGGAATGCGCACGGTGGATACCTGGTCTGGACTTTCCACCTTAGTCGCACCAACGGAAACCCCTAAATACCTCCCTGAGCGCACTCGCGACCACCCCGTGAGTGCCCTCTGTTGCCATGAATTGGTGGGGGTCATGACGAGCTAACCAGGGAAGGCCTAGTACCACGGGAAACGCAGGAGAGTCAATGAGGAAGAGACTGATTCTCTCCTCTTGACCCCCCTTCGTCACCATGCCCAGGGGGATGGTAGCTTCCCTAATTAACCCGGACCCTAATGGTCGACTGTCCAGAGCGTGAACTGGGAAAGGCCTATCCACTGGAACAATAGGGATCCCTAACCTATGGGCGAATGCTCTGTCGATAAAATTCCCAGCCGCGCCTGAATCAACGAGCGCCTTATGCGGGGAAAACTCAGGAAAGTAAACATACACAAACAGGTGTACAATAGAGGCTCTCTAGATGAGAGTGGTGCAGGCTGACCTGGGGCGACGCCAGAGTGCCCTGCCTGCTGCCTTGACCCCTAGATGAACCAACCCGGCACCGACCAGCAGTGTGACCTCTGCGGCCACAGATGGTACACGTGAAAGCCCCTCCTCTGGCCTCCGAGTGCAGCACCTCCGTAGGCACCGGAACGGTGGTGCTGGGAGAGGGAATCAACAGAGCCATCTCTGGACGTCCGCGGGTGACCAGCAGGTTATCCAAATGAATGGACAGGTCCACCAGCTGGTCGAATGTGAGGGTGGTACCCCTGCAGGCCAACTCCCGACGGACATCCTCGCGCAGGCTGCAACGGTAGTGGTCGGTAAGGGTCCTGACGTTCCATCCCGCTCCTGCGGCCAGGGTCCAAAATTGCAGGGCGAACTCCTGGACGCTCTGGAAGCGGGTGAACTCCTTGAAGTCGTCCAACACCGCATCTCCTTCTCCCCACACAGCGTTAGCCCACTCCAGAGCTCTCCCTGAGAGGCACGAGACGAGGGCGGACACCCTCTCCTTCCCGAGGGAGCCGGGTAAACTGTGCCCAGGTATAGGTCCAGCTGTAGCAGGAAACCCTGGCACCATGCCGCCGTCCCATCATACTCCCCGTGAAGGGCAAGTTGCATCCCACTGGGACCGGGTACAGGAGGGACGAGTAGTGGTAACCCCTGTTGTGCTGGTGGAGGCGCTGGAGGGACTCCCTGTCTCTCCCTAGCGGTCCATGGTCTGGACGACGCAGTCCATCGCGACGCCGAGATGTTGTAGCATCGCTGTGTGTTCTCTGACGCGCTCCTCGACTCCTATAACTGGGGTACCTGCTCCTGCTGACTCCATGGTGTGGTGTGGAATACTGTTAGTTATGCGTAACTGGCTGTAAGGGAGTCAGGCGCAGGAGAGCAGAAGTTGGGTAGCCAAAGGAGCCTTTTATTTCGGCGAACAAAACACACGGCACTAAGAACACTAAACACAATATGGGTTGACATAACCCAGCGTAAACCAGTCTAGCGTGTACATACACGAAACAACAAACAATTCCACACACAGACATGGGGGGAACATATACATGTCTAAAACTGAGGGAATTGAAACCAGGTGTGTAGGAAGACAAGACAAATGGACAAATGAAAGTTGGATCGGCGATGGCTAGAAAACCGGTGACTTCGACCACCGAATGCCGCCCGAACAAGGAGAGGAACCGACTTCGGCGGAAGTCGTGACAGCAAGAGGTCAGCATATCCTCGGCCCAGATGTTCATCCGCCACTGTCGCCATACCTGGAAGAGAGCCTGGTCTGCTCTTCTCAAACCACCTAAAGGAATCGACGACAGGCGGCCTGCCACCGGACCCCTGTCCACTCGGGATCTGCCCCTCTGGGTGGAGTCCCGCAAAATTTTCCCTCTGTTTTATCAGCCCTTTCCCCATCTCTAAGATTCTTAGCCCCTCTGCTGTTCATCTTCTGTTGCCTAGCACCTTCCGTATTCATCCCACTTTTCATGGATTAAACCTCTGTCTCACAGCCCCCTGTCTCCTGAGCCTGCCCGCCGTTCTGTACCTTACGGACTATGCCCTGGATTATTGACCTCTGCCTGCCCTTGACCTGTCGTTTGCCTTCCCCCTGTTTTGTAAATAAACATCTGTGATACGAACTATCTGCATCTGGGTCTTATCCTGAGTTCTGAGTTCTGTTACATACATACCTGGTGCCATGTCTTGTGGTGTGTCTCCTCACAGTCCCCAAGTCTAAAACGAATTCACAGAAATGCAGTTTTATAGAGAGCCATGATCGCATGGAACTCCCTTCCATCTCCAATTACTCAAGCAAACAGAAAAAATACCCTTAAAAAATGTATTAAACAACAACTCATGGAACGGTTGGGACCGTCAAATCAAATCAAATGTATTTATATAGCCCTTCTTACATCAGCTGATATCTCAAAGTGTTGTACAGAAACCCAGCCTAAAATCCCAAACAGCAAGCAATGCAGGTGTAGAAGCATGGACTGTGAGGGGACACACACAAATACATGGACACACAGACACACTAACACATAATAATTTTTGTTGTATTGTTTGTATAATTATTTTTGTTCTATTGTTTGTATATCACTATCTGTGTATCAATGTTTTGTTACTTGTCTTTTTTGTTGTTGTTGCCGACTCCAGGAAGAGTAGCTGCTGCTTCTGCAAAATGAATATCGGTCCATATAAACACATACAAATGCAGAAGTATGAGATACCATACCTGCTACAGATTTAGTTTAAACAGCTTTTAGTTTTTACACAATCTTCAGGATACCCTAGAGTTGGATGCACTGGTGCCTTTCAGGCAGTTCAGTGTTGGTGGAAGACCTTTTCACAGAGGAATGTACTTGTTTTTGTACTTTTGTGTTTCCTGTACACCTTGATTGTATTTGTTTCTCTAATTTGTTAATATGTAATTGCTTGCTGCTTTTGTGATGCAGGTCTCCCTTGCAAAAGAGCATTTGGTCTCAATGCCACTAGGGATGAGTTGGACCGCAGAGTGAAGGAAAAGCAGCCAACAAGTGCTCAGCATATGTGGAAACTCCTTCAAGACTGTTGGGAAAGCATTTCAGGTGAAGCTGGTTGAGAGAATGCCAAGAGTGTGCAAAGTTGTCATCAAGGCAAAGGGTGGCTACTTTGAAGAATCTAAAATGTAAAATATATTTTGTTTTGTTCTAATATGTATATTTATACAACATAGAAAATAGTAAAAATAAAGAAAAACCCTTGAATGAGTAGGCATGTCCAAACTTTTGACTGGTACTGTACTTGCAAAATCATAAATATTCAAATAAAATAAAATCTACCTGCAATAGAGCATGCTGGGAAATATTATAATGATGGGCATGCTTTTGGTTCAACTCTGATTATTAACACCAACACTGCGGTTATTTTACACCACTGTGAGTTAATTTAACTCTTGAATTAACACTAGAAATGTTACACTGAGATATCACTAGTTAACACTGGGCATTTTGCTGTGTAGGGTTGTGCTAACACTGTGCAGCCAGCCAACACTAACATTCAGTACAGCTGGGAAACAAAATAAAAAATAAAATCCCACTGAGAACCAAGCTCCAGCTAACTGAGACAGCATAACCACCTATGCACTGGTACGTTGTCCATTTTAAGACAGAGTTGTGTGACTTTGTCCTAATATGGACACCATATGCAGGTGCTGCTCACACGGACACATGCACAATCCAAAGCATCTCTCAGTCTATCCATATTTATTGGAGCAGATGCTCCAACAGCATGAGGACATTATAATGAAGAGGCATTTACGTGGCCTGAATTAACCATATGCTTGGCTAGCAACACAGACATCTCCACATTATTAATCTATGTATATCTGATCTATGAATCATAGTTTTCTCAATTGTGATGCGGAAAAGATACTACATCCTTTTTTTGTATTTTTGAGTTTGGTATCACTTTACTTATAGTGTTGATAATGTAGCGTTCAGCATAAGGAGTCTTAACGAATGGGTTGGTAGGACAACATCTCTAGCTTTAAAATTGAAGTATGCCAGATATACCCAGAAGATTGAGGTTTGAGTATTTGAAATTAATACCTCTTAAATGTAATAGCAAAGTATATTGATTTTCGCCTAAATAGACATAGCCAAAAGTAACTGCTATTCATGTGTAATTACATGATTCTGATATGCAAAAAAATGGGTATATTTGGAAAGAAGACATCTGGGAGATTGAGGAAATTATCAGAAGATAGATAGGAGTTACATACTTCAGAATACACAAGATCCAGCACACAAACAGTTTTTTATTTTGAAAGACATCTTTCATTGACAAGCTATAAGTGAATTTTTGATGACTAGAGCTGGAAACACATCAGATGGCTTCCACAACGTGAACAATATCAGCTAAAAACAATGGGATTGATAGATCTAACAACTAGAAATGGGCAGATGTTTTAGTAAGTGATGTCAGGTGTGGTCACGGGATGTTTCCAAGTGTCCCTGAACCTCTCCAAAGTGGCATATGTCTGTAAAACTGATAATTCCAGTGATATTACATATTTGCAATCCCTAAACGCTATTTGTTCAGTATAAAAACACAATTTCTACCATATCAACCTCACTCAAACAGTGTGGTGGTGTTATGGAGTATCCAGGGTACATTCAAGTGTCCTTTCAACCTCTAAAGTGTCTGAATGTGGTAATTGCACTGTTTTTGCACACTGGATGTTCTAAAAGTTATTGTTCACTATAAAAACTACATTTCTACAACACCAACCTCTCTCAAACATTGTGTTGGTGTTGGGGGAAATACAAGGGATATGGATGCCTACAGCACGTAAGCAGGCAACATCATATTTTTGATGCGCAAAGATATAGTCACTCGGTGGACATTTGTTCCTACCAACCTAAGGATTCATTTGATACCCCCCATGTAGCTATAGCTCAAACACAGACCAAATTGAAGCTAACCTTGTAAGATGTTTGCTGTTTGTTGAAAACATTGTCTAAAATAAAAATGTTGACTCTCGGAGCTGGTGATCAATAACGGTAGGTCACAGGCAGACAAATAAGAAATCCTCATGATCTGTGGAGTCCCGGCTTTCTGTGTGTATCAGCGTATTCTGTGTTTATTTCGTTAATGCTTCACAACACTAACTGGAACGTAGGTAGCTGCCATCTTGAAATGAGGTCATCGGCTGGGCCTGCCCTTATAAATGTATATGCCCATATATGGTAGTAAGTCTTACCAAAGATTTGAAGGCAGCCAAGATACGCAGCTTTCCTCAGACAGCCTGCTTTTGCAGATAGGGTCTACCGTTCTCATATCAGACTGAATTGAATAAAAACAATCCAATAGGCTCTTCAAATATGGGGACTTTACATTTAATGTTGCTAGGGTGCCATTAATCTTCATATTGACATTCAAAGGCTAGGTACAGTACATGAATTCATTTTAATGAATGAATGGAATGAATCATAGTGTAGCTTCTCTCTCTCTCTCTCTCTATCTATCTCTATCGCTATCTTCCAAACTTGCATCTCTCTGTGATTTGTGATATCAGCCCCTCGCTCTCTCTCTGTAGTGGGTAGTAGAGTTGTATGCCTGCAGGCCCTGTCGCATGACCAGGTCATTCTTTTATTACTGTGAATTACCATTCATTACACGCATACACATACACACACACACCACCACCACCGTTCAGGGATGCAGACGGCATCAGTATCAGTATGCTAGGCTGCTGTGAGCTGTACTGAACGATGACATGCATGCTGAGATGATCAGAGATGGTTTAGATTGGGGTAGGCTTCACTAATCTAGGCTGGATTGGAATATACTTTGCAAAACTGAAGCAGCTGGACTGATCTGAGGTATAGCTTCCTCAGGTAGTTGACTGAGGTAGCTAACAGGTTATACTGTGCTGAGGTACAGTATAACTGAGGTAGCTTGACTGCTCTGGATTGGACTGGAGTTTTGAGGATACCAGCAAGGCACTAAGTGACTCTTATCGCCATCTGCATATTTGTATACTATTCTACTTAGGTGGTAAAATATTGTCTGCTTTGTACAAGCATTAAGGTAATGAGGTATAGCAGACATTGGAACATTCACCAACTGAAAGATCCCCTAATGGTGGTAATACGATAGTCCGCTTTTGTCTCGAGCAAGAACAGAATGACATTGGGCTTTGTTCATTAAAGAAATCAGTGGGGTGTAAGATGTCTATGTGGTGCTTTATCTTCACCTGCTAACAAGATCGTCTGATAGGAACAGGACACAGTTCTGCCTGGACAAAACTACTATTAGGACAAGAGTGGAGGCATTACACAGGATAATGGGGCGTTGGATTAATGAAACTTCAATCTGTGACACTTAAGGCAGTGTGTGTGTGTGTGCTTGTGCAAGCTCATACTGGGCACAAATGTTCCTGTAATGTGATATGTGATTGCTGTGTGACTGTTGGTGGACCAGGTGTAGGGATTTATTTTCTGTGAAGGACAGTCACAGTTAGTTTCTTTAGAGCAGCATGCATGCTTCATCACTTAAATTCTACAGCAGCTGGGTCACAAAATATGAGTGCAACTACGAAGAATAATAATGAGATTTCATCCATAACATTGGCACCAGTTGTCCTTGGGAACCCAAGGACGGGAGTTCTTCAGGGAACAGTTCTTTCCTCGCTATATTAATAAAAGCCCATTGTGAAGCTCTCATTTGACAGAGAGCACAATACTAAGCACTGAAATAACACATTATGTGCGGTCACCTCAGGTCCGCAATCAATGGCCGACTTCAGCAGAACAACTTCAACAAGATCAATGATAGCTCCTCCTACACCAGCAATCTCTCCTGATAATGACTCCCCCTGCCTTACGCAGAGCCTAATGAAGGAAAACTTTAAATGTCAATGACTTTTACATTTAAAACCCTTTTTCTGCTATTGGTTTTGCGTTTGTGCGCCACATGCCAGGTCAGAAGGGCACTGCTGGCCCCTCGCTTGCCTTGACGAACCAAGTAACACAAAACCACTCCATATCCTGCATCCCCAGCCTGACTGGCTCCCTTGTGAGGAGGAGAGAGGTGATGTCTTGGAGGAGGAGATGAGAAAAGCATGAGGTCCTGGAGGAAGAGAGTAGAGAGGGATGAGGTCATGGAGGAGAAGAGTAGAGAGGGATGAGGTCCTGGAAGTGGAGAGAGGGATGAGTTCTGGGAGGAAGAAAAGAGGAATGAGCCGAGGTCTGGGAGGAGGAGAGGAGAGAGAGATGAGATTTGAGCGGAAGGAGAGAGGGATGAGCCGAGGTCTGGGAGAAGGAGAGGAGAGAGTTTGAGGTCCGGGAGTGTGAGTGTGTTACGGAGATAACGTGTTGCAAGCTCACTCCACATCTAGCTCTGTCACATGCGTTTGTGATGAGAGTACCACTGGTTCGAGCCCTGTAAGGGGACAGGGACAGTGGAGGAAGCGATGCTGTTAGCATCACATTGACGTCAGTTTCACATGCATACACACACACACACACACACAGTATTTATGTTAAATGTATTTAAAATACATATTTCAATAATCTTTTGTCATTTGTATTTCATTTTCCTGAACTACAATTCAATGTATTTTGTAACAAGAAACTTGAGAGCTGTAATTTGTATTTAAAAATAAAATAATAATAATCTATATGTTTTCTGATTCAGCTTTTAATGACGTTCAGCTTAAAATGTCTTCATAAAGCATCATAAAGTGTTACAAAGCATCTATAAACGTACAGTATGTCATACTTTATGAAGGGTTCATAAATGTGGCCTAACTATGTGACATAATCACCCGTATCAAATGTGATAACTCACTAAGTCAGAAATGATAAACATGAGCTTTATAATGGGTAACATGTTGTGCTGAAGGATGGCATATGCTTCAAAGTGATGTCAAGACAAAGGAGATGATTGTGGACTACAGCAAAAGGAGGACAGAGCACGCCCCCATTCTCATCGTAGCTGTAATGAAGCAGGTTGAGAGCTTCAAGTTCCTTGGTGTCCACATCATCAACAAACTAACATGGTCCAAGCACAACAAGACAGTTGTGAAGAGGGAAGACAAAACCTATTCCCCCGCAGGAGACTGAAAATATTTGGCATTGGTCGTCAGATCCTCAAAAAGTTCTACAGCTTCACCATCGAGAGCATCCTGACTGGTTGCATCACTGGGTCCAAGAGGCTTCTAAACAGCTTCCACCCCCAAGTCATAAGACTCCTGAACATCTAATCAAATGGCAACCCAAACTATTTGCACTGCCCACCCCCATTTACACTGCTGCTACTCTCTGTTTATTATCAATGCATAGCCGCTTTAATAACTCTACCTACATGTACATTTTACCTCAATTACCTCAACTAACCAGTGCCCCCTGCACATTGACTCTGGACCGGTACACCCTGTATATAGCCTCGCTACTGTTATTTTACTGCTGCTCTTTAATTTGTTGTTCCTTTTTTTTTTTAACTATATTGTTGGTTAAGGGCTTGTAAGTAAGCATTTCACTGTAAGGTTTGTGACAAATAACATTTTATTTGTTTAATTTCATGTTAGTCACATTACACCTTATCTCGTTCCCAGACGTTTCCGCCCAAATGCGCGGAAGGTCTAGTGGACAAACGCATCAAACTTGGCCTTCATTAGTTATTGTTAGGTTTAAAATCTAATTTAAGAAGATAAATTGTGGTAATGGGCACGGTTAAAATCAAATTTTAAGGAGATAAATTGTGGAAATGGAATGTATATATTGTGTATATATTGTGTCATTTCATGGGGCTCTGAATAATACAAAGTATTGCTGGCCTTTTACTTCACCCATTCCATCAGCGACCGTATCAAATCACATGTGCGCTTACTGCACTACAGAAAACCCGCTAACCAAACAACAGTGCAGGGCATGCACACTGAATTAAAGGGCAACTACACTCAAAAATCAAAGTTTCTTAGAAGTTTCCCAAACCTCAAAAGGCATCCCCTTATGTGGTTTAAGCATTGTTGTGAACACAAAAATCAAATGTTGTTTTTCTATTAAAAAAATGGGGCACACCCGAAACCTAGAAAGAATCTAAACAAGAAAACAGAATTTGGGGGAAAAAACAGAAGTAGGCAAAAAATAAAAAACGATTTTAAAAGGCCCTACCAAAGTTTTTTTTTGCTGTGCATGACTTCATTTTAGAATGTGTGCCATCTTGCAGCACAGCATTTTGGGGGAAGTTGAAGTCAGGTTCAATATTGACTATGCACCCAAGAGGGAAAGAGGTTGGGCCATCCTAGAAATGTTGATATATAATGTAATGTATAACATATAGCAGACACTTCTATCCAAAGTGACTTAGTCATGCGTGAATGCATTTTTAAGTATGGGTGGTCCGGGAATCGAACCCATTATCCTGGCGTTGTGATGCTATTCCAAGATGCATGACAGGGTTATAAATGCTTTTTTGAAACCTCAATTTAATATGTTTTATAAGGCCTTAATTAATCGATACTTATACCACCATTTATAAAGCACAGGGTTATGTCGACATCGGTGGTTGTCACACAGTTATGCCACACTTATGAACCCTTTATAAAGCATGTCATATGGTTACAGATTATTTCTAATACATTTATGTAGTGTTTATGAAGGCTTTATGAAGCCCCCCCAAAAACAAGGCCCCCCCAAAAAACTGTGTGCTTAGTTGTTCATTTTCACATTTACCTTTTGGTCATTTAGCAAACACTCTTATGCAGAGCGACTTACAGGCAGTGAATTCAACTAAGGTAGATAAAAAACACATCACGGTCATAGCAAATAAAACGTTTCTATAACCATTACTGAGAATGTTTTGGTTGTTAAGGGCTTAAGGGCTATTTGCTTATGTATTTTAATTAAATACAACACTTTGCAAATGTAAGATGTAATTTTTGGATACGTTGGTCTTTATTTTATTTTGTAATTGTATTTTGTGATTTTTGTTAATCCCTACGCACGAACACACACAACAGCCTCTCCATCGTCCACACGTTCACAGCAGTAGCTAGCACAGAGCAGAAATCATCCAGTAATCCAGAGAGGACAGGAGCAGATTAGGTCATTTTTCAGGTGAAGTAATTAAAGATGTGGTTGACAGCAGAGGCAGGGCCTCAATGTCCCTCAGGAGTATGTTGACAAAGCCACGTTATGCTGTATCTCGAACTACATGGCCAAAACCAAACCTGCCTCCTGTACAGAGATAGATATGGAGAAGGAGTGGGGGCGGTGGGATTTGGGTAATTTTATTCATTAAACATGATACATCTGACATCTTTTAGGATGTGCTCTAGTTTTAGGGGAATATCTTTTCTGCTTCCCATCTTCAGTGAAGATGTGTTGGTCCTCAGGTGGGAATGTTTTGAAAAACTATTTTCTCATTGGGGTCTAGTACAGAACCCTGATCCCACCAGTTTGGCAGAAATAGAAAAAAGTTCCTTTGCCCCGAAGCAGGGCTATTCAATTTCAGGGCCAAAACAGCTTTGGAGTTCATCCAGTTTTTATTTTTTATTTCTCTTCTTCTAACCAGGGACTGATTCAGATCTGGCACACCAACTGAGTGAACTGAGTGAACTCTCTGGCCAATCAGTGACATGAATCAATCAATTTACGACCGGGTAGAAAATATATCTAGCAGTACTTCATTTGGCCCTCCAGGCCTGGAGTTGAATTGCACTGTCCAATAATATGATATCTAATTATGTGCTCAGAGATTGTGCAACTGTATTGTACAGAACAAACACAGGGAGCGGTAGAAGCTGGGAACATTTCAGACATGACGAGTTCAAGGGGAATGTGATTGTTTCACCAAAGTAAACACCTCTATTGAATCCCATCAGTCCTGTTTCCCTGGATCCTGCGATAAATGTTATTGTTATCATTTGTTTACCACAAATAAAAGTTCAAGGAAAATGCTACCTGGGGTAAAGCAACATTCCATTTAGTGAATTCATGACTGCCTCCTTCCCAACCACTATCCACAACTATCTTTCAGTGGTGTTGCCCCCTTTCAATTTGAATGACTGGCAGGGCAGAGGCAAAGCCTTCTCATAGTGCACCACTTTGCCAGTCCTCTAGGCATTAGGCAGAGACTGACAGATTCCCTTTTTGGGAGAAGTGGCTGCTTGTGAGATTGCTGCACCAGCTAAAATGTCTGGGAGCGCTGCACCTTCCTCGAGACACAGAGCACTTTGACAGAGAGACTAGGGCTGCATCCCAAACTCTATGTGCCCTAGTCAAAAGTGGTGCACTAAATTGGGAATAGTGTGCCATTTGGGATGCTGACCAGGCACTGAGAGGCAAAGTGCAATTACACCAGCACCTCTGCAGAGAAAGCACTCAACCCCCATAACTTAGTTGTCAGTGTTGTGTACGATCAGGAAATTGTTCCTTGGGTTCATGAAGGTGAATGTTTGATATATGTGACCCGATTCAGGAAACTAGGCGTATGTCGCAAGTCACAACTTCACAGGAGATCTGTTTGAACGTAAAAACTTTTTTTTTTATCAAAATGCCTTCTCGAACATGTGACCTTTCATGTGCCTTAATATCAAACTTGTATGCCATCTGTAAATACGAATAACATTGTTAAATGACAAGCCTAGTTGGTTTAGCTACAGAAAAAGTGAGCAACCTTAACCACTAGCCATGATTGGCTGAGATAATGATTGGGCTGGACATGCCGAGAGATGAGTTTGGATTGGTCTGCCATATAGCACACGTCTGTCTACTGGAGCTGGTCAGTATGTCTAGGTAATCGTGTCAAACGCGTCTTTTTTAAATGTATTGCATAGTAAAACTGCATAAACCTAATGTCAAGTTAAAGTGTATAGTTAGCTAGCTATCTTTAGCTGGCTGGCTTGCTAGCTAATGTTATGTGTATGCTCTCCACTTTCTGGAGGACCGAGTTTTGTCAGTGGAATTTGAGTATGATAGCGATGGAGATGGAGAAAACATCAGTCTGAATTACATCATCAAACTAAGGGCAACCATGCATGGCATCAGACAGGAGATGCCTAGTTTCAAACCATGATGTATACTGGTAACATAGTCTAGCTAAATATTACACTTTCAGATATTACATGTTTTTAATTTAAAATGTACTGTTAGCTAGCTAACGTTAGCTGGCTGGGTGGCTAACTAACGTTATGTGTATGATCTTATTCTTCGTATCTCAGACACATTTGCTTGACTAGTTATAGCCATAGAACTTGGTTGGTTAGCTACCTGCAGATTCATGCAGGGTAATAATGTCATGAGCTGTTTAGCGAGCTAGCTAGTTAGCTACATGTCTTAACAAAAGACTCCACTCTAATTTTGACAAAGTATTTTCATTTCCAGTTAGTGTACTGTTAGCTAGCTAACATTAGCTGGCTGGCTCACTAACTAACGTTACGTCATGCATTGGGATTCATTGTTTACGCCCAGTTGTGCTAAAATAATTGCAAAATTGTTTTCTAATGATCAATTAGCCTTTTAAAATGGCTAACTTGGATTAACTAACGCAACGTGCCATTGGAACACAGGAGTGATGGTTGCTGATAATGGGCCTCTGTACGCCTAAGCGTTCGAACAGTAGTGTATGTATATGGATATATATTTACCCCAAAAATATATGGGGGTTTGGAAATTATGCAGACAATTACATTGATGGAAGCAACAATCTATTCACTTTTCTTTCAAAAACAAGGACATTTCTAAGTGTCCCCAAACTTTTGAACGGTAGTGTACTGTATATAGAAAAGCTATTTTTTGCTGTTGTATTATTACAATCCATAACAGGGCTAGAATTGTATGTTTCATTATTTGCCTCCTCTATGAGAACTTTGTAATTTTTTAGAATAGCCATGGAGTAGTCTTTGTGTCTCTGAACAACTCGTTATCAATATACAGTTTATCTACCACGCGAACTACGCGTTTCCCTTTCAATCAATTTTCCTTGAAAATTGGTTACAGAACTTTGCGATGTTCCACAATTTCCTTCGGGAACTGGTCATTCATGCCTATTTTCGTGCCAGCAAGTCTTTTACCCAGGCATTTAACCATTATTTTATCTTTAAAGAAAGCAAATTTGGCAACAATTGGGCGTTCATACCTCTGCCCTCTCTGTCCGAAGCGGTGTACACGTTCAAGTTGGATTTTGTCAATAGCTTCCCGTGGGATCTGAAGTGCAGTAAGGAGGAACTCTCTAAATACAGATTTAGGAACTTCTCTTTCTTTCTCTTGGATACCTGCATGTACCAGATTCTCTCTCATGGATCTAGTCTGTATGTCAAGTAAGGCTTCTCTCAGAACGACGTTCTAATTTTTAAGTTCATTAACTTCGGTTTCAATCTTATTTTTTTTATTTTTTTTTTACTTTGTTTATTGCATTTTCAATACCATCATTTAGAAAATAATTGCACTTGTAAGTTATTTGGTAGTAGTATAAAACAACACATCAAAGACAACAATACTGTCATGGGGGTCGTAAGGAGTGGACCAAAATGCAGCGGGTAAAGTGCTCATCTTCTAATTTATTTAAAGAAAACACTTAATCACAAAATAAACAGACGACAAAAACAGTCCAGTAAGGTGCACAGACTATACTGGAAACAAGCACCCACAAACACAAGTAAAAACGAACACACTTAAATATGGCCTCCAATTAGAGACAACAACAACCAGCTGCCTCTAATTGGAGGTCATTGAAAAACACAACATAGAATTTGAAAAGCTAGATAAACACATAGAATTAGAAAATATAGAACATAAACCAAAAACCCCGAAACACACAAAACAAACACCCCCTGCCCCGCCCTGACCAAACTACAATGACAATTAACCCCTTTTACTGGTCAGAACGTGACAAATACAGCAAAACATAGAGAGACTGATGTAAAAAATACAAAAAAATTAAATTTAAAAATACAATAGAAAAAATAAAAATAAAAAAATAATAAGGAAAAATATCTATTTTTATACAATTGTTATGGGTCAAATAGTACAGATAATACTGTCCTTAACATCCGAGATGTCGTGTATGCACATACCTGGCCTCTTATGTCACCAATATATAAATATACATCACTCTGGAACTGCAGGGAAATGTATTCGTTTAACATAAGAAAAGAAGGGAGCCCACATTGCAGAGAATTTGTCTACAGACCCATTGAGTGTGTGTTTAATTTTTTCCAATTTTATGTAATTCAAAACAGATTTAATCCAAAGAGCATGAGAAGGGGCTGCAGAGGATTTCCATCTAAGTAAAATTAATTGTCTCGCTAACAAAGTGACAACGGCAATTATATCCTTATTAACCTCTCTTGGGTAGGTGGGACGTGACACACTATTCAACAGCCAGTGAAATAGCAGGGCGCCAAATTCAAAACGACAAAAATCTCATAATTCAAATTTCTCAAATATAGAACTATTATATCCCATTTTAAAGATAAGATTCTCGTTAACCTGTTATGACTAGGGGGCAGTATTTTCACGGCCGGATAAAAAACGTACCCGATTTAATCTGATTATTACTCCTGCCCAGAAACTAGAATATGCATA
Organism: Salmo trutta; assembly: GCF_901001165.1. NCBI lineage: Eukaryota > Metazoa > Chordata > Actinopteri > Salmoniformes > Salmonidae > Salmo > Salmo trutta. The sequence goes on along the minus strand of NC_042985.1, from coordinate 40,292,555 downwards.
TAATTATTAGCTTTGGATAGAAAACACTCCAAAGTTTCTAAAACTGTTTGAATGGTGTCTGTGAGTATAACAGAACTCATTTGGCAGGCCAAAACCTGAGAAGATTCCAAACAGGAAGTACCCTGTCTGACCATTTCTTGGCCTTCTTGATTATCTCTATCCAATACAGGGGATCTCTGCTGTTACGTGACACTTCCTACGGCTCCCATGGGCTCTCAGAAGGCGGCAAAAAGCTGAATCGTGGCTTTGCAGGCTCTGGCTGAAAAACATTAGCGCATTTGGATAGTGGCCGGTCACAGTACTATGAGACTAAGGCTCGTGCACGAGTCGACTCCATGTTTACTTTCTCTCTCTCTTTGAACGAAAACCACCACTCCCGGTTGGAATATTATCGCTTTTTTTACGAGAAAATTGGCATAAAAATTGATTTTAAACAGCGGTTGACATGCTTCGAAGTACGGTAATGGAATATTTGGAATTTTTTTGTCACGAAATGCGTCGTGCTCGTCGCCCTTCTTTACCATTCGGATAGTGTCTTGAACGCACGAACAAAGCGCCGCTGTTTGGATATAACTATGGATTATTTGGGACCAAACCAACATTTGTTATTGAAGTAGAAGTCCTGGGAGTGCATTCTGACGAAGAACAGCAAAGGTAATAAAAATTTTCTTATAGTAAATCTGACTTTGGTGAGTGCTAAACTTGCTGGGTGTCTAAATAGCTAGCCGTGATGGCTGGGCTATCTACTGAGAATATTGCAAAATGTGCTTTCACCGAAAAGCTATTTTAACCATAGCGAGTGCATAGAGGAGTTCTGTATCTATAATTCTTAAAATAATTGTTATGTTTTTTGTGAACGTTTATCGTGAGTAATTTAGTAAATTCACCGGAAGTTTGCGGTGGGTATGCTAGTTCTGAACATCACATACTAATGTAAAAAGCTGGTTTTTGCTATAAATATGAACTTGATTGAACAAAACATGCATGTATTGTATAACATAATGTCCTAGGGGTGTCATCTGATGAAGATCCTCAAAGGTTAGTGCTGCATTTAGCTGTGGTTTGGATTTATGTGACATTATATGCTAGCTTGAAAAATGGGTGTCTGATTATTTCTAGCTGGGTACTCTGCTGACATAATCTAATGTTTTGCTTTCGTTGTAAAGCCTTTTTGAAATCGGACAGTGTGGTTAGATAAAGGAGAGTCTTGTCTTTAAAATGGTGTAAAATAGTCATATGTTTGAAAAATTGAAGTTTTTGTATTTTTGAGGAATTTGTCATTCGCGCCACGCCCATCATTGGCTATTGGAGCAGGTGTTCCGCTAGCGGAACGTCTAGATGTTAACCTGTTGAGGCCAGGGGGCAGTATTGAGAATTTTGGAAAAAAATATGTGCGCATTTTTAACTGCCTCCTACACCAACTCAGAAGCTAGAATATGCATATTATTGTTCAGGTTTGGATAGAAAACACTCTGAATTTTCTAAAACAGTTTGAATGGTGTCTGTAAGTATAACAAAACTCATATTGCAGGCAAAAACCTGTGAAAAATAGATTAAAAAAAATGAGAATTTTGTGACTGTACTATTTAGTGTCATTGTTTTAAAGATACCACAGTGAGAAAGGATTCTGTTCGCAACTCCTACTGCTTCCACTAGATGTCAACGATCTTTAGAAAGTTGTTGGAAGCATCTGTCATGAATACAGACCGAATAAGAAAGCTTACAAGTTGACACGTCATCACTTCATTTTTTGCGCCTGCGCATGAATCTGAGAAGAGAGTCTTTGTCATTATCGTTTATTCTAGACACTTGATAGGTTGTGTGAAAATATTACTGATGTTTACTGATGTTTCACGTTAAAAATGAAACAAAAGATTAGTGCTAAACAACGTTTGACATGTTTAAACAAACGTAAATAGATTATTTACTAGGTTTTCTTTAGCTTTTCGAAGTGACTTTACAGTGCCCACCTCATTTTGTGGGAGCCTACTGAACGCTAACTATTTGGACATAAATGATGAACTTTGTCAAAAGAAACCACATTTGTTCTGGACCTGGGAACTCTGGCAGCGCCTTCTGATGGAGATAATCAAAGGTAAGGGGATATTTAGAATGTTATTATCGATATTAGATGATGCTAATGCTAACGGTATAGCTTAGCTTAGCTTAGCATATAGCCTATTGTTGTTAGCATAGTACCCAGTTTATGCAAAATGTGATTTCCCAGTAAAGTTATTTTGAGATCTGGCCATTCGGTAGCAATTACGAGATGATAATATATTATTCTTTGAATGACAATATTATAATTTACCAATGTTTTCGAATAGTTATTCCGTGATTTGTAATGCTGGATTCACTGGGTGCATTCGAGCCGAAAAAAATTCTGAATTTCACCGCGACTGTAAATGCTGTTTTTGGATATAAATATGAACTTGATGGAACTAAAAATGCATGTATTGTATAACATAATGTCCTATGAGTGTCATCTGATGCAGATTGTCAAAGGTAAGTGCATAATTCTAGCTAGTTTTCTGTCTGTTGATGCCCTTCTTTGAATTGGCTAAACATTACATGCAGCTATTGTCAATGTACTCTCCTCACATAACCTAACTTTATGCATTCTCTGTAAAGCCTCGGAAAATCGGACAGCGTGGTTAGATTTAGGAGATATATCTTTCAAATGGAGGAAAATAGTTGATTATTTGATTATTTGAAATGATTACTCTTGCAGTTTTGAATTCCCCGCCATGGTCACATGACAATGAATCCCATTACCGGGATTAGATCGGGATAAGATCCTCAACAGGTTAACCCAACCACATCGTCCGATTTCAAAAAGGTTTTACGGAGAAAGCATAGCATTAGATTATGTTTGCACATCACCTTGACAAGAAAAACCACACAGCCATTTTCCAAGCAAGTAGAGAAAAACCAGAAATACAGCTAAAATTAAGAACTAACCTTTGATCTTCATCAGATGGCACTCATAGGACTTCATGTTACACAATACATGTATGTTTTGCTCGATAAAGGTCATATTTATATCCCAAAAAAAACATTTTACATTGGCCCGTAATGTTCAGAAATGTTTTTCCTTCAAAAACTCATCATAAACGTTGATAAAATATTAAAATGTTATTCAAAGAATTATAGATAAACATCTCCTTAATGCAACCGCTGTGACAGATTTCAAAAAAGCTTCACGGGGAAAGCACACTTTGCAATAATCTGAGTACGGCGCTCAGAAAACAACATCAGGCAATACAGATACCTGCCATTTTGGAGTCATCTAAAATTATAAATATTCACTTACCTTTGATGATCTTCATCAGAATGCACTCCCAGGAATCCCAGGTCCACAATAAATGTTGTTTGTTCGATCAAGTCCATAATTTATGTCCAAATACCTCCTTTTTGTTAGCGCGTTCGGTAAGCTACTCCAAATGTAGGAAGTGCGCCGAAAATTTCACTACCAAAAGTCAAAAATAGTTATATTTACGTTCGTAGAAACATGTCAAACGATGTATAGCATCAATCTTTAGGGCCTTTTTAACATAAATCTTCAATAATATTCCAACCGCACGATTCCAATGTCTTCAAAAATGTAATGGAACACAGCTAACTCTCACGTGAATGCGCGCCACTAAACTGATATTCTTTTCTGAGTCACCAACTTCCCGGCCTTCTCGTTCACTCTCTGTTCACTGTAAAAGCCTGAAACAACGTTCTAAAGACTGTTGACATCTAGTGGAAGCCTGAGGAAGTGCAAAATGAACCCTAAGTCACTGTGTACTGTAAAGGCAATAACTAGCCTCAGATTTCCCACTTCCTGGTTGGATTTTTCTCAGGTTTTTGCCTGCCATATGAGTTCTGTTATACTCACAGACATCATTCATCATTCATCATTCATAACATGCATATCCTACCTTCTGGGCCTGAGTAGCAGGGAGTTTAATTTGGGCACGCTTTTCATCCAGAATTCCGAATGCTGCCCCCTACCCTAGAGAAGTTAATTTTGGTCAATTGTAAGGAAACCCCAAATAGTGCAATAAAAGGGTCTGGCTCGATCTGTGTGCCGCTTAATTTTGAAAGTGTATTAAAGAGGTCTTTCCAGACAAGAGATGGGCAACACCAATACATGTGTACATGATTAGCAGGAGACTGATTACATCATACACAATTAGGGTTCACGTCATTGTAAATTTTGGATTATCTTGCTTTGGTCCAGTGGGCCCTATGAATGAGTTTGCATTGACTGAGGCCGTGTCGAGCGCAAATAGAAGAGCTTTGTACCCTTTTGAGTGCCCCTTCCCATAGTTCATCAGATATTTCCTCACCCTGTTCCTCCTCCCATGAGGACTTAATATTGTTTAATGAGATGACTTGTACTGAGCAAATTTGACTATAGATTATTGACAAAGTGCCTTTCAGAGTAGGAAGTGGGACAAGAAATGTGTCGAACTGGGTTTCACCAGGAAGGGTGGGGAATCCTGGATCTATGCTGCGGATGTAACTCCAGACTTGTAAGAACCTAAAAAAATGATGTCTGGCGAGACCAAATTTAGCTGATAATTGTTCAAACGTACTAAATGTATTGTTAATATACAGATCTCTGAATCTTTTAATACTGAGACTAGACCATGTTGAGAAAGCACCATCAACCATAGATGGGGGAAAAGCTGGGTTTGAGGCTACCGGAGCCAAAGAGAGGTTGTTTGAAACCCAAAGTGGTACCTAAATTGATTCCAGATCTTGAATGTTGTTTTGACACATATATTTTTGGTGAATGAGGAGTAAGGGCCTGTAACGGAGGAGTGAGCGAGGGAAGACAATGATGCCTTTATAGACGAGGCAGCCTATATCTCTAGCCAAATTGGGGGTGGGAATATCTCTCTGCTCTGCAACCAGTAGTGAATGATCCTAAGGTTAGCGGCCCAATAATAGATTCTGAAATCTGGTAGAGCTTGACCGCCGTCTGGTTTGGGCCTCTGCAAAAGCTGTTTTCGCATCCTGGGGGGCTTTTTGTCCCATATAAAGTGTAGTATTAGGCCATCAATCTTTTTGAAAAATGTATTGGGAAGAAAAATCGGAAGGCACTGATAAAGATATAAGAATTTAGGGAGAGTATTCATTTTAATAGAGAGTTGTAGCAAAGACCAGCGTTCCAAATCGTCCTTAGTACGGGTTAAAAGAGGAGCGAAGTTGGTTTGAAAAAGGTTTTCAAATCTGATTGTGACATGTACCCCGAGATAAATAAAACTATTGTGAGCAATTTTAAATGGCAAGTTATGTAAAGGGATTCTTTTGCGGCCATATCCAGCGGCATCAATTCGCTTTTACTGAGATTCAGTTTATACCCTGATAAGTGACCGAAGGATGCAAAAGTGGCAAGGGCAGCAGGAACAGAGACAGAAAAGTTGGATGTGTATAATAATAAATCATCTGCATATAAGGACAGTTTGTGTTCGTGTCCGTATCTGACTATACCTTTGATGATGGGGTTGGAGCGAAGTGTTATTGCAAGTGGTTCTACGGCGAGGGCAAACATTAAGGGACTTAAAGGGCAACCCTGGCGTGTCGATCGTTGCAAAGGGAAGCAGTCTGATTGAGTGTTATTAGTCCTGACAGAGGCTTGAGGGGTTGAGTACAGAAGTCTTATCCAAGCCATGAATTTGGAACCAAAGCCGAATTATTTAGAGTGTAAAAAAGGTATTTCCATTCCACCCGATCAAACGCTTTCTCCGCATCCAGGGATATAATGGCTGCAGAGGTATTGACGGCAGAAGGATTATATATAATATTAAATAATCGTCGAAGATTGAAGAATTAGTGTCTATTTTTAATAAATCCTGTTTGATCTGGTGAGATAATTGATGGGAGGACTGTTTCCAGACGCGTTGCCAGAAGTTTGGCTAGAATTTTATAGTCAACATTTAGCAGGCTAATTGGACGGTATGATGCAGAATAAGACAAATGGTTGCCTGAGTGAGAGTCTGTGGAAGAGCACCATTTACAAATGCTTCATTGTACATTTCAATTAGAATAGGGGCTATTTTGGAGATAAAGTTTTTATAAAACTCTGCTGAGTAGCCGTCAGGCCCTGAACTTCTCCCAGATTGAAGGGATTTGACAGCATTAGACAATTCTTCAACAGGGATCGGCTGCTCTAATTTTTTTTACTAAATCCCGGCTGACAGAAGGCACAGCAAGAAATCATCCAATTCCATTGTGTCCGCTTTACTTTTTTGTGTCCGCTTTACTTTCAGAAGTATATAGTGACTGGTAAAATCTCTTGAACTCATCATTGATCCCCCTAGGATCTAATGATATCCCAGATGATGTACGAATTTTAGGAATCTGAAATGATGATGATAGTTGACGTAACTTGTGAGCTAATAATTTACTGGATTTATCTCCTTGTTCATAGTAAGTGTTCCTAGACTTGACAAGCAGTTCAGTAACCTGGTCTGTAAATAATGTGTCAAATTTTGCTTGCAGAGTTAAACGTTCCTTATAAATATCCGGGGATGGTGAAACGGCATGAATGTCATCTAATTGGGCAATACAGCGTGTTAACATAGATAGCCTATCCTTTTTCCGTTTTTTCTCATGTGCGGTGTAAGAAATTATTTCACCTCTGATATAAGCTTTCAAAGTTTGCCAGAGAGTAGACTGTTACTACTTCCATAGTAACAGGAGCGTGGTCAGATACAACAATTGGATTATATGAATATGAAGATATGGAATGGAGGAGCCTGTCATCTACAAGGAAGTAGTCTATGCGCGTAAAAGTGTGGTGAACTGATGAGAAAAAAAAGAGTATGCTTTTCCAGCTGGATTAAACATTCTCCAAGGATCTGAAACTGCAAAATTCAGACATAAAGGTTCGGACAACTCTAGCTGAGGTTGATAAGTTTAGTGGAGGATTGATACAAATGTGGGTCTAACCAACAGTTAAAGTCACCACCTAAGATCAACATACGGGAAGACATATCTGGGAGTGTAGAGAAAACCAATTTGAAAAAAAAATCACCATTGTCCCAATTAGGAGCATAAATATTAACAAGAAGTACCTTTGTATTGAGCAGCCTACCACCTACAATTATGTATCTACCATGGGGATCTGCAATCACATTAGAACATGTAAAAGGTACTGATCTGTGAAGTAAAATAGCCACCCCTCTTGCCTTACTCTGAAATGAGGAATGGAACACCTGACCCACCCATCTGCACCTAAGACTTGAGTGTTGTGATACCTTCAGATGAGTTTCTTGGAGAAAGTTGATGTGAGCTTTCAATTGATGAAGGTGGTGTAGCACCTTACTACGTTTAACTGGGTTATTAATGCCCCTACAGTTCCAAGTGAGAAAATTAAAGCCATTCCCTCCAGCAGGATGGGCTAAACTAGGCTGTTTTAAGAGAGAGAGGACGTGTAAAGGACAAGGTACAATGTAAACTGAAGATCTTAGTTGAACCTAAAAGCGCAAATTTAAAAAACAAAGACAAGCGACGAGGCACAAAAGACATATAAAAACTATATACAAATAAAGAGGGAAAACCCCTTCCCTCACACCCTCCCTTGCCGAAGCATCTCCCCAACTGAGATGCAAGCAAAACCCTAAATACCAACATTTTTTAGAGCAAAGCATTTATAACTCTTACTCCGTGCTACCTGAGATTTGTGACCATTTAACTAGAGTAAGCCAAACATACATAGATTGCTCATTGGCGAAAATCTGATATCAACTTTGGAGGGGACAATTACATGACATTTTCTCAAGAGCAATTCCTGAGGGGGACACCAAAAGTAGTGCTGTAACACATAGCCTACATTGTAATATGGTAAATGTATATTGAGGAACCAAAGAAATAAGGTGTTTGCCGTACTCCTAACTACCGGTACCCAAAACTACACAACTAATCACAACAGCAATACCATTGCCTTTAACAAATCTTAGTTCAGTCACCAGTTTAAGTTGAGAGTCGGGGGTATCCATGGCATTTTCCAATTATGTTCCTATTTTACAAGTAAAAAAAATGGAGAACCTTTCATAATGTTGCCAAACAAAGACTTACCTGAGACTCCCTGTCTCTGCCAGTCTGTCCCTGCATATCTGTCCCCAACTCTGCTGTCTGTGTGCCATCTGTTGCCTGCTCTGCCTAATGACATCATTGTGAAACATTTCCATTAGAATTTCATTTCTTTCTTATGAACATTTTATCAACTAGTCTTTGAGATATTAGGCTACTAGGGTTCTTACTATGCGTTTTGGTGTATTGAAAAATACTCTGATGTCCGTCTTTTATTTTTCTGTCATTTTTCTACCTGGCTGGCTGGCTGGCTACACACACACACAGTGTGTAGGTTATTTACAGTAGGAGATGGGCTTCTATCATCTTCAATCATTCTATTTGGGCTTCGATCTAAAAGGTAGCTAGCAAATGTGAAACGGATTAAAATGACAAGAGTTGACAGCTGTATGAGTTCACCATTTACACAACATATGCTGCAACCTTTTGTAATTTTAATAGTTTGTTTCATATTGTCTGGCTTCCAACAATAGCTGAATTTGCAAAGCTAGCGAGCACCAATTCAGTTTCAGTGGTGTTTGCTATAATCTTTGCTACCCGGGTTAAATAAAGGTGAAATAAAATAAATAAATAAAAGTTCACTTGCGACAATTTAGCTTTTGCAACGAGACCATTAAATATATTTAAGACAATGGTAGAAGAGAGTGTAGTTCTGTTCAGTTTGGATTTCAGTTTATCGCTAACCTTATCACAGGGACTTTGAAGCACTAACTTACATCATCTGCATGCTGATTCCATCTTTGACGACACCACATAAATGGAATAGGTACTAGCTAGCTTAATAGTTAATATTTGCGCGCTAGCTCTGCATATTCAGCTAGTGTGTGTGCGCGATTGACTGGATTAACCTCACGTCAGTTACGTAGCAAGCTAAGGAACTGGCAGTGGATCAAACCATTGTGAGGCAAAGGGTGGGGGGTTGCAATCTTTTGAAACTTAAAAACGCGCTATTAAGTGTCTATAATCAGCACAATTGCTTTCATTGCGTATTATTAATATTATTTAAATTACATAGTTATGTTTCAGTGATATATTGGGGGACAAATCATATTTTTCCCAGGATGGGGGGGGGGTCGTGTCCCCCCCGTCCCCCCCGGGATTTCCGCCCCTGAGATTGGTCCTTAACTGAGTCTGAGGAAAACTAACCTTGGTTAAGAGAGGTTTAACAGCAATACAGATGGTAAAACTATGACTGAACCATGAAAACAACCAGATATTGGCATTAGAGGCGGCAACCTGGGTTAGAAATGTTTATTTTTTATTTTTTTAAGAATGACATTCAAATTGGCTTCATTAGCAAACCATTCGGCCTGCTAACTAGCCTGCTAACCAATCATTTGTTCCACACCATGCGGTACAACAGCTGCTTTCACGTTCTTGTTGATGAAATCTGCCGCTAAAGCCAGGTCCTCGAATCTGTGCGTGGAGCTGTCCGATAAAGTCAGTCTCAGAACCGCAGGATAGATGAGGCCGAACTTCGCGCCCGGGCAGGCGCGTAGCTGGCGCTTCACAGCTCTTAGGCTTCTTAGCCACGTCTGTGGTGTAGTCCGCAAATATCGAGAGTCTTTTAACCTTATAGAGGAGAGGGGATGCTTCTCCCGATCTCCTCAGTATGTCATTGCGGACGTGAAAGAAATGCTCGGCTACGCAGAATGCAGTGGGCCCAGTCTAGCAGTGGCTTCTCCTCCAGACCGAGCAGCTCCTGAAGCAGCTAGGCCATGAACTCCGTGGGTCTTGGGCCTTCCACTCCCTCTGGTATTCCCAGTAGACAAATGTTGTTCCTCCGCATTCTACTTTCCATATCTTCGCATCTATTGTCGAGGTATGCCACCTTAGTTATCAATGAGCCAACGTTAGCCTCTAGCTCGCTAATGCGAGTGCTGTGGTCTGTAGCACCTTGTTCCAAATCCAATAAGGCCACTCCGTGTGCGTCGAGCTTATTCTGTATATTCTCGCTAGATTTTTTTAAGCTCGTCTTTGACCATTGATATCTCTGACCTGAGATTGGTAGAGAGAGAGTCAATTTTGCTGAAAATATTGGTTTTGATGGTGCCTATCAGGGATTGTAGCATCTCCACAGTCAGTGTTTCCGTGGGGCTGGCATTAGCAGCGTCCGGTGCGGGGGTGAATCAGGAGAGGGCACGGGCTTGCTGCGGCCTGCTCTCGCTCTTCGACCTTTACCATTCCCGGTGGTGAAAATATTAAATCGTCTGTGTCTGTAGAAGAGTCACGTTTTTGTTTGAAATAGGTTCCCCTGTCTTACTCTCCATCATGTTTGGGTGTTGCTTGTTTTCGTAATATTTGTTGATAAATTTCTCCAGTCTTAAGATTTGTTTTGTGTTGTTATCCAGATTGAAGGTTATTACCCACCAGATTGTGTAGTGCTAATATTTAGTCTAACCTACAGATATTGAATATTATGTTTTTATCTTGCGGTATCTACATAGCTGTGTTCCTCCATCTGATTATTATTGTTGCATTTATTTGCATATGGAAATGGTACTAGGTTTTAAATCAGCCTACAATCCTGGCTGTCCCGACTAGTGACCACTCTGCAGAGTTGCCTCCGGAAAAAGTCACCTGCTTTTGTTGGACACGATCCATCTGCATTTAATAAGAGAAAGAGAGAGAAAGAGAGAGAGAGCACAGGGCTTTTAGATCTACATTTGTAGCATACTCTAATGAGAGAGGTGGCAAATAGAGAGACAATAAACAATTATTTTTCACTGGATGAGGGGCAGGTCTGTGGTGGAATTATTGTAATCAAAAGGAGAATCTTTTAGATTTCTTCAAAACAATCAAACTTTATTATTTAATTACTGCAGTAATGGAGCTGGTCGATAATCACCCCTGGAGGTGATCACTGAGAACTCAACCAGCTGGTTTGAGCCACAGCATTTTATAGCAAAGTCCATCCTCCTTCAGTCTACATGACAAACAACAGATGTATGGAATGGGTCACAGGGTTAAGATTTGTATGAAAGATACTTATATATTTCGCAGCAGACAGTATCTCATTGTGTGGAGACCAGGGTCTGGCCCTGGAGTTATCTCTCCCTGGTACTGTATAGAACAGAAACATTAACTCATGCTCTGGAATGTGGTATCAACCAAAGACATCGTAAATCCTCTTGAGGCCCATCCTCAGTAGAACACACACAGATGAGCGTTCTAACAATCCCTTATTCTGTTGCATAAAACAACCATTTGATGCAATAACAGCATTATAACATAATCTTGTAATTTCCACCATAGGTCGCAGGGGATATACAGTAGGGGTGCATCCCAAATTACAACTTATTCCCTATTTAGTCCACTAGCTCCCAACATACTGTACATTATTTACCACAGCAACAGCGATTGGGCTAAACATGAAGCAGCAATCAGCAGCATCGAGCTACTGCTGCGACACACACGCACACGAGCGTGCGCACACACACACACACACACACACTTGTTATGTCTGACAGGAAACTAAGAGGTTTTCGCTGTGCATTACAGGTGAAAGAGTTCCTAAAACTAATTGTAATTTTCTACTGTTTGTTAATCTGGTCACTCTTACTGATCATTCTGTCCATATCAAAGGCATATGAAAGCCAAAGTACTAGCTCAGACAGACAAGCCATATTTGTTCAAGATCTTTTATCGTAACCACATTCAAAATGTATCATTTAGCTGACAATTCACTGTCAAAATGGAATGGACTTCCAAGTCTTTACTACAAACCATTATTTGGCCATGTCACCCTGGTGCTCTGTTTTAATTGTGAAAACTGATGGACTGCTCCTTTAAGCCCAGAAGAGACCGTCTGTCAGGGAGCTCACAGCTTTAGTTAACAACCTCTTGGTGACTGGGAGGGGGAAGTGGAGCTGAATGGCTCTGGATGTTTGGCTTGATAATGCTTAACTCCGTTTGTGTCTCCAGTCAGCAGACAGAGCAGAAATCCAGCACAGAGCCAGGGTACAGGTATCAATAGTGTGCGTTACGAAGCTGTGGGGTGAGACTGTCTGTCATGCTTGAGGAGAGCTGCTCTGCTCCACATGTCTACTCTCTGATTTCCCCTGGAGGAAGAGAAGGGTGCCAACATATACACACTCTCGCCTCTCAACTATTAGATTAGCTCAGTGTTATTCACCCTTATTGGATCAGTGTTCATGTCCAGACCAGAATAGCCTCACGCTTTCCCTCTGTGTGTGTGTGTGTGGGCGTGTGTGCGTGTGTGTGTGCGTGTGTGTGTGTGTGTGTGTGTGTGTGTGTGTGTGTGTGTGTGTGTGTGTGTGTGTGTGTGTGTGTTTCAAGTTTTATAAGTTGTATGTACGAGGTACACATGGTATACACCATCCAACGAAATACTTACTTTCAGGTTCTTTCTCAACAATGCAACAACAATAACAAATATTAAAAGTTAAGAATTCAAACATAAAATGTGATGTGTCCATGTCTGTGTGGGTGTGTGCGTGAGTGAGTGCATGTGTGCCAAGGTGCAGGAGAGTCAGAGCAGGTGATCAGTCCAGTTCAAGTGTTCAGCAGTCTGATGGCTTGTAGATAGAAATAGTCTCTGAGCCTGTTGGTATCAGACCTCATGCTCCGCTACCATCTGCCCAACTGTAAAGGAGTGAACAGAGCAATTCCCATACTAGGCCATGATGCAGCCGGTCAGGACGATCTCGATGGTGCAGTAGTAGTATTTGCAGAGGTCCCGGGGTGGCATGCCAAATTTCATCAACCACCGTAGGAAGTAGAGATGCTGTAGCGCCCTCTTGACACGAGTGGTGGTGTTGTTGGTCCATGTCAAGTACTCAGTGATGTGGATGGCGAGGAACTTAAAACGACTGACTCTCTCTACTGCAGTTCCGGTAATGTGGATTGGGCATGTTCCCTTCTCTGCATTCTTAAGTCAACAATCAACTCTGACGTTGAGGGAGAGGTTGTTGTCCTGGCACCACAATGCCAGTTCACTTAACTCCTCTCTATAGGCTGATACGTCGTTGTTGGTTATCAGGCCTACAACTGTGGTGTCGTCAGCAAACTTGGTGATGGAGTTGGTGTTGTGCAAAACCATGCAGTCGTGGGTGAACAGGAATTACAGCAGAGGGCTGAGGACCCCCTAGGGGGCCCGTGTTACTGACAGTTGTGGCTCCTTTGCGTGATGTATTGTTGTCTTTACCTTCTTGACCTTTGTGCTGTTGTCTGTGCCCAATAATGTTTGTACCATGTTTTGTGCTTCTACCATGTTGTGTTGCTACCATGTTGTTGTCATGTTGTGTTGATACCATGCTGTATTGTCATGTGTTGCTGCCTTGCTATGTTGTTGTCTTAGGTCTCTCTTTATGTAGTGTTGTGTTGTATCTCTTGTCGTGATGTGTGTTTAGTCCTATATTTATATTTTATTATTATGATCTTTTTATATTCCAGGCCCCGGCCCCGCAGGAGGCCTTTTGCCTATTGGTAGGCCGTCATTGTAAATAAGAATTTGTTCTTAACTGACTTGCATATTAAATAAAGGTTAAATTAAAATAAAAAATAGTCAGTGTGGAGGAGGTGTTGTTGCCAATCCTCACAGCCTGTGGTCTGCCCATCAGGAAGTCCAGGATCCAGTTGCAGAGGGTGGTGTCCAGACGCAGGGCTCTGAGCTTGGTGTCAAGCTTGGAGGGAACAATAGTGTTCAATGCTGAACTGTTGTCAATGAACAGCATTCTCACATACAGTGCCTTCAGAAAGTATTCATACCCCTTGACTTATTCCATCGTGTTGTGTTACAGCCTGAATTCCAAATGTAAAGTTTCACCATCTACACACAATACCCCAAAATGACAAAGTGAAAATATGTTTTTAGACATTTTTGCAAATGTATTGAAAATGAATACAGAAATATCAAGTATTCACACCCCTTTGCTATGACACTCCAAATTGAGGTCAGGTGCATCCAATTTCCTTTGATATGAAACACTAAAGCATGCATGAGAGCACAAGCTGTTCCGGACGACTGTGTCATCATGCTCTCAGTAGCCGATGTGAGCAATACCTTCAAAAAGGTCAACATTCACAAGGCCGCGGGGCCAGACGGATTACCAGGATGTGTACTCATAGCATGCGCGGAACAACTGGCAAGTGTCTTCACTGACATTTTCAACCTCTCCCTGACCGAGTCTGTAATACCTATAGACCACCATAGTCCCTGTGCCCAAGGAAGCGAAGGTAACCTGCCTAAATGACTACCGCCCCGTAGCACTCACGTCGGTAGCCATGAAGTGCTTTGAAAGGCTAGTCATGGCTCACATCAACACCATCATCCCGGAAACCCTAGACCCACTCCAATTTGCATACCGCTCCAACAGATCCACAGATGACACAATCTCAGTCGCACTCCACACTTCCCTTTCCCACTTGGACAAAAGGAACACCTATGTGAGAATGCTGTTCAATGACTACAGCTCAGCGTTCAACACCATAGTACCCACAAAGCTCATCACTAAGCTAAGGGCACTGGGACTAAACACCTCCCTCTGCAACTGGATCCTGGACTTCTTGACGGGCCGCCCCAAGTTGGTAAGGGTAGGCAACAACACATCTACCACGCTGATCCTCAACACGGGGGTGCATGCTTAGTCCCCTCCTGTACTCCCTGTTCACCCACGACTGCGTGGCCAAGCTCGACTCCAACACCATCATTAAGTTTGCTGACGACACAAGGGTGGACAACAACCTCTCCCTCAACGTGAGCAAGACAAAGGAGATGATCGTGAACTACAGGAAAAGGAGGGCCCCCATTCACATCGACGGGGCTGTAGTGGAGCAGGTCGAGAGTTTCAAGTTCCTTGGTGTCCACATCACCAACAAACTATCATCGTCCAAACACACGAAGAACGTCGTGAAGAGTGCATGACACGTTACATCCATGCAGAAATGCATGACAGGAGACTGAAAAGATTTGGCATGGGTCCCCAGATCCTCAAAAAGTTCTACAGCTGCACCACCACCTGGTATGGCAACAGCTTGGCATTCAACCATAAGGTGCTACATTTACATTTTAGTCATTTAGCAGACACTCTTTTCCAGAGCGACTTACAGTAGTGAATACATACATTTCATTTGATGCATTTGTTTTTGTACTGGCCACCCATGGGAATCGAACCCACAACCCTGGCGTTGCACACACCATGCTGGCGTTGCAAACACCATGCTCTACCAACTGAGCCACAGGGAAGACAGAGGGTAATGCATACAGCCCAGTACATCACTGGGGCCAAGCTTCCTGCCATCCAGTACCTATATACTAGGCGGTGTCAGAGGAAGGCACACACAATTGTTGTTTTTACAGTGTTGCTATTCGCTGTTTATTATCATTGCATAGTCAATTTACCACTACCTACATGTACAAATTACCTTGACTAACCTGTACCCCCACACATTGACTCGGTACAGGTATCCCTTGTATGTAGCCTCTTTATTGTTCTTTTATTGTGTTAAATATTTACTAAATAAATAAAATAAAAAGTAACTATTTCTTGAACTGCATTGTTAGTTAAGGGCTTGTAAGTAAGCATTTCACGGTTAGGTCACCTGTTGCATTCAGCACATGTGACAAATAAAATTTGATTTGATCATACTTGAGCGGTCACAACAACTTGATTGGCAAATGTAATTGTTTCGACATGATTTAGAAAGAAACACACCTGTCTATATAAGGTCCCACAGTTTACAGCGCATGTGAGAGCAGAAACTATACGATGAAGTTGAAGGAACTGACCATAGATGTCCGAGAGAATTGGGATGAGGCATATATCTGGGGAAGGGTATAAAACTATTTATTGAGTGTTGAAAGTTTCCAAGAGCACAGTGGTCTTCATCATCACCCTAGGAAGCTCTTTGCTACCTTCTCCTCCCTCCTGAATCCTCCTCCCCCCCCCCCCCCCTCCCTCTCTGCGGATGACTTCGTCAACCATTTTGAAAAGAAGGTTGACGATATCCGATCCTCGTTTGCTAAGTCAAATGACACCGCTGGTCCTGCTCACACTGCCCTACCCTGTGCTTTGACCTCTTTCTCCCCTCTCTCTCCAGATGAAATCTTGCGTCTTGTGACGGCCGGTCGCCCAACAACCTGCCCACTTGACCCTATCCCCTCCTCTCTTCTCCAGACCATTTCCGGAGACCTTCTCCCCTACCTCACCTCGCTCATCAACTCATCCTTGACCGCTGGCTACGTCCCTTCCGTCTTCAAGAGAGCGAGAGTTGCACCCCTTCTGAAAAAACCTACACTCGATCCCTCCCATGTCAACAACTACAGACCAGTATCCCTTCTTTCTTTTCTCTCCAAAACTCTTGAACGTGCCGTCCTTGGCCAGCTCTCCTGCTATCTCTCTCAGAATGACCTTCTTGATCCTAATCAGTCAGGTTTCAAGACTGGGCATTCAACTGAGACTGCTCTTCTCTGTGTCACGGAGGCTCTCCGCACTGCTAAAGCTAACTCTCTCTCCTCTGCTCTCATCCTTCTAGACCTATCTGCTGCCTTTGATACTGTGAACCATCAGATCCTCCTCTCCACCCTCTCCGAGTTGGGCATCTCCGGCGCGGCCCACGCTTGGATTGCGTCCTACCTGACAGGTCGCTCCTACCAGGTGGCGTGGCGAGAATCTGTCTCCGCACCACGCGCTCTCACCACTGGTGTCCCCCAGGGCTCTGTTCTAGGCCCTCTCCTATTCTCGCTATACACCAAGTCACTTGGCTCTGTCATATCCTCACATGGTCTCTCCTATCATTGCTATGAAGATGACACACAATTAATCTTCTCCTTTCCCCCTTCTGATAACCAGGCGGCGAATCGCATCTCTGCATGTCTGGCAGACATATCAGTGTGGATGACGGATCACCACCTCAAGCTGAACCTCGGCAAGACGGAGCTGCTCTTCCTCCCGGGGAAGGACTGCCCGTTCCATGATCTCGCCATCACGGTTGACAACTCCCTTGTGTCCTCCTCCCAGAGTGCTAAGAACCTTGGCGTGATCCTGGACAACACCCTGTCGTTCTCCACTAACATCAAGGCGGTGACCCGATCCTGTAGGTTCATGCTCTACAACATTCGCAGAGTACGACCGTGCCTCACACAGGAAGCGGCGCAGGTCCTAATCCAGGCACTTGTCATCTCCCGTCTGGATTACTGCAACTCGCTGTTGGCTGGGCTCCCTGCCTGTGCCATTAAACCCCTACAACTCATCCAGAACACCGCAGCCCGTCTGGTGTTCAACCTTCCCAAGTTCAACCTTCCCAAGCTGTCATCAAGACAAAGGATGGCTACTTTGAAGAATCTCAAATATACTTTTTTGGTTACTACATAATTCTATTTGTCTTATTTCATAGTTTTGATGTGTTCACGATTTTTCTACATTGTAGAAAATAGTAAAAATAAAGAAAACCCTTTAATGAGTAGGTGTGTCCAAACATTTGACTGATACTGTATATATACATATACATACACATATTATACATACATACATACATACATACATACATACATACATACATACATACATACATACATACATACATACATACATACATACATACTTATACAGTACCAGTCAAAATTTGGACACACCTAGTCATTCAAGGGTTTTTCTTTATTTTGACTATTTTCTACATTGTATAATAATAGTGAAGACAACAAAACTATGAAATAACACACATGGAATCATGTAGTATCCAAAAAAGTGTTAAACAAATCAAAATATATTTTATATTTGCGATTCTTCAAATTAGCCACCCTTTGACTTGATGACAGCCCCATGGGTCTCCCGGTCGCGGCCTGCTGCGACAGAGCCTGGACCTGAACCAGGATCTCTAGTGACACAGCTATTACTGCGATGCAGTGCCTTAGACCACTGTGCAACTTGGGAGGCCCTCCGCACATGGAATCAATCATTCTGTTGTTGACGCCAAATTGTTGTGGAAAAATTCTCATATAGGGACACTCAGTCAATCTCTAATGAATCATTGTTTATTGTCAGCGCGCTGGAGAGGTTCCAACCAACTCGATGCACCATAGTACACATGTCAATCAGGAGCTCTCCTGGGGCAGTCACAACTGTTGTCTTATATATGGCTATACACAGACAAGTTATATTTGCATGATTTAGCATAATTAATTAATCAATACCGTTTTGTTTCATTCATGTGACTGACCAATACTGTTTCATAACATGTGACAGACCAACACCTCACGAGGCTTTTCCTCTCTAAGCTGAGACCTTGACACTGAGATATCTTTTGTTTGTTATCAAAACAACATTTGGGCGTACTGCCAAATTGCAGCTACTGATAGGTGTGATTTTTACAGTCAGCCACTTGCATGAACACAGAAATTGGTTTATAGAACAACATATAAATAGCAAAAACATTAAAATTCCTATTACACAGCTTTGCACACTCTCTGCATTTTCCTAACCTGCTTCATAAGGTAGTCACGTGGAATGCATTACAATTAACAGGTGTGCCTTGTTAAAAGTTAATGCGTTTGAGACAATCAGTTGTGTTGTGACAAGGTAGGGGTGGTATGCATAAAATAACCCTATTTGGTAAAAGACCAAGTCCATATTATGGCAAGAAGAGAAATGAAAGTCCATCATTACATTATTAAGACATGAAGGTCAGTCAATATGGACATTTTCAAGAATTTTAAAAGGTTCTTCAAGTGTAGTTGTAAAAACCATCAAGCGCTATGATGAAACTGGCTATCATGAGGACCGACACAGGAAAGGAAGACCAGAGGTAACTCTGCTGCAGAGGATAAGTTAGTTAGAGTTAACTGCACCTCAGATTGCAGTCCAAATAAATGCTTCACAGAGTTCAAGTAACAGATACATCTCAACATCAACTGTTCAGAGGAGACTGTGTAGTACGACCCTGCCTCACACAGGAAGCGACGCAGGTCCTAATCCAGGCACTTGTCATCTCCCGTCTGGATTACTGCAACTCGCTGTTGGCTGGGCTCCCTGCCTGTGCCATTAAACCCCTACAACTCATCCAGAACGCCGCAGCCCGTCTGGTGTTCAACCTTCCCAAGTTCTCTCACGTCACCCCGCTCCTCCGCTCTCTCCACTGGCTTCCAGTTGAAGCTCGCATCCGCTACAAGACCATGGTGCTTGCCTACGGAGCTGTGAGGGGAACGGCACCTCCATACCTTCAGGCTCTGATCAGGCCCTACACCCAAACAAGGGCACTGCGTTCATCCACCTCTGGCCTGCTGGCTCCCCTACCTCTGAGGAAGCACGGTTCCCGCTCAGCCCAGTCCAAACTGTTCGCTGCTCTGGCACCCCAATGGTGGAACAAGCTCCCTCACGACGCCAGGACAGCGGAGTCAATCACCACCTTCCGGAGACACCTGAAACCCCACCTCTTTAAGGAATACCTGGGATAGGATAAAGTAATCCTTCTAACCCCCCCCCCCTTAAAAGATTTAGATGCACTATTGTAAAGTGGTTGTTCCACTGGATATCATAAGGTGAATGCACCAATTTGTAAGTCGCTCTGGATAAGAGCGTCTGCTAAATGACTTAAATGTAAAAATGTAAATGTATCATTGGGAAATTGAAAAATATTAAACTACCCAGACTCTGCCTATAGCTGGCCGTCTGACCAAACTGAGCAACCGGGTAAGGACCTTGATAAGGGAGGTGGCCAAAAACCCAATGACCACAGAACTACAGAGTTCCTTGCCTGAGATGGGAGAACTTGCCAGAAGGACAACATAAGATAAGAAACTACTTCAGAGTGTAAACTACCTTAGACTGGGGGCGAAGATTAACGTTCCCACAGGATAATGACCCCAAGTAGACAGCCAAAGCAATGCTGGAATGGCTTCAGAACAAGAATGTGAAAGTTCATGAGTGGCCCAGACAAAGTCCAGACTTGAATCCCATTGGAAATCTGTGGAAAGGCTTGAAGATTGCCTTTCACCACCGCTCCCCATCTAATTTAACAGAGCTTGAGAAAATCTGCAAGTAAGGAATCTAGATGTGCAAAACTGATACAGATATACCCAAGATGAGTCAAAGCTGTAATCGTCGCCAAAGGTGCTTCTAGTGGTGGTTATGTAAATGAGATATTTCTGTATTTCATTTTCAAAACATTTGCAAACATTTCTAAAAACATGTTGTCACGTCCTGACCAGTATAAGGGGTTATTTGTTATTGTAGTTTGGTCAGGGCGTGGCAGGGGTGTGTTTGTTTTGTGTTGTCAGGGTTTTTGGGTTGTGTTCTATGTTTTCTATTTCTATGTTCTATTTTCTAGTTTTTCTATTTCTATGTCTAGTTTATTGTTTTGACCTTCAATTAGAGGCAGCTGTTCCTTGTTGCCTCTAATTGAAGGTCCTATTTAGTAGGGGTGTTTTTCATGGGGTTTTTGTGGGTAGTTGTTCTTTGTATAGCCTAGTAGCCTTACAGGACTGTTTCGTTGTTGTTTTTGTATACATGTTTATTTTTGTTTTCCTTCTTCAATAAAAAAGATGAGTATACATATTCCCGCTGCGTTTTGGTCCAATCCCTACGACACCTGTGACAGAACTACCCACCACAAACGGACCAAGCAGCAGAGGAAGGAGCAGCAGCAGAGCTCTGTGGAGTCATGGACATGGGAAGAGATTTTGGATGGGGCAGGACCGGCGCCCAAAGGAGGAGCTGGAGGCAGCCAAGGTGGAGCGGCGCTATTATGAGGCATTATACGCACCGAGAGGCAAGTGCGAGAGGCAGCCCCAAAAGATGTTTTGGGGGGGGCACGCGGGTAGTTTGGCTGGGCCTAGGGTAAGCCCTAAACCAACTTCCCGTGTTTATTATGGGGAGCGTTTGGCAGTGAGAGCACCGGTGTATGCGGAAGTGCCCACGATCTCGCCCATGCGCACAAACAGTCCGTTGCGAGCGATCCCAGCTCCTCGCAAGTGCCGCGCTAGAGTGGGCATCCAGTCGGGTAGGAGTATGCCTGCACAGCACATCTGGCCACCAGTGCGCCTCCTAGGCCCAGGCTACCCTACGCCTGCTCTACGCACGGCAGCCATCAGGCCTCTGCACAGCCCAGTTCGCCCTGTGCCAGCACTCCGCTCGTGCAGGGCTACTGTTACCATCCAGCCAGGACGGGTTGTGCAGGCGGTGCGCTCCAGACCTCAGGTGCCTACTCATGGCCCGGTGTATCCAGTTCCTGCTCCTCGCACTAGCCCTGAGGTGCGTGTCTCTAGTCTGGCGCCTCCAAAGCCAGCACCACGCACCAGGCCTCCAGTGCGTCAGCCCAGTCCAGTACGTCCTGTTCCCACTCCTCGCACTAGCCGTGGGGTGCGTGTCTCCAGGCTGGTACCTCCAGTACCAGCCCCACGCACCAGGCCTCCAGTGCGTCAGCCCAGTCCAGCTCGTCCTGCTCCTGCTCCTCGCACTAGCCCTGTGGTGCGTGTAAATAGTCTGGCGTCTCCTAAGCCAGCCCCATGCATCAGGCTTTCAGTGCGCAGTCCCCGTCCAGAGCTTCCGGCGACAGTTCCCCGTCCGGAGCTTCCGGCGACAGTTCCCCGTCCGGAGCTTCCGGCGACAGTTCCCCGTCCGGAGCTTCCGGCGACAGTTCCCCGTCCGAAGCTTCCGGCGACGTCCTACAGTCCGGAACCGAGAGAGATGTCCTACAGTCCGGAACCGAGAGAGACGGCCTACAGTCCGGAACCGAGAGATACGGCCTACAGTCCGGAACCGAGAGAGACGGCCTACAGTCCGGAACCGAGAGAGACGGCCTACAGTCCGGAACCGAGAAAGACGGCCTACAGTCCGGAACCGGCGCAGCCAGAGTCGCCCTCCAGTCCGGAGCTCCCAGAGTCGCCCGCCAGTCCGAGGTCTCCAGCGATGCGCATCAGCCCGAGGTCTCCAGCGACGCGCCTTAGTCCAGAGACTTCGGGAGGGGTAATATATAATAACCAGTTAGCGGGGGTGGATAGGTTAGGTTGGGGAGTAAGGCCAGAGCCTGAGCCACCTCCTTAGTAGGAGGTTGGGGAGGGGGTGGGTGTAGCACAAGAACCGTCGGTGACGGTGGCCACCCTCCCTTCCCTCCCTTTAGTTTGGGATTATTTTTGTTTTGGGTTTGTTTTTGTTTAAGGTGCGTCCGGGGTCTGCACCTTTGGGGGGGGTACTGTCACATCCTGACCAGTATAAGGGGTTATTTGTGGCCTCCCTGTGGCTCAGTTGGTAGAGCATGGTGTTTGCAATGGTGTTTGCAACGCCAGGGTTGTGGGTTCGATTCCCATGGGGGGCCAGTATGAGGAAAAAAATAAAAAAATGTATGAAATGAATTGAAATGTATGTATTCACTACTGTAAGTCACTCTGGATAAGAGCGTCTGCTAAATGACTAAAATGTAATTTGTTATTGTAGTTTGGTCAGGGGTGTGTTTGTTTTGTGTTGTCGGGGGTTTTGTTCTATTTTCTAGTTTTTCTATGTCTAGTTTATTGTTTTGACCTTCAATTGGAGGCAGCTGTTCCTCGTTGCCTCTAATTGACGGTCCTGTTATTTAGTAGGTGTTTTTCATGGGGTTTTTGTGGGTAGTTGTTCTTTGTGTAGCCTAGTAGCCTTACAGGACTGTTTCGTCGTTGTTTTTGTATACGTGTTTATTTGTGTTTTCCTTCTTCAATAAAAAAGATGAGTATACATATTCCCGCTGCGTATTGGTCCAATCCCTACGACACCCGTGACACATGTTTTCAATTTGTCAATATGGGGTATTGTGTGTAGATAGTTGGGGAAAAAAGTAGATTTAATACATTTGGAATTCAGGCTGTAACACAACGAAATGTGGAATAAGTCAAGGGGTATGTGTCTTTTTGTTGAACAAACATTTTGTGGAAGGTACTACACCATGCACAGACCCCCTCGCACACTCTGTTGTCGAGATACGTTGAGTTTCCTTGTAGCTCTATTTGGCGGCAAAACTGTGAAGCCAGCTGTATAGCCTATTTCTGTTTATGAGTCTTTTATTAAAGAATGTGAAACAATGTTGTTTCTGTTTGATCATCTTCATTAAGTCATGCATAGCTTTTCTTTATATGGCCTAAAATAAAATGTGTTCATATGGGAACAATATTATCTCTAGGTTATAGCATACCGAAGTATGATCAGTTAGGAAGAAAAAAAAGATTTAATGCGGAAAAAATTGATCTGGTAAAAGGCTGACATTTCATTTAAAAAAGATTCTCACATGACTATAGAAATGAAACCATTGTGATTTTAAAGACACAAAATAACAATAGTTTATGATTAAAGGATTAGGCTATACTGGGCTCTCACCGTCATTATTATTATTCACATCATTCCAATGCAATCAAGTCACAATTATCAGCTTTGGTATAGACATCAATGACGACACTTTCCGAGTGATGAGAGACACATTGGTAGGCCTACCAGCGGAAAATGAAAATGATTATGCAATTTCAACCAGAGAAATCCAATGTTTATATAAAATGTCTGCCTTATCCCCTACATTTTAACAGTCTTAAAAGTATATTTAACAAAGGACAACATCACAAAATCTATTTGGCCTATGTCATTTCATTTAGTCTCATTATGATACTGAAAATGTTGAGTATTTCAAAAGAACAGAATACCATATTTTGAGTTGACAGTATAGGCTATTATGCTAAATATCTATCTGAGGTACAACTTTAAGGCAAGGGCATCTTTTAAAATTGTTTTGATGCTCACCTCATGTCTTTATAATATGAATAAGGACCCTGTTTTGAAATCAGTATTTGTCCTTCATTTCCATCTGTTCCCATTGTCAATTAAAAAAAAATATGCATGAGAGATTCACAAGATTATAACATTGGAACATTGTATTGTTGTAAAATGCTTCCCTGCCCTGTCTGGAAACACACATTCAAATAACGTTCACTTCTCATCGCTCTCATTGTTCCCATTTTCAATAAAAAAAATTGCATGAGTGATTCACAAGACTATAACATTGGAATGTTGTAAAGTGCTGCCCTGACTGCCCTGACTGGCGAGGACACTCAGTTGAAGCCATTGAATAAAATGAATTACAAGGAATTAAAGCTTATTTTCTTTTGAACCTGTATAAAAAATTCTATAGGCTTACATTTTTACCCTTTCGACTATCCTTTTCGTAACATATGAGACATCAAAACATTCTAAAAATACTTTGTGCGCTATCACAATAGCTGTTCACTTTACTGTCCTTCTGAAGCTTATTTTCTGAATCAGCTGATGATAGTCAAAACAGGGTTAAATTCAATGTCAAATTTTTATTATATTATTACGTATCTAGGCCAAATTAATTACCTTTGAAACTATCCTCTTTGAAATGCCGGATCTGAATAAATGGGTTGAATGGGTTGCTTCGATAGTCCAGCAATCTAATTTCAAGTCGTTCATACACTAATAATCCTAATATTCTGATTAAAAATATCTGCTACCCTCAACATTCATTATTCTCAGAGGAGCAGAGCAAGCAATGGAACCCGAATATATCTTCTCTGTGCGTGGAAAAAATATCCTTGCGCATGAAGGCTACACATACAGACAGGAACTACAGACCACAAATAAGTCCTTCCCGAAGTGCACCGAATATGATGCTTTTGAATGCCAAGGTCACACTGACGGGGTTATCTTCAAGTTATCTGGAGAAAACAACCATAACCCGGACAATGCTCGGATTCGGATCCGAACGCTGATGAATGGCCAGAAGAAGAGAAGCCTGGAGACCCAGGAAGAAACTGACCAAGTTGTGGACCGTGGTACACATGGATTGCCTGCATATATTTGGGGAGGCATGTATGAATATGAAGAAGTTGATGCAGAGGCACCCCCTGTACTTAAATCCCTCTCTGAACTCATCATCCCTGACAGCTAAAAGGGCTACGAAGAAGAGATGTTCCTCCTGCATGACAGTGGACCCAGGCCAGACAGAGTTCTGATCTTCACCCTGGTTCAGAAGAACACCACAACTGGACACTTCTTTGTGACACTTATCCATTTCAACCCTTTCAATGACTCCAAAATCCATGGACATGGACATTTGTTCTTGAACATGGTTTTTATGCAGCTGTCTTGTCATTGGAAATAAATGTTTTAGGCCTACTTATTTTTGCCCTTTATTTTTTTTTTAATTGCGACAATTTTTTGTTGACAAATTAAGGTTTTATAGTGAATGGTTGGTGTAAACATGTTTAGGCCTACTTATTTTTGACCCATATTTCTTGGTATTTTGCAAAGCTTTTTCGTTAATAAATATATGTTTTATAGTGGTTGGTGTT
Organism: Salmo trutta; assembly: GCF_901001165.1. NCBI lineage: Eukaryota > Metazoa > Chordata > Actinopteri > Salmoniformes > Salmonidae > Salmo > Salmo trutta. The sequence goes on along the minus strand of NC_042985.1, from coordinate 40,267,180 downwards.
AATGGATGGTGTAAAACTAGATAAAACGAAAAAATATAGGCTGTTTTCAGCCTTCAGCCCTGATTAACAAATTTAAATAGGCCTAGGCTACAAAATTCTGACCATATGAACAACCTTCATTTTAGGCCATAACTGAATATTAAATATTCTGCCCATATGAACAAATGTATTTAACATATTTATAGCTAAACATGATTTAATGAAACTCCGTAAACATCCACATTTAATAACAAATGAACACAATAATATGAACACAATAATAGTTAACATACACAACATTGTTTCACATTCTTTAACAACAGACTCAAACACAATCACACAATAGGCTACAGCTGGCTTCACAGCTTCTCCAGCGCTTCACAGCTTCCCTGTATTGTAGCCTCATGCAGACAAAAGAGTAGCGGAGTTTGTTCTGCTGCAGTGTTCGCAGTAAAATATTGTAGGTGTGCTTCGAGGGGTATGAATACTTTCTGAAGGCAATGTAGCTGTTCCTTGTCTCTGTGAATAGCGATGGAAATGGCATGTTCTGTGGATCTGTTGGATCGTAGGCAAATTGGAGTGGGACAAGTGTCCCTGGCATGCTGGCCTTGATGTGGGCCAAATCAACAGTGAAATGCTTACTTAAGTGTAGGCTTTGGCGGTCTACCATATATACTGTTTACCAGGGTATTTGGAAATAGTCAGGGGATGGTTTTTCAATACCGTCAATAGTGTCAAGACATGAAAGTATTAATATGTAGGCTATGTGCGCTGTTTTTAATTTATGTAGTTCTGTCCTTGAGCTGTTCTTGTCTATTAATGTTCTGTATTATGTCATGTTTCATGTTTTGTATTAGCTGCTGAGTAGCTGCCGCTTTCGCAACAGCTAATGGCGATCCTAATAAAATACCAAAATATTTCTTTGAAGTTTTTAAAAGAAATGTGAATACGTATTTGTAGCAACTTTTTAAGTAAATGCCTGCAGTCAACTTGTGCATCACTTCACCTGTTCATAATGAAGCTTACTGGTAGTCCCTAGTCACGTGGTATTTGTTTACAAGCACACAATGACGAGCAACTAGAGCCTTGTGAGTCACTCACTGTTGTGCAGCCAGGTGATCTAGGTGATCTAGTTACAGTATGGAATTCACAACTAAATGTTTGCCAGCTAGATATCTTATAAATATTAAGTTAACTGTCTAAAATGTGGTAAATTCTCTGCAGTTGTGCATTTGGTTAATAATTTAGTAGCTTGTTGGCTATCTAGCTAAGTCGCTAACCCTAGCTTCTTCCAAAATCAGGTTTAGCTTGGTAACAGCACAGAATCCCGTCCTGGATCAAGAGTACCAGTACCAAGTCGATGTGCGGGGTACATTGTAATTGAGGTAGCAACATACATACAGTGGCAAGAAAAAGTATGTTAACCCTTTGGAAATACCTGGATTTCTGCATAAATTGGTCATACAATTTGATCTGATCTTCATCGAGGTCACAACAATAGACAAACACAGTTTGCTGAAACTAATAACACAAACAACTATACGTGTTCATGTCTTAAATTGACGGACAGACAGCCTTACATTCTCCTGCAAATATCTTGATAAACTTGGGAATTCATTTTCCCGTCGATGATAGCAAGCTGTCCAAGTCCTGAGGCAGCAAAGCAACACCAAACCATGATGCTTTCTCCACCATACCACCATTCCTCCTCCATCCACCAAAACCAGTTGGAATGAGGTTTTGATGTTGGTGTGCTGTGCCTTTTTTTCTACACACATAGTGTTGTGTGTTCCTTCCAAACAACTCAACTGTAGTTTCATCTGTCCACAGAATATTTTGCCAGTAGCACTGTGGAACATCCAGGTGCACTTTTACAAACTTCAGACATGACATGCAGCAATGGTTTTTTTTGGACAGCAGTGGCTTCTTCCGTGGTGTCCTCCCATGAACACCATTCTTGTTTCGTGTTTTACTTATCGTAGAGTCGTCAACAGAGATCTGAGCATGTTCCAGAGATTTCTGTAGGTCTTTAGCTGACACTATAGGATTCTTAACCTCATTGATCATTCTGCGCTGTGCTCTTGCAGTCATCTTTGCAGGATGACCACTCCTAGGGAGAGTAGCAACATGCTAAACTTTATTCATTTATAGACAATTTGTCTTACCTTGGACTGATGAACATCAAGGCTTTTAGAGATACTTTTGTAACCCTTTCCAGCTTTATGCAAGTCAACAATTCTTAATTGCTTGTTACTTTTATCTCTTATTCTTATCAATATGTATTTTTAAACTGCATTGTTGGTTAGGGGCTCGTAAGTAATCATTTCACTGTAAGGTCAACACCTGTTGTATTCGGCGCATGTGAGAGGCGCATGTGACTAATACAATTTGATTTGATTTGATCAAGCGTCACAAATAGAATCAAGTTCTATTTTAGCGCCTGGCTATGCAGACACTTGTTGACGCATGCGAGTAGTGTGGATGCAATGATTGAATAACAGGTATGTGTACATTTATTTTGCAATGCTCACGCACGCGGCACGAGTGGTGTGGTCAGCATGTAAACTGCTTGGAGTAACCCTGGATTGTTAACTGTCATGGTCAAAGCATGTTGATACAACAGTAGCTAAGTCTGTCTATAATAAAGCACTGCTCTCCCTTTTTAACTGGTGACTGGTGCTTCCTGTTTGAGTTTTTGCTATTAAGCAGGAATCAGGACGATGGACTTATGGTTGGATTTGCCAAAGGGAGAGGTCCTTTTATACGTTTCTGCGTATGAAGTAAAGGTGATCTAGAGTTGTGTTGCCTGTAGTTGCACAGGTGACATGCTGGTAAAAATTAGTTTAAAACGGATTTCAGTTTTCCTGCATAAAATTCACTTGCTACAAGAAATACCGCCTCTGAATTTGCATTTTCTTGTTTGCTTATGGCCCTGTACAGCTCGTTGAGTGCGGTGTTAGTGGCAGAATTGGTTTGTGGTGGTAAGCAGACAGCTACGAAAAATATGGTAAATAGTATGGTCTGCAGCTTATCAAGAGGTACAGTGGGGGGAAAATAATTTGATCCCCTGCTGATTTTGTACGTTTGCGCACTGACAAAGAAAGGATCAGTCTATAATTTTAATGGTAGGTTTATTTGAACAGTGAGAGACAGAATAACAATAAAAATATCCAGAAAAACGCATGTCAGAAATGTTATAAATTGATTTGCATTTTAATGAGGGAAATAAGTATTTGACCCCTCTCAATCAGAAAGATTTCTGGCTCCCAGGTGTCTTTTATACAGGTAACGAGCTGAGATTAGGAGCACACTCTTAAAGGGAGTGCTCCTCACCGCAGCTTGTTATCTGTAAAAAAGACACCTGTCCACAGAAGCAATCAATCAGATTCCAAACTCTCCACCATGGCCAAGACCAAAGAGCTCTCCAAGGATGTCAGGGACAAGATTGTAGACCTACACAAGGCTGGAATGGGCTACAAGACCATCGCCAAGCAGCTTGGTGAGAAGGTGACAACATTTGCTGTGATTATTCGCAAATGGAAGAAACACAAAAGAACTGTCAATATCCCTCGGTCTGGGGCTCCATGCAAGATCTCACCTCGTGCAGTTGCAATGATCATGAGAACGGTGAGGAATCAGCCCAGAACTACACGGGAGGATCTTGTCAATGATCTCAAGGCAGCTGGGACCACAGTCACCAAGAAAACAATTGGTAACACACTACGCCGTGAAGGACTGAAATCCTGCAGGGCCTGCAAGGTCCCTCTGCTCAAGAATACATATACATGCCCGTCTGAAGTTTGCCAATGAACATCTGAATGACTCAGAGGACAATTGGGTGAATGTGTTGTGGTCAGATGAGACCAAAATGGAGCTCTTTGACATCAACTCAACTCGCCGTGTTTGGAGGAGGAGGAATGCTGCCTATGACCCCAAGAACACCATCTCCACCGTCAAACATGGAGGTGGAAACATTATGCTTTGGGGGTGTTTTTCTGCTAAGGGGACAGGACAACTTCACCGCATCAAAGGGACGATGGACGGGGCCATGTACCGTCAAATCTTGGGTGAGAACCTCCTTCCCTCAGCCAGGGCATTGAACATGGGTCGTGGATGGGTATTCCAGCATGACAAGGACCCAAAACACACGGCCAAGCAACAAAGGAGTGGCTCAAGAAGAAGCACATTAAGGTCCTGGAGTGGCCTAGCCAGTCTCCAGACCTTAATCCCATATATAATCTGTGGAGGGATCTGAAGGTTCGAGTTGCCAAACGTCAGCCTCAAAACCTTAATGACTTGGAGAAGATCTGCAAAGAGGAGAGAGACAAAATCCCTCCTGAGATGTGTGCAAACCTGGTGGCCAACTACAAGAAACGTCTGACCTCTGTGATTGCCAACAAGGGTTTTGCCACCAAGTACTAAGTCATGTTTTGCAGAGGGGTCAAATACTTATTTCCCTCATTAAAATGCAAATAATTTTATAACATTTTTGACATGCGTTTTTCTGGATTTTTTTGTTGTTATTCTGTCTCTCACTTTTCAAATACACCTACCATTAAAACCTGTTAGGGACAGACGTTCCGCTAGAAGAACGCCTCACCAATATCCAATGGTATAGAGTGGCGCGAATTATAAATACCTCAAAAATGCAAAAACTTCAATTTTTCAAACATATCACTATTTTAAAGACAAGACTCTCCTTTATCTAACAACATTGTCCGATTTCAAAGAGGCTTTACAACGAAAGCAAAACATTAGATTATGTCAGGAGAGTACCCAGCCAGAAATAATCACACACCCATTTTTCAAGCTAGCATATATGTCACAAAAACCAAAACCACAGCTAAATGCAGCACTAACCTTTGATGATCTACATCAGATGACACTCCTAGGACATTATGTTATACAATACATGCATGTTTTGTTCAATCAAGTTCATATTTATATCAAAAAACAGCTTTTTACATTAGCATGTTTTGTTCAGAACTAGCATACCCACCGAAAACTTCTGGTGAATTTACTAAATTACTCACGATAAACGTTCACAAAAAACATAACAATTATTTTAAGAATTATAACCAGATTAAATCGGGTACGTTTTTTATCTGGCCGTGAAAATACTGCCCCCTATCCCAAACAGGTTAAAATTATAGACTGATCATTTCTTTGTCAGTGGGCAAACGTACAAAATCAGCAGGTGATCAAATACTTTTTCCCCCACTGTATTCTAAGGTGAACAAGATCTTGATACTTCCTTAACATTAGAGATTGCGCCTCAACTGTTGTTAACAAAGAGACACACCCTCCCCCTCTCACCTTAACCGAGTCTAACGTCTGATCTTGACGATGCATAAAATTATTTGGCAGTTGTATATCCATGCCCTCGTTCAGCCACACCTGCCTCCTCTGTCCAGAACCTCACTATTCTCTGTGTTGGTGGTACAGGACGGCAGGCAGTGTTCAGGGGCAGGCAGAGTGGTCAGGCAGGCGGGCTCAGGGTCAGGGTCAGGACAGGCAAGGGTCAAAACCAGGAGGGTGAGAAAAAAGAGAGATTGGGAACAGCAGGAGCTGAGACACAAAAATGCTGGTTGACTTGACAAACAAGATGAACAGGCAACAGAGAACACCGGTATAAATACACAGGGGAAGATGGGTGACACCTGGAGGAGGGTGGAGACAATCACAAAGGCAGGTGAAACAGATCAGGGGGTGACACTTCTTAATGCATTTGAACCAATCAGTTGTGTTGTGACAAGGTAGAGGTGGTTAACAGAAGATTACCCTATTTGGTAAAAGACCAAGTCCATATTATGGCAAGAACAGCTCAAATAAGCAAAGAGAAACGACAGTCCATCATTACTTTAAGACATGAAGGTCAGTCAATACGAAACATTTCAAGAACTGTAAGTTTCTTCAAGTCCAGTCGCAAAAACCATCAAGCGCTGTGATGAAACTGGCTATCATGCGGACCGCCACAGGAAAGGAAGACCCAGAGTTACCTCTGCTGCAAAATATATGTTCATTAGAGTTAACTGCACCTCAGATTGAAGCCCAAATAAATGCATAACAGAGTTAAAGTAACAGACACATCTCAACATCAACTGTTCAGAGGAGACTACGTGAATCAGGCCTTCATGATCAAATTGCTGCAAAGAACCCACTACTAAAGGACACCAATAAGAAGAAGAGACTTGCTTGGGCCAAGAAACACGATCAATGGACATTTAACTGGTGGAAATCTGTCCTTTGGTCTGATGAGTCCTAATTTGAGATTTTTGGTTCCACCCTCCGTGTTTTTGTGAGACATAGAGTAAGTTAACAGATCTTCGCATGTGTGGTTCTTACCGTGAAGCTTGGAGGAGGAGGTGTGATGGTGTGGGGATGCTTTGCTGGTGACACTGTCTGTGATTTATTTGGAATTCAAGGCACACTTAAACAGCATGGCTACCACAGCATTCTGCAGCGATACGCCATCCCTTCTGGTTTGAGCTTAGTGGGACTATCATTTGTTTTTCAACGGGACAATGACCCAACACACCTCCAGGCTGTGTAAGGGCTATTTTACCCAGAAGGATAGTGATGGTGCTGCATCAGATGACCTGGCCTCCACAATCACCCGACCTCAACCCAATTGAAATGGTTAGCTATGAGTTGAACCGCAGAGTGCTCAGCATATGTGGGAACTCCTTCAAGACTGTTGGAAAGGTGCCTCAGATGAAGCTGGTTAAGAGAATGCAAAGAGTGTGCAAAGCTGTCATCAAGGCAAAGCTTTGCTACTTTGAAGAATTTAAAATGCTGGTTACTAGATGATTCCATATGTGTTATTTCATAGTTTTGATGTCTTCACTATTATTCTACAATGTAGAAAATAGTAAAAATAAAGAAAAACCCTTGAATGTGTTGCTGTGTCCAAACTTTTGACTGGTCAAAAATCACAAAATGCATTTTCCAGTGATTGGACATTAGCCATCAGGATACTAGGAAGAGGAGGCCATGTAGCCCGTCTTTTCAGCCTATCTTGGAGTTCCCCTTTCCTTCCTCGACGGTGTAATTATTGCACAAGCATTCTGAACAAAGTCATAATTAACGCAAAAATAGCAATAAAAAAGCAGTCGAGCAGGAACCAGCAAGACGCACGCCCAAGACGCATTCCTGTGTGTGTGTGTGTGTGTGTGTGTGTGTGTGTGTGTGTGTGTGTGTGTGTGTGTGTGTGTGTGTGTGTGTGTGTGTGTGTGTGTGTGTGTGTATATGTGTGTGTGTGTGTGTGTGTGTGTGTGTGTGTGTGTGTGTGTGTGTGTGTGAGAGAGAGATTTCAGAATCTGACTGTCTCTCTGTTGATTGTTTGTTGTTGGCAGGATTTATGAGCGAGTGATAGACCCACCTCAGATGGATCTGACCCTGGGCAGTGGAGTGTGGCTGGGTCAGCATAGCCACAAGCATGGCCTCTTCAAGGTAAAACAAACCTACTTTCACCACCATATACACGATCACTGTAACCATATAACCTCAACCACGCAAAGGTAACAGTCTTCACTATCTTGTCATTCTATGGACGAAAGTACCATGCTTTCTCTCCGAAAGTAAGATTTTTCTAGCCTTACCCTGAATTAAGAGTAAATAGCGCATTTACATTTAGCATTTTAGAATCTGAGAGTAAATAGAGCCGAATACATTGATAGAAATCCCTTTGTCCATGAGAGATTTACATGGTTATTAAAACTTCACGCCAGGGTAAGCCTACACGAAACATAGCCCTTATTTTAAGTGTTTCTAAAATCCCATATGGGGAAAAATGAATGGTGGAAAAATGATTGGAACCATTTCCCTCTTTGACCGCTAGGTTTTATGGGTATTATAATACCTCCACTGTGGGGCTCTATTTATCACCATCAATAACAACACTATGCTATGGTAAGACTATATAATGCAACCTCAACATAGCCTTATTATTGAGAGAGGGGTAGGGAGAAAGAGGAAAGGGATGTGGGGACAGAGAGAAAAATAGGGAGGGGTAGAGAGATCAACTGACCAATATTCCTCCATCTTACACCCGCCCGCTGAGCAGTCGATGGCCTCTCTTCTATCTTTATTTCGTCTCATGTATTGATCAGCAATACAGCGTAGAGCCTGAATAGATGATCCCATGCCTCCCAGGCCACCCACAGTCTGTCAGTGCCTGTGTCCATTTTGGACACAGCCAGTGTCATCTTCTATTCTCCACAGCATCTGTAGTACCCATTCCTTGTAGTATGCTCTCTCTACCCATATGATGATTACTGGGCCCAATCAAAGCATAAAGAACTCCCCTTCTCTTTCTCGGAGGACAAAAAACTCAGTTTTTAAAGAATTCTCTCTGTAATCTTGCTTTCAGGCAGTCTGCCTGAAACCAAGGTTGAAGCAGTAGCTGTCTAGCTCCAGTCTAAGGTTCAGCAGCGTTTAAGTTAGAGTTGATGGGAAAAAAGAGCAGAGACAGATGGCCTAGAAACCTAGAAACGTTCAAGGTGTGACTGTGGATGAGAGAGGAGGGGATTTGTTTTGCTGTGTTCAGAGTTTGATTTGGTGCAGGAAATGTGCTGGAAATTCAATCATACCTATATTTTTATTACAAACACTTATTCACAGCTCATGCTATAGCTTTTTTTAAAGCATTAATTAAGGCCATATTATGCATTCCTAATCCATTACACACAGCTGTTTCTAAAATCAAATAAATTGGCTTTACAGTAAAAAAGTAAATAACAGGCCTCCCGAGTGGCACAGCAGTGTAAGGCACTGCATCGCAGTACAAGCTGCGTTACTACAGATGCTGGTTCGATACCTGACTGTGTTGCAGCCAGGAGACCCATGAGGCGACGCACAATTGGCTCAGCGTTGTACAGTTTAGGGGAATGTTTGGCCGGCCGGGATGTCCTTGTCCCATCGCGCTCTAGCGACCGACTACTGTGGTGGTCTGGGCGCATGCATGATGACACGGTCGCCAGGTGTACAGTGTTTCCTAACCACACATTGGTGCGGCGGGCTTCTGGATTAAGCGTGCATTGTGTCAAGAAGCAGTGCAGCTTGGTGGGGTTGTGTTTTGGAGGATGCATGGCTCTCGACCTTCACCTCTCCCATGTCCGTACGAGAGTTGCAGCGATGGGACAAGACTTAACTACCAATTGTAGTTCTTAACCGGTTGGCTATACCCGTTCCGCCAGCGGAACATCTAGCCAAAATCCAATGGAACAGCAGGGCGCGAAATACAAAACATCAAAAATCGAATAATGTCAATTTCTCAAACATACGACTATTTTACACCATTTTAAAGATACACTTCTCCTTAATGTAACCACATTGTCCGATTTCAAAAAGGCTTTACAGCGAAAGCAAAACATTAGATTATTTTAGGAGAGTACATAGACAAAAATAACCACACAGCCATTTTCCAAGCAAGTATATGTGTCACAAAAACCCAAAACACAGCTAAATTAAGCACTAACCTTTGACGATCTTCATCAGATGACACTCCTAGGACATCATGTTACACAATACATGTATGTTTTGTTCGACAAAGTTCATATTTATATCCAAAAACAGCATTTTACATTGGCGCATGATGTTCAGAAAATGTATTCCCACCAAAACGGCCGGTGAATGACCACATCAATTTACAAAAATACTCATCATAAACGTTGACAAAATATATAACAATTATTTAAAGAATTATAGATAGACTACTCCTGGATGCAACCGCTGTGTCAGATTTTAAAATAGCTTTACGGAGAAAGCACATTTTTCAATATTCTGAGTACATAGCTCAGCCATCACAGCAAGCTATACAGACACCCGCCAAGTTCGGGCCCACCTAAACTCAGAATTAGTATTAGAAATATTCTCTTACCTTTGCTGATCTTCGTCAGAATGCACTCCCAGCACTGTTACTTCCACAAGAAATGTTATTTTTGTTCGAATTAATCCATATTTATGTCCAAATACCTCCGTTTTGTTCGTGCGTTCAGATCATGTTCCATTACCATTCATAGAAACATGTCAAACGTTGTTTGCAATCAATCTTTAGGGTACTTTTTACGTAAAATTGCGATAATATTCCAACCGGACAATAGCGTATTCATTCCAGGAGAAAAAGAAGGAACGGCGCGCTCGCGGGATCGCGTATACCCTAACCCTTTGTCCATAGGCAGTCCACTGATTGACTGAGCTACTATTATCTGCCCAGTAACAGGAGAAGGCTGAAATAACTTTCTGAAGGCTGTTGACAGCCAATGGAAAGCCTTAGGATGTGCAACGTGACCCACAGACACTGTAGTTTCGATAAGGATTCAAAAGAAGAACTACAATTCTCAGATTTTCCACTTCCTGGTTGGATTTTTTAAAGGTTTTTGCCTGCCATATGAGTTCTGTTATATTCACAGACATCATTCAAACAGTTTTAGAAACTTCAGAGTGTTTTCTATCCAAATCTACTAATAATATGCATATTCTAGTTTCTGGTTCAGAGTAGTAACCAGTTAAAATTGGGTACGTTTTTCATCCGGCCGTGAAAATACTGCCCCCTATAGCGAAGATTAACACAACGTCCATTTCTTTATTTCTTGAGGCCCCCATTATTAGTCAAATAATTATAATTTTGTGCTCAAACCACAACTTAGACAGTCCCAATGGGCTAAAGATCAACCCATCTGGCATTTGCTCGAACTGCCCTATGGCCATGGTTTAGATACAGTAGCTTATCTTATAGAGAACTACTACATGCTACTCCAAGGGAACATTATTGTAACACTCTCTACACTGTAAATGCTGACAAGTGTCCTAACCTAACTATATTTTGTACACTGTACAAAATATAGACATCGTTGTTCGTTGACGAGTAGAAGAATGGTCACACTTAAGTTCACTTTTCTAGATATTTGACTTAGGACAGCTAATCAGCCGTACCAGTGATTTTCTGGGAGGTGAGCTTCACACCTCCATCTCGTGTTGGTATTCAGGACCACTTCCAAACCACTTTACACATGCAGCTGCAGCCTGGCGATGTTCTGGTCTGGGAGGTGAGTTTATTTTCTTCACCTCGTGTTGAGGTTCAAAGTTCCAGCCATTTCAAACGTGTAGCTCCCATTTCATGCTTTTCTGGTCTAAATGTTAATTTCTTTACCAATCCTTTTATGCACTCTGGTCAGAAGGGATGATTCCGTCAGGCTGACACGCTCTCTGACCTCACTCTGGGCGTGGTAACTTACTGTGCAAAGTTAATAGGAGGCAAATCCTGTTATTGCTCCTAACGTTTAAGGGCCGCTGCCCCTTCAGGCAGTACATACCGTCTAAACCCACAAATATGGAATCAAGATCTGGGCTGCCTGTGATGTTGCTTCATCATGTGCTTGGAACTTGCAAGTGTATACGGGGAAGCCAGATGGAGGAGCCCCTGAGAAGAACCAAGGGATGTGGGTTGTCCTGGACGTGACACAGCGAGTCCGTGACCACAACATCACATGCAATAACTTTTTTACTTCGCACAAGCTGGGACAGGAGCACCTCAAGAGGAAGCTGACCATGGTAGGAACAGTACAAAAACACAAGCCAGAGCTCCCATCTTAGCTGTTTAACTTCCTTGGGATAGGGGGCGGTATTTTGACGTCGGGATGAAAAGCGTGCCCAAAGTAAACTGCCTGATACTCAGGCCCAGAAGCTAGGATATGCATATAATTGGTACATTTGGATAGAAAACACTCGACAGTTTCTAAAACTGTTAAAATTATGTCTGTGAGTATAAAATAACTTATTTGGCAGGCGAAACCCCTTGGACAAACCATCCAGGATTTTATTTTGGAGTTCACTGTGTTTTCGATTGGTTTTCTATGGTAAACTAGATTTATGAGCTACCTGGTTGCAGTTCCTATGGCTTCCACTAGGTGTCAACAGTCTTTAGAAATTGGTTGATGTTTTTACTTTGAGAAATGAAGAAGTATGGCTATTCAGAATGAGAGTCAAGCCAAGTGGACTGTTTTGTTTGGGGCGCGCGACCTGTAGCTCGCTCCACTTTGATTTTATCCGCTTTGAACACAGTATATTCCGTCTTAAATTTTATCGATTATTTACATTTTAGGATACCTAAGGATGGATTAGGAAAGTTGTTTAAAATGTTTGGACAAAGTTTACAGGTTATTAGATCATTTGTAGTCATGTTGGGCGAGTTGGAACCAGTGTTTTTCTGAATCAAACGCGCCAAATAAATGGCCATTTTGGAGATATAAAAAAGGAGTTTATCGAACAAAAGGACCATTTGTGATGTTTCTGGGACATATTGGAGTGCCAACAGAAGAAGATCTTCAAAGGTAAGGCATGAATTATATCGTTATTTCTGACTTTTGTGTCGCCACCTGCCTGGTTGAAAATGATTGTTATGCATTTGTATGGTGGGGTGCTGTCCTCAGATAATCCCGTGGTTTGCTTTCGCCGTAAAGCCTTTTTGAAATCTGACACCGCAGCTGGATTAACAAGTTAAGCTTTATTTTGACATATTGCATGTGTATTTTCAAGAATGTTAAATATTTACAATTCTGTAGTTTGAATTTGGCGCCCTGCACTTTCACTGGATGTTGGTCAGGTGGGACGCTACCGTTCCACCTAGCCTAGGATCGGCCCTTTAATTACAATTTTGCCTAAAATGACATACCCAAATCTACCTGCCAGTAGCTCAGGACCTGAAGCAAGGATATGCATATTCTTGAAACCATTTGAAAGGAAACACTTTGAAATTTGTGGAAATGTGAAATTAATGTAGGAGAATATAACACATTAGTTCTGGTAAAAGATAATACAAAGAATCTTTGAAATGCAAGAGAAAGGTCACAATGTATTTTTCCAGGTTAGGCGCAATTTCGAATTTGGCCACCAGATGGCAGCAGTGTATGTGCTACGTTTTAGACTGATTCAATGAACCATTGCATTTCTATTCAAAATGTTGTACCAAGTCTGCCCAAATGTGCCTAATTGGTTTATTGATATATTTACAAGTTCATAACTGTGCACTCTCCTCAAACAATAGCATGGTATTCTTTCACTGTAACAGCTACTGTAAATTTGACAGTGCAGTTAGATTAACAAGATTTTAAGCTTACTGCCCATATCAGACATATCTTTGTCCTGGGAAATGTTCTTGTTACTTACAACCTCATGCTAATCACATTAGTCTACGTCAATTATTCAATTTTTTATTTCTTCTTCTGTGACCTCAATGTGCAATGTCTGTAGAGATACATCAGATCAAGCTTGGACTGTGCTATGTAGTAGGGAGTTGTAGTTTCCAACAGGCCAATATTCTACATAGTTTAGCGCCAAAAATTTGGTAATTAACTACAATGACCATAACCCATTGCACAACCGCTTAAAGTTGTCCGGTCTGTGTGGAACAGACATGGAGACTGACCGCCTGTGTACACTACATTTACATTTACATTTTAGTCATTTAGCAGACGCTCTTATCCAGAGCGACTTACAGTAGTGAATGCATACATTTCATTTTTTTTTTTTTTTTTTTCATTTCATACATTTTTTTTTTTTCTTCGTACTTGGCCCCCCGTGGGAATCGAACCCACAACCCTGGTGTTGCAAACACCATGCTCTACCAACTGAGCTACGGGGAAGGCAGAGAAGGGAGAACGCGCAATTGCTAGCGATAGAAACCAGTTGCTTCAAGAGCCTGAAAATACATGATCTAAATGATTTATAGTTGATATTCAACAGTCATAAAAGTATGCCTAATTTACTTTGAAGAACTACTAAAATAGTGATTTTGTCAGACAGCATAGGCAGCAGCTCTATAGACATGAGATGCTGACTTGGAATTAAATAATAAAGTAATGAAATAAAACAAATATTTTGTTGAAGTAATCTGAATAAATAACGATTAATGAGTGATAAACAGTAATGGACAGTCACTATCATCATCGCATTTTTATTAATTGTTTTATTCTGTGTTACAGCATTTAAATGTGAAAATGTGATACTTTTTAATAATCGAACCGAAACTCTCTCTCTCTCTCACTCACTCACTCACTCACTCACTCACTCACTCACTCACTCACTCACTCACTCACACATATCTTCCCCACAGGGTACCATTCAGGACGTGAAATTCATTTTTGCTCCAAACGGCTACATCACACAATGTCCCAACCTCAATCGCAGTAAGTAGAGTAACTGTTGTTACCCTTAGCTCTCGGCCCGTATTTATAAAAGTAAGAGTGCTACTCTAGGATCAGTTTAGCCTTTTAGATAGTGATGAATACAATTGCATTGACAGGGGAGACCTGATCTTAGATCAGCACTCTTACTCTGATGTACTTTATGATTACAGGCTAGGTATGATTAGCTTGTTGTTGGGGATATATAACGGGTTATTCCAACATGTTCTTTGGTTATAACTGTTCCTGTAGTCTTCTTCATTTTGTATGAAAAGTGAAGAGGTACTGAGAGACAGTGGAGATGGCATCCTGAAATGTCTCATTAGCTCACTGAATAAGCCAGTGGAACTTCATTTCTGTTTTCGCTCTCCCTCTTTCTCTCACTCATTCCCTCTTTCTGTCTCTCTTTCTTTCTCTCTCGCACACACACACACACACACACACACACACACACACACACACACACACACACACACACACACACACACACACACACACACACACACACACCTTTTCCCTTATCTTTGTCATTATAACCTTCCTCCCTCTTTCTCTCTCTCTTTCTCTCCATCCCTCCTGTTTATTGTCAAACAAATGAAGATGCAGGGCTTGTGTTGTGCATTTGTGGCGATGCTACTGTCTCTGTTGCTGATCAATAAGGCATGTAATCATAGTCTGTCACTACACTCATCGATACTCTTGTGAACCAGCACTCGCGTCGCAGCCGAGAAGCCGATACAGCACTATTAGATACAGGACAAAAGCTGCTTAATATTAATATAGAAGTATACTTTTCTTTCTTCAAACATGCATACAACATTGTGTAAAGTGTAATTATCCACAATCCTCTAAAAACAGAGCCACGTGGCAAGATAGGAAGTGCAAGGAGATTAAAACCAGACTTCCAATTAGTTCAATCACTCAATTTTCTCTAGCTTTGGTTATTGTCATAAAATATAGTTATATTTTGAGCAACAATGTTTTGGTAAAATGTGTATAAATGTACCCCTTCTCTTTTTTTCTTCTTTTGCCTCCTCTCTACCTCCTTCCTTTTCTCTTGACCTTTACTCTTTTATCCCCTCTCCTACTCCTGTCTTTCTTTGTCCCTCCTTTTCTCCTGTTGAGCCTGTCCGACATGCAGTGATTTCCTGAGCCTGGTGCAAGGCATCATGGACCTTCAGGAGCTGCTGGCCAAGATGACCCTGAAGGTGAGAGTGACCACCCATAAAAAAATAGCATTTTGACCACAAACAAGCGACCTTATAAGTGATGTGGTGTGATGCTTTATGTCCAAACATTGTACCTGAGAGACCTTAGTCAGAGGACATGAACATGCACACACAAAGCCTCGTATCAAAGCCCTCTCTTCCTCCTCCAGAGGTCATACAATAGACACAGACACAGACACACACACACACACACACACACACACACACACACACACACACACACACACACACACACACACACAGGGTAAGTATGATCGGAGGTCACAGTGGTGTCATTAAATGGCAGCCGTCTCGGCCCTGCGGGACACTAACAGGTGCTGAACATTATGTTCCTCTCAGCACGACCCACAACAGTGTGTGTGTGTGTGTGTGTGTGTGTGTGTGTGTGTGTGTGTGTGTGTGTGTGTGTGTGTGTGTGTGTGTGTGTGTGTGTGTGTGTGTGTGTGTGTGTGTGTGTGTGAGAGTGTGTGAGAGTGTGTATGTGTGTGGGTGTGTGTGTGTGTGTGTGTGTGTGTGTGTGTGTGTGTGTGAAGCAAGGACAGCCCACCAGCCAGCCCTGGGCTTGGTGTCATCCCACTGTAAATAACCGTCTCCTTCATTTTAATTGACCCGAAGCTCTCATTTTGTCAATATCCCAATTGGCACCCTGTTCCCTATTTTGACTAGGGCCTATATGGTTCTGGTCAAAGGTAGTGCAATATATGGGGAATAGGGTGGCATTTGGGGCTACAGCCTGTCTGACTTCCCTGCTTATACAGCAACGCAGCCGGTAGAAATGGCACTTTCCTCCCCGTGTGTCTGTAGACGAGGGAGGGAGAGATAGAGAGGTGGAAGGGAAGAGGGTGATGAAGGTGGCAGATGAATAATTGCTAACCTCTTGGTTCCCGGCTGGCTGTATAATATAAAGTGTCACGGAGAGTGAGCTGAGAATAGAAGTTCCATGCATGAATTAGCAGTGTGTGTGTGTGTGTGTGTGTGTGTGTGTGTGTGTGTGTGTGTGTGTGTGTGTGTGTGTGTGTGTGTGTGTGTGTGTGTGTGTGTGTGTGTGTGTGTGTGTGTGTGTGTTTGTGAGAGATAGATGTCACGTCCTGACCATAGAAAGCTGTTAGAAACTATGGTAGAGTAGGTCAGAGCGTGACAGGTTTTTTTTTTCTAGTTTAGATTTTCTATGTTGTTATGTTCTAGTTTTGTATTTCTATGTTGGGCTTTGTTTGGGATGATCTCCAATTAGAGGCAGCTGGTCATCGTTGTCTCTAATTGGAGATCATACTTAAGTAGGTGTTTTTCCCACCTGGGTTTGTGGGAGATTGTTTTTGAGTAAGTGTGTTTTGTAACGCTGTTTTGTAACGCTTCATCACGGTTTGTTGTTTTGTGCATTTAGTTTATTTGTATGTGTTGCATAGTTTCACAGTTTAATAAAGAAAATGTGGAACGATACACGCTGTGCTTTGGTACGTGACAATAGAAGAGGTTGCAGAGGAGCTTAGTCAGAGCCTATATGCATATTTTGTGCTGTTGATGACATGAAATGGATGACACACACACTTTATGACAATCTTGTAGCATGTCATATCTTGCATAGAGTATACTGCAAGTGTAGTCTATTTTCTTACGTCTTCAATATATTTTCCCAGAGTACGTACGCATGCATATATGCTACTCACGCAGGCATGCACGCATGCACGCACGCACGCACGCACACAGATGATTGGTATGTCCCATCGTGCACCTATGATGCTGGTGCTATGGTGCTGGGGAAGCCAGCCTGTAGTGGTCTTGTATTTTAAAAATGTAATGTTAGGTAGTTCCTCACCCTGGAGTCCCCTCAGTCTATGGAGGAACGATCTAACATCAAGTTGTAAAATACTGAACTTGGCCTTTAAGCGTCACCATATTATTTTGAAATTGTGTTTCAAATATTGTGCTTTTGGACAGCTCCTGTCTCCAATGCTCACGGCTCAAATTCCTGTTCCGTCAGAACATGGAGCACCTTTCAATCGACGGGTTGATCAGAGCTCATGCCTTAATGACCTCATCCTCAGTGGATTAGTGTGGCCTGGAGCCTGGGGCATGAGATGTGTAAGGTCCCACTAAGGAGGATGGGCCCATCGTCTTACCCTATAGATGTTACGAGGTAGTAAAAGGGACGCAAACCATTCTCACCACTGAGTGTGTTGTTGACGAAACAGAGGAGAGACACGGAGGCTCGGCTGGCTTAACTAGCCTAGCTAGTCTGGAGCCTCAAATGGAGGACTCTAACAAACATTTTCAACACTGCAGGAGCTGTAATTATTTTTGCTTTATTCCGGGACAATGTCGACCGTCCGGATTTTCAATGTAGCAACTGTTTGCTTGCAGAGGACTACAGGAGCGAAGTGGCTACTCTTAGCAAACAAGTGGTGAACCTACATAAGCTACTGGGGAATCCACACCCGCCTACTTTTTCTTTCTCTTCTACCCAGTAGCCGGATGCAACTCTGGCCTGGTGGAAGTGTCGCCACCCTGTCGGCTCTCCACAGTCGTCTGGACGGTACTCTGCAGGGATCCCTCCCTGAAGGGGTCTCCCCATTCCGTGAGGAATGGAACTAGTAGGATGCTCCTGGATGACTTGGTGGATGTTCCTGTTCTCAATCCAACTAACCAGCCATGGAGATATGTCACTCACTGTGGAAGTCAAAAACAGTGTCCTCTGGCAACGGGGGCCTCCTTGGAGTTGTTAACCTATCTGGGGCATGTGGGATGCTAGCGTCCCACCCGTGGGACACACTATTCAACCGCCAGTGAAATAGAATGGCGGCAAATTCAAAACAACAAAAATCTCATAATTTAAATTTCTCAAATATACAACTATTATATCCCATTTTAAAGATACAGTTCTCGTTAATCCAACCATATTGTCCGATTTCAAAAAGGCTTTACCGCGAAAGCATAACATTAGATTATGTTAGGACAGCGCCTAAACAAGAAAAACCACACAGCCATTTTCCAAGCAAGGAGAGGCGTCACAAAAACCAGAAATACAGCTAGAATTAATCACTAACCTTTGACGATCTTCATCAGATGACACTCCCAGGACTCAATGTTACACAATACATGTATGTTTTGTTCGATAAAGTTAATATTTATATCCAGAAAACCCATTTTACATTGGCGCGTGATGTTCAGAAAATGTATTACCTCCAAAACATCCGGTGAATGAGCACATCAATTTACAAAAATACTCATCATAAACATTGATAAAATTTACAACAGTTATTGAAAGAATTATAGATACACTTCTCCTTAATGCAACCGCTGTGTCAGATTTCAAAATAGCTTTACGGCGAAAGCACATTGTTCAATATTCTAAGTACAGAGCTCAACCATCAAAGCAAGCTATACAGTTACCCGCCAAGTTCTGGAGTCAACAAAACTCAGAAAAAGTATTATAAATCTTCACTTACCTTTGCTGATCTTCGTCGGAATGCACTCCCAGGACTCCCACTTCCACAAGAAATGTTCGTTTTGTTCGATTAACTCCATATTTATGTCCAAATACCTCCGTTTTGTTCGCGCGTTCAGATCACTATTCCAAAGGCATAATGCGCGTGTGAAAAACCCGAGACGAAAAGTCAAATAGTTCCATTACCATTCGTAGAAACATGTCAAGCGATGTTTACAATCAATCCTTAGGGTCTTTTTAAGATAAATCTTAGATAATATTCCAACCGGACAATAGCGTATTCATTACAGAGGAAAAAGAAGGAACGTCGCCACGGTTGCCTGCGCAGTAAACAACTCATTGGTCCCAGGCTTGAGACAGCTCTTATTTTCTCCCCAGTAACAGTAGAAGCATGAAACAAGGTTCTAAAGACTGTTGACATCTAGTGGAAGCCTTAGGAAGTGCAAAATGACCCCACAGACAATGTAGTTTGGATAGGGAATCACTTGAAAAACTACAAACCACTTCCTGGTTGGATTGTTTCTCAGGTTTTTGCCTGCCATATGAGTTCTGTTATACTCACAGACATCATTAAAACAGTTTTAGAAACTTCAGAGTGTTTTCTATCCAAATCTACTAATAATATGCATATCCTACCTTCTGGGCCCGAGAAGCAGGCAGTTTAATTTGGGCACGTTCTTCATCTGAATTTCCGAATACTGCCCCGTCACCAAGAAGTTAAGACCAGACACAGACCAGAAACAGCTTCGCGGGCCTGGATCCAGAGGTTCCGGCACCTTCTTCCCTGGAGGCTTAAGATTCGAGATCAGATCCGGAGGTACCTGTGCCTTAGTCCTCTGTTCTGTCTCCCTCTCCGGTGGCTTCTACTTCGTGTTCAGATCCTCAGAGCTCCCACCCTCATCTGACCGTGAGGCTGTCTGAGGCTCCTGCCCATTCATCATCCACGATGGATACTACAGATGGCTCGAGTCCATCGGGCCCCAACTCCCTTCAGTCCTCAAGGGGTTTGCAAAACACTTGAGCTTTTCTCAGCATTTCTGAGAAAAAGAAGGTGCAAGTTTTATTATGGTACAACACTATCATCAACTGTTAGATGTTATTTTTAAGGTGTAAACCTCAAAAGGCCTCTCTGTATCTTCCCTCTCTGTGGCAGCTGACAGGGTGCCTTCATCATCCTCCTGTAATGAAAATTAACAATTTTGGTGTTCTCCTCTAATCCATTACGAAAAATCAGTGGAGTATTAAGAGTACTTACAACTGCATGGAGGTCTGTTATGGCAGAAGGCTCCACCAGACAGATTAACCCATCAGAATCTGGTAGAAGATGAAGATTAGACAGTTAAATTATAACTTTGCCCAGAAATGTACACCACCTAATTTGAATTTTGTTTTTACAACAGTGTGCATCACAATTTTTCAAATATACAGTGGCTTGCAAAAGTATTCATCCTCCTTGGCATTTTTCATATTTTGTTGCCTTACAACCTGGAATTAAAATAGATTTTTGGGGGGTTTGTATCATTTGATTGACACGTTGGAGATGCAAAATATTCTTTCGTGAAACAAACAAGAAATGAGACAAAAAACTAAAAACTTGAGCGTGCATAACTTTTGCCCCAAAGTCAATACTTTATAGAGCCACCTTTTGCAGCAATTACAGCTGCAAGTCTCTTGGGGTATGTCTCTGTAAGCTTGGCACGTCTCGCCACTGGATTTTTGCCCATTCTTCAAGGCAAAACTGCTCCAGCTCCTTCAAGTTCGATGGGCTCCGCTGGTGTACAGCAATCTTTAAGTCATACAACAGATTCTCAATTGGATTGAGATCTGGGCTTTGACTGGGCCATTCCAAGACATTTAAATGTTTCCTCTTAAACCACTCAAGTGTTGCTTTAGCAGTATGCTTAGGGCCATTGTCCTTCTGGAAGGTGAACTTCCGTCCCAGTCTCAAATCTCTGGAAGACTGAAACAGGTTTCCCTCAAGAATTTCCCGGTATTTAGCGTCATCCGCCATTCCTTCAATTCTGACCAGTTTCCCAGTCCCTGCCAATGAAAAACATCCCCACAGCATGATGCTGCCACCACCATGCTTCACTGTGGGGATGGTATTCTCGGGGTGATGAGAGGTGTTGGGTTTGCACCAGACATAGCATTTTCCTTTATGGCCTAAAAGCTCAATTTTTGTCTCATCTGACCAGAGTACCTTCTTCCATATGTTTGGGGAGTCTCCCACATGCCTTTTGGCGAACACTGAATGTGTTTGCTTATTTTAATTCTTTAAGCAATGGCTTTTTTTCTGGACACTCTTCCGCAAAGCCCAGCTCTGTGGAGTGTACCGCTTAAAGTGATCATATGACACTTAAATAAAGTCCACCTGTGTGCAATCTAACTAATTATGTGACTTTTGAAGGTAATTGGTTGCACCAGATCTTATTTAGGCTTCATAGCAAAGGGGGTGAATACATATGCACGCAACAGTTTTCAGTTTATTATTTTTTGATATTTTTTTAAACAAGTTATTTTTTTCATTTCACTTCACCAATTTGGAATATTTTGTGTATGTCCATTACATGAAATCCAAATAAAAATCAATTTAAATTACAGGTTGTAATGCAACAAAATAGGAAAAACACCAAGGGGGATGAATACTTTTGCAAGGTACTGTATAACTCAGAGTCACCTTAAAATAGATTATTATGTCTGAAGGACAACTAGGAATCTGAAAAGTAACAGCAGTCAATTACAAAGAATTGTACCGCTTCAAGAAAATCAGGGTGCCAAGTTGTGTTAAGATGGATGGGTGGGCGTTATTGAGGTAACACTGGCAAAAGGATGAATATACAGTGGGGAGAACAAGTATTTGATACACTGCTGATTTTGCAGGTTTTCCTACTTACAAAGCATGTAGAGGTCTGTAATTTTTATCAGAGGTACACTTCAACTGTGAGAGACAGAATCTAAAACAAAAATCCAGAAAATCACATTGTATGATTTTTAAGTAATTAATTAGCATTTCATTGCATGACATAAGTATTTGATCACCTACCAACCAGTAAGTGGCCATTTTAGTAATTATTCAGCAGTCTTATGGCTTGGGGGTAGAAGCTGTTAAGGAGCTTTTTGGTCATAGGTTTGGTGCTCCGGTACCGCTTTCCGTGCGGTAGCAGAGAAAAACAGTCTATGACTTGGGTGACTGGGGTCTCTGACAGTTTTATGGGTTTTCCTCTGACACCGCCTATTATATACAGTTGAAATCGGAAGTTTACATACACCTTAGCCAAATACATTTAAACTCAGTTTTTCACAATTCCTGACATTTAATCCTAGTAAAAATTCCCTGTCTTAGGTCAGTTAGGATCACCACTTTATTTTAAGAATGTTAAATGTCAGAATAATAGTAGAGTGATTTATTTCAGCTTTTATTTCTTTCATCACATTCCCAGTGGGTCAGAAGTTTACATACACTCAAATAGTATTTGGTAGCATTGCCTTTAAATTGTTTAACTTGGGTCAAATGTTTCGGGTAGCCTTGCACAAGCTTCCCACAATAAGTTGGGTGAATTTTGGCCCATTCCTCCTGACAGAGCTGGTGTAACTGAGTCAGGTTTGTAGGCCTCCTTGCTCGCACATGCTTTTTCAGTTCTGCCCACAAGTGTTCTATGGGATTGTGATCAGGGCTTTGTGATTTTTGTTTCATCAGACCAGAGGACATTTCTCCAAAAAGTATGATCTTTGTGCCCATGTGCAGTTGCAAACCGTAGTCTAGCTTTTTTATGGCAGTTTTGGAGCAGTGTCTTCGTCCTTGCCGTGCGGCCTTTCAGGTTATATCGATATAGGACTCGTTTTACTGTGCATATAGATACTTTTGTACCTGTTTCCTCCAGCATCTTCACAAGGTCTTTTGCTGTTGTTCTGGGATTGATTTGCACTTTTCGCACCAAAGTACACTCATCTCTAGGAGACAGAACATGTCTCATTCCTGTGCGGCATGACTGCTGCGTGGTCCCATGGTGTTTATACTTGTGTACTATTGTTTGTACAGATGAACGTGGTACCGTTAGGCGTTTGAAATTGCTCCCAAGGATGAACCAGACTTGTGGAGGTCTACAATCTTTTTTCTGAGGTCTTGGCTGATTTCTTTTGATTTTCCCATGATGTCAAGCAAAGAGGCACTGAGTTTGAAGGTAGGCCTTGAAATACATCCACAGGTACACCTCTAATTGTCTCAAATGACATCATTTTCTGTAATTATCCGAGCTGTTTCAAGGCACAGTCAACTTAGTGTATGTAAACTTCTGACCCACTGGAATTGAGATACAGTGAATTATAACTGAAATAATCTGTCTGTAAATAATTGTTTGAATAATTACTTGTTTCATGCACAAAGTAGATGTCCTAACCGACTTGCCAAAACTATAGTTTGTTAACAAGAAATTTGTTGAGTGGTTGAAAAAAAACTTCAACTGTATGTAATCAAGATATATTAGTGTTTTGTTTTTCATAATATTTTTTAAAAATGTTAGATTTGCGTTTGAAGGTAGGCCTTGAAATACATCCACAGGTACACCTCCAATTGACTCAAATGATGTCAATTAGCCCATCAGAAGCTTGCAAAGCCATGACATAATTTTCTGGAATTTCCCAAGCTGTTTAAAGGCACAGTCAACTTAGTGTATGTGAACTTGTGATACAGTGAAATAATCTGTCTGTAAACAATTGTTGGAAAAATGACTTGTGTCATGCACAAAGAAATTTGTGGAGTGGTTGAAAAACGAGTTTTAATGACTCCAACCTAAGTGTATGTAAACTTACGACTTCAACTGTAGGTCCTGGATGGCAGGAAGCTTTGCCCCGGTGATGTACTGGGCTGTATGCCCTACCCTCTGTCCAAAATGGCAGCATATTCCCTTTTCAGTGCACTGCTTTTGACCAGGACCCATTTTGGGACTCAACCTAAATCAATGGAGCACACTGTTTCTTAAGCACTGTGTGTGTGTGTGTGTGTGTGTGTGTGTGTGTGTGTGTGTGTGTGTGTGTGTGTGTGTGTGTGTGTGTGTGTGTGTGTGTGTGTGTGTGTGTGTGTGTGTGTGTGTGTGTGAGGTATATGCTGAGGGTACACCCTAAAAAATGCTGGCACTGGGTAAATATATGACAGAACACACAGTGGGTTATTTTGACCAAGCCAGTTGGTTTGCGTGAATTGGGTGGATTTTTATTAACTTTCATGATGGGTTCACGCAGCAGCTGTGTCTTTTTAAGGTATTCCATAGGCTATTTTCAGGAGGCATGACCTATTAGGGGCGTGGCTTTCAGATAGTTATTTTTGGCCACCCGTGAGAGGAAATGTTCCTGTTAAGGTTGTACACTGCAAATGTATAGTTCCCTTCAATATTTTTGCAAATTATTCCTTTAAATTTAAAATGAATAACATTACTATTTATATAATGTAACAAAATGGTATCATTTAAGATATGCAAAGGCTCTTAAAGAACTCATACACATGTGTAAGTCTCATTAAAGCTAGAAAAGTGTCAGTATTCAAACTTAGCATGTAATAATGATACAACAGAACAGATGAACTGGAATGACATTTACTCTCACGGGTGGCCAACAATAACAATCTGAAAGACACGCCCCTACTAAGCCCTCCCCCCACCCCTTCAATCTTGTGATCTGACCCACTGGGTCATATCTCACTAACCCAGTGTGAACAACCCAACCTTGCACTTTTTAAAGAAAACAACCCAGCTAAGTGACCCAATACCTTCAACCCAGAAGTTGGGTATTCCAAATATTCCAGAATTTTGTAAATTAAAGGTAGTGTAGATTAAAGGTAGGGTGACTAGAAAATAATAACGGTTAATTCTGAAACACTGGGGGCTAAACACACCAATGTCCATTTCTATGTGTAGTCGGTTGCTTTTGCATTTTTTGTCCTCTTGCTGGTTGAATTGGATTATAGTGCTGCGATATTTAAAATTATGATGATGTGTATTTATCTCTGTGTGTGTGTCATGTGTCTGTGTGTGTGTGTGCATGCATTTGTACGTGTCCAGCTGAACTACGCAGAGTCCAGGCTGACCCAGCTGGAGGCCTGCCGCTGTGAGAGGACGTGCAGTGACAACGGTGTGGTCTACAGAGACAAGGAGCTATGGGTGGAGCCAGAGAACTGCAGGAACTGCGGCTGCATGGTGGGCATCCCACAGATACAATAACTTTATCTTTCTCCTCACAATAGTAGATAACTTCACCTCACACTAGTCAATTTGTATATTTTTGGGATATTCATGTCAGTTCAATTTACAAAATAAAAAAACATTTAAACATGTACAATGTTTCAATTCACAAAACAAAAAATATACAAATAATGATAATGATGGTGTCACGGTTGTCGTCGGTGAAGGAGGACAAAAACGCAGCAGGTATGTGCAGGCTCATCTTGATGTTTATTTACTTTCCAAAATGAACATACAAAAATAACAAAAAACAAAACCACGAACAACAAAACAGTCTGACTAGGCACAAGGCTAAGCACAGAACAATCACCCACAAATAACAAACACACCCTAATATATGGGACTCTCAATCAAAGGCAGTTAGACAACACCTGCCTTCAACTGAGAGTCCCAACCCCAATTAACCAAACATAGAAACAGACATACTAGACTAAACATAGAATACCTGAAAACCAAACAGTGCCCAAAAACCCCGGAATACTTAAACCAAATGCCCCTTCAACAAAACACACCACCCTGAACCACATAAAACAAATACCCTCTGCCACGTCCTGACCAAACTACAATACTAATTAACCCTTATACTGGCCAGGACGTGACAGATGGGCAATAAATAACAATATTAACAATTAGTATTTCTTCTTTCTCTCATTTTTTCCTCTAGTTCCTCCCAAAGTTAATGAGCTTAATTGTGTCCACAACAAGGGCAATGTAATAGGGTTCAATATGATAAAAAAATTGATGTACTAAAATAGAATATAACCTAATATTGAACACATGTACAATACCTGCCTCAGAGTATACAGTATAAGTCTCTCTATCTCCCTGTCTCTCTCTCACCAATTCAATTCAATGGTCTCTATTGGAATGGCAAACATACAGTTTATGTTTACATTGCCAAAGCTAGTGAAATAGAGCAGAAACAAAAAAAGGGAAATAAACAATCAAAAATATTTTTTTCTCCCTTTTGTTTTTAGTTCCCAAAAGTTTAAAAAGAATATAGACATTTCAAATGTTATATCGTTGGCAATGTTGTAAACATGTGCAAATAGTTGAAGTATTAAAGGGAAAATAAATAACCAGATAAATATAGGTTGTATTTACAATGGTGTTTGTGCTCCACTGGTTGCCCTTTTCTTGTGGAAACAGGTCACAAATCATGCTGCAGTGGTGGCACACTGTTATTTCACCTAATAGATATGGGAGTGTATCAAGATTGGATTTGTTTTCAAATTCGTTATGGTTCTGTGTCATCTGAGGGAAATATACAGTATGTCTCTGATATAGTCAGAGTTGGCAGGATGTTAGGCAGTGCAGCTTGGTTTCCACCTCATTTTGCGGGCAGTGGGTACATAGCCTGTCTACTCTTGAGAGCCAGGTCTGCCAATGGCGGCCCCTCTCGATAGCAAGGCCATGCTCACAGAGTCTGTACATACAGTAGTCAAAGCTTTCCTTAATTTTGGGTCAGTCACAGTGGTCAGGTATTCTGCTGTTGTGTACTCAATTTAGGGCCAAATATATTTTTGTTGATGCTTTCCAATGAGCCAAGTATTTATCTTTTTGTTTTCTCATGATTTGTTTAGGTCTAATTGGGTTGCTTTTCTGGGGCTCTGTGGGGTCAGTTTGTGTTTGTGAGTAGAGTCCCCGTATCAGCTGGCAGATGGGACTCTTCTCCAGGTTCATCTCTCTGTAGGTGGGCTTTGTTATGGAAGGTTTGAGAATCACTTATTTTTAGGTGGCTGTAGAATTGAATCACTCTTTTCTGGATTTTTATAATTAGCGGGGGCAACATTGTTTAGGTGGAATGTGTATTTTTTGGAACACTGTTATTTTTGTCTTACTGAGATTAACTGTCTGGGCCTAGGTCTGACAGAATCTGTGCAGAAGATTTAGGTAATGCTGTAGGCCCTCCTTGGTTGGGGACAGACGCACCAGACAATCTGCAAACAGTAAACATTTAACTTCAGAGTCTAGTAAGGTGAGGCTGGGTGCTGCAGACTGTTCTAGTGCCCTAGCCAATTCATTGATATAAATGTTGAAGAGGGTGAAACATGTAACAAATTATGGAGTCACGCATGATTCACCGAATACTATTGTGAAAGAGGAAGTAAAGTACATTAGAATATGGTTTCATTTCAGGCTCCTCCATCTCCACTAACCTAAGATAATTGTATGGATTTTTTCCCTATTAATAATGTAAAATAACATCTGTACAGAAAGACTCATCTGAAGGCCAAATTACAGAGGAGGAACTTTTTGATGCAATTAAAGCCTTTAAGCTTGGGAAAACTCCAGGGCTGGATGGCATTATTAGCATGTTTTAACCACTCCTATATAAATGGTAGATTATCTGACATGTAACAAGAAGGTCTGATTGCATGATTACTGAAACAGGATCCAAGTGGTATATATAAAGATCCAGAAAAATTGGAGGCATCTAACACTTCAGTGTTGTGATGCAAAAATTTTAGCTAAATACTTGGCGCATAGAATAAAATAGGTATTGTCAGATATTATTCATCCTCATCAGACAGTTTTTTTACATGGATGATATATTGGAGATAATATAAGACAAGTACTGGGAACAATAGAATACTATGAAATATCTTGGAAACCAGGCCTGATTTTCATAGCTAATTTTGAGAAGGCTTTTGATAAAGTATGACTATGAGTTTATACAGTGGGGGAAAAAAGTATTTGATCCCCTGCTGATTTTGTATGTTTGCCCACTGACAAAGAAATGATCAGTCTATAATTTTAATGTTAGGTTTATTTGAACAGTGAGAGACAGAATAACAACAAAAATATGGAGAGAAACGCATGTCAAAAATGTTATAAATTGATTTGCTAATTGTGAGAAAGCTCTCTTAAAGGGAGTGCTCCTAATCTCAGCTTGTTACCTGTATAAAAGACACCTGTCCACAGAAGCAATCAATCAATCAGATTCCAAACTCTCCACCATGGCCAAGACCAAAGAGCTCTCCAAGGATGTCAGGGACAAGATTGTAGACCTACACAAGGCTGGAATGGGCTACAAGACCATCGCCAAGCAGCTTGGTGAGAAGGTGACAACATTTGGTGCGATTATTCGCAAATGGAAGAAACACAAAAGAACTGTCAATATCCCTCGGCCTGGGGCTCCATGCAAGATCTCACCTCGTGGAGTTGCAATGATCATGAGAACGGTGAGGAATAAGCCCAGAACTACACGGGAGGATCTTGTCAATGATCTCAAGGCAGCTGGGACCACAGTCACCAAGAAAACAATTGGTAACACACTACGCCGTGAAGGACTGAAATCCTGCAGCGCCCGCAAGGTCCCCCTGCTCAAGAATACATATACATACCCGTCTGAAGTTCACCAATGAACATCTGAATGATTCAGAGGACAACTGGTGAAAGTGTTGTGGTCAGATGAGACCAAAATGGAGCCCTTTGGCATCAACTCAACTCGCCGTGTTTGGAGGAGGAGGAATGCTGCCTATGACCCCAAGAACACCATCTCCACCGTCAAACATGGAGGTGGAAACATTATGCTTTGGGGGTGTTTTTCTGCTAAGGGGACAGGACAACTTCACTGCATCATTTGACGGGGCCATGTACTGTCAAATCTTGGGTGAGAACCTCCTTCCCTCAGCCAGGGCATTGAAAATGGGTCGTGTATGGGTATTCCAGCATGACAATGACCAAAACACACGGCCAAGACAACAAAGGAGTGGCTCAAGAAGAAGCACATTAAGGTCATGAAGTGGCCTAGCCAGTCTGTGGAGGGAGCTGAAGGTTCGAGTTGCCAAACGTCAGCCTCGAAACCTTAATGACTTGGAGAAGAGGAGTGGGACAAAATCCCTCCTGAGATGTGTGCAAACCTGGTGGCCAACTACAAGAAACGTCTGACCTCTGTGATTGCCAACAAGGGTTTTGCCACCAAGTACTAAGTCATGTTTTGCAGAGGGGTCAAATACTTATTTCCCTCATTAAAATGCAAATAATTTGATAACATTTTTGACATGCATTTTTCTGGATTTTTTTGTTGTTATTCTGTCTCTCACTGTTCAAATAAACGTACCATTAAAATTATAGACTGATCATTGCTTTGTTAGTGGGCAAACGTACAAAATCAGCTGGGGATCAAATACTTTTTCCCCCCATTGTGTATAAATGCCTTGAATATTTCAATTTTGGATAATCTCTTATAAAATGGGTTAAAGTCATGTATAGTAACCCTAGGTGTAAAATAGTAGATAATGGCTACATCTCAGAAAGTTTTAAACTGACAGGAGGAGTAAAACAAGGTTGTCCACTATTGGCATATCTATTTTTTATTGCCATCGAAATGTTAGCTGTTAAAATTAGATCCAACAATAATATTAAGGGATTAGAAATCCGTGGCTTAAAAACAAAGGTGTCATTTTACTCTGATGATTTGTGTTTTCATTTAAAACCACAATTAGAATCCCTCCACAGCCTCAAAGAGGATCTAGATACTTTTGCTAATCCCGAAAGAAGGAAATGATCTCACTCCAATAAATGTTCATAGAAAGTTAGCAAAAATAGATAAGATCTTGCAACCATGGAATGGAAAATACCTGTCTATTTGTGGAAAAATCACCCTGATTAATGCTTTAGTCACATCACAGTTTACCTATTCGCTTAAGGTTTTGTCTACACCTAGTGACCTGCTTTTTAAATGACATGAACAAAAAATATTACGCTTGCGTCCCACCTACTCAACAGCCAGTGTAATCTCGTGGCGCGATATTCAAATACCTTAGAAATGTTATTACTTCAATTTCTCAAACATATG
The DNA here is from genome assembly GCF_901001165.1 of Salmo trutta. Taxonomy (NCBI): domain Eukaryota; kingdom Metazoa; phylum Chordata; class Actinopteri; order Salmoniformes; family Salmonidae; genus Salmo; species Salmo trutta. The sequence goes on along the minus strand of NC_042985.1, from coordinate 40,237,310 downwards.
ACTATTTTACACCATTTTAAAGACAAGACTCTCGTTAATCTAACCACACTGTCCGATTTCAAAAAGGCTTTACAACGAAAGCAAAACATTAGATTATGTCAGCAGAGTACCCAGCCAGAAATAATCAGACACCCATTTTTCAAGCTTGCATATAATGTCACATAAACCCAAACTACAGCTAAATGCAGCACTAACCTTTGATGATCTTCATCAGATGACAATCCTAGGACATTATGTTATACAATACATGCATGTTTTGTTCAATCAAGTTCATATTTATATCAAAAACCAGCTTTTTACATTAGCATGTGACTAGCATGTGACTAGCATTCCCACCGAACACTTCCGGTGAATTTACTAAATTACTCACGATAAACGTTCACAAAAAACATTAATTATTTTAAGAATTATAGATACAGAACTCCTTTATGCACTCGCTATGTCCGATTTTAAAATAACTTTTTGGTGAAAGCACATTTTGCAATATTCTGAGTAGATAGCCCGGCCATCACAGGCTAGCTATTTTGACACCCACCAAGTGTGATACTCACTAAACTCCGATTTACTATTAGAAAAGTTTGATTACCTTTGCTGTTCTTCGTCAGAATGAACTCACAGGACTTCTACTTCAATAACAAATGTTGGTTTTGTTCCAAATAATCCATAGTTATATCCAAATAGCGGCGTTTTGTTCGTGCGTTCAAGACACTATCCGAAGGGTAAATAAGGGTGACGCGCCCGAGCGTTTCGTGACAAATAATTTCAAAATATTCCATTACTGTACTTCGAAGCATGTCAAACGCTGTTTAAAATCAATTGTTATGCTATTTTTCTCGTAAAAAAGCGATAATATTCCGACCGAGAGTTGTTTTCGTTCAAAGAGAGAGAAAGTAAACATGGTGTCGGCTCGTGCATGCGCCTCCAGTCTCATTGTCCTCAGATCGACCACTTACAAAATGCGCTAATGTTTTTCAGCCATGGCCTGCAAAGCCACCATTCATCGTTCTGGCGCCTTCTGAGAGCCTATGGGAGCGTTAGAAAATGTCACGTTATGCCAGAGATCTCCTGTTTTGGTTAGAGATGATCAAGAAGGCCAAGAAAAAGTCAGAGAGAGCACTTCCTGTTTGGAATCTTCTCAGGTTTTGGCCTGCCAAATGAGTTCTGTTATACTCACAGACACCATTCAAACAGTTTTAGAAACTTTAGGGTGTTTTCTATCCAAATCAAACAATTATATGCATATTGTAGTTACTGGGCAGGAGTAGTAACCAGATTAAATCGGGTACGTTTTTTATCCGGCCGTGTAAATACTGCCCCCTATCCCCAACAGGTTAAAGGGCCTATTTATACACTGCTCAAAAAAATAAAGGGAACACTTAAACAACACAATGTAACTCCAAGTCAATCACACTTCTGTGAAATCAAACTGTCCACTTAGGAAGCAACACTGATTGACAATACATTTCACATGCTGTTGTGCAAATGGAATAGACAACAGGTGGAAATTATAGGCACTAAGCAAGACACCCCCAATAAAGGAGTGGTTCTGCAGGTGGTGACCACAGACCACTTCTCAGTTCCTATGCTTCCTGGCTGATGTTTTGGTCACTTTTGAATGCTGGCGGTGCTTTCACTCTAGTGGTAGCATGAGACAGAGTCTACAACCCACACAAGTGGCTCAGGTAGTGCAGCTCATCCAGGATGGCACATCAATGCGAGCTGTGGCAAGAAGGTTTGCTGTGTCTGTCAGCGTAGTGTCCAGAGCATGGAGGCGCTACCAGGAGACAGGCCAATACATCAGGAGACGTGGAGGAGGCCGTAGGAGGGCAACAACCCAGCAGCAGGACCGCTACCTCCGCCTTTGTGCAAGGAGGAGCAGGAGGAGCACTGCCAGAGCCCTGCAAAATGACCTCCAGCAGGCCACAAATGTGCATGTGTCTGCTCAAACGGTCAGAAACAGACTCCATGAGGGTGGTATGAGGGCTCGACATCCACAGGTGGGGGTTGTGCTTACAGCCCAACACCGTGCAGGACGTTTGGCATTTGCCAGAGAACACCAAGATTGGCAAATTCGCCACTGGCGCCCTATGCTCTTCACAGATGAAAACAGGTTCACACTGAGCACGTGACAGACGTGACAGAGTCTGGAGACGCCGTGGAGAACGTTCTGCTTCCTGCAACATCCTCCAGCATGACCGGTTTGGCGGTGGGTCAGTCATGGTGTGGGGTGGCATTTCTTTGGGGGGCTGCACAGCCCTCCGTGTGCTCGCCAGAGGTAGCCTGACTGTCATTAGGTACCGAGATGAGATCCTCAGACCCCTTGTGAGACCATATGCTGGTGTGGTTGGCCCTGGGTTCCTCCTAATGCAAGACAATGCTAGACCTCATGTGGCTGGAGTGTGTCAGCAGTTCCTGCAAGAGGAAGGCATTGATGCTATGGACTGGCCCGCCCGTTCCCCAGACCTGAATCCAATTGAGCACATCTGGGACATCATGTCTCGCTCCATCCACCAATCGCCACGTTGCACCACAGACTGTCCAGGAGTTGGCGGATGCTTTGGTCCAGGTCTGGGAGGAGATCCCTCAGGAGACCATCCGCCACCTCATCAGGAGCATGCCCAGGCGTTGTAGGGAGGTCATACAGGCACGTGGAGGCCACACACACTACTGAGCTTCATTTTGACTTGTTTTAAGGACATTATATCAAAGTTGGATCAGCATGTAGTGTGGTTTTCCACTTTAATTTTTAGTGTGACTCCAAATCCAGACCTCTTATGGGTTGATAAATTGGATTTCCATTGATTATTTTTGTGTGATTTTGTTGTCAGCACATTCAAATATGTAAAGAAAAAAGTATTTAATAAGATTATTTCTTTCATGCAGATCTAGGATGTGTTGTTTAAGTGTTCCCTTTATTTTTTGGAGCAGTGTATAATGAATCTGAATTTTCTTTTGGGGGGGCAGAAATTATTAAATATTAAAGCATTAGACCTCTCACTAAAGGCATCAGTCATACAGTGCCTTGTAAAAGTATTCATCCCACTTGTTGTTTTTCCAATTTTGTTGCATTACAACCTGTAATTTAAATGGCTTTTTATTTGAATTTCATGTAGTGGATATACACAAAATATTCCATATTGGTGAAGTGAAATGAAAAAAATTACTTGTTTCTAAAAATGTCTAAAAATAAAAAACTGAAAAGTGGTGCATGCATATGTATTCATCCCCTTTGCAATGAAGCCCCTAAATAAGATCTGGTGCAATCAATTACCTTCAGAAGTCACATAATTAGTTAAATAAAGTCCACCTGTGTGCAATTTAAGTGTCACATTATCTCAGTATATATACGCCTGTTCTGAAAGGCTCCAGAGTCTTCAACACCAATAAGCAAGGGGCACCACCAAGCAAGCGGCACCATGAAGACCAAGGCGCTCTCCAAACAGGTCAAGGACAAAGTTGTGGAGAAGTACAGATCAGGGTTGAGTTGTAAAATAATGTCAGAAACTTTGAACATCCCACGGAAAACCATTAAATCCATTATTAAAAAATGGAAAGAATATGGCACCACAACAAACCTGCCAAGAGAGGGCCACCCACCAAAACTCATGGACCAGGCAAGGAGAGCATTAATCAGAGAGGCAACAAACAGATTAAAGATAACCCTGAAGGAGCAGCAAAGCTCCACAGCAGAGATTGGAGTATCTGTCCATTGGACCACTTTAAGCCGTACACTCCACAGAGCTGGGCTTTGTGGAAGAGTGGCCAGAAAAAAAGCCATTGCTTAAAGAATAAAATAGGCAAACGCATTTGGTGTTCTCCAAAAGGCATGTGGGAGACTCCCCAAACATGGAAGAAGGTACTCTGGTCAGATGAGATTAAATTGAGTGTCATGTCCTGACCCTAGTAAGATGTCATTTCCTATAGTAGTGTAGGGCAGGGTGTGACAGGGGGTGTTTTTGGGCTGATCTATGTTTTCTAGTTCTGTTTAAATTCTAGTTTTCTATTTCTATGTTGGATTGTTTGGGGTTGATCTCTAATTGGAGGCAGCTGATCCTCATTTGCCTCTGATTAGAGATCATATTTAAGTAGGGTTTTTTCTCATTGTGGTTCGTGGGTTATTGTCTTTTGAGTAGTGTGTCGTCCTCTCTGCGTCACGGTTTGTTGTTTTCCTATTTTCCAGTTATTAGTGTATTGCATTCAGTTTCACTTTTAATAAATATGTGGAACTACGAAAACGCTGCATCTTGGTCCGCTCCTTCAAACAGCCGTGACTTTGAGCTTTTTGGACATCAAGGCAAACACTATGTCTGGTCCATCGGCAGGGACTGGGAAACTGGTCAGAATTGACGGAATGATGGATGGCGCTAAATACAGGGAAATTCTTGAGAGAAACCTGTTTCAGTCTTCAAGAGATTTGAGACTGGGACGGAGGTTCACCTTCCAGCAGGACAATGACCTAAGCATACTGCTAAAGCAACACTCGAGTGGTTTAAGAGGAAACATTTAAATGTCTTGGAATGGCCTAGTCAAAGCCGAGACCTCAATCCAATTGAGAATCTGTGGTATGACTTAAAGATTGCTGTACACCAGCGGAACCCATCCAACTTGAAGGAGCTGGAGCAGATTTGCCTTGAAGAATGGGCAAAAATCCCACTGGCTAGATGTGCCAAGTTTATGGAGACATACCGCAAGAGACTTGCAGCTGTAATTGCTGCAAAAGGTGGCTCTATAAAATATTGACTTTGGGAGGGTGAATAGTTATGCACGCTCAAGTTCTGTTTTTCTGTTTTTCTGTTTTTCTGTCCCATTTCTTGTTTCTTTTACCAAAAATATTTTGCATCTTCAAAGTGGTAGGCATGTTGTGTAAATCAAATGATACAACCCCCACCAAAATCTATTTTAATTCCAGGTTGTAAGGCAACAAAATAGGAAAAATTACAAGGGGGGTGAATACTTTCGCAAAGCCACTGTAAAAAAGTTACTTATATCCGAAATGTTTCTCTAGTAAATTAGTAAGAATGTCACACCCCGTGTTCAAGAATTGCCTTTTTCCCTTTATTCAGATTACAACTGCTCACTTTCGGTTATTTCAAAAAAAAATCTCCAACATATTGTTATTTTTTAAACAAGCCTTAGAAATTTGGTTGCAATTTCAGTTTAATCCACCTGAAAAGACATAACAAATAATACAACAAATATTGTGGTTAAACTCAAATATACTAATTGATTAAAAAAATTAAATAATTCAATGACGTTTTTAAGAAAGGTATAATTTTTGTAAATCATATCATAAATAGGACTGGTGGAGTTATGTCACACATGCAGCAACACAGACGTATGGAAATGTCTGCTCTACCCAAAATTACAACCAACTAATTGCAGCATTACCACAAAAATGGAAGAGGCATGTAGAAGGAGGGTAAAGTAAGGAACTTGTCTGTTGGCCCTGCATTAAAGACCATAATTGGTTAAAGAAAATTGTGATAAATTAAAAACATATACCAATTTCATTTAAGGACCAAAAAATGGACAGCTGTGCTGTATAAATTGCAAAATAGTTGGGAAGACATTTTCGATGTACCGATTCCATTGACATGCAAAACAATAACGGATTCAAAACTTCTAATTTTTCAATTTAAATTATTATTCAAAAATCTTGCAACCAATAGAATGTTAAATATATGGGGGATACAATCTTCTCAGCTCCACAGATTTTGCTGCGAGGTGGCAGAGTCATTAGATCATTTATTTTGGTACTGTCCATATGTAGCTCGTTTTTTGTCACAGGTCCAGGAATGGCTGAAGAATTGCAACATTTACCTGGAACTAACGCTGCAGATGGCAAAAGTGGGTGATTAGAAAAGTCATAGTCAATTAATCAATAATATAATAATTATTTTAGCAAAAAAGTTTCTTTAATTTACAATCTGTGGAAGCTATGAGAATAGGTGTGAAACATCACAGCACAGTTGAAAAATATATGGCAAATATAAATCCAATATGGATGGTGTTAAGAGACAGATGGGATTTTATTTACCTTTTATTTAACTAGGCAAGTCTGTTAAGAACAAATTCTTATTTTCAATGACAGCCTAGGAACAGTGGGTTAACTGCTTGTTCAGGGGCAGAACAACAGATTGGTACCTCAGGGATTTGAACTTGCAACCTTCGGTTACTAGTCCAACACCAACACACTAGGCTACCCTGCTGCCCCAGTTGAATGGAGTTGAATGGAGCTGAAGGGTGGGACTAATAACAACAAGATGACCAATGTAAAACATACGGGGTCTGTAAAATATAGGTTCAGAAGTTTTGTGATATAACACAGTTATGTAAAACATACGGGGTCTGTAAAATATAGGTTCAGAAGTTTTGTGATATAGCACAGTTACAAATAGAAGTCACACTGGATGGACATCAGAAATAGAGGACGGACTAAAAACAAAGAAAATATAACTATTGTAAAATAGATTGTGTCTGTAAAATGTGTATAATATGTTTAAACTGAAGGTAGAAGCCTAAGTGTTATTGTTTATTAGTTTACTCCAATTGGGGGATGGGTGGTAGTGTTTGCGGGGAGCAATAAAGGTATATTCTAAAAAATGTATGTGTGTATATGTATGAATGTTTGTGTATACATACATATATATATGTATATGGATATTTACCCCAAAAATATATGGGGGATTGGAAATGATGCAGATAATTACATTGATGGAAGCAACAATCTATCCGCAATATTAAAGCTGATCCACCCCTTAAAGAAAAGGTATTTGGTTTCAAATATACTTAACTATCAAAAGTAAATGGGAAATGTATAATTTAAAATTCCTTATATTAAGCAAACCAGACAAACATGTTCTTGTTTTTTTTTAATTGACGGATAGCCAGGGGCACACTCCAACACTCAGACATAATTTAAAAACGAAGCATTTGTGTTTAGTGAGTCTGCCAGATCAGAGGCTGTAGGGATGACCAGGTATGTTCTCATTATAAGTGAGTGAATTGGATAGTTTTCCTGTCCAAATGTAACCTGAACTTTTGGGTGTCAGTGAAAATGTATGAAGTAAAAAGTACATTATTTTATTTTGGAATGTAGTGAAGTAAAGGTAAAAGTTGGCAAAAATATAAATAGTAAAGTACATGTAATACCCTTGTTTGAACCAGGTATTGAGTTTATTTGTTATAATTAATTGGTTATATATTTAAAAGATGATTGGAAGAAATATTTATTTAATGTATAAGTGAATAGTTTGTTTTACTTTGAAGTGTACGTTTTGACCAATAAGGTCGCTTGTTAAGTTGTGGCCAATGGGAGTTGACCTGGTTAACGGGAGGCCTGGGAAAAAAAGAGAGGGAACAAGACGTTGATGAAAGGATGGACGTTTTACCTTAGGACGGTTGGTGAAGAAAAGCTATAAAAGAAGACGACAGAACTAGAACAAAACCCATACTTACTAAGACATGTTTTATTTTATAAAAGAGTTGTTATAATGTTGTTAAAACTTAGTAAAGACTGAAGCTACCGTCTTGTCGTGGAGGTATTTGCCAGCATTGAGGTTAGCCTAACATCGTGTGACACCGGGAGATAAGTGCTTGGGAAGCTTAACGAGTTCGTGTTCCCATGGGATATCGGTTACGGCTAAGCAGTACTCTCTGCATGGGTAGCTGTGCTTGCCTTGGACTTTGTGAGGAAACCTGCATGGAACTGCCATACTTCACTGAGGGAATATCTACCAAGTAGTGAGTAACCACAACGTGAGGTGCTTCAGGATATTTTTGGGTGTTGTCATTTTTTTGAGCTCCAACGCGCGCCAACGGTTTATTTAGGCAAACTTGAAATAATTTGGACACTGTGCATGACTCATTGGGGATTATTTTTTTTTTTTATTTTGATTTGTCTGAAAATGTATTTGTGTTTTAAAATGTTTTAATACACATATGGAACGTTATGTATATTGCCTTGGTGGAGTCATTGATTGTTTCAATTGAATTTAATGCATGGGATGGTTTATCCTGATTCAATAACAGAAACCTATAATCATTTCATCTGAAGTTAATACCCTATTGTCATAACCCTAGATAGTTTACAATAGGAATTCTTATTGGAGATGTCCTTCTCACCTAACATCCCATGCTGCTGAGATACTCTGCATAAGTTAATATTGTGAGAGTCTTTCGAGCCTGGTGAGAGGGTTACATACAGATACCCCCCAAAAATGACTTAATTAGTACTCTGAAATATTTTAAATAAGTACTATAAACCACTGTCAGAGTGGACAGGCTGTTCTCATTCTGCCCCCAGGATTCTGCCCCCAGGAAGAGAGAGAGACAAATTTTCTGTGAAACTGTGACAGATATTTTGATGTAAGAAATACATTATTTCCCACAATTACACAACAATACGAAGAATTAGAAAATTTAAACGATGAAGACAAACTTAAATACATAATTGGGGAAAAAAACTAAATGCTGTGTTTTTAGCAGCCAAATTTGTGGCCTCCTGCCACAACTTGAGGGACAGACAGTGAGAAGTATAGCGTAATTATTCATATTTGCTTATTCTTTATTATTATTTGTTATAAATGCTGTTAATATGAATATCAGTATCATCATTATTGCTTAATTACAATTTGTCTAGTATTTTCCGGGCTTTAACCATCAGAGATTACCACCATGACTTCCTGCTATGAGTCTATTACAGAGTCCGGTTTTTATGATTGAGTTTGATGGTTTGATTATGTGATTTGCACAAATAACAGATAAGTGAGGACTGCTAAATGAGGACATGATTTTTGAAAGCAGTATGTTTGTCTCTATGTTTTACACTCTGTTTTACAATCGTCTTGTTGGCAGTGCCACAGACACGCACACACACTGGGATGTTATCTGTGTGTTTTAGGGTAATCTCTTGTCTCTACAGAACGGAGTAGTGGAGTGTCGCAGGATATTCTGTCCCCCCGCCAACTGCTCAGAGGACTCTCTCTCCGTGCATGTGGAGGGCACCTGCTGCAAGAAATGCCGACGTGAGTACTGTCATCCATCCTTGACCACAGAGTGAGGAGACAATGTGCTGGAGGACGGCGCTCACATGGGTCTAGAACCAGGCTGTGTATCGTCTGAGAATAGGGACAGTGTATCCAGTGGAGTTATTGTTTTAGAGTGTGGCACACCTTAAGAAAAAAAAGGATTTGATTTGTTCCTAAAGGGATACAAACGCTTGTAACGGGGTGGTGCACTGTATGGTACTTCCTTTGTACCTTTAGTTATAGGTACTGTCGTGTCTTTGCTATGCCGGATTAAGTGATATGACATGCTATTCTATAAAATCATTTCTCTGTAATTAATATTACCTAATAAAACTAATTATGTCAATTTAATTAACTAGAAAGTCGGGGCACCACAAAATAATGTTTATAGAGCCGTTATCTTCCGAATAAACTCTTAAAGACCTGGTAATATTTTACATCAATAGCAGTCAATTATTAATCGTCACCTTATTCAGTCTCATCTGAATGTCGTAGAATTATTGGTTACCTTCACGAACCCTGGCTAACAAGTTGAATCAGCAATACAAAATTTGGTTTAATTATTTATTTACTAAATACCTAAATAATCACACAAAATTACATATACAGAGGATGGATCATATATTGATTACTAATTATGTCATACATGAAAACATCCCTAGATGACAGAACCAATATGACGGCTGGTTACACAAAGAAAGGGGTTTGGGTTTGAATGAAAGCGCGGGAAGACTGAGGAACAAAAGTTGTGGGTCTCTATCGGACCCAATGCAGCTATGCTATCGTAAATACAGGTTCTTCTGCATTCTAAATAACCGCCCATTTGGAAAAGGGAAATGCAAGAAATATTTACTCTGAGCTGTGCTTCGATAGGTTGGTCATAGATGGTAGGCCGTGTTGTCCAGCAGGGATCTCTTGTCCTCTGAAGAATGTCTGGTGGTAGAGTGGATACGTTGTAGTACCGTCATCGTGTGGTATAATAGATACTTTGTCTGTCCTTTCCTAGTCCACGTTTACAGCTGCTGCTGCTAACTCAATGGCTAGGAGGTATCACTTCTCTAGTGAATAAGAGTTCAAAGTTCATACCAAGTTGTCATACTTTAGGCTCATGCTATATTCTGGCTGGTATAGTCAAAATTCATCCTTCCAACGTGTCGATCGTCACCTCCACGTTGAAATGTGCCCTTTTTAACGTATGGACAGCAGTTTTCACGTCACCGGAAACATGATGCTAATTTTGTTAGGTTATTGTTGTTCAACCATTCGCAACCAGAGCTCACGCTGAGGTTGGCTTAGTTCTGTAGTTGATATTAGCCATTTTTAACGTATGGACAGCAGTCCTCACGTCCTCGGGAACAGAAATGTTACATTTTTGTAAAGGGGCTTATGTAGTAGGGAAGAGAAGGGCGTGTTTCATAGTTCACAACCAATGTCTGTGCACTTGGGCGGGGCCACTGAGTGAGCCAAGTTTTTACTTTATGAAAACAATTCTCTCATTTAGAAGCTAAAATTACATTTCATCTGTTCACAAGTAGTTTCATATTTAAACGTTTAAATTGCACAACAATTCCATGTGAATCTGATAACTAGAATGTGTAGACTTTCCAAGCTACAGTTTATGTCATCGTATCATCAATAATAATGTCTCAGATGACAACTGATCTGACATCATATTCTTTAAGTACCAATGCATATTTTCAACTGGTTGGATTACCGAAATATGGTCCTGTTTATCACCCTTTAGATGTTACCAGACTCTCTATTTCAACAAAGGGCTTTCCAAAAGTCACTCTGTAGAGTTGAGAGAGAGGAAAGGGGAAAGGTATTTATGGGGGTAATAAACCTCACCAACAGGCCAACGTCATGACAGTACAGTGCCTTCAGAAAGTATTCATATCCCTTGACTTATTTCACATTTTGTTGTGTTACAGCCTGAATTCAAAATTGATTAAATTGATGTTTTGTCTACACCTATCTACACACAATACCCCATAATGACCAAGTGAAAACATGTTTTTAGAACTTTTTGCAAACTTATTGAAAATGAAATACAGAAATATCTCATTTATAACCCTGAGTCAAGACATGTTAGAATCACCTTTGGCAGCGATTACAGCTGTGAGTTTTTCTGGGTAAGTCTCCAAGAGCTTTGCACACCTGGATTGTATAATAAACTCAGCAAAAAAAGAAACGTCCCATTTTCAGGACCCTGTCTTTCAAAGATAAGTCGTAAAAATCCAGATATCTTCATTCTAAAGTTAAACACTGTTTCCCATGCTTGTTCAATGAACCATAAACAATTGATGAACATGCACCTGTAGAATGGTCATTAAGTCACTAACAGCTTACAGACGGTAGGCAATTAAGGTCACAGTTATGAAAACTTAGGACACTAAAGAGGCCTTTCTGCTGACTCTGAAAAACATCAAAAGAAATATGCCCAGGGGCCCTGCTCATCTGCGTGAACGTGCCTTAGGCATGCTGCAAGGAGGCATGAGGACTGCAGATGTGGCCAGGGCAATAAATTGCAATGTCCGTACTGTGAGACGCCTAAGACAGCGCTACAGGGAGACAGGGCGGATGGCTGATCGTCCTCGCATTGGCAAACCACGTGTAACAACACCTGCACAGGATCGGTACATCCGAACATCACACCTGCGGAACAGGTACAGGATGACAACAACAACTGCCCGAGTTACACCAGGAAAGCACGATCCCTCCATCACTGCTCAGACTGTCCCCAATAGGCTGAGAGAGGCTAGACTGAGGGCTTGTAGGGCTGGTCTTCACCAGACATCACCGGCAACAACATCACCTATGAGCACAAACCCACCGTCGCTGGACCAGACAGGACTGGCAAACAGTGCTCTTTACTGACGAGTTGCGGTTTTGTCTCACCAGGGGTGATGGTCGGATTCGCGTTTATCGTCGATGGAATGAGCGTTACACCGAGGCCTATACTCTGGAGCGGGATTGATTTGGAGGTGGAGGGTCAGTCATGGTCTGGGGCGGTGTGTCACAGTATCATCGGACTGAGCTTGTTGCCATTACAGGTAATCTCAACACTGTGTGTTACAGGGAGACATCCTCATGTGGTACCTCATGTGGTCCCCTTCCTGCAGGCTCATCCTGACATGACCCTCCAGCATGACAATGCCACCAGCCATACTGCTCATTCTGTGTGTGATTTCCTGCAAGACAGGAATGTCAGTGTTGTGCCATGGCCAGCAAAGAGCCCAGATCTCAATCCCATTGAGCACGTCTGGGACCTGTTGGATCGGAGGGTGAGGGCTAGAGCCATTCCCCCCAGAAATGTCCGGGAACTGGCAGGTGCCTTGGTTGAAGAGTGGGGTAAAATCTCACAGCAAGAACTGGCAAATCTGGTGCAGTCCATGAGGAGGAGATGCACTGCAGTACTTAATGCAGCCGGTAGCCACACCAGATACTGACTGTTACTTTAGATTTTGACTCCCCTTTGTTCAGGGACACATTATTCAATTTCTGTTAGTCACATGTCACATGTCTCAGTTGTTGAATCTTGTTATGTTCATACAAATATTTACACATGTTAAGTTTGCTGAAAATAAATGCAGTTTGCTGAGTTTATTTGTACATTCATCTTTTAAAAAATTATTGGTTGTTGATCCTTGCTAAACAGCCATTTGCAAGTTTTGCCATAGATTTTCAAGACGATTTTAGTCAAACCTGTAACTAGGCCACTCAGAAACATTCAATGCCATCTTGGTAAGCAGCTCCAGTGCCTTCACACCCCTTAACTTTTTCCACATTTCCACTTCACACTGAGATTTTGTGTCACTGATCTACACACAATACCCCATAACATCAAGGTGGAATTTTTTTGATACATTTAAAGCTGAAATGTCTTGAGTCAATAAGTATTCAACCCCTTTGTTATGGCAAGCCTAAGTAAGTTAAGGAATAAAAATGTGCTTAACAAATCACATAAGTTGCATGGACTAATTTGGTTCTCAATAATAGTGGTTAACATGATTTTATAATGGCTACACTATCTCTGTACCCCACACATACAATTATCTGCAAGGTCCCTCAATCGAGTAGTGAATTTCAAGCACAGATTCAACCACAAAAAACAGGGAGGTTTTTCAATGCCTCAAAAAGAAAGTCACAGATTGGTAGATGTGTAAAACATTAAAAAGGCAGAACACTGAATATCCATTTGAGCATGGTGAAGTTATTAATTTCACTTTGGATGGTGTGTCAATACACCCAGTCACTTCCTTACTCAGTTGCTGGAGAGGAAGGAAACTGCTCAGAGATTCCATGAGGCCATTGGTGATTTTGCAACATTTACAGTGTTCAATGGTTGTGTTATGAGAAAACTGAGCATTATAGTTACTCCACAATACTAACCTAAATGACAGAGTGAAAAGACGAAAGCTTGTACAGAATCAAAATATAAACAAGGCACTTAAAGATGCACTATGCAGAAATCGCTACGCCATCTCCTGGTTGCTAAAATTCTAATAGTTCTCCTAATTTCAATTTATGTGACTAAAGAAGGAAGTATAGTGTAGAGAATCATTGTACCATCTAAACTGCTGGGAAATATATTTTCCATAACCAAAAATATTGTATTTTCAGCTGTTTGTAGTTGGTGTAAAAAAAACAAAGTAAAAACGGGAAACAGAAATAGTGCAAATAGAACAGACTATTCTTACACTTGCTTTCAATGTAACTCACATTTCTATGTGAATTTTGTCAGGTCGCCCAAAAAGTTACATATTGCAGCTTTAAGTAATACTGCAAAAAATGTGTCAAACTTTTGTCCTGAATACAAAGCGTTATATTTGGGGCAAATCCAACACAACACATCTCTGAGTACCATTCTTCACATGTTGGTTGTAGCTGCATCATGTTATGGGTGTGCTTGTCATCGCAAGAACTACAGAGTTTTTTTTAAATCAAAATAAACGGAATACAGCTATAAGCACAAGCAAAATCCTAGAGACAAACCTGGTTCTGTCTGCTTTCCAACAGACACTGGGAGAAGAATTAACTTTTTGGCAGGACAAGTCCAAATCTACATTGCAGTTGCTTACCAAGACGACAATGAATGTTCCCGAGTGGCCTACAGTTTTGACTTAAATCGGTTTGAAAATCTATAGGATGACTTAAATGGCTGTCTAGCAATGATCAAAAATTAAATGACAGAGCTTGAATAATTTAAAAAAGAATAATGGGCATATATTGTACAATCCAGGCGTGCAAAGCTCTTATGGCCCTATCCCGACTTCAGAATTTATGCCTTTCCTACACACACCTTTCCTACGCACTTCTCAGTATTTGGTATACAGACTTTCCTAATTAATTTGCGTAATGCACTCTGCAGGTGTGGCTAGCTTGCACGCTCTGAATAAATTTATTTCAACTGCTGAAAACCCTCCCACTTGTTGGCCAACAGATTTTCTCATGTTTTTTTCATTCAATAGGGTTTTCAGTACATTTATCTTAAGGCATCCCTTTAAATATGGTGCACCTTTGATTAGAATTTTGGTGACAAACTCAAATCAAATGTTATTGGTCACATACAAATGGTTAGCAGATGTTATTGTGAGTGTAGCGAAATGCTTATGCTTCTAGATATGACAGTGCAGCGGTATATAACAGGTAATATCAAACAAGTCCACAACATCTAACAAATTTCCCAAAAATACCTAATGCACACAATCTAGTAAAGGAATGGGATAAGAATATATAAGTGTAAAATATATGGATGAGCAGTGACAGAGAGGCTGGACTGCAATAGATAGTGAAGGATACAGTACACATTATATCCAGTTAAAGTCAGAGGTTTACATACACCTTAGCCAAATACATTTAAACTCAGTTTTTCACAATTCCTGACATTGATTCCTAGTAAAAATTGCCTGCCTTAGGTCAGTTAGGATTACCACATTATTTTAAGACTGTGAAATGTCAGAACAATAGTAGAGAATGATTTATTTCTGCTTTTATTTCTTTTAACACATTCCCAGTGGGTCAGAAGTTTACATACACTCAAATAGTATTTGGTAGCATTGCCTTTAAATTGTTTAACTTGGGTCAAACGTTTCGGGTAGCCTTCCACAAGCTTCCCACAATAAGTTGGGTGAATTTTGGCACATTCCTCCTGACAGAGCTGGTGTAACTGAGTCAGTTTGAAGGCCTCCTTGCTCGCACAGGCTTTTTCAGTTCTGCCCACAAATATTCTATGGGATTGAGGTCAGGGCTTTGTGATGGCCACTCCAATACCTTGACTTTGTTGTCATTAAGCCATTTTGCCACAACTTTGGAAGTATGCTTGGGGTATGCTTGGGGTCATTGTCTATCTGGAAGACCCATTTGCGACCAAGCTTTAACATCCTGACTGATGTCTTGAGATGTTGTTCCAATATATCCACGTAATGTTCCTGCCTCATGATGCCATCTTTTTTGTGAAGTGCACTAGTCCCTCCTGCAGCAAAGCACCCCCACTACATGATGCTGCCACCCCCATGCTTCACGGTTGGGATGGTGTTCTTCGGCTTGCAAGCCTCCCCCTTTTTCCTCCAAACATAACGATGGTCATTATGACCAAACAGTTCTATTTTTGTTTCATCAGACCAGAGAACATTTCTCCAAAAAGTACAATCTTTGTCCCCATGTGCAGTTGCAAACCATAGTCTGGCTTTTTTTAATGATGGTTTTGGAGCAGTGTCTTCGTCCTTGCTGAGCGGCCTTTCAGGTTATGTCGATGTAGGACTCGTTTTACTGTGCATATATATATACTTTTGTACCTGTTTCCAACAGCATCTTTACAAGGTTCTTTGCTGTTCTGGAATTGATTTGCACTTTTCGCACCAACGTATGTTTATCTCTTGGAGACAGAACGCGTCTCCTTCCTGAGCGATATGACGGCTGTGTGGTCCCATGGTGTTTATACCTGCGTACTATTGTTTGTACAGATGAACGTGGTACCTTCAGGCATTTGGGAAATGCTCCCGAGGAACCAGACTAGTGGAGGTACACAATTGTTTTTCTCAAGTTTTGGCTGATTTCTTTTGATATTCCCATGATGTCAAGCAAAGAGGCACTGTTTTAAGGTAGGCCTTGAAATACATCCACAGGTACACCTCCAATTGACTCAAATGATGTCAATTAGCCTATTAGAAGCTTCTACAGCTAGGACATCATTTTCTTGAATTTTCCAAGCTGTTTAAAGGCACAGTCAATTTAGTGTATGTAAATTTCTGACCCACTGGAATTGTGATACAGTGAATTATAAGTTAAATAATCTGTATGTTAACAAGTGTTGGAAAAATTACTTGTGTCATGCACAAAGTAGATGTTCTAACCGACTTGCCAAAACTATAGTTTGTTAACAAGAAATGTGTGGAGGGGTTGAAAAACGAGTTTTAATGACTCCAACGTAAGTGTATATAAACTTCCGACTTCAACTGTACATATGAGAAACGTAATGCGAGATATGTAAACATTCTTAAAGTGCCATTATTAAAGTGACTAGTGTTCTATTTATTAACCTCTATAGGGGGTGTGGGACGGTAGCGTCCCACCTGGCCAACATCCAGTGAAATTGCAGAGCGCGAAATTCAAAAATACTAAATTCAAATATTTAACATTCTTGAAAGTATATGTTATACATCAAAATAAAGCTTACCTTCTTGTTAATCCAGCCGTCGTGTCAGATTTCAAAAAGGCTTTACAGCGAAAGCAAACCATGCGATTATCTGAGGACAGCGCTCAGCACGCAAAACATTACGTACAGTTACCAGCCTAGTAGATTAGTCACAAAAGTCAGAAAAGCAATAATATTAATCACTTACCTTTGATCTTCGTATGGTTGCACTCACAAGACTCCATGTTACACAATAAATGTTTGTTTTGTTCGATAAAGTCCCTCTTTATATCCAAAAACCTCAATTTTGTTGCCGCGTTTTGTTCAGTAATCCAATGGCTCAAATGCGGTCACAAGAGGCAGACAAAAATTCCAAATAGTATCCGTAAAGTTTGTAGAAACATGTTAAACGATGTTTATAATCAATCCTCAGGTTGTTTTTAGCCTAAATAATCAATAATATTTCAACTGGACAAAAGCTTTGTCAATATAAAAAGGAAACAAGAAAGGCGTGCTCTCGGTCGTGCGCAGTAACCAGCTCTGAGGACATCCCAGTGTCCTCTTCCTCATTTTTCAGAATAAAAGCCTGAAACAATGTCTAAAGACTGTTCACAACTAGTGGAAGCCATAGGGAACGGAATCTGGGTCCTATCCCTTTAAATGGTGGATAGGCTTTCATTGGAAAAACAGCCAGTTCAAAGTAATGGCACTTCCTGGATGGATTTTCCTCAGGTTTTCACCTGCCATTTCAGTTCTGTTATACTCACAGACATTATTTGAACAGTTTTAGAAACTTTAGTGTTTTCTATCCAAATCTACCAATTATATGCATATCCTAGCTTCTGGGCCTGAGTAGCAGGCAGTTTACTTTGGGCACACTTTTCATCCGGAGGTGAAAATAGTGCCCCCTACCCTAATGAAGTTAAAGTGGCCAATGATATCAAGTCTGTCAGTAGGCAGCCGCCTCTCTGTGCTATTGGTGGCTGTTTAACAATCTGATGGCCATGAGATTGAAGCTGTTTTTCAATCTCTGTCCCAGCTTTGATGCACCTGTACTGACCTCGCCTTCTGGATGGAAGCGGGGTGAACAGGCAGTGGCTCGGGTGGTTATTGTCCTTGATGATATTTTTTGCCTTCCTGTAAAATCGGATGTTGTAGGTGTCCTGGAGGGCAGGTAGTTTGCCCCCGGTGATGCGTTGTGCAGACCGCACCACAGTCTGGAGAGCCTTGCATTTGTGGTCGGTGCAGTTGCCGTACCAGGCGGTGATACAGCCTGACAGGATCTCTCGATTGTGCATCTGTAAAAGTTTGTGAGTGTTTTTGGTGACAAGCCAAATTTTTTCAGCCTCCTGAAGAGGCACTGTTGCGCATTCCTCACCACGCTGTCTGTGTGGGTGGACCATTTTAGTTTCTGTGATGTGTACGCCGAGGAACTTAAGACTTTCCACCTTCTCCACTACTGTCCCGTCGATGTGGATGGGGGGGTGCTCCCTCTGCTGTTTCCTGAAGTCCACAGTCATCTCCTTTGATTTGTTGACGTTGAGTGTGAGGTTATTTTCCTGAAATCCTGAAATCCTGCATCACACGCAAGGTCCCTCTGCTCAAGAAAGCACATATATATGCCCGTCTGAAGTTTGCCAATGAACATCTGAATGATTCAGAGGACAACTGGGTGAAAGTGTTGTGGTCAGATGAGACCAAAATGGAGCCCTTTGGCATCAACTCAACTCGACGTGTTTGGAGGAGGAGGAATGCTGCCTATGACCCCAAGAATACCATCCCCACCGTCAAACATGGAGGTGGAAACATTATGCTTTGGGGGTGTTTTTCTGCTAAGGGGGCAGGACAACTTCACAGCATCAAAGGGACGATGGACGGGGCCATGCACCGTCAAATCTTTGGTGAGAACCTCCTTCCCTCAGCCAGGGCATTGAAAATGGGTCATGGATGGCGATTCCAGCATGACAATGATCCAAAACACACGGCCGAGGCAACAAAGGAGTGGCTCAAGAAGAAGCACATTAAGGTCCTGGAGTGGCCTAGCCAGTCTCCAGACCTTAATCCCATAGAAAATCTGTGAAGGGAGCTGAAGGTTCGAGTTGCCAAGCGTCAGCCTCGAAACCTTAATGACTTGGAGAAGATCTGCAAAGAGGAGTGGGACAAAATCCCTCCTGAGATGTGTGCAAACCTGGTGGCCAACTACAAGAAACGTCTGACCTCTGATTGCCAACAAGGGTTTTGCCACCAAGTACTAAGTCATGTTTTGCAGAGGGGTCAAATACTTATTTCCCTCATTAAAATGTAAATCAATTTAAAAAAAATTTGACATGCATTTTTTTCTGGATTATTTTGTTGTTATTCTGTCTCTCACTGTTCAAATAAACCTACCATTAAAATTATAGACTGATCATTTCTTTGTCAGTGGGCAAACGTACAAAATCAGCAGGGGATCAAATACTTTTTTCCCTCACTGTAGTTAAAGTGACTATGCATATATGATAAACAGAGAGTAGCAGCAGAGTAAAAGAGGGGTTGGGGGCACACAATGCAAATAGTCCGGGTAGCAATTTGATTACCTGTTCAGGAGTCTATGACTGGGGTGGCTGGGGTCTTTGACAATTTTTAGGGCCTTCCTCTGACACCGCCTGGTGTAGAGGTCCTGGATGGCAGGCAGCTTAGCCCCAGTGATGTACTGGGCCAGACGCACTACCCTCTGTAGTGCCTTGCGGTCGGAGGCCGAGCAATTGCTGTACCAGGCAGTGATGCAACCGGTCAGGATGCTCTCGATGTTGCAGCTGTGGAACCTTTTGAGGATCTCAGGACCCATGCCAAATCTTTTTAGTTTCCTGAGGGGGAATAGGCTTTGTCGTGCCCTCTTCACGACTGTCTTGGTGTGTTTGGACCATTGTAGTTTGTTGTTGATGTGGACACCAAGGAACATGAAGCTCTCAACCTGCTCCACTACAGCCCCGTCGATGAGAATGAGGGCATGCTTGGTCCTCCTTTTTCTGTAGTCCACAATCATCTCCTTAGTCTTGGTTACTTTGAGGGATAGGTTGTTATAATGGCACCACCCGGCCAGGTCTCTCACCTCCTCCCTATAGGCTGTCTCGTCATTGTCGATGATCAGGCCTTAGTTTAGTGATGAGCTTTGAGGGTACTAGGGTATTTGAATGCTGAGCTGTAGTCAATGAATAGCATTCTCACATAGGTGTTCCTTTTGTCCACGTGTGAAAGGGCAGTGTGGAGTGCATTAGAGATTGCATCATCTGTGGATCTGTTTGGGTGGTATGCAAATTGGAGTGAGTCTAGGGTTTCTGGGATAATGGTGTTGATGTGAGTCATTACCAGCCTTTCAAAGCACTTCATGGCTATGGATGTGAGTGCTACGGGTCTGTAGTCATTTAGGCAGGTTGCCTTTGTGTTCTTGGGCACAGGGACTATGGTGTTTGATGGTGTTTGATGGTTCGTTGCAGGGCATAGCAGGATTTCTTGTAAACTTCCGGGTTAGAGTCCCACCCCTTGAAAGCGGCAGCTCTACCCTTTGGCTCAGTGCGATTGTTGCCTGTAATCCATGGCTTCTGGTTGGGGTGTGTACATACAGTCGCTGTGGGGACAACGTCCTCGATGCCATTGGAAGAATCCCAAAACATGTTCCGGTCTGTGAAGCATCTGCTTCATCTGACCACTTTTTTTATAGACCGAGTCACTGGTGCTTTCTGCTTTAATTTTAGCTTGTAAGCAGGAATCAGGAGGACAGAGTTGTGGTCGGATTTACCAAATGGAAGGCGAGGGAGAGCTTTGTGTGCGTCTCTGTGTCTGGACTACAGGTGATCTAGGATTTTTTTTCCCTCTGGTTGCACATTTAACATGTTGATAGAAATTTGGTAGAACTGATTTAAGTTTCCCTGCATTAAAGTCTCCGGCCACTAGGAGCGCCGCCTATGGGTGAGTGGTTTCCTGTTTGCTTATTTCCTTATACAGCTGACTGAGTGCGGTTTTAGTGCCAGCATCTGTCTGTGGTGGTATATAAACAGCCACGAAAAGTATAGCTTAAAACTATCTTGGCAAGTAGTGTGGTCTGCAATTTATCACAGTATACTCTACTTCAGGAGAGCAAAATCTAGAGACTTCCTTAGATTTTGTGCACCAGCTGTTCGATGCTAATGCAGTACACCACAGAATGTTTTTGTGCTGGTCAAGGGCAGTCAGGTCTGGAGTGAACCAAGGGCTATATCTGTTCCTGGTTCTAAATTTTTTGAATGGGGAATGCCTTTTTAAGATGGTGAAGAAAGCACTTTTAAAGAATAACCAGGCATCCTCTATTGACGGAATGAGGTCAATATCCTTCCAGGATACCCGGGCCAGGTCTATTAGAAAGGCCTGCTCGCTGAAGTGTTTTAGGGAGCGTTTGACAGTGATGAGGGGTGGTCGTTTGACCGCAGACCCATTATGGATGCAGGCAATGAGGCAGTGATCGCTGAGATCCTGGTTGAAGACAGCGGAGGTGTATTTGGAGGACAGGTTGGTTAGGATGATATCTATGAGGGTTCCTTGATCATTTGTGTGAGATTGAGGGCATCTAGCTTAGATTGTAGGATGGCCGGGGTGAAAAGCATTTCCTAGTTTAGGTCCCCTAACATTACGAACTCTGAAGATAGATGGGGGGCAATCAATTCACATATGGTGTCTAGGGCACAGCTGGGGGCAGAAGGTGGTCTATTGCAAGCGGCAAGTGGCAGCGGCAGCGGTGTTTCTGGAAAGGTGGATTTTTAAAAGTAGAAGATCAAATTGTTTGGGCACAAACATGGATAGTAAGACAGAACTCTGCAGGCTATCTCTGCAGTAGATTGCAACTCTTCCCACTTTGGCAGTTCTATCTTGTCGGAAAATGTTATAGTTAGGATGGAAATTTCAGGGTTTTTGGTGGTCTTCCTAAGCCAGGATTCAGACATAGCTAAGACATCTGGGTTGGCAGAGTATGCTGAAGCGGTGAATAAAACAAACTTCAGGAGGAGGCTTCTAATGTTAACTTCTATGGGCTACGTGGGACGCTAGCGTGAAATGTCAGGGCGGCAAATTCAAAAACAACAAAATGTCATAATTCAACTTTCTCAAACATACAACTATTTTACACCATTTTAAAGATACACTTCTCCTTGATGTAACCACATTGTCCGATTTCAAAAAGGCTTTACAGCAAAAGCAAAACATTACATTATGTTAGGAGAGTACATAGACAAAAATAATCACACAGCCATTTTCCAAGCAAGGACATGTGTCAATAAAACCCAAAACACAGCTAAATGAAGCACTAACCTTTGACGATCTTCATCAGATGACACTCCTAGAACATTATGTTACACAATACATGTATGTTTTGTTCGATAAAGTTCATATTTCTATCCAAAAACAGCATTTTACATTGGCGCGTGATGTTCAGAAAATGTATTCCCACCAAAACGTCCGGTGAATGTGCACATCAATTTACAAAAATACTCATCATAAACGTTGACAAAATATATAACAATTATTTAAAGAATTATAGATAGACTACTCCTGGATGCAACCGCTGTGTCAGATTTTAAAATAGCTTTACGGAGAAAGCACATTTTTCAATATTCTGAGTACATAGCTCAGCCATCACAGCAAGCTATACAGACACCCGCCAAGTTCGGGCCCACCTAAACTCAGAATTAGTATTAGAAATATTCTCTTACCTTTGCTGATCTTCATCAGAATGCACTCCCAGGACTGCTACTTCCACAAGAAATGTTGTTTTTGTTCGAAATAATCCATATTTATGTCCAAATACCTCTGTTTTGTTTGTGCGTTCAGAGCACTATCCAAAGGCATAACGCGTGAGTGCGGTACCAGAGACGAAAAGTCAAAATGTTCCATTACCGTACTTGTCAAACGCTGTTTAAAATCAATCTTTATGGTATTTTTAACGTAAAATTGCGATAATATTCCAACCGGACAATAGCGTATTCATTCACGGAGAAAAAGAAGGAACAGCGCACTCGCGGGATCGAGCATATCCAATCCCTTTGTTGCCAGGCAGTCCACTCAGTAACTGAGCTCCTATTATCTGCCCAGTGACAGGAGAATGCTCAAACAACTTTCTGAAGGCTGTTGACAGCCAATGGAAACCTTAGGAAGTGCAACGTAACCCCACAGATACTGTAGTTTCGGAAGGGACTAGAAAGAACTACAATTCTCAGATCCTCCACTTCCTGGTTGACTTTTTCCTCAGGTTTTTGCCTGCCATATGAGTTCTGTTATACTCGCAGACACCATTCAAACAGTTTTAGAAACTTCAGAGTGTTTTCTATCCAAATCTACTAATATTATGCATATTCACGTTTCTGGGCCAGAGTAGTAACCTGTTTAAATTGGGTACGTTTTTCATCCGGCTGTGAAAATACTGCCCCCTAGCCCAGACAGGTTAACATGCATGAAACCAAGGCTTTTATGGTTACAGAAGTCAACAATTGAGAGCACCTGGGTATTGGGAGTGGAGCTAGGCACTCAGGGCCTGGATTAACCTCTACATCACCAGAGGAGGAGAAGGATAAGGGTACGGCTAAATAACTGGTTGTCTAGTACATTTGGAACAGAGAGTAAAAGGAGCAGGTTTCTGGGCACGGTAGAATACATTCAAGACATAATGTACCGACAAAGGTATGGTAGGATGTGAATATAGTGGAGGTAAACCTATGCATTGCGTCACGATGAGCGAGATATTGTCTCTAGAAACATAATTTAAACCAGTTGAGGTCACCACATGTGTTGGAGGTGGAGCTAAAGGGTTAGCTAAGGTGTATTGAGAAGGGCTAGAGGCTCTACATTGAAATAAGGCAATAATCACTGACCAAAACAGCAATGGACCAGGCATATTGACATTAGGGAGAGGCATGCGTAGCCGAGTGTTCATAGGGGTCCAGTGAGTAGCTCGGCGGGCCGGAGACGCGCCGATTCAGACAGCTAGCAGGCTGCTGCTAGCAAGCTAGCAGATGGGCCTTAGAGGGACGTCGCAACGGAAGAAGTCTGTTGTAGCCCCCTCATGCTGTTATGTCGGCAGACTAGTCGTGATGGATCAGCAGGGCTCCATGTGGTAAAAGGGTCCAGGCCAATTGTCAAAATAGGTATAGTGGCCAAAGAATTTGTCCGAAGGGCCTCTTCAGCTAACAGTCCGATATGCTCTAGACAGCTAGCAGGCTAGCAGATGGATATTCAGGGGATGTCACGAGGGAGGAGCCAGTTGAAAAAAACCCTTGTGCAGATTACGTCGGTAGTCCAGTCGTGATGGAATCGGCGGGGCTCCATGTCGGCAGTAGAAGGTGTCCAGGCCAATTGGCAAAATAGGTATTGTAGCCCAAGGAGTGGCTGATTAAGCCCAAGGAGTTATTAATTGCACCATCCACAGTGTAATTAATAAATTCACCATGCTTAAAGGGATATATTTAGTGTCTGCTATTTTTATTTCTAATCATCTACCCCATAGGTGCCTTTCTTTGGGCTCCCGAGTGGCGCAGCGGACTAAGACTCTACAGACATCCTAGTTCAAATCCAGGCTATATCACAACCGGCTGTGATTAGGAGTCCCATAGGGTGGCGCACAATTGGCCCAGTGTCGTCTGGGTTTGGCCAGTGTAGGCCGTCATTGTAAATAAGAATTTGTTCTAAACTGGCTTGCCTAGTTAAATAAAGGTTCACTTTTTTTTTAAATTACAAAAATAATAAATAAATAAATAGTGAGGAATTGGAAAACACTCCTTGTTTTTGTGATTGAAATTCACTGCTCGACTGAGAGACCTTGCAGATAATTGCATGTTATTGCACACAGAGTGAATCCATGGAACTTATTATGTGACTTGTTAAGCACATTCTTACTTCTGATTTTATTTTTTACATAATTATATTTTGACATACTGGCGGCCATTGACACAAAATCTCAGTTTAATCAATTTTAAATTCAGGCTGTAAAACAGCACAATGTGGGAAAACTCAAGCGGTATGAATACTTTCTGATGGCACTACTGTCACGAGCGGAATGAACAGTTTAACCTCTACGGGCCACGGGGGCAGTATTGAGAATTTAGAAAAAAATATGTGCCCATTTTTAACTGCCTCCTACACCAACTCAGAAGCTAGGATATGCATATTATTAACACATTCGGATAGAAAACACTCTGAATTTTCTAAAACAGTTTGAATGGTGTCTGTAAGTATAACAAAACTCATATTGCAGGCAGAAACCTGAGAAAAATAGATAAAAAAAAATGAGAATTTTGTGGCTGTACTATTTAGTGTCATTGTTTTAAAGATACCACAGTGAGAAAGGATTCAGTTCGCAACTCCTACTGCTTCCACTAGATGTCAACGATCTTTAGAAAGTTGTTTGAAGCATCTGTGATAAATACACACCGAATTAGAAAGCTTACAAGTTGACACGTCATCACTTCATTTTTTGCGCCTGCGCATGAATCTGAGAAGAGTGCCTTTGTCATTATCGTTTATTCTAGACACTTGATAGGTTGTGTGAAAATATTACTGATGTTTACTGATGTTTCACGTTAAAAATGGAACAAAAGATTAGTGCTAAACAACGTTTGACATGTTTAAACAAACGTAAATAGATTATTTACTAGGTTTTCTTTAGTTTTTCGACGTGACTTTACACTGCCCACCTCATTTTGTGGGAGCCTACTGAACGCTAACTATTTGGACATAAATTATGAACTTTGTCAAAAGAAACCACATTTGTTCTGGACCTGGGATCTCTGGCAGCGCCTTCTGATGGAGATAATCAAAGGTAAGGGGATATTTAGAATGTTATTATCGATATTAGATGATGCTAATGCTAACGGTATAGCTTAGCTTAGCTTAGCATATAGCTTATTGTTGTTAGCATAGTACCCAGTTTATACAAAATGTGATTTCCCAGTAAAGTTATTTTGAGATCTGGCCCTTCGGTAGCAATTACGAGATGATAATATATTATTCTTTGAATGACAATATTATAATTTACCAATGTTTTCGAATAGTAATTCCGTGATTTGTAATGCTGGATTCACTGGGTGCATTCGAGCCGAAAAAAATTCTGAATTTCACCGCGACTGTAAATGCTGTTTTTGGATATAAATATGAACTTGATGGAACTAAAAATGCATGTATTGTATAACATAATGTCCTATGAGTGTCATCTGATGCAGATTGTCAAAGGTAAGTGCATAATTCTAGCTAGTTTTCTGTCTGTTGATGCCCTTCTTTGAATTGGCTAAACATTACACGCAGCTATTGTCAATGTACTCTCCTCACATAACCTAACTTTATGCATTCTCCGTAATGCCTCTGAAAATCGGACAGCGTGGTTAGATTTAGGAGATATATCTTTCAAATGGAGGAAAATAGTTGATTATTTGATTTTTTGAAATGATTACTCTTGCAGTTTTGAATTCCCCGCCATGGTCACATGACAATGAATCCCAATACCGGGATAAGATCGGGATAAGATCCTCAACAGGTTAAGGAGTGAGTCAAGCGCAGGAGACGGAGGTCCGTGACAACAAACTTAATTTAATAAGTCCACGGGCAAGATTCATATACAGCTGGGAGCATAAAAGTCAGAAAGAATGACTAAACGAAGCTCCGCGCAAAAGGCAGACGGGGCACAGCCCGACAACCCTAATGCCTAGATAATATACGTAACACCACACGTAACAACGAACAATCCCGCACAAATCCTAGCTAAACACAGACAGACTAAATAACCCCCCCACTAATGACAAACACAAAACAGGTGCAAACAAAAACAGACATAACTAATAGACACTGAAACACAGATCGGTGGCAGCTAGTAGGCCGGCGACGACGACCGCCGAGCGCCGCTCGACCGAGGAGAGGCGCCCCCTTCTGTGGATGTTGTGACAAATACACATAATTGTACCCCAGTTCATACATCAGATAGTACCTTTCTTCCAAAAGCTGGCTTTTAGAAAAGGTACATTTGGCCTTTATAGGGAACCACCAACATGACAAAACCATGTGTTCCTTGAAAGTGGGAGAAACATACCTCTAACAAAGGCCACATAAACTGGTCAACACTTCCTCTGATGGGTGGCCTAAAACAGCCAACTGAAAATCTCACCCCCACTAAGCCACGCCTCCAATATAATTTCCAGGTGTGCCTTGCCTTTGAGTAAATTGTAGAGTTATTGTAGAGTTATACTCTATTTGTTAGTGACAGAGACATGGTTGTAGTATACATTCATTTTCAGTCCTGTGGCCTTCACCAAGTGAGTTCCTACGTGAATGCTACCATTACAATTAAACTCTATGACAATACATACAGGGCATTCAGAAAGTATTCAGACCCCTTCCATTTTTTCACATTTTGTTACGTTACATATTTTGGTACCCTTTGCGATGAGACTCGAAATTGAGCTCAGGTGCATGCTGTTTCCATTGATCATCATTGAGATGTTTCTACAAATTAATTGGAGTCCACCTCTTGGAAATTCAATTGATTGGTAATGATTTGGAAAGGCATACACCTTTCTATATAATGCCTCACAGTTGACAGTGCATGTCAGAGCGAAAACCAAGCCATGAGGTCGAAGGAATTGTCCGTAGAGCTCTGAGACAGGATTGTGTCGAGCCACAGATCTGGGGAAGGGTACCAAAAAATGTCTGCAGCATTGAAGGTCACCAAGAACACAGTGGCCTCCATCATTCTTAAATGGAAGAAGTTTGAAACCACAAGACTCTTCCTAGAGCTGGCCGCCCAGCCAAACTGAGCAATCGGGGGAGAAGGGCCTTGATCATGGAGGTGACCAAGAACCCGATGATCACTCTGACAGAGTTCCAGAGTACCTCTGTGGAAATGGGAGAACCTTCCAGAAGGACAACCATCTCTGCAGCACTCCACCAATCAGGCCTTAATGGTAGAATGGCCAGACAGAAGACACTCCTCAGTAAAAGGCACATGATGGCCCACTTGGAGCTTGCCAAAATGCACCTAAAAGACTCTCAGACCATGAGAAACAAGCTTATCTGGTCTCATGAACCAAGATTGAACTCTTTGGCCTGAATGCCAAGTGTCACGTCTGGAGGAAACCTGGCACCATCCCCACTGTGAAGAATGGTGGTGGCAGCATCATGCTGTGGGGATGTTTTTCAGCAGCAGGAACTGGGAGACTAGTTGGGATTGAGGGAAAGATGAACGGTGCAAAGTACAGAGAGATCCTGCTCCAGAGCGCTCAGAACCTCAGACTGGGATGAAGGTTCACTTTCCAACAGGACAACGACCCAAAGCACACAGCCAAGACAACGCAGGAATGGGTTCGGGATGAGTCTCTGTATGTCCTTGAGTGGCCCAGCCAGAGCCTGGACTTGAACCTGATCGAACATCTCTGGAGAGACCTGAAAATAGCTGTGCAGCGACGCTCCCCATCCAACCTGACAGAGCTTGAGAGGATCTGCAGAGAAGAATGGGATAAACTCCAAATACAGGATTGCCAAGCTTGTAGCATCATACCCAAGAAGACTCGAGGCTGTAATCGCTGCTAAAGGTGATTCAACCAAGTACTGAGTAAAGGGTCTGAATACTTATGTAAATTTCATATTTCCGTGTTTTTTTTAAATGACAACTTCCTTAACATTTTAAAAACCTGTTTTTGCTTCGTCATTATGGGGTATTGTGTGTACATTGATGAGGGGAAAAAAAAGTTAATCCATTTTAGAATAAGGCTGTAACGTAACAAAACGTGAAACAAGTCAAGTGGTCTGAATACTTTCCGAATGCACTGTGTCTCATGAGGGCCTTATTTTGAGGCCTAATTTTACCCTAATACAGTTGCCTGAACCTAATGATTTACACATCGAACATGCCAGTAGGGTAGAAAAATGTTGGAAGCTTTCCCAAATTTCCCAGAATTCCTGGTTGAAGGATTCCCTGCTTATTCACTCCCAATTCCAGGAACTTTCCACCTGGGATTTCTGGAAAACCTGGTAAATGTACAATTATTTTGCAACCATACCTGCAAGTCACATACTGGTTTGCAAAGTGATGTGTAATTCCTATCAGACTCCAGCCACAGTTAGGATAACCAACAGCTGGAAATTTGTTCACCCTTAACCTGCATTCAGATTGACTACCAGTAATATAAATATTGTGAGGAGACTACCTAAGCCATTTACACTGGAACAATTATTTCGCTAACGGGTGCAACAAATCTAACTAAGTGATAGGATTAGTTTACAAAAATGTTATTCATTTTTGTGTGGCATAAGATTAATAAATCAATGTACATGCAAAAACACAAATTAAAAACAATTCATAAAAACCAACCTCTTTTAGCATGCTGGGAAATATGATAATGATTATGGTACAGATTAGCCTTTCTAGGGTACCAGTAACAAACCCATTAGTTCCTTTTATGTGGCAATAATTCATCAGTGTACCTTATGGTGGGTACAAATATTTACCTTTTTTCAATACATTGCTTTTCCACTAAACAAAGGTACAGATCAGTATGATCAATAATTGAGGGTACACAAAATATGTTTGTACCCAGGGAAACAGGAATGTACCTTACCTGTATGTTGTGAGTGAGTATGATGACTGTACCCCAGGGAACAATACCGTACCTTTATTTCTAAGATTGCAGGGCTACTGTGATACTGAACACAATCAACTGGGCTAGTAGACACAAACTGCCTCACTTTCTATTTATGTCCCTTTGCTTAAGGGATATGCAGAAATGTTTCATCTCTTGCATTCTTAATGGGATGTTTATTTTCCCTCCAACTACACTCACTCACATTTGCCTTTTTTTTTCCTTCACAGAATAAAAAATGTAGGACATTTGAACCTCAAACTTTTTTGTAGCCACCTCAAGTCTTTCAGTACCCTTTGCAATCTGTGAATTACCATGGAAAGACAGTGAATCATCTGAACAATAAATATCATCTGAACGTCACATATTCCTTCCTAATTAGTATATTAGATAGGGTTACAAAATTCCAGTAACTTTCCTCAAATTCCCAGGTTTTCCGGGAATTAAACTTTAATTAACCTGAAAGCATCGCTGTATCTAGGTTAAAATTGACACATTTAATATGTCTCATTGGGTGGAACAAATTAATTTGGTCTTTATCCAAATGATCAACCTCGTAAAAAGTTTTGTTTGGCAATTTAACTTCCTTGTTAAATCGAATAAGACAATAATGTTGAGATTGGTTGGATATTATTAAAGTGAAACCAGTTGTAACAAATGTGAGAAGACATTGGGCCTCACAATGGCTTTTTTTCCCAAAACAAATATGGCATTTTTTCACCACAAGGGGTCCATTACCCATGAAAGCTGAAAACACACAGGATTCCCGCGAAGGCGGGACTTCCGTCAATACTGGATCAGTACTGTGGGAATGAGGCTTCAATGAACTTGCAAAAGCAAATTTAATTGATGAATCAATGTTAATGATGAATCATACCTGTATAGGCTATCTGGGTATTACACTTTAATTAACCTGAAAGCATTGCTTTATCTATGTTAATGTAGAAACATTTAAAATGTCTCATTGGTTGGAACAAATTAATGGTCCTTATCTAAATGATCAACCTGGTAAAAGGTTTGTTTGGTAAATTAACTTCCTTGTTAAATTAAATGAGGCAACAATATCGAATCAGTTGAGATTGGCTGGATATCATAAGTGCAACCAGTTTTTACTATTGTGAGAAGATGTTTTGCCCTGACGTTGTTGAATAATACTTTTTTTACCACAAGGGGCCACTTGCCCCTGAAAGCTGAACGCACAAGGGATTTCAGCAGAGGCGAGACTTCCATCGCCCAAGACACAGGGTGTCGCCCTGAAAGCTGAAATCACATGGGAATCCTGTGAAGGCGGGATTTTGCAATGAACAAAGGAGAATGACTGCTCTTTCTTTGTTAGCTTAGCATCAAATGCAGAACTAGCTGAAACGCGAGAGACAGAGAATTTTGCTTTGGCCAAACAAATATATATTATTTTATTTCCGTCATCGGCTGGCCCATATGTCCTAACCCTGGAAATGTAATACCATAATTCAACCTACACTGATCCTTACTCAGTATACAAGACCGGAGGGGAATATTTCTAGTATCTAGTTCAAATGGAAAAACACATACCCAACAACTAATCCTGCTACGGCTCTGATGGTGTATAACGTAATCTGATACACAATTCATATTGACTGAATTCAACAGCAAGGCCTACTTTTGTCTTAGATTCCTTGCACGGGGGCTCCAATATGTCGTGACGTGACTTTCATTAATGTGATGACTGTTATTTATTCAATCCACTAGCTATGTTTAATTTTTACCTGATTAAATTAATCATCTAACAATTAATGCATTAGGAATTTGGAGCACAATGGAAGAAGTTGTTTAACGAGTTACCATCTCCCAAATTAAACTCTAGAAGATATAAATATATCGACAACAGTAACTTATTAATCATTACCCACATCAGTTCTCATTCTGAACAGTCGTGACCCTCTTGGATCTGAAAGAACCTCCACCTTTGCTGATTATTCAGTACTACACAAATTGGTTTAATTATTTATTTACTAACCAACTAAATAATAACACAGAATACACATACACACTCGCATGAGACAAACATCCCTTGTGGACTGACAAGATATGACGGCTTGTTACAACATGAGGTTAGATGGAGAGGGGTTAACATCTATGGGCAAGCGTCCCACCTACTCAACAGCCAGTTTAATCCCGTGGCGCGATATTCAAATACCTTAGAAATGCTATTACTTCAATTTCTCAAATATATGACTATTTTACACCATTTTAAAGACAAGACTCTCGTTAATCTAACCACACTGTCCGATTTCAAAAAGGCTTTACAACGAAAGCAAAACATTAGATTATGTCAGCAGAGTACCCAGCCAGAAATAATCAGACACCCATTTTTCAAGCTAGCATATAATGTCACATAAACCCAAACCACAGCTAAATGCAGCACTAACCTTTGATCTTCATCAGATGACACACCTAGGACATTATGTTATACAATACATGCATGTTTGTTCAATCAAGTTCATATTTATATCAAAAACCAGCTATTTACATTAGCATGTGACTAGCATGTGACTAGCATTCCCACCGAACACTTCCGGTGAATTTACTAAATTACTCACGATAAACGTTCACAAAAAACATAATTATTATAAGAATTATAGATACAGAACTCCTTTATGCACTCGATATGTCCGATTTTAAAATAGCTTTTCGGTGAAAGCACATTTTGCAATATTCTAAGTAGATAGCCCGGCATCACAGGGCTAGCTATTTAGACACCCACCAAGTTTAGCCCTCACCAAAGTCAGATTTACTATAAGAAAAATGTTATTACCTTTGCTGTTCTTCGTCAGAATGCATTCCCAGGACTTCTACTTCAATAACAAATGTTGGTTTGGTCCCAAATAATCCATAGTTATATCCAAATAGCGGCGTTTTGTTCGTGCGTTCAAGACACTATCCGAAGGGTAAATAAGGGTGATGCGCCCGACGTGTTTCGTGACAAAAAAAATGCTAAATATTCTATTACCGTACTTCGAAGCATGTCAACCTCTGTTTAAAATAAATTTTTATGCCATTTTTCTCGTAAAAAAGCGATAATATTCCGACCAGGAGTGGTTGTTTTCGTTCAAAGAGAGAGAAAGTAAACATGGTGTCTCATTGTCCTCTGATCGACCACTTACAAAATGCGCTAATGTTTTTCAGCCAGGGCCTGCAATGCCACGATTCAGCTTTCTGGCGCCTTCTGAGAGCCTATGAGAGCGTTAGAAAATGTTACGTCATGCCAGAGATCTCCTGTTTTGGTTAGAGATGATCAAGAAGGCCATGAAATGGTCAGAGAGAGCGCTTCCTGTTTGGAATCTTCTCAGGTTTTGGCCTGCCAAATGAGTTCTGTTATACTCACAGACACCATTCAAACAGTTTTAGAAACTGTAGGGTGTTTTCTATCCAAAGCAAACAATTATATGCATATTCTAGTTACTGGGCAGGAGTAGTAACCAGATTAAATCGGGTACGTTTTTTATCCGGCCGTGCAAATACTACCCCTAGCCCCAACAGGTTAATTAAGAGAGAGAGACAGAGAAAAAGGGACAAAGAGAATACTTATCGTACATTTTGAAACGATGCTCACAGCAACCATTTACTTTGCACACGAACCACTGCCCATTTTGGGATAAGAAGTAGTGCATGTATTTACGTGTGGATGTCTTTGTTCGTCGTATGTCTCTGTTGAAACCAATCAATCCTTTTATGGGAAGGGGCCGATGGGTGTAAGGACCTGGTTGTCCACCAGAGGTCACAATGTCCTTCTTCTTAGTTGTCCTGGCTTGTTGTGAAGTGTTTTCAGAGCAGATACTCAGATGCTTGACTGAGATGGGATATTCTCCTTATTTCCTCGGGTAGATAGTCAAAGTTCCAAATCACTTTACACGCGCAGCTGCAGACTGGCATTGTTTCTGGTCTGGTAGGTGAGGTTATCTTCACCTCGTGTTGAGACTAAGTTCTAAGCATTTCCAACATGTAGCTAACTCTCCACACTTTACTGGTGTAAATTAATTATTCAGGGTTCAGCTCCCGACCACTTTACACGCCAGTAGCAATCCTGCAATGTTTTAGTCTATGTTAATTCTTAGCCAGTCCTTTTAAGCACTCTGGTCGAAAAGATGGTTCCATCACGCTGACAAGGTCTATGACCTAATTCGGGGCATGTCTAGTCACTGTGCATAGTTTATATGAAAAACAATGACCTCATTAGAAAACTAAAATCATGTTCGTATCTTAACCTGTTATGGCTAGGGGGCAGTATTTTCACGGCCGGATAAAAAAACCTACCCGATTTAATCGGATTATTACTCCTGCCCAGAAACTAGAATATGCATATAATTATTAGCTTTGGAAAGAAAACACTCCAAAGTTTCTAAAACTGTTTGAATGGTGTCTGAGTATAACAGAACTCATTTGGCAGGCCAAAACATGAGAAGATTCTGTACAGGAAGTACCCTGTCTGACCATTTCTTGCCCTTCTTGATTATCTCTATCCATTACAGTGGATCTCTGCTGTTACGTGACACTTCCTACGGCTCCCATGGGATCTCAGAAGGCGGCAAAAAGCTGAATCGTGGCTTTGCAGGCTCTGGCTGAAAAACATTAGCGCGTTTGGATAGTGGCCAGTAACAGTACTATGAGACTCAGGCTCGTGCACGAGGGAATAGCATGCTTTTATTTTCTCTCTCTTTGTACGTATACACGCTTTGCCGGTTGGAATATTATCGCTTTTTTACGAGAAAATTGGCTTAAAAATTGATTTTAAACAGCGGTTGACATGCTTCGAAATACGGTAATGGAATATTTAGAAATCTTTTGTCACGAAATGCGCCATGCTCGTGACCCTTATTTACACTTTGGATAGTGTCTTGAACGCACGAACAAAACGCCGCTATTTGGATATAACAATGGAGTATTTTGAACCAAACCAACGTTTGTTATTGAAGTAGCAGTCCTGGGAGTGCATTCTGACGAAGAACACCAAAGGTAATCAAACTTTTCTAATAGTAAATCGGAGTTTGGTCAGGGCTAAACTTGATCGGTGTCTAAATGGCTAGCCGTGATGGCTGGGCTATCTACTGAGAATATTGCAAAATGTGCTTTCACCGAAAAGCTATTTTAAAATCGGACATATCGAGTGCATAGAGGAGTTCTGTATCTATAATTCTTAAAATAATTGTTATGCTTTTTGTGAACGTTTATCGTGAGTAATTTAGTAAATTCACCGGATGTTTGCGGGGGGTATGCTAGTTCTGAATGTCACATGCTAATGTAAAAAAGCTGGTTTTTGATATAAATATGAACTTGATTGAACAAAACATGCATGCATTGTATAACATAATGTCCTAGGGTTGTCATCTGATGAAGATCATCAAAGGTTAGTGCTGCATTTAGCTGTGGTTTTGTTTTTTGTGACATTATATGCTAGCTTGAAAAATGGGTGTCTGATTATTTCTGGCTGGGTACTCTGCTGACATAATCTAATGTTTTGCTTTCTTGGTAAAGCCTTTTTGAAATCGGACAGTGTGGAGAGTCTTGTAACGAGAGTCTTGTCTTTAAAATGGTGTAAAATAGTCATATGTTTGAGAAATTGAAGTAATAGCATTTCTAAGGTATTTGAATAACGCGCCACGGGATTCAACTGGCTGTTGAGTAGGTGGGACGCAAGCGTATACATTCACATATCACTAATGATAATGTACTTTTCCTTTGTCCCCACAGCAAAATGCACCTACATGGCCCAGACTTTGTCAGAGGGCCAGCGTCTGCTAACGAAGAGGTGCACAGAATGCAAGGTAACAACAGATCCGTCCCTCCCTAACAAACAACATTAGGGTTGTCATGATACCATTATTGTGATACTCAGAACTATTGTGAAGTATCGTGATACTATGAAGTATTGTGAAGTATCATGATAGTCATGGCAAGGAAACAAGGCATGAAGCAGACTTCATGTATTGAGGATAACGGTCCTAATGTTGGAAACAAAGACACGAACAACAATACGTGTAACCCAGAGTCACATTTGTATATATTCAAAGCTATTACACACAAAATATTTACATGAAGCAGGTTTTCAAAGAGTTGAGTGTGCTTCCTGTTTTCCTTCCTTCAATCGAGTATCATATTATTGTGATACTAGTATTGTGACAAGGAAGTTGTACAACTCAGTTCTGTAGATTGATCTCTGTGTTATTTAGTTATCCAACTGGCTTTATTAGTTCTCAGAGCCCAGACACAATCTGTTCAATCTTTCTTTTTTTATTTCTCATCCATGGGTGAGATATGAGGGTAATTGAGAGTAATTTATGAATATAGAAACAAAGGGCCCTGGTCAAACAGGATCCTATGGGCCCTGGTCAAAAGTAGTGAACTATTGGGAATACATTGCCATTTGGGTCGCAGGTTAAATTTAAGGAGCAGGCAGCACAGAGACCGTATTGCATTGAGGTAGACTGTAATTAAAGTCATTATTCCGCTGAGGGAAAAAAGGACTCTCTTCTCTATGTGCTGCCATTTATCTTAAAAGGCACTTTTAAGAGGGAAAGTGTGTTTTACTGGTGTAATTGGTTACAAAGAGACTAGCCAGGCAGACAGGCAAAGGATTTTAAGGCCCCCTTTAGACTTTACATTGGTATTTAGTGCTCTGTAGGTAGCTTTCCTTCAGACAGAGATTACAGTCTCAATCATCTGCCATCATAGTTGTTAAAGGGGAGAACTGCCCAGTTCAATGACATATAGTACCAGTCAAAAGTTTGGAAACACCTACTCATTCAAGGGTTTTCTTTATTTGTACTATTTTCTACATTGTAGAATAATAGTGAAGACTTCAAAACTATGAAATAACACATATAGAATCATGTAGTAACCAAAAAAGTGCTAAGCAAATCTCTTCAAAGTAGCCACGCTTTGCCTTGATGACAGCTTTGCACACTCTTGGCATTCTCTCTACCAGCTTCACGAGGAATGCTTTTCCAAAAGTCTTGGAGTTCCCACATATGTTTAGCACTTGTTGGCTGCTTTTTCTTCACTTTGCAGTCCAACTCATCCCAATCCATCTCAATTGGGTTGAGGTCAGGTGATTGTGGAGGCCAGGTCATCTGATGCAGCACTCCATCACTCTCCTTCTTGGTCAAATAGCCCTTACACAGCCTGGAGGTATGTTTTGAGTCATTGTCCTGTTGAAAAACAAATGATAGTCCCACTAAGTGCAAACCAGATGGCATGGCGTATCGCTGCAGAATGCTGTGGTAGCCATGCTGGTTAAGTGTGCCTTGAATTCTAAATAAATCACAGACAGTGTCACCATCAATACAACCCCAAACCATCACACCTCCTCCTCCATGCTTCATGGTGGGAACCACACACGCAGAGATCATCTGTTTATCTACTCTGCATCTCACAAAGACACAGCAGTTGGAACCAAAAATCTCAAATTTGGACTCGTCAGACCAAAGGACATATTTCCACCGGTCTAATGTCCATTGCTCGTGTTTCTTGGCCCAAGCAAGTCTCTTCTTCTCATTGGTGTTGTCATGACTTGCCCTGTTTGGGTGAGGATCATAGGCACCAGATTCCCCCCCCTCTCTCTTTCTCCCCCACCAGTTTTATGGCCGGTCGTAAATACTATGTAGAAACTTTACGTTTGGCAGGATTGAGGGGAAAGAAACCCTTTTGTTACAAGGAGATTCTTCCCGCCAAAATGGTAACATCAAAGGTTGAATAATTAAACAATATTTCTGTATTCCAAACAGTTGGAGTTGTCCGTGGTTACTTAAAGAACAATCCTGTTGAATTCATTACTAATTGGTGATGTAACTAAGGACAGTAGAACAACAACTATCTCTGAATGTGTATTTCTGCCAGTGATAAGATTCACATCTAAATGTTGGGGAACTAATATGATTAAATATGAAACTATTTATGAGAAGATGTAATGTGATGTTGGCCTTCTAAATGAGAATTGTTTTTCATATGAAGTCTTAACCAAGTCAGTGGCCACGCCCACGTGAGCACAGACATTACGACAAACGGAGGGAAATCCCCTTTTCCCAGAGTTCTTAAATAGGACTCGTAACAAAATATATATAGACCAGAGGATGTGAGGACACAGTCCACACACATGAATAGTTAAGAAATCTACAAAACTAAAGACCAGAAAACATGGAGCTGTGGCTGCTTGTTGGAATGGTTGGCAATTTAAATATAGACCAAACAGCGTGAAGCGGTGGCTACATGGCTGAGAAATGGTTTAAAACTAAAGACCGAGCAGGGTGACGGTGTGAACCGGACGTAATGAATGATTAAGAAACTTTGAAACACTCTGAAACTTTCTCGAGTGAAGAGGAAGACTATACAGGAAAATTCAGTCTGCAGCTGTTTAAGTACTTTAGTCTAGTAACCTGGACCGAGAACATTTCCCTATCAAACGACCATTGGTACCTCTGACATATCCATTTAGCTACAACTGCGAAATAAATTGATCTCTGGTGGACAAACCAGAGACTTTGTCAAATTACTCCCCAGACGCATCGAGTGTATTCAACGGAGAGACAGCAAAGACATACACACACGTAAATATGTACATTGCAATTATTTCGAATGAGTGGCCATTCATGTGCAAAGTATTCACATTTACAATTTACATGAGCATAGTTCTCAGCTGTATGTATGTAGTGGGTCCATTCTGTCTTTCCCGCTCTTTATCTGTCCCCACCCCTTTTCATTGTCTACCAAGCCATCATATCGGGTTTAGTCCACTAGGGATTTGAATTGCATTGTGTTAGTAACCAATAACTATATTGTTTGTGTAATTCTGTGTGATTTATTTAGTTAGCTAGTAAATAAATAATTAAGCCACTTTGTATATCGCTGATTCATCATTTATGCTAGGGTTCGTGCAGGTTTCCAAGGATTTTGCAACATTCAGAATGAGACTGGTAGAAGATAATTAATTAATGATTAAAATGTAAGAGATATTTCTATCTTTTGAGTTCATTCAGAAAACGGTAACTCATTAACCTTTTCACAAGCATCTCGGAGTCGCCTCTTCACTGTGTACTTTGAGACTGGTGTTTTGCGGGTACTATTTAATGAAGCTGCCAGGTGAGAAATTATGAGGCGTCTGTTTCTCAAACTAGACACTAATGTACTTGTTCTCTTGCTCATTTGTGCACCTGGGCCTCACACTCCTCTTTCTATTCTGGATAGAGCCAGTTTCCCTGTTCTGTGAAGGGAGTAGTACACAGCGTTGTATGAGATCTTCAGTTTTTTGGCAATTTCTTACATGGAATTGCCTTCATTTCTCAGAACAAGAATAGACTGAGTTTCAGAAGGAAGTTCATTGCTTCTGGCCATTTTGAGCCTGTAATCGAACCCACAAATGCTGATGCTCCAGATACTCAACAAGTCTAAAGAAGGCCAGTTTGATTGCTTCTTTAATAAACACAATAGTTTTCAGCTGTGCTAACATAATTGCAAAAGGGTTTTCTAATGAACACTTAGCTAATCCAAATGTATCATTTTAAAAGGCTAACACAACGTGCCATTGGAACACAGGAGAGATGGTTGCTGATAATGGGCCTCTGTACGCCTATGTAGATATTCCATAAAGA
Source organism: Salmo trutta (assembly GCF_901001165.1). Lineage (NCBI taxonomy): Eukaryota > Metazoa > Chordata > Actinopteri > Salmoniformes > Salmonidae > Salmo > Salmo trutta. The sequence goes on along the minus strand of NC_042985.1, from coordinate 40,198,402 downwards.
ATCTGCCGTTTCCAGCTACAGTAGTCATTTACAACATAAACAATGTCACCACTGTATTTCTGATTAATTTGGTTTTATTTTAATGGACCAAAAAAATGCTTTTCTTTCAAAAACAAGGACATTTCTAAGTGACCCCAAACTTTTGAAGGGTAGTGTACATACTGTATGTGCCGTCAGTAGAAACGACAACACGATATACAAAAATAAGGAACTTACTTTGATAGGAACGCACACATGGCCAAAGTTATTATGTGTAAGGAAAACAACAAGGAAGGCAAAGCGTGCACCAGCAAGAAAGTGTTCCAATTCTTGCAAGACTTGCAAATAAATGCATATTTCATCTGCGCAAACATGAGTGAAGTGCAGTGGGTTCAACTGGAAAAGAGAAGTTTATCCAGCTCAATAAAGCCTCAAGCATAAATTGTCCGCAATGCTGAAATGGACTAATTCTATTTGAATTCATGAGGAGGCGGAACACACCTCAATTCAAACTTGTTCGAAAATACAACTTGTTCGAAAATAATTAGAAATGTATAAGTTGAAACATAGCCTATAGATAATTAGAAGGCAGCGCGTGTTAAAACTTCTTCGGGATCGGTGTCCCTTGCACGGGACGGTTGAGCTAACGTAGGCTAATGCGATTAGCATGAGGTTGTAAGTAGCACATCTGATATTGTCAGAAAGCTTAAATTCTTGTTTATCTAACTGCACTGTCCAATTTACAGTAGCTATTACAGTGAAAGAATACCATGCTATTGTTTTGAGGAGAGTGCACAATTTTGAACATAAAGTTATTCATAAACAAATGAGGCATATTTGAGCAGTCTTGACACAAAATTTTGAACAGAAATACAATGGTTCATTGGATCAGTCTAAAATGTTGCACATACGCTGCTGCCATCTATTGGCCAACATCTAAATTGCACCTGGGCTGGTATAATACATTATGGCCTTTCTCTTGCATTTCAAATATGATGGTACCAAAGAATACAAAGAACGGTTGTTTTTTTATTTGTATTATCTTTTACCAGATCTATTGTGCTATATTCTCCTACATTCTTTTCATATTTCCACACACTTCAAAGTGTTTCCTTTCAATTGGTACCAATAATATGCATATCCTTGCTTCAGGGCCTAAGCTACAGGTAGTTAGATTTGGGTATGTCATTTTAGGCAAAAAATAAATAAAAAGGGGCGGATCCTTTAACTGTCCTGTTGTGTAATAACCTCATTTTGAAACACTGAGCGCATTCTGACATCACGTGTATAAAACAACTCCCGCTGGGGCGACCGTTGGAAATATTTGGAGCTCACCTTTGAAAAGGTTAATTATGGTGCCCCAAGATTGCTGATGAGTTAATTGTTACATGAGTAATTTAATCATCGTAGTAATTAAACATAGTTAATTGATTTGATAAAAGAATTGTCATCACATTAATGATCGCCAAAGACATGACAGTGTCCTTTAGTAGGGGTTTCTTTGCAGCAATTCGACCATGAAGCCCTGATTCACGCAGTCTCCTCTGAACAATTCATGTTGAGATTTGTCTGTTACTTGAACTCTGTGAAGCATTTATTTGGGCTGAAATCTGAGGTGCAGTTAACACTAATGAACTTATCCTCTTCAGCAGAGGTATGTCTGGGTCTTCCTTTCCTGTGGCGATCCTCATGAGAGCGACTTTCATTATAGCGCTTCATGGTTTTTGCGACTGCACTTGAAGAAACTTTCAAAGTTCTTGGAATGTTCCGGATTGACTGACCTTCATGTCTTTAAAGTAATGATGGACTGTCGTTTCTCTTTGCTTTTTTTTCAGCTGTTCTTGCCTTAATATTGAGTTGGTCTTTTACCAAATAGGGCTATCTTCTGTATACCACATCTACCTTGTCACAACACAACTGATTGGCTCAAACACACTAAGAAGGAAAGAAATTCCACAAATTAACTTTTAACAAGAAACACCATGTTAATTTAAATATATTCCAGGTGCCGAGAGTGTGCAAAGCTGTCATCAAGGCAAAGGGTGTCTACTTTGAAGAATCAAAAATATAAAATAAATTTTGATTTGCTTAACACTTTCTTTGGTTACTACATGATTCCGTATGTGTTATTTCATGTGTTTGATGTCTTTACTATTATTCTACAGTGTAGAAAATAGCAAAAATAAAGAAAAATCATTGAAAGATTAGGTCTGTCCCAACTTTTGACTCGTGCTGTAGGTGTACATACGTCCTTTTATCAAATTACAGCAAACAGAGAGTTTAAATGGGAAATTTGGACATTACATTTAGAAAGTTGCCCCTATCACTCCCATTGATTTGTAGCTATTAGTCGCTTAAGTTACCTGAAGCTTGTAGTGGCTGTATAACCTTTTATAGCAGTGGGCTAAATCAGGGTTCCACAGAGTGTTTCTTGGTCTTACAACCTCTCTAGGACATATGGGACGGTAGCGTCCCACCTCGCCAACAGCCAGTGAAATAGCAGAGCGCCAAATTCAAAACAACAAAAATCTCATAATTCAAATTTCTCACACATACAAGTATTATACACCATTTTAAAGATAATCAACTTTTTAATCCAACCACATTGTTCGATTTCAAAAAGGCTTTACCGCGAAAGCATAGCATTAGATTATGTTAGGACAGCACCTAGACAAGAAAAACCACACAGCCATTTTCCAAGCAAGGAGAGGCGTCACAGAAATCAGAAATACAGCTAGAATGAATCACTAACCTTTGATCTTCATCAGATGGCACTCATAGGACTTCATGTTGCACAATACATGTATGTTTTGCTCGATAAAGTTAATATTTATATCCAAAAACCCCATTTTACATTGGCGTGTAATGTTCAGAAATGTTTTGCCTCCAAACCTCCGGTGAATGAGCACATCAATTTACAGAAATACTCATCATAAACTTTGATAAAAGATACAAGTGTTATGCACAGAATTATAGATAAACTTCTCCTTAATGCAACCGCTGTGTCAGATTTCAAAAAAGCTTTACGGCGAAAGCAAACTTTGCAATAATCTGAGTACAGCTCTCAGATATCAAAGCAAGCCATACAGATACCGGCCATTTTGGAGTCAACAGAAGTCACAAATGACATTATAAATATTAATTTACCTTTGATGATCTTCATCAGAATGCACTCCCAGGAATCCCAGTTCCACTATAAATGTTTGGTTTTTTCGATAAAGTTCATATTTGTCCAAATACCTCGCGCACATTTAGTCCAGCACTCCAAATTCATTAAGCGCGTGAGTTTAGTCCAGACGAAAAGTCAAAATAGTTCCATTACAGTTCGGAGAAACATGTCAAACGATAATCTTTAGGATGTTTTTATCATACATCTGCAATAATATTCCAACCGGACAATTCCATTGTCTTTAGAATTGAAAGGAAATACAGCTCGCTCTCACGGCCATGCGCATGTTTGAGCTCATGCAAGTTTTCCAGACACACGACTGAATCAGCTCTTATTCTCTTCCCATTCACAGTAGAAGCCTGAAACAAGGTTCTAAGGTCTGTTGACATCTAGTGGAAGCCTTAGGAAGTGCAATATGACCCCACAGACACTGTGTATTAGATAGGCAATCACTTGAAAAACTACAAACCTCAGATTTCCCACTTCCTGGTTGGATTTTTCTCAGGTTTCTGCCTGCCATATGAGTTCTGTTATACTCACATACATCATTCAAACAGTTTTGGAAACTTCAGAGTGTTTTCTATCCAAATCTACTAATTACATGCATAGTCTAGCTTTTGTGCCTGAGTAGCAGGCATTTTACTTTGGGCATGCTTTTCATCCAAGCTACTCAATACTGCCCCCCTTTCCTCAAAAAGTTAAACAAATCTACTTTGAATCAAAAGTATACACCTCACACACAGACTTTATAAAATGTCAAATATAGAGTTCAAATGTATTACATTTTGTGTTTGCATCCCATTATTACACTTTATATATCTCAGAAGACTGAAATATAACAAAACCGTTTGACATAGAAACACTGCATTTTCGGAGGCTTCCAACTTTGCAACAGTTTGTGGAAGGCCCTTTCCTGTTTCAACATGACAATGCCTCCTGTTCACAATGTGAGGTACATACAGAAATGGTTTGTTGGGATCGGTGTGGAAGGACTCTGACCTCAACCCCATTGAACACCTTTGGGATGAATTGTCCTGTGAGCCAGGACAATCGCCCACATCATGTAACTCAGTCAAGCAGTAAAATCAGAACAGCACAGACTGTGAAGAGACACACACACAGCACAGGCACACACACTGCATTCTCAAACACATGCTAACACACACACTCTACATACACATAATTTTAATATTGTTATTTTGCTGTATTATTGATTTTGTATTGTAGATATGTTATGGTAGAGTAGTGTGTTATGTATTGTTTTATTGCCTTGGCAGCATCTATTCGGGATCCGGAATAAATAAAATATAAAAAATAGTACACTACTTTTCACCAGGGGCAATAGGGCTCTGGTCAAAAGTAGTGCACTATAAAGGGAATATGGTGCCATTTGGGACACAGATCCAGTTGGTGTCGCACCTGGAAGAGGGTGACTTTGAAGTAACTTTGAAAGAGAGAGTTGTCTAAGGGGTCTGAGTCGATGCCTCACACTTTGAGAGGCACACAGGGATCATGGGGGAGCGGAAACTGAGACAGATTGACGCGTGTAACTACTTGTAGCTATTTATTTCGAAAGCCCTTTGCTGGATGAGGAAGACCGTTTTATAGAGGCGAGAGCCTGCGTTCTCTCCCTTTCTTTGTGAATCTGTGTATATCCCTGTCTCTATGCATTTACATTCATGTTGTGGGTAATGTGCCTATATTCTGTAGTTTGTTTCTGTGTGAGGATCAGTCTAAAATATAATTCTCCTTCTGCTACGTGGATGCAAGCACACTAATTTACTCAAACAACCAACTTACATACAGTATAACACTGTACATTTAATATGAAAATGTTTTATTTTTGACTTCCTGGTCATATTCAAAAAGGGTCTGTTTCTCGTTTGCATCTGTGCTTTTCCATATGCTACGAAAGTCAATAATTTGTTGACATCATGTAATTATTGGAAACAACCTATCGCTAACATGCTAATTCTAATCTATTGTTAATTGCCCCTGAGGGGACAAATAAAGTTGTATTGAATTTATTTGCTTGAATGTGTGTATTTGGGTTGTGTTTGCAGAACGGGATGATGGTGAGAGTGACAGAGAACTGTCCAGACCTCAACTGCACCCTCAAGGAACAGATCCTACCTGACAACAGGTGCTGTAACATCTGCAAAGGTTGGTCCTTCAAATATAAAGTTGCTTGCTATTGGTTCAGCCCTCATTCCCTCTCCCCTTGCAGTATCTCATTGGCTGAGCCATCATCTTCCGCTGCCCAACATTTACTGAGTATGAATCATTCCTCATCGTCGTCTATCATTGGTCCCACTCTTACAACCCTTTGTCTTCCATTGGACCAGCCCAGTGATTAAAAGGCCCTGGCACCAATCATGAGCGCATGGAGAAGATAACAGCCAATCCCGGCCTGCTGCTTGTTCGAGTGGAGCCAGTTTATGTGTCCCAAATGGCACCATATTCCCTATATAGTGCACTTATAATGTATAGTGCACAAATTTTTACCAGGGCCCATACGGCAAAAGGACATCATGGGTAATTTTGTAAATAGATTGAATACACACAAACCGTTAGAGGTAGGTGACTGTGAATAAGAGAGATATGTGGAAAAAATATGCCCATCTTGGAGATTAATATGGTCAATTTCACCTGAACAAATTCTAATTTGTTAAACAAAGCCTTATCATTTGGTCTATGTATTTGGCCATTAAGTCAAACATCAGTGCAGTGCAGAGGAGAGGATTATTTTCCCTTTCAGAACATCTCCCACTCATAACCTGCCATTATCTCCTTGGACGAGACCTTTTATATTGGATATATTGGATTGTCATTAAATCGGCATATTCTACCTTTTCCATTGCACTGGGATTGGATGATGTGTGTGCACGCTGTACAGTGGTTGCTCAACTAAAAGTTTTTAGATTATGCTGTGAGATGTAGAGGTAATTTGTGGTTTATTATGGTACCCTACAGATGCTGGTTCGATACCCATGCCGGCTGCGACCGGGACACCCACGAGGTGACGCACAATTGGCCCAGTGTCGTCCGGGTTAAGGGAGGGTTTGGCCAGCCGGGATGTCCTTGTCCAAAAAATAGGCACGGTGGGCTTTTTGTTTCTCTCCCGCTAAAATCAGAAATAAATCATTCTTAACAACAAACTGGCTTTATTTACAAATTAGTAAGAATGTCTCACCCCATGTTCAAGAATGGCCTTTTTCCCTTTATTCAGATTACAATCGCTCACTTTAGGTTATTTGAAAACAAAATAATCTCAAATATTGTTATTTTTTAAACAAAGCAATTATTATTATTAGTATTAACCCTGCATTATAATTATATAAAAGCCCCTTAGATATTCTCACAGATCAGGTTTTTCCTCACAAAAATGCCCCTTAGATATTAATTTAGAATCCTCCAATCCTCAAAATGAAATTATTGACGGAGAGTCACGTCATTGAAAAACATTTTTTGGGATATACTGTAGGCCTATTGTAGGCGACATGAGTCTCACTAGTGTTGAGTAATGTGCTGTTAAAAGTGCTGTAGGTTTATTTATTTTATTTAACCTTTATTTTACTACATATAGGTCTACTTACTCTGTTGACATCTTGACCCAGTTTATTCCCTCATTTGCAATGCAAACCATCACGAATTACTATGGGAATAAATGGAAGAGGCAAGTGGAAGGGGGGAAAGTAAGGAACTTCTGTCAGCCCTGGAGGCCTTTTGAAAACATGTTTTCACAAGGGCTATTAGCAGAAAAACAGACACAATGTGGTCCCAAAAACACCTCTCTGACATAGGGTCCAGCATATCTCTTGATGATGATCGGGCTCGGGCCGACATGAGCTGCTTTATATAATTAACATTTCATTAATTATTTATTTTTCCATATTTTCTCATTGTTTTGTGATCAAAAAATAAATTCTTTAAAAGTCCTGTTTAAGTAGTATTTTAGTATTTTGATACTTTGTGCAAGGCAATTGATCAGCATTAAAAACTTTGTGGATGGGGCCTCCTGAGTGGCGCAGTGGTCTAAGACACTGCATTGCTACAGATGCTGATTTGATACCCGTCCCGGCCGCGACTGGGAGACACATGAGGCGACACACAATTGGCCCAGCGTCGTCCGGGTTAGGAGAGGGTTTGGCTGGGCGGTGGGCTTTTGGTTTCTCTCCCTCTAAAAACAGGGAGAGAAAACAACCGTAGCAAACTGAATTCTGGCGCACCCCCTTTCCCCGTTAGGCACGGCCACATGGCTCACCCCCAATATCAAGGTGAACATGGGCCTATTTATATAATGAGTATGAATTTGGTGGGAAGAAATTATTAAATATTAAAGCATTAGAGTTTTAAGAATTGTGTGTGTTCAATTATTTGTGACATTGTTGCATTTAAGCATATTGAAGTTTGAAGCAATAGGATTTGAAGCAATAGCCTACCAGTGTGTAGTCAACTATTTCAGCACCGTTTCGCACTGCTCTGAGACAAGCATGGGGACTGGTCTTGATAAATGAATGAGATTTTTATTTTCACTGAATCTCCATTTGAGTATTGGTTAGACTACAATTAGGGTGTGGACATGTTATGCTCTTAGTGCTGTAGCCTACTCCCGACCGGTCAAGTTGTACAGCGCCATATTTTCAGAGGGTTTCATTTTAAATTTTTCTTGGAATAGAAACACCATATATTAATCAAATTATTTAAGCTAAGTTTCTTAAAATCAATCCCATATACTATGTTCTTACAAAAAAAGGTTTTAAATTCTCTAGTACAGCCAATATTGAAGACTGTCAAATGCTTCACAAAGATGCAATCTGGTGCTCAAAATAACACTAACTAGCATTAATGGCAACAATGGCTGACAATTAAATAACATGCCATGGAATTCTGCGGCAGCCTGCAAGGTGTGCTACCATATGACACAAGTTTTACCTGAAGAACAACTGTAGGCCTGCAAGTGCATGTCCTTTTTATCTCCCTCGTGGCATCAGCCAAACTAACACCTCTGAGGTTCTGATTCTTTGTACATGTAAGACCTCTTCTGAGAAAAATGGAGAGGGAGGGAGGGAGGGAGAGAAAGAGAGAATATGACAGAGAAAGAAAGACAGAGGGAGGGAGAAAGAGAGAGAAATGTCAGAGACAGAGAGTATATGCAGAGCTAGAGGGAGAGAATAGAGAAGGAAAGAGAGGGATAAAGAGAGAAAAACATGTCAGAGAGAGAGGGAAAGAAAGAGAGACTTTTTGTCTTTAATGATATATACTCATTTAATTAAAACCTCAACCACCATCGCCCCATCCCCCCCCACTCCCCCTTTCAAAAATAAATATCACCTTGCCCTCTACCGCTTGATACAAAACAACATCATACATCACAATAACCAAAACCTCACCACTTCTACAACCGTACAGTGAGGGAAAAAAGTATTTGAGCCCCTGCTGATTTTGTACGTTTGCCCACTGACAAAGAAATGATCAGTCTATAAATTTAATGGTAGGTTTATTTGAACAGTGAGAGACAGAATAACAACAAAAAAATCCAGAAAAACGCATGTCAAAAATGTTATATATTGATTTGCATTTTAATGAGGGAAATAAGTATTTGACCCCCTCTCAATCAGAAAGATTTCTGGCTCCCAGGTGTCTTTTATACAGGTAATGAGCTGAGATTAGGAGCACACTCTTAAAGGGAGTGCTCCTAATCTCAGCTTGTTACCCGCATAAAAGACACCTGTCCACAGAAGCAATCAATCAATCAGATTCCAATCTCTCCATCATGGCCAAGACCAAAGAGCTCTCCAAGGATGTCAGAGACAAGATTGTAGACCCACACAAGGCTGGAATGGGCTACAAGACCATTGCCAAGCAGCTTGGTGAGAAGGTGACAACAGTTGGTGCAATTATTCGCAAAGGGAAGAAACACAAAAGAACTGTCAAGATCCCTCGGCATGGGGCTCCATGCAAGATCTCACTTCGTGGAGTTGCAATGATCATGAGAACGGTGAGGAATCAGCCCAGAACTACAGGGGAGGATCTTGTCAATGATCTCAAGGCAGCTGGGACCATAGTCACCAAGAAAACAATTGGTAACACACTACGCCGTGAAGGACTGAAATCCTGCAGCGCCCGCAAGGTCTCCCTGCTCAAGAAAGCACATATACATGCCCGTCTGAAGTTTGCCAATGAACATCTGAATGATTCAGAGGACAACTGGGTGAAAGTGTTGTGGTCAGATGAGACCAAAATGGAGCTCTTTGGCATCAACTCAAATCGCCGTGTTTGGAGGAGGAGGAATGCTGCCTATGACCCCAAGAACACCATCTCCACCGTCAAACATGGAGGTGGAAACATTATGCTTTGGGGGTGTTTTTCTGCTAAGGGGGCAGGACAACTTCACAGCATCAAAGGGACGATGGACGGGGCCATGCACCGTCAAATCTTGGGTGAGAACCTCCTTCCCTCAGCCAGGGCATTGAAAATGGGTTGTGGATGGCGATTCCAGCATGACAATGACCCAAAACACACGGCCAAGGCAACAAAGGAGTGGCTCAAGAAGAAGCACATTCAGGTCCTGGAGTGGCCTAGCCAGTCTCCAGACCTTAATCACATAGAAAATCTGTGGAGGGAGCTGAAGGTTCGAGTTGCCAAACGTCAGCCTCGAAACCTTAATGACTTGGAGAAGAGGAGTGGGACAAAATCCCTCCTGAGATGTGTGCTAACCTGGTGGCCAACTACAAGAAACATCTGACCTCTGTGATTGCCAACAAGGGTTTTGCCACCAAGTACTAATTCATGTTTTGCAGAGGGGTCAAATACTTATTTCCCTCATTAAAATGCAAATCATTTTATAACATTTTTGACATGAGTTTTTCTGGATTTTTTGTTGTTGTTATTCTGTCTCTCACTGTTCAAATAAACCTACCATTAAATTTATAGACTGATCATTTCTGTCAGTGGGCAAACGTACAAAATCAGCAGGGGATCAAATACTTTTTTCCCTCACTGTATATCCAACCCATCTTCCCAGCTATACAGACGGCCTCACCAACACACCATATCTCCTGAAACATCTCCACACTTTTTATCATTTTATAGAACTCAAATTCCACTCTAAGGTGCGCAGAGACCATCCCATTAAATAATAGTAAAGGGTCTGTTATCCCCCCACCTTTGACTCTGTTCCTCCTTGTTAGCCAAATAACCAACTTTGCCTGAGCAAACAAAAATTCAAACACACATTTGGCCTTTTCCTTATTCGAATACCTGTACTCCACCCCCTACCTCTCACACAGACAATCCAACAGACATGAATGCCATTAACCTGGCACACACACAAAACACATGATGCACAGTTTCACTCATGACACAGAAAAGAGACACCTGTCCGACTCCTGGGTCGCCCCATGCCAACCAGCTATTAGTGGCCAGGTCTCCATGCAGAACCCTCCACTGGAGGTCCCCTGATATCTTTGGTACTGGGAGTTTGTAGAGCCTTTCCATCTAAAACCCACCACGCTCTCCGCCACACATATCCCCTGCCACTGATGTGCCTTCACTCCTGTTAGGCTCCTAATGTTCCTCACTTTAATGCAGCGGTTGTAGAGGGCTTTACCTCCCACCCCCTCAAACTCCCCCAGGGCTTGGAGTGTTAAAATGTAACAAGTCCTCCATACCCCCTTGCCAGTTCCCAGTCTCTGCTGTCATCTGCAGTGGCGGAAACATTGTGTCCCCTCCCCCTTTGGCTGCTCCAACACCCCCCTTACCGGCTCAGACAGTGCCTCCTGGACCTCCCCCAGGAATTTCTCCAGCAGCCTAAGAGATGTTAGTCCTGTATGTTGTGTCAGGACTTCCGGGGCTTTCCACCCCTCCTCCCGCCGCAGCCGAAGGTCACCCAGTAAACCCGCTATAATCAGTCGCTTCTGAACCGATCTCAAAAGGATGTCTGGATTGTGGAAGATAGGCTCCTCCTACACCCACAGCACAGGCTCCAAAGCGCCTTCTCGTGTGGTCCTTAGCAGCTACCAGGCCCTCAGCACCGCAGAGTAAAAATCAGAGAGACCTGCTGTACTCAGCCTTTCCAGCCTCATGAGGAACAGCTGCTGGTCCAACCCTAATCCATCAGCACGCATTCTGGTTCCCTCCAGCCGACATCAGTATGGTACAGCAGTCTCTGCGCCACCTTTAGTTGTAATGCAGCCACCCTGCTCTCCAGTTCTACCAGGCCCTGTCCTCCTTCGTGGACAGACATGTACAACACTGCCTGACTAGAAAAAATCCAGCAGCTTGCGTTGCAGGTCTGTGAGCAGACCGGCGGGGGTGTTGAGAACAGCCAGTTTATGCCACAGGAAGAATGCCGCCAGGTAGTTGATTATCAGTACCCTCCCTCTATATGACACTTGGGACAGAAGCCACCTCCACCTGGCCAGTCTTGACACCACTGCCTGTGACAGCCCATCTCAGTCCTTACTGACCCACCTCTCCGAGCCCAGGTACACCCCCAAAATGTTAAGCCCTTCACAACTCCACTGGAAACCCCCTGGAAGTAGAGGGGGGCCCTATCTCTTCATGCTATGCTTAACAGAGTTTTGCTCTGTTATAAGTAAGGACAGAGCCCTCCATATGGCATCTCAACTACAAAAACCTTTCAGAATGCACTGAAAGAGAGAGAGGGAGAGAGAATGTAGAATGCTAATGGATCCCTAAGCACTGAGGTTCAGAGGGGGGTTTCACCGAGAGTTGGACTGGCGCTACTCATTACTGGGAATGAAGGGATAGATGGGTTCAGATCAAGAGAGGAGACTGAGTCGTCTACTGTACATGCAGGCCTGTGTCTGCCTGTCTGTGTCTGTCAGTCGTCTGTCTGTCTGTGTCTGTCTGTCTGGTTGTCTGGTAGATTGGCTGTCTGTCTGTGTGCACCTGTTTGATGGATTACACTCGCTCTTCTCAGCAGGCATTTTTCCTGTAGATTATTTATTGTATATGTGTGTTTATCTGGGGAAAGCTACAAACTCAAAGCGTTCCACAAAATCATAGCGTTTCCATGCCCCATTCTTTGCTCTTGATACTATAGTTTTGTGAACTTTGAGTTTGTTAGAATATGGTGATTGATCAACAACAACAACAAATTCTCAAATTCCTGAAAATTTGATTTTGGGTTACAAGCTTTTTCCAGGAATGCCGGCTCATTTTTTACCTCACCACTTTGCCCAACCCCACTGTCAGCACCCTGTGTGATCTCAGTCAAACCCAGACTGTTGAATCAGAAGTTTGTCCCCCTCTCTCCCAGGCTACGACTTCTGCTCAGAGGGACTCATTTGTGGGGAAAATTCGGAGTGTAGAAACCGGAATACCAGAGCGGAGTGTGAGTGCAAGAGCGGCTTTGCCTCCATCCACGGGGACTCCACATACTGTGAAGGTAGGCAGCTATGAACTATTTGACTGGGTCTTTGGGTAGAAGACTCTGAACTAGCTGGGTGTATGACGGGTAGACTTAGAGCTTGTTTTGTGTATGTGGAAGTTGTATTTCTTTATTGCAAAGAGGACTTGGAGTAGAGTGAAGTTGCCCCTGCATGCTGATCTTGGGTCAGTTTAGCATTTGCCCCACTAATGGTTAAGGTTGTGGGAGGGGAAGCTGATCCTAGATCTGTACCTAGATTCCTGAATTATAGTGAATTATATTATCTCTATGGTTGAGTGGATATGTGGGTATGTGAGATGCCTGGCCCATTCCATACAGTAGATGACTGAGAGAGAGCTTGGCTGATAAGATTTTCAACTACCTCTGGCTTTAGCAGGACATTTAATAAACAAAATGTATTTGTTCAGTATTTGTATTTAAGTCCCGTGTAGCTCAGTTGGTAGAGCATGGTGTTTGCAACGCCAGGGTTGTGGGTTCAATTCCCACGGGGGATGAGTATGGAGAAAAAAATGTATGAAATGTATGCATTCACTACTGTAAGTCGCTCTGGAAAAGAGTGTCTGCTAAATGACTTTAAAAAAAATACAAAAAAAGCACCAGCTACTCTTCCTAAGGTCCAAAAACGTTAAGGCAATTACATATAAAACAAAATATAAAGCAGTTCATCATATAACATTATTACACCACTATATATCTACAATACAAAATGTATAATACCACCATACAACAATATTACAATATGTGTGTGTAAGTACCTTTGTGTGTGTCTCTTCACAGTCCCTGCTGTTCCATAAGGTGTATTGTTACCTGTTTTAAAAAAAAATCTGATTCTACTGCTTTCATCAGTTACCTGATGTGGAATAGAGTTCAATGTAGTCATGGCTCTATGTAGTACTATGCGTCTCCCATAGTTTGTTATGGACTTGGGGATTGTGAAGAGACCTCTGGTGTTATGTCTTGTGGGGTGTGCATGGGTGTCCGAGCTGTGTGCTAGTAGTTTAAACAGACAGCTCGGTACATTCAACCTGTCAACACTTCTTACAAAAACCAGTATTGATGAAGTCAATCTCTCCTCCACTTAGAGCCATGAGAGATTGACATGCATATCATTGTTAGCTCCCAGTGTACTTTAAGGGCCAGCTGTGCTGTGCTGCCCTGTTCTGAGCCAAATGTAATTTTCCTAAGTCCTTCTTTGTGGCACCTGACCACACTACTGAACTGTAGTCCAGGTGTGACTAAACTAAGGCCTGTTGGACCTGCCTTGTTGATAATGTTAAGAAGGCAGATCAGCGCTTTATTATTGACAGACTTCTCACCATGTTAGCTATTGTTATATCAATATGTTTTGACAATGACAGTTTACAGTCCAGGGTTACTCCAAGCAGTTTAGTCACCTCAATGTGCTCCTTTTCCACATTATTCATTACAAGATTTAGTTGAGGTTTAGGGTTTAGTGAATGATTTGTCCCAAATACAATGCTTTTAGTTTTTGAAATATTTTGCAATAACGTATTCCTTGCCACCCATTCTGAAACTAACTGCAGCTCTTTAAGTGTTGCAGTCATTTCAGTAGCTGTAGTAGCTGATGTGTATAATGTTGAGTCATCTGCATACATACAGTGCTGTGAAAAAGTATTTGCCCCCTTCCTGATATCTTATTTTTTTGCACATTTGTCACACTTAAATGTTTCAGATCATCACACAAATGTAAATATTACACAAAGATAACCAAAGTAAACACAAAATTCTGTTTTTAAGTGATTTTATTTTTTAAGGGAAAAAAGCTATCCGAACCTTCATGGCCCTATGTGAAAAAGTAATTGCCCCCTAAACCTAATAACTGGTTGTGCCACCCTCAGCAGCAACAACTGCAATCAAGCGTTTGCGATAACTGGCAATGAGTCTTTCCTATCGCTGTGGAGGAATTTTAGCACTAAGGGAGTTGGATTACGGGTATAAGAGTCTCTAGGCTGTTTTAGTTGTCATGGATTCAGGGGTATGAGACACTTGGCCTTTCTATGGGCTTATTGGGTTGTACCAGAGGGCTCATTGGCGTAGGAGACTAGTGCCGATTCATTTGGCTTAATATGATTACAGTATGTTGAGCCTATGGCAACAGTAGGAGGGCCCTTTGAGTGGGCCTACTGGTGTGGAGCTTTGGACACTGATGGGCTCTTGTTTACTGGGAACAGGTGTGGGATCTTAATTTGATCACCCTGTTACAGGAGAACTTGCCTGCAATGCAGGGAATTTAAAACGTGTAGTGTTTTTGAGGTTTAAAAAGGCTTCTGAAGTTTGCGATTTCCACTTAGACATGTTTCCTTACGAGGAATATAGCAATCCTTACAAAAATGACCATTCATTATGATCCACATAAAAATTCTACTTTCCTTTTGCTGCAGGATTATTTTCCTGCTTTAGCAAACTGGCTCAAATTAAGATCTTACATCTGTAGAAGTGAGAGCCTGCTTCCTAATCAGTTGTTTCAAAACTATGGGCACCATAGAGTGGATTTATGGCATACCAGGACCAGTCCTCAGTGGCTGATGTCACACTATCTATTTCTTGCTCCCTCTAACTCTGTCTTTCTTTCTTTCTGTCATTCATTCAATCAATAAATCAATCAAATGTATTAATAAAGCCCTTCTTACATCAGCTGATGTCACAAAGTGCTGTACAGAAACCCAGCCTAAAACCCCAAACAGCAAGCAATGCAGGTGTAGAAGCACGGTGGCTAGGAAAAGCTCCCTAGAAAGGCCAGAACCTAGGAAGAAACCTTGAGAGGAACCAGGCTATGAGGGGTGGCCAGTCCTCTTCTGGCTGTGCCGGGTGGAGATTATAACAGAACATGGCCAAGATGATCAAATGTTCATAAATGACCAGCAGGGTAAAATAATGATAATCACAGTGCTTGTAGAGGGTGCAACAGGTCAGCATCTCAGGAGTAAATGTCAGTTGGCTTTTAATAGCCAATCATTCAGAGTATCTCTACCGCTCCTGCTGTCTCTAGAGAGTTGAAAACAGCAGGTCTGGGACAGGTTGCATGTCCGGTGAACAGGTCAGGGTTCCATAGCCGCAGGCAGAACAGTTGAAACTGGAGCAGCAGCATGGCCAGGTGGACTGGGGACAGCAAGGAGTCATCAGGCCAGGTAGTCTTGAGGCATTGTCCTAGGGCTCAGGTCCTTCGAGAGAGAGAAAGATAGAGAGAGCATACTTAAATTCACACAGGTCACCGGATGAGACAGGAGAAATACTCCAGATATAACAGACTGACACGAACCCCCCGACACAAACTTCTGTAATATAAATACTGGAGGCTGAGACAGGAGGGGTTGCGACGATACCCCCGGACAGGGCCAAACAGGCAGGATATAACCCCACCCACTTTGCCAAAGCACAGCCCTCACACCACTAGAGGGATATCTTCAACCACCAACTTACCATCCTGAGACAAGGCCGAGTATAGCCCACAAAGATCTCCGCCATGGCACAACCCAAAGGGGGGCGCCAACCCGGACAGGAAGATCACATCAGTGACTCAACCCACTCAAGTGACGCACCCCTCCTAGGGATGGCATGGAAGAGCACCAGTAAGCCAGTGACTCAGCCCCTGTAATAGGGTTAGAGGCAGAGAATCCCAGTGGAGAGAGGGGAACCAGCCAGGCACACAGCAAGGGCGGTTCGTTGCTCCAGTGCCTTTCCGTTCACCTTAAGACTCCTGGGCCAAACTACACTCAATCATAGGACCTACTGAAGAGATGAATCTTCAATAAAGACTTATAGGTTGAGATCGAGTCTGCATCTCTCACATGGGTAGGCAGACCATTCCATAAAAATGGAGCTCTATAGGAGAAAGCCCTGCCTCCAGCTGTTTGCTTAGAAATTCTAGAGACGGTAAGGAGGCTTGCGTCTTGTGATCGTAGCATACATGTAGGTATGTACGGATGGACCAAATTGGAAACATAGGTAGGAGCAAGCCCATGTAATGCTTTGTAGGTTAGCAGTAACACCTTGAAATCATCCCTTGCCTTAACAGGAAGCCAGTGTAGAGAGGCTAGCAATGGATTAATATGATCACATTTTTTGGTTCTAGTCAAGATTCTAGCAGCTGTGTTTAGCATTAACTGAAGTTTATTTAGTGCTTTTTTGGGGTAGCCAGAAAGTAGAGCATTGCAGTAGTCTAACCAAGAAGTGACAAAAGCATGGATTAATTTTTCTGCATAATTTTTGGACAGAAAGTTTCAGATTTTTGCAATGTTATGTAGATGGAAAAAATCTGTCATTGAAACAGTCTTGATATGTCCGTCAAAAGGGAGATCAGGGTCCAGAGTAACGCCAAGGTTTTTCACAGTTTTATTTGAGACGACTGCACAACCATCAATTTACAGTTGATTTGTCAGAGGACAAACCATCCACAAAGACAAATTGATATCTTTCCGACAGATAAGATATAAAGCAGGCCAGAACTTGTCCGTGTAGGTCAATTTGGGTTTCCAATCTCTCCAAAAGAAGGTGGTGATTGATGGTATCAAAAGCAGCACTAAGGTCTAGGAGCACGAGGACAGATGCAGAGCCTCGGTCTGACACCATTAAAAGGTAATTTACCACCTTCACATGTGCAGTCTCAGTGCTATGATGGGGTCTAAAACCAGACTGAAGCGTTTCGTATACATTGTTTGTCTTCAGGAAGGCAGTGAGTTGCTGCGCAATAGCTTTTTCTAAAAGTTTTGAGAGGAATGGGAGATTCGATATAGGCCAATAGTTAAAAAAAATATTTTCTCGGTCAAGGTTTGGCTTTTTCAAGAGAGGCTTTATTACTGCCACTTTTAGTGAGTTTGGTACACGTCCGGTGGATAGAGAGCCGTTAATTATGTTCAACATAGGAGGGCCAAGCGCAGGAAGCAGCTCTTTCAGTAGTTTAGTTGGAATAGGGTCCAGTATGCTGCTTGAATGTTTAGAGGCCGTGATTATTTTCATCAATGTGTCAAGAGATATAGTACTAAAAAACTTGGGTGTCTCCCTTGATCCTAGGTCCTGGCAGAGTTGTGCAGACTCAGGACAACTGATCTTTGGAGGAATACGCAGATTTAAAGAGGAGTCCATAACTTGCTTTCTAATGATCATGATCTTTTCCTCAAAGAAGTTCATGAATTTATCACTGCTGAAGTGAAAGCCATCCTCTCTTGGGGAATGCTGCTTTTTAGATAGCTTTGCGACAGTTTAAAAAATCCATTCTTATTTTCCTCAATTAAGTGTGAAAAATAGGATGATTGAGCAGCAGTGAGGGCTCTTCGATACTGCATGGTACTGTCTTTCCAAGCTAGTCGGAAGACTTCCAGTTTGGTGTAGCGCCATTTCCGTTCCAATTTTCTGGAAGCTTGCTTTAGAACTCAGGTATTTTCTGTATACCAGGGAGCTAGTCTCTTATGACAAATGTTTTTTGTTTTTAGGGGTGCGACTGTGTCTAGGGTATTGCGCAAGGTTAAATTGAATTCCTCAGTTAGCTGGTTAACTGATTTTTGTCCTCTGACGTCCTTGGGTAGGCGGAGGAAGTCTCGAAGGGCATCTAGGAATCTTTAGGTTGTCAGAGAATTTATAGCACAACTTTTGATGATCCTTGGTTGGGGTCTGAGCAGATTATTTGTTGTGATTGCAAACGTAATAAAATGGTGGTCCGACAGTCCAGGATTATGAGGAGAAACATTAAGATCCACAACATTTATTCCATGGGACAAAACTAGGTACAGAGTATTACTGTGGCAGTGAGTAGGTCAGGAGACATGTTTGACTAAACCCACTGAGTCAAAAGCCTTTTGGAATAGGTCTGTGGACTTTGCCATGTGAATATTAATGTCACCAAAAATGTGAATATTATCTGCTATGACTACCACGTCCGATAGGAATTCAGGGAACTCGGTGAGGAACGCAGTGTATGGCCCAGGAGGCCTGTAAACAGTAGCTATAAAAAGTGATTGAGTAGGCTGCATAGATTTCATGACTAGAAGCTCAAAAGACGAAAACGTCTGGGTTTTTTGTAAATTGAAATTTGCTATCATAAATGTTAGCAACACCTCCGCCTTTGTGGAATGCGCGGGGGATATGACCACTAGTGTAACCACGAGGTGAGGCCTCATTTAACCTCTTGAGCGTCTCGTCCCGCAAGCGGGATCAACATCCAGCGAAAAACTCCTAGCGACATTAGCATAACGAAATTTAATATTTTTTTTTCAAATATAGGACTGTCTCATATCGTTTTATAGATACACCTCTCCTGAATCGACCCACGTCGTCCGATTTCAAAAAGGTTTTTACAGGAAAAGCAAAACATTAGATTATGTTAGAGGAGTACATGGTAAAAGTAGCAACATAGCAATTTTCCGACCAACCACATGCATCACAAATAACCAAAAAACAGCTAAATGCAGCACTAACCTTTTACAAACTTCACCAGATGACACACCTAGGACATCATGTTACACAATGCATGCATTCTTTTGTTCAATAAAGTTCATATTTATATATAAAAACAGCATTTTACATCGGCACCTGACGTTGACTAACTATTTTCCCTCAAATGCATCCCGGGAAACAGTGCTACAATTTACTAAATTACTATTCGAAAACATTTTTAAAATGTAATATTGTCATTCTAAGATTTATAGATGAATATCTCTTGAAAGCACCTGTCATACCAGATTTAAAAATAACTTTACTGGGTAATCACACTTTGCGATAAAAGGGGATGCGATACTCAGAAAATTAGCTGGTAAACCTAGCTCGGCGCCATCTTGGAACAATCGCATATCACATCTAATCTTGTATACTATTGTCAATAATCCCTTACCTTTAGTTGTCTTCATCAGAAAGCACTTCCAGGAATTCCAGGTCCTCAACAAATGTATTTTCGGTCGAAAAAGTCCATCCTTTATGTTCCATTAGCTTGCTGTTGTTAGCGCGTCTGAAGGCTGTATCCAACTGCTCCGTCGGCGCGGGACAGCAATTTCGAAAAATAACTTTTTTCCCTCATTTAGGTTCGTTCAAACATGTCAAACGTTGTATAACATTAATCTTCAGGGCCTGTTTCAACAAGAGAGCCAATAAGATTCGAGGGGGACGATTGTATTGTGTTTCAAAACGTTTCGAAAGGAGGGGGTAGACAGGGCCGCCGACGTCACAATGGTGATGGCCTTCCTACTGTGACCAATTACCACAGCGTCTCATTCATTCAGTTTCGACAGTAGAAGGCTCAAAACACTTTGTAAAGACTGGGGACATCTAGTGGAAGCAATAGAAAGTGCTCAATGAACGATAGCTCACGGTGTGAATAATAGGCAACGATGTGAAGTTGAGTCCACAATTCAGAATTCCACTTCCTGTTTCAATCGGTCTCTGGGTTTTGACTGCCATATGAGTTCTGTTATACTCACAGACACCATTCAAACAGTTTTAGAAACTTTAGGGTGTTTTCTATCCACAGGTATTAATTATATGCATATCCTAGCTTCTGAGTTTGATTAGTAGGCCGTTGAAAATGGGCATTAATTTTTTCCAAAATGCGCTGTGGCGCCCCCTATCCTAGGGTAAGTCCAAGAGGTTTTAACACAGTAAATTCATCAGGCTTAAGCCATGTTTCAGTCAGGCCAATCACATCAAGATTATGATCAGTGATTAGTTCATTGACTGTAACTGCCTTGGAAGTGAGGGATCTAACATTAAGTAGCCCTATTTTGAGATGTGAGATATCACAATCTCTTTCAATAATGGCAGGAATGGAGGAGGTCTTTATTCCAGTGAGATTTCTAAGTCGAACACCGCCATGTTTAGTTTTGCCCAACCTAGGTCGAGGCACAGACACGGTCTCAATGGGGATAGCTGAGCTGACTACACTGACTGTGCTAGTGGCAGACTCCACTAAGCTGGCAGGCTGGCTAACAGCCTGCTGCCTGGCCTGCACCCTATCTCATTGTGGAGCTAGGGGAGTTAGAGCCCTGTCTATGTTTGTAGATAAGATGAGAGCACCCCTCCAGCTAGGATGGAGTCCGTCACTCCTCAACAGGCCAGGCTTGGTCCTGTTTGTGGGTGAGTCCCAGAAAGAGGGCCAATTATCTACAAATTCTATCTTTTGGGAGGGGCAGAAAACAGTTTTCAACCAGCGATTGAGTTGTGAGACACTGCTGTAGAGCTTTTCACTCCCCCTAACTGGGAGGGGGCCAGAGACAATTACTCGATGCCGACACATCCTTCTAGCTGATTTACACGCTGAAACTATGTTGCGCTTGGTGACTTCTGACTGTTTCATCCTAACATCGTTGGTGCCGACGTGGATAACAATATCTCTATACTCTCTACACTCACCAGTTTTAGCTTTAGCCAGCACCATCTTCAGATTAGCCTTAACGACAGTAGCCCTGCCCCCTGGTAAACAGAGTATGATCGCTGGATAATTAGTTTTCAGTCTAATACTGTTGGTAATGGAGTCGCCAATGACTAGGGTTTGCAATTTGTCAGAGCTAATGGTGGGAGGCTTCGGTGCCTCAGACCTCGTAACGGGAGGAGTGGAGACCAGAGAAGGCTCGCCCTCTGACTCCGATTCACTGCTTATTGGGGAGAACCGGTTTAAAGTTTCTGTCGGCTGAATGAGCGACACCGGTTGAGCATTCCTACAGCATTTCCTTCCAGAAGCCATGAGAAGGTTTTCCGACTGCGGGGACTGTGCGAGGGGATTTATACTACTATCTGTACTTACTGGTGGCACAGACGCTATTTCATCCTTTCCTACACTTAAATTACCCTTGCCTAACAATTGCGTCTGAAGCTGGGCTTGCAGCACAGCTATCCTCGCCGTAAGGCGATCGTTCTCCTGTATATTATGAGTACAGCGACCGCAATAAGAAGGCATCATGTTAATGTTCCTACTTAGCTTCGGCTGGAGGAGGTCCTGACGAACCACGTCCAGATAAAGCGTCTGGAGTGAAAAAAGTTACATGAAAAAAAGTTGAGTGAGGGAAAAACTAAAAATGTAAACGGTAATTAAAAAGTAAAAACCGTAAAGTTGGTAGGTAGCAAAGTAAGGTTAGCAACAAAACGCACAGCAGCACGTAAACAAGTCTACAAGTTGTGACTGAAAATGACGTCATTCTCTTTCTCTCCATCTCTCTTTTTCTCTCACTATCTCTCTCTGGTTGTGTTTAATTTGCACAGTGAAGAGATTTACCCAAAGTTCCTCTCCAGTCCACGACATCCCAAACCATATGAGATATGAATGAGAGAGAGACTGACTTTTTTACCCCCCTATTTAAATTATTGAACCATGCCTTCTTTGAGTATGGCGGTATTATCAATGTTTGGGGTTGGGTACTCTTAAGGCTGCTCAAAGACATTTATCAAATGGATTAACTTGATATATCCTGCAGTAGGTTATAATAAACGGAAAATTGTGTGTCAATTCATAAACCATGTTTCATGGATTTGGTACATCGAAAATCTCTTCCCAACTATTTTGCAATCTATATGGCATAGCTGTCAATTTTTGGGTCCTTAAATAAAACTGGTATATATTTTTATTTATCACAATTTTCTTGAACCAATTTTGGTTTTTAAAAAACTTCTTGGGGCTCGGTGTCCCGCTAGCGGGACAACTTTCGGTGAAACTGGAGGGCGCGCAATTCAAATAAATAATCATAAATTATGGATATTAAACATTTAGGTACATATAAGTGTCTTATATCGGTTGAAAGCTTAAATTCGTGTTAATCTAACTGCACTGTCCGATTTACAGTAGCTATTAAAGCGAAAACATGCCATGCGATTGTTTGAGGACGGCAACCCACATGACAATATTTTTCCATTGGCAAAGGTTTCATAAATTCACAAATAGCTAATTACATTTTCACCTACTTTTTGAAAATCTTCCTCGGATTTGTCATCCAAAGGGTCTCAGCTATAACATGTAGTATTGTTTTGTTAGATAAAATCCTTCTTTATTTCCCAAAAAGTCAGTTTAGTTGGCACCATCGATTTGAGTAATCCACTCGTTCAACATGCAGAGCAAGGAATCCGAAAATCTACACCTAAACTTTGTTTCAACAAGTCAAAATACATTTCTATTTACTCCTCAGATACCCTAAAATGTAATCAAACTATAATATTTCTTACGGAAAGAAGTATGTTCAATAGGAAACCGATTTTAGCAGGTGCGTCCTGTCTTCATGTCGTGCGCAAACACGAATTTCCAAGACTGCGTCCCTGTACTAAAACTTATATTTCTTATTCGTTTTGGAAGTTACAAGCCTGACACCTTGAACATAGACTGCTGACATCCTGTGGAAGCCATAGGAATTGCATCCTGGGAGCACATGTTTGCCCTTATAAGAGGATGGTCTCTAAAAAAGAATTCTGGTTGGTTTTTCTTTGGATTTTCTCCTACCGTATCTGTTGTGATTTTCTCCCACCGTGTCCTACATTATTTTAACATTTCTACAAACTTCAAGTGTTTTCTTTCCAATGGTACCAATTATATGCATATCATGGATTCAGGGCCGTAGCAAAAGGCAGTTTACTTTGGGCACGTCCCTCAGGCAGAAATTGAGTAAAAAGGAGCCCTAAGAAGTTAATTAATGCAGGGCCGACAGACAAGTTCCTTACTTTTTACCCCTTCCACTTGACAAAGGTTCCAATTGATATAGTGTTGTTTATCAATTAGCATATTTGAGTTTAACCACAATATTTGTTGTATTATTTGTTCTGTCTTTTCTGGTGGATTAAACTGAAATTGCAACCAACATTCTATGGCTTGTTTAAAAATAACGATATTTTGAAGATGATTTTGTTTCAAATATCAGAAAGTGAGCGGTTGTAATCTGATTTAAAGGGAAAAAGGCCATTCTTGAACAGGGGGTGAGACATTCTTACTAATTTGTAAATAAAGCCAGTTTGTTATTTAGAAAGATTTATTTCTGTTTTTAGAGGGAGAGAAACCAAAAGCCCACCGTGCCTATTTTACAAAAATCGTCAGTCTACAGGTCAAGTGAAATTCCCCCATTGTATTTATCCAAGTTCACTCTTAACTCCAGGACCAACAACAGTTTTTGGTTGCTTGATGCAGGACTCTAGTGCCACTTATGCTTTAATCATTATGTCAGCTGAGTAATTGCCTATAAAAATAAATAGTGCATTACTTCCAGTTCTTAACCTGTTGAGGATCTTATCCCGATCTTATCCCGGTATTGGGATTCATTGTCATGTGACCATGGCGGGGAATTCAAAACTGCAAGAGTAAACATTTCAAAAAATCAAATAATCAACTATTTTCCTCCATTTGAAAGATATATCTCCTAAATCTAACCACGCTGTCCGATTTTCAGAGGCATTACGGAGAATGCATAAAGTTAGGTTATGTGAGGAGAGTACATTGACAATAGCTGCGTGTAATGTTTAGCCAATTCAAAGAAGGGCATCAACAGACAGAAAACTAGCTAGAATTATGCACTTACCTTTGACAATCTGCATCAGATGACACTCATAGGACATTATGTTATACAATACATGCATTTTTAGTTCCATCAAGTTCATATTTATATCCAAAAACAGCATTTACAGTCGCGGTGAAATTCAGAATTTTTTTCGGCTCGAATGCACCCAGTGAATCCAGCATTACAAATCACGGAATTACTATTCGAAAACATTGGTAAATTATAATATTGTCATTCAAAGAATAATATATTATCATCTCGTAATTGCTACCGAAGGGCCAGATCTCAAAATAACTTTACTGGGAAATCACATTTTGTATAAACTGGGTACTATACTAACAACAATAAGCTATATGCTAAGCTAAGCTAAGCTATACCGTTAGCATTAGCATCATCTAATATCGATAATAACATTCTAAATATCCCCTTACCTTTGATTATCTCCATCAGAAGGCGCTGCCAGAGATCCCAGGTCCAGAACAAATGTGGTTTCTTTTGACAAAGTTCATAATTTATGTCCAAATAGTTAGCGTTCAGTAGGCTCCCACAAAATGAGGTGGGCAGTGTAAAGTCACGTCGAAAAACTAAAGAAAACCTAGTAAATAATCTATTTACGTTTGTTTAAACATGTCAAACGTTGTTTAGCACTAATCTTTTGTTCCATTTTTAACGTGAAACATCAGTAAACATCAGTAATATTTTCACACAACCTATCAAGTGTCTAGAATAAACGATAATGACAAAGGCACTCTTCTCAGATTCATGCGCAGGCGCAAAAAATGAAGTGATGACGTGTCAACTTGTAAGCTTTCTAATTCGGTGTGTATTTATCACAGATGCTTCAAACAACTTTCTAAAGATCGTTGACATCTAGTGGAAGCAGTAGGAGTTGCGAACTGAATCCTTTCTCACTGTGGTATCTTTAAAACAATGACACTAAATAGTACAGCCACAAAATTCTCATTTTTTTTTATCTATTTTTCTCAGGTTTCTGCCTGCAATATGAGTTTTGTTATACTTACAGACACCATTCAAACTGTTTTAGAAAATTCAGAGTGTTTTCTATCCGAATGTGTTAATAATATGCATATCCTAGCTTCTGAGTTGGTGTAGGAGGCAGTTAAAAATGGGCACATATTTTTTTCAAAATTCTCAATACTGCCCCCGTGGCCCGTAGAGGTTAATTTTATTTGTTTTTAATTTGGATGAGTGCAGAATGAAGCACCTCTGAGTTGACATAGTAACTGCTCATCTTCCCATCCACTCTGGTTCATCTAATGTTCCTCTAACATTCTACTTCAGATGTACATGCCAGGCTCTAACTCACAGAGATGCAGAGCTTTTATCCATGCGCTTTCACCAAACCACCATCTGCTATGCTTGTTCTTCAAATCATTAGGGATCACCTGTTAATAAGTCTCAACAGACATGCTACAGTACATAGAACTAGATCAACCCAGAGAAGAACAGAGACTTTTCCTTCTTCTGTATTTCGCTCTTATTTTAAGAATGTAGAAAATGGCCAATATATGATTGATAGACTGCACCACGCTGAGAGCACAGCATTGGAGTCATATTAAATTGACCTATTCGTATGAAATGGACAACCCAGAGTTGGACAAAGTTACCAGCATCTCATTATGAGAGAACAGAGCAGCCGCTCCACACGCCGGCCTTGGAGACCCATCCGAATCCCAGGGAAAAGCCTAGGAGAACACCACAGCTGTGATTAATTGGTCGTGTCGGTCAACACTCAGCACTTCAAAGACTCCCAACAAGGCGTACAGGCGTGATCACTGCCTAGGTGGCTAAGCCTTGCAGACAGCCTGGACATGTGTATCAAGATAGACAAGGCATCAGCCCCATTGTATTTTTCCCTTAGATTACAGTATTTGTCGATAAGAGAGGCTCATCTTTTCTGCAATGTCCTCCCCACTGCAGCCTGGAAATTACGTTTCCTACTTATCCCCCCATTCCTATCCCTCAGACAGAATTTTATTCCCCAAAAAAACAACAACAAGACCAAAAAAAATCCAGATCTAGTCAGGACATACTGGTTTGTCCTTTTACTTCCTTTGCTTAGGAAAACACGTAAGGCAGAATTACTGAAATAAATCGCTGTGGAGTTATCATTATGCTGCAGCTTTGAATGCATCTTAATGTGCATCTAAAGATGGCATATCCTGGGAGAAGTAGTTTTATTAATATATTTATTGACAGGAAAATCACATAGGGACCCAGGTCTTTTTTACAATTTAGCCGACAATTGAACACATACAAAATACACATTAAATATACATTTCATGAAGGAAAGTGTGTACTCCTCTGTGAGAAAGTCTGCAATTTAGGTCTGAAAACAGCCAAGTGTTCTAACTTAAGACTACATAACATGCTATGTGACAGGGAAATTCAAATCCGAGCCTGGAGGTCTGGAGTACTGCTGGTTTTCCGTTCTATCTGATCACAAGGTCTAAATCAGTCTTTCATTGAGGGAAGAATGGGTAAGAATGAAAATCGGCTGTGGATCTGGCTTCAAGGCTATGAAAAATGTGTCCCTTGGTTTGACTGTGATGTAGCAACAGTATACTGTCTTCTCCACAGCCTAGTTGGTACCTATGTGCCCCTTGGCATGACCTACAACTGCTCTGGGGAATCACACGGGGTCATGTTCAGTTAGAGTCGAGGTCAATTAGCATAATATAATTAGCATAATAAAATTAGCATAATCCCCATATACAACTTTTTGTTAAACTGGAGATATCTGGATTTTTGCATTGGATTTTTGCACGTGTCAAGGGTTTGATATCTGCTCCATGGTGGGTCCTAATCTCAAGTTTGTATTTATTTTATAAACTTTGATTTATTCAGAGGAACCCAATTGAGACCAGTGTCTCATTTATAATGGTCCCCTGAGGACAAAAATCACATCAATATAGCA
The DNA here is from genome assembly GCF_901001165.1 of Salmo trutta. Classification (NCBI taxonomy): domain Eukaryota; kingdom Metazoa; phylum Chordata; class Actinopteri; order Salmoniformes; family Salmonidae; genus Salmo; species Salmo trutta. The sequence goes on along the minus strand of NC_042985.1, from coordinate 40,171,427 downwards.
TAAACAAAAATATTTAAAAAACTACAAGACTGCTACAAATACATTACATCAGGTTATTTCAACAAGTTCTAATAATTAATTGAAACAATTGCACACTTCAGAGAACTTATTTAACAACAGAGTTTTAAACTGCCCAATCGGCACCAGGGAAATCAGGTGTAATTTGTTTTGTAGGGTATTCCGTAACGGTGGTGCATTAAAACTAAAGGCGGATTTACCAAACTTTTTGGAGTCAAGCGGGACCTTAAGAGTTAACCAACCCTGCGAATGGGTTTGGTATCTCATATTTTTATATTTCAATGGGGAAGTAAGGTATGCTGGAAGTTTGTGGAGCAGAACTTTGTAAACAAGATAGGAATGATGAAGTGATATACTGGACTTTAGTGAGGTCCAGCCGACATTCTGATACAGGAGGCAGTGATGAGTATTAAAACACTCACCTTTAATAAAGAGAATGGCGCTATCGTAGGTGGCGTCCAAAGGTTTAAGAGTAGTGGCTGCTGCATTCTGGTAAATGGTGTCGCCATAATGAGGAATTGGCAGGAAAGTTGACTACCATTTGCTGCATGCTGTTCATGGAAAGGCAAGATCTGTTTAAAAAAAATAAGGCCACTTTCAATCTTAGCTTTTTAACTAGCTCATCAATATGTTTTTTTAAACGTTACATCTTTATCAATCCAAAAGCCCAGATATGCATAGGCGGGAAGCCGCTCGATGAGTGAACCGTCCAGATATGTGGTAGTTGAGTGGGCCCTGAGGGCACACATTTAAAGTGTTGTGAAATCTGATGAATGTATTGTCATGCTTTTAAAATTGTATAACTGACTTAATTTTGCTGCCTTGGCAGCAGCTAATGGGAATCCATTTTAAATACAATATACAAGTGAGTAAATACGTAGCCCATCTGAGAAATGTTTCTGTGAATTAGACAACAACATGTAATTCGCTTTGCCCGCATTAAGTACAAGTTTGAAATCAACAAGGTCTTTCTGCAATGTAACAAAATCTGATTTCATCTCTAACATGGCTTGGACAACAGTCGGTGCATTGGCATAGATAACCGTATTGTCTGCATACAGATTAATATTGCAGGATTTAATACATAGACCAATATAATTTACAGTGCCTTCGGAAAATATTCAGACCCATTTACCTTTTCCACATTTTGTTACGTTACAGCCTTATTCTAAAATAGATTAAATAAATAAAAATCCTCAGCAATCAACACACAATACCCCATAACGACGAAGCGAAAACAGGTTTTTATACATTTTTGCAAATATATTCAAATATAAAAACAGATACCTTATTTACATAAGTATTCAGACCCTTTGCTATGAGACTTGAAATTGAGCCCAGGTATGTCCCGTTTCCATTGATCATCCTTGAGATGTTTCTACAACTTGATTGGAGTTGACCTGTGGTAAATTCAATTGATTGGACATAATTTGGAAAGGCACACACCTGTCTATATAAGGTCCCACAGTTGACAGTGCATGTCAGAGCAAAAACCAAGCGATGAGGTCGAAGGAATTGTCCGTAGAGCTCTGAGACAGGATTGTGTTGAGGCACAGATTTGGAGTAGGGTACCAAAAAAATGCTGTAGCATTGTAGGTCTCCAAGAACACAGTGACTTCCATCATTCTTAAATGGAAGAAGTTTGGAACCACCAAGATTGTTCCTAGAACTGGCCGCCTGGCCATACTGAACAATCGGGGGAGAAGGGCCTTGGTCAGGGAGGTGACCAAGAATCCGATGGTCACTCTGACAGAGCTCTATAGAACCATCCAGAAGGACAACCATCTCTGCTGCACTCCACCAATCAGGCCTTTATGGTAGAGTGGCCTGACGGAAGCCACTCCTCAGTAAAAGGCATATGACAGCCCACTTGGAGCTTGCCAAAAGGCACCTACAGACTCTCAGACCATGAGAAACAAGATTCTTTGGTCTGATGAAGCCAAGATTGAACTCTTTGGCCTGAATGCCAATTGTCACGTCCGGAGGAAACCTGGCACCATCCCTCCGGTGAAGCATGGTGGTGGCAGCATCATGCTGTGGGGATGTTTTTCAGTGGCAGGGACTGTGAGACTAGTCTGGATCGAAGCAAAGATGAACAGAGCAAAGTACAGAGAGGTCGTTGATGAAAACCTGCTCCAGAGAGCACTCAGGACCTCAGACTGGGGTGAAGGTTCATCATCCAACAGGACAATGACCCTAAGCACACAGCCAAGATAATGCAAGAGTGGCTTTGGGAAAAGTCTGTTTTTGCTTTGTCATTATGGCATATTGTGTGTAGATTGATGAGGACCAAACAACAATTTAATACATTTTAGAATAAGGCTGTAACCTAACAAAATGTGAAAAAAGTCAAGGGCTCTGAATACTTTCCGAAGGCACCGTATATAACTGGTAAAGAGAACAGGTCCCAAAATTGACCCCTGCAGTACACCTTTTGTAATATTGAGGAAACTACACTTGACACCATCACAAAGCACACATTGTGTCCTCTCTGGAAAATACACTGCTCAAAAAAATAAAGGGAACACTTAAACAACACAATGTAACTCCAAGTCAATCACACTTCTGTGAAATCAAACTGTCCACTTAGGAAGCAACACTGATTGACAATAAATTTCACATGCTGTTGTGCAAATGGAATAGACAACAGGTGGAAATTATAGGCAATTAGCAAGACACCCCCAATAAAGGAGTGGTTCTGCAGGTGGTGACCACAGATCACTTCTCAGTTCCTATGCTTCCTGGCTGATGTTTTGGTCACTTTTGAATGCTGGCGGTGCTTTCACTCTAGTGGTAGCATGAGACGGAGTCTACAACCCACACAAGTGGCTCAGGTAGTGCAGCTCATCCAGGATGGCACATCAATGCGAGCTGTGGCAAGAAGGTTTGCTGTGTCTGTCAGCGTAGTGTCCAGAGCATGGAGGCGCTACCAGGAGACAGGCCAGTACATCAGGAGATGTGGAGGAGGCCGTAGGAGGGCAACAACCCATCAGCAGGACCGCTACCTCCGCCTTTGTGCAAGGAGGAGCAGGAGAAGCACTGCCAGAGCCATGCAAAATGACCTCCAGCAGGCCACACATGTGCATATGTCTGCTCAAATGGTCAGAAACAGACTCCATGAGGGTGGTATGAGGGCCCGACGTCCACAGGTGGGGGTTGTGCTTACAGCCCAACACCGTGCCGGACGTTTGGCATTTGCCAGAGAACACCAAGATTGGCAAATTCGCCACTGGCGCCCTGTGCTCTTCACAGATGAAAGCAGGTTCACACTGAGCACGTGACAGACGTGACAGAGTCTGGAGATGCCGTGGAGAACGTTCTGCTGCCTGCAACATCCTCCAGCATGACCGGTTTGGCGGTGGGTCAGTCATGGTGTGGGGTGGCATTTCTTTGGGGGGCCGCACAGCCCTCAATGTGCTCGCCAGAGGTAGCCTGACTGCCATTAGGTACCGAGATGAGATCCTCAGACCCCTTTTGAGACCATATGCTGGTGCGGTTGGCCCTGGGTTCCTCCTAATGCAAGACAATGCTAGACCTCATGTGGCTGGTGTGTCAGCAGTTCCTGCAAGAGGAAGGCATTGATGCTATGGACTGGCCCGCCCGTTCCCCACACCTGAATCCAATTGAGCACATCTGGGACATCATGTCTCACTCCATCCACCAACGCCACGTTGCACCACAGACTGTCCAGGAGTTGGCGGATGCTTTGGTCCAGGTCTGGGAGGAGATCGCTCAGGAGACCATCCGCCACCTCATCAGGAGCATGCCCAGGCGTTGTAGGGAGGTCATACAGGCACGTGGAGGCCACACACACTACTGAGCCTCATTTTGACTTGTTTTAAGGACATTACATCAAAGTTGGATCAGCCTGTAGTGTGGTTTTCCACTTTAATTTTGAGTGTGACTCCAAATCCAGACCTCCATGGGTTGATAAATTGGATTTCCATTGATTATTTTTGTGTGATTTTGTTGTCAGCACATTCAACTATGTAAAGAAAAAAGAATTGAATAAGATTATTTCTTTCATTCAGATATAGGATGTGTTGTTTAAGTGTTCCCTTTATTTTTTTGAGCAGTATAGTTCTTAAACTATTTGCAAGACTCATTATCCAGGCCCATTTCAGACAGTTTTTGAATGAGTAGGGAATAGTCAACTTTGTTGAATGCCTTAGAAAGCTCTATAAATAAGACATCACAAGGATTTTTATGATTTAGGCAATTTAACGCATAACTAAAACAAGCATAGTGTCCGAAACAGTGCTATGTCTAGATCTAAAACCAGATTGTTGCATATTTAGAATAGGGTAAGAAGTTTTAAAAAGTTCTTAGCTGGGAGTTGGTCAAGGATACTACAAAACAAAAAAATAAATTTGAAATGTAGTGTGTTGGTCCCATGTTTCATGAGCTGAAATAAAATATTTTCCTGGGATCTTTACTAGAGGGAGTCCTTTAGCTTATTTCTCTCAAATTTGTTACACAAATTTGTTTACATACCTGTTAGTGACCATTTCTCCTTTTGCCAAGATAATCCATCCACCTGACAGGTGTGACATATCACGAAGCTGAGTAAACAGCATGATCATTACAAAGGTGCACCTTGTGCTGGTTACAATAAAAGGCTACTCTAAAATGTTACACAACACATTGTCACAAATGTCTCATGTTTTGAGGGAGTGTGCGATTGGCATGCTGACTGCAGTAATGTCCACCAGAGCAGTTGCCAGAGAATTGAATGTTAATTTCTCTACCATAAGCCGCCTCCAACATCGTTTTCAGAATTTGGCCATTCGTCCAACTGTCCTCACAACCGTAGACCACATGTAACCACACCAGCCCAGGACCTTCACATCCGGCTTCTTCACCTGCGGGACTGCCCCGAGACCAGCCACCCAGACAGCTGATGAAACTGAGGAGTATTTATGTCTGTAATATAGCTCTTTTGTGGCAAGAAACTAATTCTGATTGGTATTATACTGAACAAAAATATAAATGCAACATGCAACAATTTGAACGATTTTACTGAGTTACAGTTCATATAAGGAAGTCAGTCATGGGTGGGCCTGGGAGGGCATAGGCCCACCCACTGGGGAGCCAGGCCCACCCATGAGTGATTTCCTTATATGAACTGTAACTCAGTAAAATCATTGAAATTGTTGCATGTTGAGTTTATATTTTTGTTCAGTTTAATACCTTGTCTAGGCAAGATAACTAATGTCCAATCTTCAAGTTATCTAAGTTAGAAGGATCTCAGCCTTTGTGCAGGAGGAGAACATGTTCTGCTTTCCAAATCTTAAGGATAACACCAATAGCAATTGTCAATTAAAAAATAGAGGTTAAAGCATCATTCTCTACAATCTGTTCTGAGGTGATTAAGTACTCCCTCTAGTGAAATTCATTACATTTTCATAGACTTTCCTTTCAAAGTAATGGCCAGCTGAAGCAAAATGGTTATTAAAATACAAATTTAGTCTAGTATGGGACCAGAGGCTGTCAAAACCTGCTGTGGCAATGAGGGGGTGGAGTTTGGTTTCAAAGATATGACCACTTTCCAGAAGTTGGATGGATAACCACCACTCTCTAATACACAATTTAAGAAATATATTGATTTTGCTTTTCTAGCAACTGTCATTGCTATAAGAAAACACACCCCATTCAACATTTTAAAATGAGGCGAGGTTGACTTTGAGCAGAGAGGCACTCACTAAAAACAATGTCAAGAACCGAGGATGTTAACACTAACAATATTGCATTGTGGGATATAATGACTAACATGGGGTGCTGAGAATGGACTGACGCCGTAAATTTTAAATGACACAAATGCGCACACAATGACGATGGGCTGAGTATAATGGAGCATAGTCAGTGGAGGATATTACTCCCGCCGTCGTGTAGGAGAGGCACTTGAGGTGTCATAAAGTCGTGAAGCCGTGAGAAGAGAGAGCACGGAGTGCAAAGTGAGTGCAGTCTATTTGCGACTATCAGCGTTAGATGTTGAGGGCGATGCATATTAAGCTAAAGCACACATAGCAGGCTGATATCAGTGGCTATAAAAAGCAGGCCCTCTCTGATCCAGTCCCCGTGTGGAGGGGTAGATGAGAACTCAGCTGGCCAGAACAGTCTTCATTGTATTCAAGAGACCAGAACCCTGAGGTACCAGGTCTCAACAGCAGCCACTGCAGTCACTCTGGTAAAACCTGTGGTGGCCAGGAAATTACTTTGTTTACGTAGAGATCTGACATAATGATCTGGCACAGTTACAGCTGGACACATATACAGTCCTCTATTTGGACAGTGAAGTTAAAACGTTTAATTTGGCTCTATACTCCAGCATTTTGGATTTGCACCGTATTTGCACCCTATTCTCTACATAGTGCACTACTTTTTACCGGAGCACTATGGGCCATGCTACAAAAATAACAGGTTATCATTTGGGACTCAGAGAGTGATAGTCCCTCCACCTTGAGGGAGAGAACACAGTACATTGCCAGTTAACCATTGTGACTGGTAATATGGCAGAATACAAAATGTCAGTACGGAGACAAAGTGGATTCACAATTCAACAGCTCAGACACGAGATGTATGTGGCCGGGTCTACAGACAATCACAGAATACAAAGGGAAAACCAGCCACTTCACGGACACCAATGTCTTGCTTCCGGATAAACTAAACACCATTTTCGCCCGCTTTGAGGATAACACAGTGTCACCGACGCAGCAAGCTACCAAGGACTGTGGGTTCTCCTTCTCTGTGGACGACGTGAGTAAGACATTTAAGCATGTTAACTCTCGCTAGGCGGCATCCCTCTCATCCCAGACGGCATCCCTAGCCGCGTCCTCAAAGCATGCCCCGGCCAGCTGCCTGGAGTGTTTAAGGACATTTTCAATCTCTCTCGAGAGCAGTTCACACCAGACATCCCAAGAATATTGCTGAACTGAAACAGTTTTGCAAAGAGGAATGGGCCAAAATTCCTCCTGACCGTTGTGCAAAAAACGTTTGGTTGCTGCCAAAGGAGGGTCAACCAGTTATTCAATCCAAGGGTTCACACACTTTTTGCACCCTGCACTGTGAATGTTTACACGGTATGTTCAATAAAGACATGAAAACATATAATTGTTTGTGTTATTAGTTTAAGCAGACTGTGTTTGTCTACTGTTGTGACTTAGATGAAGATAAGATCAAATTTTATGACCAATTTATGCAGAAATCCAGGTAATTCTGAAGGGTTCACATACTTTTTCTTGCCACTGTATATGTATGCTTACTCAGCTGTGCCTCACAAGTAATACCACAACTGATCTATTACCGCTGTGATTATATAGCCTACCTCAAATTTTGAAATATAATTTTATAACAATGCGTTGGGCAGGGCAATTCAAGCAAAGCCAATATGTGGTGATAATTTATTGGGTCTATACTGCACAAACCTCATTGCTACAGTACTGTTTTAATAGTACTCTGACAATTAGGTTAGTAATGCGGAGTAACTACACTGAATAAAAATATTAATGCAACATGTAGAGTTTTGGTTCCATGTTTCATGAGCTGAAATTACATTTTACATATGCAGAAAAAGCTTATTTCTCTCAAATGCTGTGCACAAATCTGATTACATCCCTGTTTGTCAGCATTTCTCCTTAGCCAATGTTAAACATCCACCTGAAAGGTGTAGCATATAAAAAAGCTGATTCGACAGCATGATCATTACACAGGTGTGCTTTGTGCTGGGGAAAATACAAGGCCACATTAAATTGTGCAGTTTTGTCACACAAGACAGTACCACAGATCTCAAGTTTTGAGGGAACATGCAATTGTCATGCTGACTGCAGGAATGTTCACCAGAGCTGGTGCCAGAGAATGTAATGTTAATTTCCCTTTACCCACCTCCCTCCCTCCTGTATTGTGTCCAGTAATGCCATTTCCCTTTACACCACTTTCCCCTTCTGCATTGTTTCCTGTGGCGCAATTTACCTTTACTCCACTCTCTTCCTCCTTCTGTATTGCGTCCTGTGGTGCGTTTTCCCTTTACCCCACTCCCTCCTCCTATATTGTCTACACTGTGGTGCCATTTCACTTTAACCCTCCTCCATCCTTCTGTATTGTGGTGTCATTTCCCTGTATTGTGTCCTTTGTTGCCGTTTCCCTTTACCCCCCTTCCTCCTTCTGTATTGTGTCCCCATTGTGCCATTTCCCTTTACTCCCCTTCCTCCTTCTGTATTGTGTCCCCATTGTGCCATTTCCCTTCACCGCCTCCATCTCTCATTTTGTATTGTTTCCTGTGGTTCCATTTCCCTTAGCCACCCTAATTCCTACCGTCTGTATTGTGTCCTGTGGTTCCATTTTCCTTTACCCCCTCCCTCTTTCTGTTTTATTTCCTGTGGTGCCATTTCCCTTTATCCACCTCCTTCTGTATTGTCTTGTGATGCCATTTCCATTTCCCGCCCTCAATTCTTCTGTATTGGGATGCCATTTCTATTTCCCACCCTCAAACCTGCTGTATTGTGTCCCTGTGGTGTCATTTCCCTTTACCCACCTCCCTCTTTCCTTCTGTAGTGTGTCCAGTAGTGCCATTTCCATTTCCCTTTACCCACCTCCCTCCTTCTGTATTGTGTCCTGTGGTGCCATTAACCTTTAACCCCCTACCTCCCTACTTCTGTATTTTTTCATATTGTGCCATTTCCATTTACCCTCTTCCTACCTTCTTCCGTATTGTGTTATTTGGTGCCATTTCCCTTCCCCCTCCTCCCTCCCTCCTTCGGTATTGTCTTTTTGTACCATTTCCCTTTAACCTAATCCCGCCCTCCTTCTGTATTGTGTCCTGTGGTGCCATTTCCCTTTACCCCCTACCTCCCTCCCGCTATCGCTACTGTTTCCTGTGGTGCCATTCCCTTTCACCCTCTCCCTCCTTCTGCATTGTGTCTTATGGTATAATTTCCCTTTACCCCAATCTCTCTGTCCTTCTGTATTATGTCCCCATTGTGCCATTTCCCTTCACCCCCTCCATCCTCATTCTGTGTTGTTTAATGTGGTGCCATTTCCCTTAGCCACGCTAATTCCTTCTTTCTGTATTGTGTCCTGTGGTTCCATTTACCTTTACACCATCCCTCCGTCTGTATTGTGTCCTGTGGTACCATTTTTATTCAGCCCGCTCCCTCCTACCTTCTGTATTGTGTCCTGTGGTGCCATTTCCCTTTACCTCCTCCCTCCTTCTTTGTTGTGTCCTGTGGTGCCATTTCCATTTACGCCCCTCCCTCCTTCTGTATTGTGTCATGTGGTATAAGTTCCCTTTACCACCTCGCTCATTCTGTATTGTATCCTTTTGTGCCATTTCTTTTCACCCCCTTCCCAACCTCCTTCTGTGTTGTGTCCCTGTGGTGCCATTTCCCTTTACCCACCTTCCTCCTTCTGTATTGCGTCCTGTGGTACTTATCCCTTTACCCCCTTCCTTCCTTCCTTCCGTATTGTGTCCCTGTGGTGCCATTTCCCATTACCCACTTCCCTCTTTCCTCCTGTATTGTGTCCTGTGGTGCCATCAACCTTTAACACCCTACCTCCCTACTTCTGTATTGTTTCATGTGGTGCCATTTCCCTTTACCCCCTCCCTTCCTTCTTCTGTATTGTGTTCTTTGGTGCCAGTTCCCTTTCCCCACCTCCCTCCCTCCTTCTGTATTGTGTCTTTTTGTACCATTTCCCTTTACCCAAATCCTTCCTTTTGTATTGTGTCCTGTGGTGCCATTTCTCTTTACCCCCTCCCTACCTCCATCTACTATTTCCTGTGGTGCCATTCCCTTTCACCCTCTCCCTCCTTCTGTATTGTGTCTTATGGTATAATTTCCCTTTACCCCAATCCATCCGTCCTTCTGTATTGTGTCCCCATGAGGCCATTTCCCTTCACCCCCTCCATCCCTCATTGTTTATTGTTTTCTGTGGTGCCATTTCCCTTAGCCAACCAAATTCCTTTCTTCTGTATTGTGTCCTGTGGTGCCATTTCCATTTGCAACCCTCCTTCCATCTGTATGTTGTCCCTGTCGTGCCATTTCCTTATACCCAACTCCCTCCTTCTTCACTGTGTCCCTGTGATGCCATTTCCCTTTACCCCCTCCCTCCTTCCTTCTGTATCAGTATCTTTTGTTGCCATTTTCCTTTAGCACCTCCTTCCTTCTGTATTGTGTCCTGTGGTACCACTTCCCTTTACCCCAATTCCTCCTTCCTTCTGTATTGTGTTCCTGTGGTGCCATTTCCCTTTACCCCCTCCCTCTCTCCTTCTGTATTGTGTCAGGTGGTGGGATTTTGCTTTACCCCACCCTCCCTCCCTCCCTCCTTCTGTATCGTGTCATGTGGTGGAATTTCCCTTTACCCCCCTCCATCCTTCTGTATTGTGTCCTTGAGGTGCATTTTACTGTTACCTTTACCCTCCTTGTTTGTGTCCTGTAGTGCCATTTCCATTTACCCACCCACCTCCCTCCTTCTGTATTTTGTCATGTGGTGCAATTTCCCTTTACCCTCCTCACTCCTTCTGTATTGTGTCCTGTGGTACCATTTCCCTTTACCCTAATTCCTCCATCCTTCTGTATTATGTCCCTGTTGTTTCATTTCCCTTTACACCCCCTTCCTCGTACTGTATTGTGTCCCTGTGGGTTTTTTTCCTTCACCCCCTTCTTTATTGTGCCGCTGTGGTGCCATTTCCCGTTAGACTGCTCTCTCCCTCTATCTGTATTGTGTCCTGCGGTTCCATTCCCCTTTACTCCCCTCCCTTCCTCCTCCTGTATTGTGTCCCTTTGGTGCCATTACCCTTTACTCACCTCCCTCCCTCCTTCTGTATTGTGTCCCTGTGTTGCCATTTCACTTTAGACCCCTCTCTTCCTCATTCTGTATTGTGTTCCAGTGGTGCTATTTCCCTTTACCCACATCCCTGTCTCCTTTTGTATTGTCATGTGGTGCCATTTCCATTTACCTCCCCCCCCTTCTGTATTGTGTCATGTGGTGCCATTTCCCTTTACCTGCCTCCCTCTCTCCTTCTGTACAGTGTCCTGTTGTGCCATTTCCCTTTATCCCCTTCCTCCTACTGTATTGTGTCCCGGTGGTACCATTTCCCTTTACCCCAATCACTCCTTCCTTCTGTATTGTGTCTCCATGGTGCCATTTCCCTTCACCCCCTCAAACCCTCTTTCTGTATTGTTTCCCGTGGTGCCATGTCCCTTAGCCACCCTAATTCATTCCTTCTGTATAGTGTCCCTGTTGTGCCATTTCGCCTTTACCCCCCTCCTTCCTAACGCATTGTGTCCCATTTCCGTTTATTTCCTCTCTCCCACCTTCTGAAATGTGTCCTGTGGTACCATTTCCCTTCACCCCAATTCCCTCCCTCCTTCTATATTTTGTACTGGGGTGTTATTTCCCTTTACACACCTCCCTCTCTCTTTCTGCATTGTGTCCCTGTGGTTCCATTTCACCCCTCCCTCCCTCCTACTGTACTGTGTACTCTGGTGTCATTTCCCTTTACCCTCTTTCTTCCCTCCTTCTGTATCGTGTCCTGTGGTGCCATTTCCCTTTACCCCCTCCCTCCTTCTGTATTTTGTCCCTGTGGTACCATTTCCCTTTACCCCTTCACTCCTTCTATACTGTGTCCTGTGGGGTCATTTCCTTTTACATCGGCGGACAGAAAAGGGACACAAAGAGATGTGACAGAAAATGATGGGTCTAAAATGACGAATCTACAGAAAGACATATTTTTGATATACTCAGAGGACCGTTATTAGCATATTTTAACCACTCCTACAAAAATGGTAGATTATCAGATGCTCAACCAGAAGGTCTGATTTCATTTTTACTGAAACAGGATCCAAGTGATAAATATAAAGATCCAGTCCTTTAAAAAAATTGGAGATCCCTTACACTTTAGTGTTGTGATGCAGAATTCTAGCAAAATACATTGTTTATAGAATTAAAAAGGTATTGTCGGATATTATTCATGTTAATCAGACAGGTTTTTTTACATGGACCATACATTAGAGATAATATAAGAAAAGTACTAGAAACAACAGAACACTTAACAATCTGGGAAATCATGCCTGGTATTCATAGCTGACTTTGAAAAGGCTTTTGATAATGTACGACTGGCATTTATATAAAAATGCCTGGAATATTTCAATTTTGGAGAAACTCCTATAAAATGGGTTAAATTGATATATAGTAACCTTACGTGTAAAATTAGTAAATAATGGCTACTACTCAGAAAGTTTTAAACTGTCAAGATGAGTTAAACAAGGTTGTCCACTATCGGCATGTCTATTTATTATTGCCATCGAAATGTTGGCTATTAAAATCAGATCCAACAATAATATCAATGCATTAGAAGTGTAGGGCTGTCACGTCCTGACCATAGAAAGCTCTTATTTTCTATGATAGAGTAGGTCAGGGCGTGACTGGGGGTTGATCTAGTTTATTTATTTATATGTGGGGTTCTAGGTTTTATTTTCTATGTTGGTGATTTGTATGATTCCCAATTAGAGGCAGCTGGTAATCGTTGTCTCTAATTGGGGATCATACTTAAGTAGCTTGTTTTTCACTTGGGGGTTATGGGATATTGTTTATATGTAGTTGCATTGTTAGTCACGGTTCGTTTATTCTTTATTTGTTTAGTATTTTTTCTAAAGTTTCACTTTGTAACAAATTATGTGGAACGCTACTCACGCTGCGCCTTGGTCCGATCATTATTATGACGAACGTGACAAGGGTGTACCATGGAAAGGAAAAATAGACATGATTCTGCTACCATGAAAGGAAAATATCTGTCTAGTTGTGAAAATACCTGTCTGTTTGTGGAAAAATCACTTTGATTAACTATTTAGCCATATCCCAATGTACCTATTGTCTTGCCTACACCTAGCAAGCTTGTTTTAATTATATGAGCAAACAATATTCCATTTTATTTGAAACAGAAAAGCAGACAAAATTAAACTGACCTATTTATGTAATGAATATGAATTTGTAGGGCAGAAATTATTAAAGCATTAGACATCTCACTAAAGGTGTTAGTCATACAAAAGTTATATTTAAATTCAAACTGGTTCTCAAGCAGATTTGTAAGAATGTCTCACACCATGTTCAAGAATGGCCTTTTTCCTTTATTCAGATTACAGCCTCTCACTTTTAGTTATTTGAAAATGAATTAATCTCCGAAATATCTCTATTTTTAAAGCAAGGCATAGAATTATGGTTGCAATTTCAGTTTAACCCACCAGAAAAGACAGAACAAATAATATCATAAAAAGGACTGGTAGAGTTATGTCACACATGTAGCTAACAAAAATATATGGAAATGTTTGCTTTACCCAAAATTACAACCAACTAATTGCAGCATTACCGCAAAAATGAAAGATTCAAGTGAAAGGGATGAAAAGGTAAAGAACTTGGCTGTTGGCCCTGCATTAACCCTTTGACACATACAATCACGTATTTGTGATCATTGTTGAGTGGTCCCTGCAGCGTACGATATCAAATATGTGATTGGAACAGTAGCAACAGAACGTATGACGCGACAAATGCATAGAGGACAGCATTGTTCTCTGAACAGCATCTAAATATATTTTTGTACTGATGGAAAATAAAGTTCTTAAACTTTGTTCCTTAATTTTACCTTCTATTGTAAAAGATAAATGCAAACTTCATCATCCAAGCATCACATGGAACACATCCACAACCAAATTTGATGCAGGAAATATTACTATGATGGGGGATTTATCAATAAATGGGGGGCAAACACAAGATACATTTATACGCTAAATAAAAATAGAACCCCTGGAAAGAGGGGTCTGAGCTGGCAACCCTGAGGTACCAAAGTTACAACTGGAAAATCTCAGACTTCTGACTTCAGTGTGTTCAAGAAAACTGGGAACACGGGGGAGTAACGAGTTCAGACTGGGAATTTTTTTTGAACAGTCATCCAACTTGGAATTCCAACTCAGGAACTTGGGCCTCTTTCTAGAGCTCCGACTTTCCGACCTTGACGTCATGATTTTACTTAGTATTTTTCCATTTTCACAGTTGTCTTGAAAGCACTATAAGTCAGTTGAGTGAACTATCCCTTGTTATAACATCTTTGGTCTGACAGACGCTTACGTGACAACCAGAATGCATTGTTTGATGTCAACAAACAGGGTGCCAATCATATCCGGCAAATAGCTTAGCATTAGCTCATCATAATCAGTACAACATTCAAACATTCAACATTACAATCTATGCAAGAATCGGAATGCATGATATGTCCTAGCGCTAACTGAGGAAAGATTGCGGTCATATTTTAGAACTCTCGGCTGACATAAACTACAATATGAATTAGCTAATAGCATTTACTATTTATAATTAGTCACATCACAGGTGAGCTCACCATTGATCAAAATAATTGAGTAAAGCACTTTCTAGAAATCGAAAGTAATCCGACGATTAGTTTCAGTGTGCCGACGTGCTTTTTTTCCTCACAAAAACCAAAGATAAGAGAGGACAAGATTAGTTTGGTCTGTTGATAGTATGCATGTTGAAGGGGTGTGTCGTCTACCATCGTTCACATCCCACCATTCACTTCCTGAAGTTCTCAAATGAGTGAACACTTACTCACCTCATTTTGTTATAGCATCTTTGGTCCGACAGACGATTACGTGAAACCCAGAATGCATTGTATGTCAACAAACATGGCTCCATAAATAGCTGGAATTAGCTTAGCTCATTATAATCAGTACAATCTTCAAAAAAAGTATTTTACACAGATAATATGTGCCCATTACAATCTATTCAAGAATCGGAATGCATGATTTATCACCGGAACTTGAAGAACGTGAATAAAACAGTGAATATATCAATAATTACCATACAAAACATTTTCTGATAGTGATTTGACACAAATGGCGTGTGCAGGCAGTCAATCACGTAACCTCGTACTCCCACTCTGAGCCATTCAGTGTTGTTGTTTATGTATTTAGCCAGTGAGCGAAGCTGTAGTATTAGCAATGTCTTTCAAAAGGAGACAACTCACAAATGCGGAAATTCTGGGGATTTTTTTAAATTCTGACAATGAGTCTGAAAGTCAATAATCAGATTCTGACAGTGACAGTGGGGAGCGGGCCCCCAGCCATTGAGAACCCTGAGTCTGAGGGCGCCTTGATCACTGACAAAGTCCCGGTTCCCTTTGAAGATGCTGGTGGTGATGGAGGCAGACCGACAGTGGATGAAGTACAGGAGTTCTGTGGTAGCTGGAAGGCTGCCAGCCATTTCACCCCTCCTGGCCCTGCTGTTTGCTTTGATGAGTCCCAGTCTGGAGTGCAACGTCCCTTGCCATTTCCATCTGAGGCAGAGTGCTTCAAGTTGTTTCTGACAGAGGAGCTGGTGGGAGACATAGCAGAGACCAATCGCTATGCCTTGGAGCTACAGGAGAAGAGAGAGCCAGGAGTGGGGGGGACAACCACAATTAGTGAAATGTATACCTTCCTGGTGACAGTCCTTCTCATGGGGATAGTAAAGAAGAACTCCCTAAGAGAATACTGGAGCACAGATTCTATGTTTGCAACTCCCTTCTTTGCCACCCTCTTTTCCCAAGACTGCTTCCTAGTTCTGCTGCGATGACTGCATTTCATCAACAATGCTACTGCCATCCTAAACGACCCTTTATACAAAATATGAAATGTCAACAGCTGGCAGTAAAGTGGCATGACAAACGAGACATCCATGTCTTCTCCACTGTCCATACAGCAACCATGTCGGCCACAGGGAAGGTGGACCACCTGACGGGAGAGAGAAAAATCAAACCAGACTGCGTGCTTGACTATAACCTCAAAATGGGGGCAGTGGATAAGGCGGACATGATAAACAGCTTTGTGGAATGCACTCAGAAAGCGACCAAGTGGTTTAAGAAGATATTTTTCAATTTTTCCTGGGTAGCTTCAAAATACAACAAGCCAATACTTCTGATGCAATTAGCATTGTTTTACAGAGCTAATAGAATAATGTAGCTAGCTACATAAGCACGATTGAATATAACACCACAACGGTTATGATATGATTAACATTACCTCGCATGTCCGCAGTTATAAGGAATAAACACAAATATATTATGCTCCATACACACAGTGAGCTACAGTAGAAACGGTATAACACGAAATACAGAAACTATTATAAAGTAATAAGGCACTAAATTTGATTGAAATGCAGTCTGGATTTGAACATGGGTGTCTGTAGTGACGCCTCTAGCACTGAGACACTGCCTTAGACAGCTGCGCCACTTGGGAGTCATAAGGCCAGGGTAGCTTGAAAATACAACACATGCTAATACTTCTCTGACACAATTAGCATTGTTTTCCAGAGCTAATAGAAGAATGTAGTTAGCTACCTACTCATTGAGCTTAATAGGCCAGAAGCCTAGGAAATTATAATTGATCACACAACTTTCACCCATGGACTGGATACAGGATAAGAGAGATTTAATTCCATTAAGCACAAACCAGATGGGATGGCGTATCGCTGCATAATGCTGTGGTAGCCATACTGAATAAGTGTGCCTTGAATTCTTAATAAATCACTGACAGTGTCACAAGCAAAGCACCCCCACACCATAACACCTCCCCCTCCGTGCTTCACAGTGGGAACCACAGAGGAGACTGTGTGAATCATAGTCGAATTGATGCAAAGAAACCACTACTAAAGGATACCAATAAGAAGAGACTTGCTTGGACCAAGAAACACGAGCAAAGGACACCAGGGAAATATGTCCTTTGATCTGATGAGTCCAAATTGGAGATTTTTGGTGTCTTTGTGATGTATATTTTCCTTTATTATTTTTCCCTAAACCTACCTTCAGTTACCATCAACCCCTCCCATCCATCTCCAAAGCTTATCCAGCTTGATTTCGACCATTTTTTAACTGTGTTGTTTCACAAAAGTTCCGAACCCATATACATTTTACGGACCCAGCAAATGTTTCATGAGTTATCTTGTTGTTTTTAATCCCACCCTTCAGCTCCACTCATCCACTCCCATCTATCCCACCAACACCATATTTTTCAACTGTGCTGTTTCACAAAAGTTTTGAACATTTCTATTCTCATAGTTTTTACAGATTGTAAATGAAAGATTAACACTTTTGCTAAAATTATTATTATATTATTGATCCAACTGATAATGCTTTTCAAATCACCCAGTAGTGTTATCTGCAGAGTTAGCTCCAGGTAAATGTTGCACGTCTTCAAACATTCCTGGACCTGTGACCAAAAACAAGCTACATATGGACAGTACCAAAACAAATATTCTAATGATTCTGTCTCTTCGAAGCAAAATATGCAGAGCTGGGATGGTTGTATCCCCTATATATATGAAATTATATTGACTGCAATAATTTTGAATAACAATTTAAATTGAAAAATTCAAAGTTTTGAATCCGGCGTTGTTTTGAGTATCAGTTCATGAACCATGTGCCATGGAATCGGTACATAAAAATCTCTTCCTAACTATTTTGCAATCGAAATGGCACAGCTGTCAATTCTTTGGTCCTTAACTTTCATGCGTGAGTTCCAAATCTCTCTAACGGTTGCCCCAACATGAGTTTTTTTATGCACGTGATGTTAGAACGTTCTCTCCATTCCAGAATGTGATTGTTACGCAACAGTACATTTAATCTGCGCTGCCCTCAAACCAAGGCACGCAGCCTGTTTTTATTTATAGGCTATTTTGAGTTTGTCAATTTCAAATTATTTTCGAACCTTTTTTTTTTTTTTTCAAAGAACAGTTTGAATTGAGGTGTGTTCCGCCTCATTCATTCACATAAAAGTAGTCATTTTTACTTTTGCCGACCAATTAATGCCGACCAATTAACACTTCCCAATTGTTTATGCTGTTCAAGTTTGGAGACATTTGCTCATCTCCCATCCTGCACACACAGGTTTTCACATTTTCCGTCTGTTGCCTGCATCGCAGTCATAGTTGTTGTCGTTATTAATAATAACTTTGGAAATGTGTGCGTTTCTATCAAAGTAAGTTATTAAGTTATAATAGTTTCTGCATGTTGTTTCTACTGTAGCATAATATTTTTGTGTATATTCCTTATAACCGCGGACACGTGAGGTAACGTTACTCATTTCATGACCTTTATGGTGTTAACCTGTTGGGGCTAGGGGGCAGTATTGAGAATTTTGAAAAAAATATGTGCCCATTTCTAACTGCCACCTACACCAACTCAGAAGCTAGGATATGCATATTATTGTTCAGGTTTGGATAGAAAACACTCTGAATTTTCTAAAACTGTTTGAATGGTGTCTGTAAGTATAACAAAACTCATATGGCAGGCAAAAACCTGAGAAAAAAAAGAATTTTGTGGCTGTACTATTTTTCTCTTTGTTCATGCTTTGTCTTGTAAGTAACCTTAGGATCTATATGCTTAGAATAATGCATTGTAATGCTTGTTAATGCTTTGTAATTTAAGGTTTATGCCTTCTATGTGAATCCAGTCATTTTACAAAGTAATTAAATATACTTGCAATTAGAATTCCATTCTCAGACATTTATTTGCCTATTACTGTGACTCAACCATAGTCTCTTGCATATTGTTAATTATCCTTATGGAGTCAGGTACACATTTTAATAGGCTAATTGCTTATTCTTATTTTCAGTCATATATGATGTATATATAATATACTGTATATTCACATATAACATATTACTGCCCACTACATAATAATAATAAGTGATGAGTAGGACTATTAGGCATATAGGCAACAGATCTTGATGAGTTTTATTTTGAACGATGGGAGTGCCCTACATGGTTCTAAAAGGACAACACCACTTTAACATTGTCAATGATAGTTGTGCCCGTCTGTGCGCTCTTGATCGCTTGTGTTGGATGAAAAAAGGTTGCAGCGATTTCAGCTGTGTGATCAATCAAATGTATTTATTAAGCCCTTCTTACATCAGCTGATGTCGCAAAGTGCTGTACAGAAACCCAGCCTACAACCCCAAACAGCAAGCAATGCAGGTGTAGAAGCACAGTGGCTAGGAAAAGCTCCCTAGAAAGGCCAGAACTTAGGAAGAAACCTTGAGAGGAACCAGGCTATGAGGGGTGGCCAGTCCTCTTCTGGCTGTGCCGGGTGGAGATTATAACAGAACATGGCCAAGATGTTCAAATGTTCATAGATGACCAGCAGGGTCAAATAATAATCAGTGCTTGTAGAGGGTGCAACAGGTCAGCACCACAGGAGTAAATGTCAGTTGGCTTTTCATAGCCGATCATTCAGAGTATCTCTACCGCTCTTGCTGTCTCTAGGGAGTTGAAAACAGCAGGTCTGTGTCAAGGTAGCATGTCCGGTGAACAGGTCAGGGTTCCATAGCCGCAGGCAGAACAGTTGAAACTGGAGCAGCAGCACGACCAGGTGGACTGGGGACAGCAAGGAGTCATCAAGCCAGGTAGTCCTGAGGCATGGTCCTGCAGCTCAGGTCCTCCGAAAGAAAGAAATAAAGAGAGAGCGAGAGAGAGAGAAAAAGAGAGAGAATTTGAGAGAACATACTTAAATTCACACAGGACACCGGATAAGACAGGAGAAATGGTCCAGATATAACAGACTGACCCGAACCCTCCGACACACAAACTATTGCAGCATAAATCATGGAGGCTGAGACAGGAGGGGTCGGGAGACACTGTGGCCCCGTCCGACGATACCCCTGGACAGCGCCAAACAGGCAGGATATAACCCCACTGACTTTGCCAAAGCACAGCCCCCACACCAGTAGAGGGAAATCTTCAAAGACCAACTTACTATCTTGAGACAAGGCCGAGTATAGCCCAGAAAGATTTTCCCCACGGCATGAACCCAAGGGGTGGCGCCAACCCGGCGAGGAAGTTCACGTCAGTGATTCAACCCACTCAAGTGATGTACCCCTCCTAGGGATGGCATAGAAGAGCACCAGTAAGCCAGAGACTCAGCCCCTGTAATAGGGTTTGAGGCAGAGAATCCCAGTGGAGAGAGGGGAACCGGCCAGGCACAGACAGCAAGGGTGGTTCGTTGCTCCAGTGCCTTTCCGTTCAACTTCACACTCCTGGGCCAGACTACACTCAATCATAGGACCTATTGAAGAGATGAGTCTTCAATAAAGACTTAAAGGTCGAGACCGAGTCTGCGTCTCTGACATGGATAGGCAGACCATTTGGCAGACCATTTGACCATGGATAGGCAGGGGGTTTCTTTTGATCACTCGACTGTACTTTTTGGGGTCTCATCCGTAGACTCGCTCCGTACTGTTTCACATGATTCTTGCGTAGGTGGTAAAAGAGGTTAGTGGTGTTTGAGCCTGTTGTCGGGACCGGCCTGCGGCATGTTTTGCAGAGGACGGTTTTCTGGTCCGCGTCAGACTTTTAATACCCAAACCACGTCCATGCGACCGAAGTAGCCCATCGTTTAGGGACGAGCTCCGTGTCTCCGTGCTCTGTCACGTTCACTCTGCTCCATGTTTGTTTGTGCCGCAAAGTGCCGTGTGGAAGAACGGAAAGCATCGTCCAATTTACAAAAAATATTGCCGTAAAGAGTGTGATTTGCGACACAACAAAATAAACGATAGAGCATAATATGAAACGATAAAAGTTTTTCTATTGTCACACAATATTTATCGTCATTCTAGGAGCTCAGAAGCAAAAATATTTATGTCCAACGTTTCGACAGACAAGCTGTCTTCATCAGGGTATAATGACAAAAAGCAAGTCAATATTGAATGTGTCACTGTCTTGTCAGCTTGATTTCAAAAAATTATTATCTCGACATGTGCACCTACGTTGTAAACTTTTATTCATAGGCTAGGTTGTAACAACCTCATGATGGGTACATGAAAAATCTGAGTATCATGTAGTAGCCTAACCTATCGATGTTACATTAAGCTGGGTGAATGGATTATGAATGACAGACATCCAATATGCTGTAGAAATAGAAAGGCATTGTTCATAAAAAAAAAATCTTCCCTTACAGGGCCTTGCAAAAGTATTCATCCCCCTTGGTGTTTTTCCTATTTTGTTGCATTACAACCTGTAATTTTAATGGATTTTTATTTGGATTTCTTGTAATGGACAGACACAAAATAGTCCAAATTGGTGAAGTGAAATGAAATAACTTGTTTCAATAAATTCTAAAAAATAAAAAAATGGAAAGTGGTGCATGCATATGCATTCACCCCCTCTGCTATGAAGCCCCTAAATGAGATCTGGTGCAACCAATTACCTTCAGAAGTCACATAATTAGTTAGATTGCATACAGGTGGACTTTATTTAAGTGTCACATGATCTCAGTGTTTATACACCTGTTCTGAAAGGCCCCAGAGTCTGCAACACCACTAAGCAAGCGGCACCATAAAGACCAAGGAGCTCTCCAAACAGGTCAGGGACAAAGTTGTGGAGAAGTACATATCAGGGTTGAGTTATAAAAAAATATCAGACACTTTGAACATCCCATAGAGCACTATTAAATCCATTATTAAACATGGAAAGAATATGGCACCACAACAAACCTGCCAAGAGAGGGCTAACCACCAAATCTCATGGACCAGGCAAGGAGGGCATTAATCAGAGAGGCAACATAGAAACCAAAGATAACCCTGAAGGAGCAGCAAAGCTCCACAGTGGAGATTGGAGTATCTGTCCATAGGACCACTTTAAGCCGTACACTCCACAGAGCTGGGCGTTACGGAAGAGTGGCCAGAAAAAAGCCATTGCTTAAAGAAAAAAATAAGCAAACACGTTTGGTGTTCGCCAAAAGGCATGTGAGAGAGTCCCCAAACATATGGAAGAAGGTACTCTGGTCAGATGAGACTAAAATTGAGCTTTTTGGCCATTAAGGAAAATGCTATGTCTGACGCAAACCCAACACCTCTCATCACCCCGAGAATAACATCCTCACAGTGAAACATGGTGGTGGCAGCATCATGCTGTGGGGATGTTTTTCATCGGCATGGACTGGGAAACTGGTCAGAATTGAAGGAATGATGGACGGCGCTAAATACAGGGAAATTCTTGAGGGAACCTGTTTCAGTCTTCCAGAGATTTGGGACTGGGACAGAGGTTCACCTTCCAGCAGGACAATGACCCTAAGCATAATGCTAGAGCAAGGAAACATTTAAATGTCTTGGAATGGCCTAGTCAAAGCCCAGCCCTCAATCCAAATGAAAATCTGTGGTATAACTTAAAGATTGCTGTACACCAGTGGAACCCATCCAACTTGAAGGAGCTGGAGCAGTTTTGCCTTGAAGAATGGGCAAAAATCCCAGTGGCTAGATGTGCCAAGTTTATGGAGACATACCCCAAGAGACTTGCAGTGTAATTGCTGCAAAAGGTGCCTCTACAAAGTATTGTCTTTGTGGGTGGGGGGAGTGAATAGTTATGCACGCTCAAGTTCTGTTTTTTGTCTTATTTTTTGTTTCACAATAAAAAATATTTTGCATCTTCAAAGTATGAATGATACAACCACCCCCCCCAAAAAAAAAAAATCTATTTTAATTCCACGTTGTAAGGCAACAAAATAGGAAAAATGCCAAGGGTTATGAATACTTTCGCAAGCCACTGTACCTTACACTGACCACAACTGATATCATCGCATGGTAGCAGGCCTATTGGTGCTGTGGGGTACCATCTGCGAGGAGAGGAGCTCTCCTGTCGTCTGAGGGAACCGAGGTAGCTGAGGTAGTGGTGGGATTGGTAGCTGAGGACGTGTGGGGATCGATAGCCGAGGTGTTGGCATGCTGTAAGTACATTAGCTGAGGTGGTGTGATCACGAGCTGTCAGTGTTTTGGAGATCGGGCCTGGACCCGGAGACTGGGAGGGAGCCATCTATGTCAAGGTCGTGGTGGGGGCTGCCATGCTCAGTTCATCCATGTCTAAGGATGTCGGGAGATGACGTGGAAAGCGGCCTCTAGGGGTAAGAGTCACTGGACTCTACCTCTGATTCCAAAGGTTACAAGTTTGAATCCAGCGGTAGAAAGTTGTTATTGATATTTTTGTTTTAAGTCTATCTCAAACCTTAACCCTTAAGAATTTGGAGTTAACCTCTATGGGCTAGGTGGCACCAAATTGTCCCACCTACGTAACAGCCAGTTGAATCCTGTGGCGCGATTTTCAAAACGTTTGAAATGCTATTACTTCAATTTCTCAAACATATGACTATTTTACAGCTATTTAAAGACAAGACTCTCGTTAATCTAACCACACTGTCCGATTTCAAAAAGGCTTTACAACGAAAGCAAAACATTAGATTATGTCAGCAGAGTACCCAGCCAGAAATAATCAGACACCCATTTTTCAAGCTAGCATATAATGTCACAAAAACCCAAACCACAGCTAAATGCAGCACTAACCTTTGATGATCTTCATCAGATGACACACCTAGGACATTATGTTATACAATACATGCATGTCTATTCAATCAAGTTCATATTTATATCAAAAAACAGCTTTTTACATTAGCATGTGACGTTCAGAAAAAGCATACCCCCGCAAACTTCCGGGGAATTTACTAACAATTTACTAAATTACTCACAATAAACGTTCACAAAAAGCATAACAATTATTTTAAGAATTATAGATACAGAACTCCTCTATGCACTCGATATGTCCGATTTTAAAATAGCTTTTCGGATGAAGCACATTTTGCAATATTCTAAGTACATAGCCCAGCCATCACGGGCTAGCTATTTAGACACCCGGCAAGTTTAGCCTTCATCAAAATCATATTTCCTATAAGAAAAATGGTCTTACCTTTCCTGTTCTTTGTCAGAATGCACTCCCAGGACTTCTACTTCAATAACAAATGTAGGTTTGGTTCCCAAATAATCCATCGTTATGTTCCATCAGCGGCGTTTTGTTCGTGCGTTCTAGACACTATCTAGACACTATCAGAATGGTAAATCACGGTCGTGACAAAAAAATTCTAAATATTCCATTACCGTACTTTGAAGCATGTCAACCGCTGTTTAAAATCAATTTTTATGCAATTTATCTCGTAGAAAAGCGATAATATTCCGACCGGGAATCTGCCTGTCTGTAAATAGAGGGAAAAACAGAAAGGCGGGGGCGGCCAGTGCCCGCGCCTAAGCCCTTTGTCCTCTGATAGACCACTTAGCAAAAGCGCTCGTGTGTTTCAGCCAGGGCTTTGAATTACGTCATTCAGGTTTTTCCCGGGCTCTGAGAGCCCATTGGAGCCGTAGGAAGTGTCACGTAACAGCAGAGATCCTTTGTAATGAATAGAGATGACAAAGAAGGGGAAGAAATGGTCAGACAGGGTACTTCCTGAACAGAATCTTCTCACGTTTTGGCCTGCCAAATGAGTTCTGTTATACTCACAGACACCATTCAAACAGTTTTAGAAACTTTGGAGTGTTTTCTATCCAAAGCTAATAATTATATGCATATTCTAGTTTCTGGCCAGGGCTAATAATCAGATTAAATCGGGTACGTTTTTTTATCCAGCCGTGAAAATACTGCCCCCTAGCCATAAGAGGTTATTAAGTGTTCCCTTTATTTTTTGGAGCAGTGTATAATACATTTTTCCAGAAATAATTTTACCAGTGTTGTATATTCTCTAGTTGACTCTCCCAGCACTACACACCTGGTCCCCTACCTCTGTGTCCTATCTTTCAATTGGTATAAGGAAGTCAGGTGCAGGAGAGCAGAGATGAGTGAACAGGCACACTTTATTCAGGCAGAGGAAAACAGCCGGACGCAACTGCGTCACAACACTCCGGCCCAAGGAAAAAAGCGATAGAGCACAAATCACACAAATAGGTACAAATAACAAAACCACGGGTTACAACAATACCTGGCGCAAAACCAGCCTGTAGCGTCACACACATAAAGAACGAACAATACCACACACAGACATGGGGGGAACAGAGGATAATATACACGTAGAATAATGAGGAGATGTAAACCAGGTGTGCGGGAAAACAAGACAAAACAAATGGAAAATGAAAGATGGAGCGGCGATGGCTAGAAGACCGGTGACGTCGACCGCCGAATGCCGCCTGAACAAGGAGAGGGACCGACTTCGGCGGGCGTCGTGACACTGTCACTCTGTCCTAAATAATCCTGCTCTGTCCTATGTCTTGTGCATCTGTGTCCCCTACCTCCGCATCCTGTCACTCTATCCTAAATAGTCCTGCATTGCTAATGGCTTGTCCCCCTGTGTCCTGTCCTCTTGTCACCCTGATTCATATTGCTCTGTCCTTTCCTCTGGTAATGTAATGCTCTATAGCTAAAGCGGTACATAGCTGAACATAGACCACACGACAAGGCTTTTAAGGACACCTTGTCCCAATGGCAACCTATTCCTTATGTATTGCACTACTTTTCATCAAAATTAGACCACTATATAGGGAATAGGGTGCCATTTGGGAGGCAACACTTGGCTTTTTCACTGGACTCTTCTCCAAACTGTTAACTACTCAAACAATTTGAGGGAATAATTATCTTGTTCCACAGGGTGGGTAATGAGAGAGCAATTAGGGACATCAGTCATTTTCACTTAGCCAGCCTCTGCCCTTGGCTTGGCCCGAACGAACACAGAGGCACACACACGCCGGGCGCGCACACAGACGAACATAGGCACACATACGTATACACATACTCAGGCACACACACACAGGCAGGCCCACATAAATACACACATATGCAGGCACACACACACACACACAGACACACTTAAGTACACACACACTTAGCAGAACGGTGACGCAATAAACACTCAGCTGAGACACAATCTTATTACACCAAATTAGTTCATCACAGAAAAATACAGAAGTGAAGAAAAATGGGGCATTTAGGAGGAAAATAAGGAATTAGCATACAGTGTGAGGAAGATGGATGAATTGGAAAAAGTTTTACCCACCATTCCATCTAAGTGACAGAATGTGGGGGGCAAAAAACGTTGACTTTCTTTTTTTCCCACTGAACTGTTTATCCCACCACCGATTCCTATTGTCAGTTCTGACCGGGGATTGATTTGAGATGCCTGTGTCCATGCCCAGTCTTATCCCAACAGTTCTGCTGAAGGCCCGAAAGAACAGAATGCTTTATGATGGGACGCTCCCCAAGCACTGCCATACATTCACGTCATAATTTACCGTTGACAATTAAACATGCCAATGAATTTTCATTCTGACTGGTGTAGGTGTAATTTAATGCTCCACATGAACCAAGACAATTTGTGGCATTACAATAAAGTATGGTGGTGTTAAATCATGGTGCACACCGTGCCAATACTTCAGACTCTTAGATCATAAGTGATCTTAAAGATTATGTGTGTGAGTGTGCATGTTTGGGTGATTTATGATTACCATGACGTATAATTGCCATCCACAGGAGTGTACCGCCCTCCTTCAGGCTTGGATTCGCCATGCCAAAGGTTTTTTCCCAGATGCATGAACAATGAGGACATTTACTGCGTCGTTCTCATCGACATTTACATGTCGATGAGAACCTATAGCCAAATGCTCAAGAAAGGTTTAATAGAAACTAGTACCTGCTAAACATTATTCTTTCATTTATTTAATTTGTTTAATTTGATTACAGTACACCTATGTTGTAATTATATCTGAACAATAAATGTATTCTTTGCATCAAAGATTGTGCAAGATGTCTTCAACGATCACACCTTTGATCACATATGGGTAGAAATTATGGACATTTGATGTTCAGTAAATTTTAGTGGGTACTGTATTGCCTAATGTGAAAGCAGTGTAATGTGCTCTAATTTACAATGCTGTAGCATATTACATTCAAAGGGAAATTTTGGAACATGTATCTTGCATTTTTTTCTATTGGATTAACTGGTTTTAAAATAACTAAATTGAGAAGATATTATCATGGTTTGTTTTGGTGATTAAATACATTTTCTCATGGTATTTCACAGTAAACTTGTATTTTCGATCAATGTGATGAAAGATGTCTTCAAGCAAAAACAATACACAATAAAACATTTTTAATAGACTTCCTGCTTTACAAGTGTTACTAGTTTGGAGTTTTGTACTAAGAGTTTTGAAAATTCTACCACATACTTGTGAAAATAGTATTCTTTATTTCCCGATGGCTGCGTTCAGAACTGTAACCTGGTGTGTATGCACAATTGTATGTGTGTATCCACTTGTGAGTGTGTGCTTATCTCAGTGCAGATCCTTGAAAGCTCACCGCCTGTGAGAGCTGCACCTGAGAATTGTTTGAGAGTGTGTGCATTATGTGTCTGTGTGTCAGAGAAAATAGTTCAGTTATACAGAGCAGACTCCAAAGCCCATACCCCAACCTCCAGCCCTAGTCCCAGACCAATACCCCCAGGCCCGTACCACCAGCTCCAAACCCACAGTCCCATACCCACAACCCCATAGGAAGCCCAGTGGCTACGGAGTTGGACCTGTAGCCGAAAGGTGGCCGGTTTGATTCATGGTCCGGGCGCTGGAAATAGAGGGGAATTGATCGGGCAACTGGAAGGCTGCTGGGTTCACATCCAAATGACATTCCCCCACAGTCGGGCCCTTGAGCAAGGCCCTTAAGTCCTCAACATGTTCTCCATCCAGGGGTGCTGTACTGCAGTTTAACTCTGTGCTTGTCTCAATTGAGTGTGATGTGTGCTGTCGAGAATGGAGCAGAAAAGTTTACACGATCAAACCTGTTAGAGAAGCACTGTTATCATTCATAATTTAGGGAAATCAAGAACAAAAACCTCTGTGTTCTATTGGTCAGAGCAAACCTCTCTCTGTGCTGTAATCCTGAGAAGGAAGGGAGGGAGGCAGGGAACAAGGGAAAGCGATTTCTATTCCACAGGAAGTGCTAATCGGTCATGCAGGTTGAAGGAATAGGTTTGATACTGGAATAGGTTTGATACTGCTGTTTGGTGTAATGAAATGCAATCATCGCTTACATCTGTTACATTACCACAGCTAAAAGCCTCAAACGTCTTTTAGTGGGTGTGTGTGTGAGTGTGTGTCTAAGCTTAATATACTGCTGCATATACAGTATTACACACACATGTATGGGCGCACACACACACCCACACACACAATGTCAGGCACTCCGTAGTAATTGGCTGAGAGGTGTGTTGACACAACGATATGTAAATGACAGAATCGTTAGTTAAAATGTTTCATTGCTTGATCAAGCGCTATTGAATGCATTTGAATAATGACAGAAATAGTGTGTCCAAGTATTGCTGTAGAAGTCGTCTACATCTTAACCTTGTAACACAAATGTACCCTGCAACACTAATTAAAACCCTATAACACTGCGTCTTAACCCTTAAGACTAATCATTTTCTGCATGATATAGAACAAAGATTTGTTTTAAGATGGTTCATATCATGGCCCATCAAGCTATTAGATTCTCTATTTTTATCTGTCATCTTTTTTTCTGCTGATGTACAGAATTTAGTAATGCCTGTACTTGTGTCTGATATTAATATGCAGTGTTACAGGGTCAATTTGTGTTAGAAGGTTAAGATGTAGAGGACTTCTACAAAAATATTTTAAACTTCATACATATGCCGGTTAATTATGTAATCATTTAATAACTCTGTGTCAATAGCATGCTGCTATTCCATGACAGAATGTCTGTGTCCCAAGTGGCACCCTATTCCCTATGTATTGTCCTACTTTTGAGCAAGGCCCATAGAGCTCTGGTCAAAAGCATGTTGGGAATAAGGTGCCATTTGGGACTCAAACAAGAGATTTAAGCCTTACGTTGCACATTATTACACACTATTGTTAATGTCATTACTCAAATGCAATCAATAAGGCTTGATCAAGCAATCAAATATCTTAAATAACGACGGTCACCTGACATTTACATATTGTTGTGTCAACGCACCTCTTGGCCAATGACTACGGAGTGCCTGACATTGGGTGTGTGGGTATGGGTGTGTGTTGGCATGCTCCCTTACATGTGTCTCATAAGATATGAGAAAACTGTGTTCAAAATCAAAGATGACATTCCCTTCCAACTCAGAACAAGATTATATAAGCAATGCAATATCAACACTCAAGTAGCTTTTAATTTTTCTTCAGGTATTAAAACGTCTCTCCTGCACTTGCCACTGATTAGTAATTACAGATGAAAGGAATACCAAATAAGGGCATCACTGTGATTGGCAGAAGGTTAAACACTTTCTTATCTGCAGAGACACGGAACAGAAATTCTTTGGGGTATTCACACATCGCCACCATGGAATCTGACGAGACCACTAAGCTATAGCAAAGAGAGCTATCACACTATTAATCAACAGAAAAACAATGCTTTACCTGTCACCTGGCTTGTAATCAAGTAGTGCACAATAAGGGGAGTAGGGCGCTATATGGGACGCAGACCTGGTTTATCTTCAGTGGGACCGAAGACCCAGAGAGGCCAGCTCAGGGTTTTCTATCACGATCTTTACAGTTTATCGAAGCACTTGCTCTCTCTTCACGGAAATTGTTAAAGATAAGTTAGAACATAAGTTGTGTTGCAGATAAATTCACTTATAAATAAGTTGGCTATGGGATTCAAATCAGCAACCTTTCATTACTGTCCCAACACTCTTAACTGCTAGGCCACCTGCCGCCCATAATAGACAATGTATGTAGTATTGTCCCTGTCTGAGACCTTAAGCTACTTTAAGTTGGATGTATTAGTTGTTCTTCTTGACTTAACTATCGTATGTACTGTAGGGTATACTGTGAAGGTTCCTGTAATATGTATTACTATTATCTTCCGCTAAAATATATGTAGCATGTAGCCAGGCTTGTGAAAGATGGATGTAGTGGTTTTCTTCCACTCTACCCTCTCCACCCCCTCTCTCACGATCCCACCATTTGTAGAAAATCATTCTCAGATTTTGTACTGCATCTTTCGCTATCTCTCCCTCTATTCCCCCTCTTTCTTCCTCTCTTTCCCCCGCTCTATCACCACCTCACCTCTCTCTTTCTACCCCCTCCTCATCTCTCTATTCCCCTCTATCTTTTTAACCCAGAGAGAGAGAGAGAGAGAAATGGCAGGCAGTAAGCTTGTTGAAAGGGGACAAGGTGATATGGGGAATGTCACATGCTCTCTGTGGGAAGCCACGGAAGCTCGGCTGTTTTTAGCTGCTGTGAATTGAAAATCTCTCTTAATGTTTAATTTCCCCTTGACAGTCACCTTGAGAGAGCGGCAGAGAGGGAGGGAGAGAGAGAGATAAGGTGAGATACAATAAATGTAGGGACAAAGAGAGAGTTATGTACACTCTTAGAAAAAGAGGTGCTAAGTGCAACCATACAGGGATCTTCGGTTTGTCCCCATAGGGGAACCCTTTTTGGTGCTAGGTAGAACCTTTTACAGAGGGTTTTACCTATAACCCTTCTATGCAGAGTTCTTCATAGAGCCCCCTGGAAATGGTTCTACCTAGAACCCATGAAGGGTTATGCCGAGACCTCTGTATGAACGGTTCTACCAAGAACCCTTTTATCCTCTAAAGGTTCTTTCTATAATCCTTTATGAAGAGTTCTACAAATAACCTTTTCATCCTAAAGGTTCTTCCTGGAACCATCTATGAAGGGTTGTACCGATAACCCTTTTATATTTGAAGGCTTCTTCCTAGAATCCTCTATGAATGGTTCCATCAGCCTTATAAGCCTTTAAATTGTAACTTTTTACAACATAAGGCCTTTCTTTGATGGCCTAGTTATACCCTAACACAGTGATGTTAGGAAGCCCCATGTTTACAGGGCACATCAGGCCTGCAAATCACATTATGCTGGCTGCAAAGTGATGTGTAATTCCTAGTGGAATCCAGCCAGAGTGAGGATATCCAATAATTAGAACTTTTAATCACCTGGAACCTGCATTCAGAATGACTGCCACATTCATTAATGGGATGACCTAAATCATCTGAACTGGAGCAACTATCTCAGTAATGGGTGCAATAAGTCCAACTATTAACAGATTGGATTAGTTTAGAAAAATGTGTTATTTATCTTTATGTAACGTAAGATTCATCAACCAATCAAAACACAGATATTGAAACAACTAATTCTGAAAAGTAAAAAGTGAAGAGTAAAAATGACACAATCAAACATTGGTTATTTTTTCATTTTTAATTTAACCTTTATTTAGCATGGCAAGTTATTAACTGTTGTAATTTTACTCTTTTGAGGGTTAATTTAACTCCTGATTCAACATAAGAAATGTTACACTGAAAAATCATGGCAAAGATATTAGCTATTTACTGTATGTAAATGTACCTAAAATGATTAAGGGAATACCAGATACATGCACAAATATTCCCATATAGTTTAAAACGTTCTCACACCTTTAAATGTATCAGATTATTCAAACTCCTGATGTTAAAGTTTAAACACTGAGGTAAACACTAATGCTCAGGCACTATTTACAGTAAAAAAAAATAAAAAAAATAATACAATTAAAAAACATTCAGAAATGTTCTATGCAGAACCCTTCTTGCCTTCCAAAGAATCCTTCTTGCTTTCCAAACAATCATCACCCTTTATTCTATAACATTGTTATTTGGATGAAAAAGGGTCTAGATAGAACTCTTTGCCTTACAATGAACCCTTGTCTTCCAAAAAGGATTCTTCAGATTAAAACAGTTCTTTGTTTAACCTTATCCCTCCGCATACAACCCTTTTTTAAGAGTGTAGGGACACAGACAGCGAGCGAGAAAGAGAGAAAGAGAAAGAAAGCACAAAGACCCAAATAATGGTGAATTACACCTTCATTACTGTGAGACTTTAAAACTCAATAAATGTACACTCAGTACCAAAAAAGCACATGTACAACAGAAATCAAATGACAGTAATTGAAGAGTCCATAATCACAAACAACTTTGTCCATAAACACAAACAACTGGCAAAATTGGAAAAACCTCTTGGAAGAAAATTGAAACAAGAGGAATTAGCAATACAAAATGGTGATATGGACAACCCATTTTTAAACATTCTACAACACCATTCAAATCGATGCAAATGTAGAACAATGTAAAAGTTATGAGAAGTTCAATGGATTTGAAAAAGTTAAAGGACAATCAAAGTCCATTGACTCCCCAAATACTGACCAGGAGCTCAATAAGAAATTTCAGGCCCTCAAAATATAAAAGCATGCGGACCTTATTGCATCATAAATAAGATACTCAATTCACTAGTGCAAAATATCAATTGGCTATATTAAAACTGTTTAATTTGATCCTGAGTGTAGGTTATTTCCCTGACATCTGGAATCAAAGACTCATAACCCCAATCTTTAAGAACGGAGTCAAATTTGACCCTAACTATTATGGAGGCATTTGTGTGAACAGTAACCTGGGGAAAGTTTTCTGTAGTATTATAAATGTAAGAGTTCTACATTTCCATAATAAGCACAATGTAATGAGTTAAAGCCAAATTGGATTTATACCAAAACATCGCCCGACCGATCATATTTATACCCTACACACTCTGATAGATAAACACGTCCACCAAAATAATGTCAAAATTTACACTGCTTTATCAACTTCCTGTCACGGGTATGTAGGGTAGGAGGAAGGAGCGAGCAGAGTCAAATGCAGGATGTGATAGTTCAGTAGGCCGAAGTTTAATGGCACTCAACACGCTAGGTGTATCAACAACACAGAGATCGCAGAAAACCCCAAAAGGGAAACAGGTAATCCAGATGAAGAGGCGAAAATACGCACGGGGCGCAGCCCGGCTTAAATCGATACTCCAAATAATGAAATGCTGGAGCAACATACAAAGTACAACCACACTGCCCGCTGACAATCAAAAATAATCCCGCACAACACACAACACCCACAGGAACAAACTAAATACCCCCCCCCCCCACTAATGACAGAAACGAAAACAGGTGCGGACTTAGACAGACAAAACATAACGAACACAGAAACATAGATCGGTGGCAGCTAGTAGACCGGCGACGACGACCGCCGAGCGCCGCCCGTCCGAGGAGGGGCACCATTTTCTGTGGATACTGTGACACTTCCAAAAAGCATTTGATCCTATTTGGCATACAGGACAATTCTACAAAGTTATTGAAAGCCATGGAGGGGGTAAAAGTAATGACATAATTAAATCAATTTACAGTATTCTGGCAATATGTGCAACATCAAAATTGGCAAGAAAATAACATAATTCTTTAACCAGGGGCGAGGCCTTCACCAGGGTTGCAATCTGAGCCCCGTGCTCTTCAATATTTACGTCAAGGAATTGGCCGCTATTTTAGAAAAATCGCCAAAATTCAGAGGTTAAATGTTGAACAAGTTGAGGAGACTACACTTTGTGTTACCTTAGATTTTAAACAGTCATGGTCAAAAATATAGATTCAATGGTTGTAAAGATGGGGAGAGAGTAATAAAGAGATGCTCTGCTTTTTTGACACCACACTCCACCACACAAAGCAAGTCCTGTAGCCTCTAGTTTTATCTTATCTTGATTATTGTCCAGTCATATGGTCAAGAGCTGCAAAGAAAGACCTAGTTAAGCTACAGCTGGCCCAGAACAGAGCCGTACGTCTTGCTCTTCATTGTAATCAGAAGGCTAATATTAATACTATGCATACCAGTCTCTCTTGGCTAACAGTTGAGGGAAGACAGACTCCGTCACTTCTTGTTTTTATAAGACATGCATGTGTTGGAACTTCCAAATTGTTTGCACTTTTAAAAAAATTACCACTTTTTCGTGGTATCCAATTGGTAGTTACAGTCCTTTCCCATCGCTACAACTCCCTTATGGACTCGGGAGAGGCAAAGGTCGAGAGCCGTGCATCCTCCAAAACACAACACAGCCAAGTGCTTCTTGACACAATGCCCACTTAACCCAAAAGCCAGCCACACCAATGTGTCGGAGGAAACACCGTACACCTGGTGACCGTGTCAGCATGCATTGCACCCAGCCCGCCACAGGAGTCTCTAGTGTGCAATGGGACAAGAACGTTCCTGCCAGCCAAACCCACCCCTAGCCTGGACTCGAACCAGGATCTCTAGTGGCACAATGCACTGCGCCACTCCTGAGGGCTTGCATAGTCAACTTACACACAGCACTGACACACACACACTTAACCCACCAGGGGTCTTTTCACAGGCCACTGGTCAGAACAAATTCAAGGAAACTTACAGTATTATACAGAGCCATGAGTGCATTGAACTCCCTTCCATCTTATATAGCGCAAGTGAACAGCAAACATGGTTTAAAAAAACAAATAAAGCAACACCTCACAGCCAGGGTTGGGTAGGTTACTTTCTAAATGTAATCAATTACAGTTACTAGTTACCTGTCCAAAATTGTAATTAGTAACATAACTTTTGGATTACCCAAACTCAGTAATGTAATCTCATTACATTCCGTTCCTTTTAGAGTACTTTCCCCTTAAGAGGCATTAGAAGAAGAGAATGTATGTTACCAATTGAACGACATCTATTTCAGGATAAATCAATGTTAAAGTTTACATAGCTGGCTATATATTGATGTTACATTTTACTTTATGGGTTGGTTATGTAGGCTTCTTCTAACCCATCGCCTTCTATTACATATAATAATACAATTAAGTTATATCTTTACATTACAAACCAAAGTCTATCAGAATTCCAGTCATTCCAATAAATGTTATATTCAAGAATAGGACTTGGAAGTATAGATGAGCCAAATTGTTTTACCTGAGCTTAACTCAAAAACGAAGGACTTATTAGCCAGACCTGCTCTGTTGTTTATGATTTTGTTGACTGATTGCGCTCATATACTCGAGTTAAAAAATAAATGCTGCGCTCATGGAATGGAATGCTCTGAGTACTACTGAAAAGTGATATTTACATGTGAAAAATGAATGCCATTTGCTGCATTTGCTATAGGCCTATTGTTTACCTTTTTGTTGGTGACACTTTGATATCATGATAATATGCAGCTGGTTAAATGGCAAATCCACAGATGAAACAATAACAAAATTGTCGCCCCGCCTTTGTTTTGGTAAAATGCTGAGGGATGTGCCTGGAGAAATGTAACCACTCTCAGATTAATAGACAGAGCTATGGATTCAAAGACTGACCATCCATGATATCAAAATTATTGTTTTAGCAATGTTTGGAGGCTATACAGTGTTTGTTTACATTTACAATTGTGTTCAAATACACATTTAGATTTGTAAACAGCCATCCACAACAACCACAATCTGTAAGGCGCATGAGAGAGCAGTAGTGGGATTCACATCAATGCGCTATGTAGATATCAATAATAAGTGATATTCTTATCGCCATAGGTTACACCACTGCTGTCGTCCTTACCTCCAAGCATTTATTCAAGTTGGATAATCTTTGGATGCCGACAGCAGTCGCACCATTGGAAGACATAGCATGGACTGTAGCCTACGAAAGCCTATTCTTGCTCTTTTCCCGCGATCCATCAAACCCATTTGGTGTGTCTTCATAGTGGTCTCTGACTTGTAGTCAGACTCGCTTAGGTGGAACAAACTTAAACTTGCGCCTTTCTTCAATGCTGATTTGAATTTCATTGAGAAAACAGAGGTGTGTGAAATATTTTGTTTTTCCGCAAACATCCTTTCTGAATTTAAAAGTAGTCATCGAAGTCATCATCTAGTTTTTCAATCAATGTAGCTCAACTGGACACCTAAATGATGCAGAGAATGAACTTAGAGAGAAAGCACACAGGATATTCTAAGCCATTAAAAACATATTCAAAATCAAATACCTTGCTAAAAAAGAATTGAATGTCTCATTGAACCAATTGCACTTCAGGGCAGCGAGGTGTGGGGTCCACTTGCAAAACAAGATCTCACCCAATGGGACAAACACCCCATTGAAACCCTGCATGCATAGTACTGTAAGATTATCCTTCATGCCCAAAGGAAACCTACAAACAATACATGCAGGGCAGAATTAGGCCAATATCCACTAATAGTACAAACTTAAAAACCGAGCAATTAAGTTTTCAAACATCTAAAATACATTTATCCCCTCTTATATCATTACCAAGCCCTTCAATGCCAAGAGTTGAGCAAAGAAAAGCGTACCCTCATCCAGCTGGTCCTGGGGCTGAGTTCACAAACCTGTTCTACTAACACACTGAAGCCGCAGAACCAGAACCTCCAATCAATCAGAGTACACCAAATTAAATCACAGTCAAAACAAAACTACATTACCTATTGGAAAACACAAGCACAAGAACAAAATGCAGTGATATCTGGCACTAAATCGACAGTACTTTTTGACCATGGTTACTGATCAAACACTTAGAAACAATTTGACAAAGTACAGGCTCAGTGAGCACAGCCTTGCCATTGAGAAGGGTAGACACAGGAAAACGTGGCTCCCTGTAGAGGAAAGGCTGTGCAACCACTGCACCATTAAAAAAAATAAACCTTAACCTTTATTTAACCAGGAAGGCCAGTTGAGAACAAGTTCTCATTTACAACTGCGACCTGGCCGAGATAAAGCAAAGCAGTGCGTCAAAAACAACAGTTACACATAATCAAACGTACAGTCAATAACACAATAGAAAAATCTATGTACAGTGTGTGCAAATGTAGACGAGTAGGGAGGTAAGGCAATAAATAGGCCATAGAGGTGAAATAATTACAATTTAGCATTAACACTGGAGTGATAGATGTGCAGATGATGATGTGCAAGTAGAGATACTGGGGTGCAAAAGAGCAAGAGGATAAATAACAATATGGGGATGAGGTAGCTGGTTGTGCTATTTACAGATTGGCTGTGTACAGGTACAGTGATCGGTAAGCTGCTCTGACAGCTGATGCTTAAAGTTAGAGAGGGAGATATACGACTCCAGCTTCAGTGATTTTTGCAATTTGTTCCAATCATTGGCAGCAGAGAACTGGAAGGAAAGGCGGCCAAAGCAAGTGTTGGCTTTGGGGATGACCAGTGAAATATACCTGCTGGACCGTGTGCTACGGGTGGGTGTTGTTATGGTGACCAGGGAGCTGAGATAAGGTGGGGCTTTACCTAGCAAAGAGTTATAGATGACCTGGAGCCAGTGGGTTTGGCGACAAATATGTAGTGAGGTCCAGCCAACGAGAGCATACACGTCGCAGTGGTGGGTATTATAGGGGGCTTTGGTGACAAAACGGATGGCACTGTGATAGACTACATCCAGGTTGCTGAGTAGAGTGTTGGAGGCTATTTTGTAAATGACATCGCCGAAGTCAAGGATCGGTAGGATAGTCAGTTTTACGAGGGTATGTTTGGCAGCATGAGTGAAGGAGGCCTTGTTGCAAAATAGGAAGCCGATTCTAGATTTAATTTTAGATTGGAGATGCGTAATGTGAGTCTGGAAGGAGAGTTTACAGTCTAACCAGTCACCTAGGTATTTCTAATTGTCCACATATTCTAAGTCAGAACCTTCCAGAGTTGTGATGCTCGTCGGGCGGGCGCGTGCGGGCAGCAAATGGTTGAAGAGCATGCATTTAGTTTTACTGGCATTTAAAAGCAGTTGGAGGCAACGGAAGGAGTGTTGTATGGCATTGCAGCTCGTTTGGATGTTTGTTAACACAGTGTCCAAAGAAGGGCCAGATGTATATAGAATGGTGTCGTCTGCGTAGAGGTGGATCGGAGAATCACCAGCAGCAAGAGTGACATCATTAATATATACTGAGAAAAGAGTCAGCCCGAGAATTGAACCCTGTGGCACCCCCATTGAGACTGACAGAGGTCCGGACAACAGGCCCTGCGATTTGACACACTGAACTCTATCTGAAAAGTAGTTGGTGAACCAGGCGATGCAGTCATTTGAGAAACCAAGGCCATTGAGTATGCCGATAAGAATGCAGTGATTGACAGAGTCGAAAGCCTTGGCCAGGTCGATGAAGACAGCTGCACAGTACTGTCTTTATCGATGGCGGTTATGATATTGTTTAGGACCTTGAGCATGGCTGAGTTGCAGCCATGACCACCTCGGAAACTAGATTGCATAGTGGAGAAGGTATGGTGGGATTCGAAATGCTCGTTTATCTGTTTGTTAACTTGGCTTTCGAAGATTTTAGAAAGGCAGGGCAGGATAGATATAGGTCTATAACAGTTTTTGTTTAGAGTGTCTCCCCCTTTGAAGAGGCAGATGACCGCGGTAGCTTTCCAATCTTTGGGGATCTCAGACAATACGAAAGAGAGGTTGAACAGGCTAGTAATAGGGGTTGCAACAGTTTCTTCTGATCATTTTAGAAAGAGAGATTGTCCAGATTGTCTAGCCCAGCTGATTTGTAGAGATCTAGATTTTGCAGCTCTTTCAGAACATCAGCTGTCTGGATTTGGGTGAAGGAAAAGTGTGGGGGGGGGGGGGGGGGGGGCTTGGGCAAGTTGCTGCGGGGGGTGCAGAGCTGTTGGCCGGGGAAGGGGTAGCCAGGTGGAAAGCATGGCCAGCCATAGAAAAATGCTTATTGAAATTATCGATTATCATAGATATTATCATAGCCTTATCGTAGCCTCAGTGCAGTGGGCAGCTGGGAGGAGGTGCTTTTGTTCTCTATGGACTTTACAGTGTCCTAAAACATTTTGGAATTAGTGCTACAGGATGCAAATTTCTATTTGAAAAAGCTAGCCTTAGCTTTCCTGACTGAATATATTGGTTCCTGACTTCCCTGAAAAGTTGCATATCGCGGGGCCTATACAATGCTAATGCAAAACGCCACAAGATGTTTTTGTGCTGGTCAAGGGCAGTCAAGTGTGGGGTGAACCAAGAGTTATATCTGTTCTTGTTTCTACATTTTTTGATTGGGGCATGCTTATTTAAGATGGCGAGGATTGCACTTTTAAAGAGCAACCAGGCACCCTCTACTGACGGGATGAGGTCAGTATCCTTCCAGGATACCTGGGCCAGGTCGATTAGAAAAGCCTGCTCACTGAAGTGTTTTAGGGAGCGTTTGACTGTGATGAAGGGTGGTTGTTTGACTGCAGATCCATTACGCACGCAGGGAATAAGTCAGTGATTGCTGAGATCCTGGTTGAAGACAGCAGAGGTGTATTTAGAGGACAAGTTGGTCAGGATGATATCTAAGAGGGTGGCCATGGTTACGGATTTAGGGTTGTACCTGGTAGGTTCCTTGATAATTTGTGTGAGATTGAGGGCATCTAGCTTAGATTGTAGAACGGCCGGGGTATTAAGCATATCCCAGTTTAGGTCACCTAACATTACGAACTCTGAAGATAGATGGGGGGCAATCAATTCACATATGGTGTCCAGGGCACAGCTGGGGTATGAAGGGGGTCTATAACAAGCAACAACGGTGAGATACTTGTTTCTGGAAAGGTGGATTTTTAAAAGTAGAAGCTTGAATTGTTATGGCACAGACTTGGATAGTATGACAGAACTCTGCAGTAGATTGCAACTCCACCCCCTTTGGCAGTTCTATCTTGTCGGAAGATGTTTTAGTTAGGGATAGAAATTTCAGGATTTTTGTTGGTCTTCCTAAGCCATGATTCAGACACAGCTAGGACATCAGGGTTGGCTGCTAAAGCAGTGAATAAAACAAACTTAGAGAGGAGGCTTCTAATGTTACCTTGCATGAAACCAAGACTTTTACACTTACAGAAGTCAACAAATGAGAGCGCCTGGCGAATGGGAGTGGTGCTGGGGGCTGCAGCGCTTGGGTTAACCTCTACATCACCAGAGGAGGAGCAGGATAAGGGTTCGAGTAAAGGCTATAAGAACAAAGAGTAAAAGGAGCACATTTCTGGTCGCGGAAGAATAGATTCAAGGTGTAAAGTACAGACAAGGGTATGGTAGGATGTGAGTACAGTGGAGGTAAACCTAGGCATTGAGTGATGATGAGAGAGGTTTTGTCTCTAGAGGCACCAGTTAAGACAGGTGAGGTCACCGCATGTGTGGGGGGTGGAACAATAGGGCTATCTAAGGCATATTGGGCAGGGCTGAGGGCTCTACAGTGAAATAAGACAATAATCACTAACCAAAACAGCAATAGACAAGGCATATTGACATTAGGGAGAGGCATGTGTAACCGAGTGATCATAGGGTCCAATGAGTTGCACTAGATGAGTCAGGGAGCCAATTCAGTAGTCGCTACTACGCTAGGCAAGCTGGAGACACGGTGATTCAGACAGCTTGTGGGCCGGGGATAGCAGATGGGCCTCCGGCCACGTCGCTACGGAAGAGCCTGTTGAAACCAACTCGGACAGTTACGTTGGCAGACCCATCGTGATGGATCGGCGGGGCTCCGTATCGGCAGTAAAGGGTCCAGGCCAATTGGCAAAAGAGGTTTTGTAGCCCAAGAATTGGCTGGTGGACCTCTTTGGCTAGCTGGGAGATGGGCCTAGCTCGAGGCTAGCTCCAGGCTAACTGGTGCTTGCTTCGGGACAGAGACGTTAGCCAGGAGTAGCCACTCGGATATAGCTAGGTAGCTGCGATGATCCGGTGTAAAGGTTCAGAGCTTGCGGTAGGAATCCGGAGATGTGGTAGAGAAAAAGCAGTCCGATATGCTCTGGGTTGATATCACGCTGTGCAGACTGGCAGGAATTGACCGGGTTGAGGCTGGCTGATGTCCGAGTTAACGGTGAGGACCGCTAGCAGTGGCTAACTGACTAGTAGCTAGTTAGCTGGCTAGCTTCTGATGGGGGTTCCGGTTCTAAAGTATAAAAATAGCAGATCCGTACCACATTGGGTGAGGCGGGTTGCAGGAGAGTATATTCAGTCCATCGATGGAAAGTGAGATTAAAATATATACGAAGTATATATGAAAAAAACGATATATACACAGGACAGGACGGAACAAGACAAAACACACGCCTGACTTCTACGCCATCTTGAAATATTGTTCCATCACGTATTCATACTTCAACCTACTGTAATTGTGTTATTCAGAGGATGTATTCTGTTTTTCTTTCTGTTCTTCTCCTGAGTTTGGTTTTAACTGTCCTGTATTCCCACTCTGTCCTCCCCTTCCTGTCCTTGTATCTTTCTGTCTGACTTTCTTCCTCACGGTGTGGGCTTGCTCCAGGCCAGGAAGTCTAGGCCGCTTCTCTGGCTTGCTGCCCAGCACGACAGCAGGAACTGAGACAGAGCTGCATCTACTGACAAAATGTAAAAATATAAAACAATTAGTGTCATTTCCCCAAATTTGAAGCCTTTATTGAAGGTTTCAAAGACCTCTCTGATGAGAAAAGACTACCCGTCCTGGTGGGGAAGCCGCAGAGAGCTGTGGGTTGGCAGCGCGTTACATTGCTGCCTGCAATAAGATGAGGGACAGTGTCTGACAGACCAACCTGCACATGTCCTCTATGCTTTTGTTATTGTCCATTGTATGGTTATTTTTACCCTTGATTATTGTTGTTACTGATTGTCCCGTTGACAATATTGATTATTATTATTATGTTAATATTGTAAATAAATCACAAAATCTCCTAAGTACGCTTTGGCAATATGTAAACTGTCATGCCAATTTAATTGAATTGAAATATTGAGAGAGAGAGAAATAGATAGAGATACATTTATATATATATAATCCTCAAATTAGTGGATTTATACAGGTGTATAAAATCGAGCACACAGCCATACAATCTCGATAGACAAACATTGGAAGTAGAATGGAAGAGATCAGTGACTTTCAACGTGGCACGGTTATAGAATGCCAGTTTTCCAACAAGTCAGTCTGTGAAATTGCTGCCCTGCTAGAGCTGCCCTGGTCAACTGTAAGTGCTGAAGTTGAAACGTCTAGGAGCAATAACGTCTCAGCCGCAAAGTGGTAGGCCACACAAGCTCACAGAACGGGACCGCCGAGTACTGAAGCTCGTAGTGTGTAAAAATTGTCTGTCCTCGGTTGCAACACTCATTACCGAGTTCCAAACTGCCTTTGGAAGCAAAGTCAGCACAAGTACTGTTCTTTGGGAGCTTCATGAAATGGGTTTCCAATGGCCGAACAGCCACACACAAAACCTAAGAACACCATGAGCAATGCCAAGCGTCGACTGGAGTGGTGTATAGCTCGCTGCCATTGGACTCTGGAGCAGTGGAAACACATTCTCTGCAGTGATGAATCACGCTTCACCATATCTGACGGACTAATCTGAGTTTCGGCCGATGCCAGGAGAACAGTACCTGTCCCAATGCATAGTGCCAACTGTAACATTTGGTGCAGGAGGAATAATGGTCTGGGGCTGTTTTTCATGGTTCAGGCTAGGCCCCTTAGTTCCAGTCAAGAGAAATCTTAACACTACAGCATACACTTCGATTTTAAACGATTCTGTGCTTCCTACTTTGTGGCAACAGTTTGGGGAAGGCCTTTTCCTGTTTTAGCATGACAATGCCCGCGTGAACAAAGCGAGGTCCATACAGAAATGGTTTGTGGAGATTGGAGTGCAAGAACTTGACTGGCCTGTACAGAGCACCGACCTTAACCCCATCGAACACCTTTGGGATGAATTGGAACGCCGACTGCGAGCCAGACCTAATCGGCCAACATCAGTGGCTGACCTCACTAATGCTATTGTGGCTGAATGGATGCAAGTCCCCCAGCAATGTTCCAACATCTAGTGGAAAGGCTTCACAGAAGTGTGGAAGCTGTTATAGCAGCAAAGAGGAGACCAAATCCATATTAATCCCCATGATTTTGAAATGAGATGTTCGACGAGCAGGTGTCCACATACTTCTGGTAATGTAGTGTATGTATAAAACACAGAGAGATTCTTAGGGATGCAGAGGGAAAGAGAGAGATACGTATGCATACATAGAGAGATAGAAAGAGAGTGAGTTACGTACTGCAGGGACAAAGAGAGATAGAAATGCAGTGCAAAATCTGAGAAAGATTTGAGTTCCACAGAGGAGATTTGAACTGCGACAAAAATAAAAGGACTTTTGACTTTTTCCCTCTGATGAAAAATGTCTTGTATGATGCATATTGCATCATTTGGGATGCCTTGCATGTGTGGTTTTCAAAAGCTTTGTAACTGTCTGATAGGGAACTTCACCAGAAAAACATATTCAGGGGAGTGTGAGCACCTCCTACTGAGCTCATGAAAATGTGATGCCCTCAGACGTTCAAGTGCGTAGGTGTGTGTGTGAATATGTGCATGTATAGTACCAGTCAAAAGTTTGGACACCAACTAATTCAAGGGTTTTCCTTTATTTTTTATTATTTTCTACATTATAGAATAATAGTGAAGACATGAAAACTATGAAATAACACATATGGAGTCATGTAGTAACCAAAAAAGTGTTAAACAAAAAATTAATCCAAAATGTATATTTTAGATTCTTGAAAGTAGACAGCTTTGCACACTCTTGGCATTCTCTCAACCAGCTTAACCTGTCTGGGGTATGTGGGACGATTTCGTCCCACCTACGTAACAGCTACTGATATTCCAGTGGCGCGATTTTTGAATCGTTAGAAATACTATTACTTCAATTTCTCAAACATATGACTATTTTACAGCTATTTAAAGACAAGAATCTCGTTAATCTAACCCCACTGTCCGATTTCAAAAAGGCTTTACAACGAAAGCAAAACATTAGATTATGTCAGCAGAGTGCCCAGCCAGAAAAAATCAGACAGCCATTTTTCAAGCTAGCATATCATGTCACATAAACCCAAACCACAGCTAAATGCAGCACTAACCTTTGATGATCTTCATCAGATGACACACCTAGGACATTGTGTTATACAATACATGCATGTCTGTTCAATCAAGTTCATATTTATATCAAAAAACAGCTTTTTGCATTAGCATGTGACGTTCAGAAAACGCATAACCCCCGGCAAACTTCCGTTGAATTTACTAACATTTTGCTAAATTACTCACGATAAACGTTCACAAAAAGCATAACAATTATTTTAAGAATTATAGATACATTACTCCTCTATGCACTCGATATGTCCGATTTTAAAATAGCTTTTCGGATGAAGCACATTTTGCAATAATCTAAGTACATAGCCCGGCATTACAGGGCTAGCTATTTAGATACCCACCCAGTTCAGCCTCCACCAAAATCACATTTCCTATAAGAAAAATGTTCTTACCTTGCTTGTTCTTCATCAGAATACACTGCCAGGACTTCTACTTCAATAACAAATGTTGGTTTGGTCCCAAATAATCCATCGTTATGTTCCAACAGCGACGTTTTGTTCGTGAGTTCTAGAATGCTTTTTCACGGTCCCGCGCATGGCGCGTTGGCTTGTCAAAGCATGTCAACCGCTGTTTAAAACCAATTTTTATGCCATTTATGTCGTAGAGAAGTGATAATATTCCGACCGGGAGTATGCATTGAGCCTAAACAGCCGAATAAAATTTCTCCTCAGAAGCGACTCATGCACGCGCATCATTGAAAGGTCCTCTCAGCATCCACTTACAAAAGGCGATAATATGTTTCAACCTGAGGCTGCCTCGTAAACCTTCAGGGTTTTCGCGGGCTCTGAGAGCCTATTGGAGCCCTGGGAATTGTCACGTTACAGCTAAGATCCTTACTTTTCAATAAAAAGAGGTAAGACGCACGACTCCTTGTCAGACAGGGTACTTCCTGCTTGAAGCCTTGTCAGGTTTTTGCCTGCCATAGGAGTTCTGTTATACTCACAGACACCATTCAAACAGTTTTAGAAAATTCAGAGTGTTTTCTATCCAAACCTGAACAATAATATGCATATTCTAGCTTCTGAGTTGGTGTAGGAGGCAGTTAAAAATGGGAACATATTTTTTCCAAAATTCTCAATACTGCCCCCTATACCAAACAGGTTAACTCTACCGACATGTA
Source organism: Salmo trutta (assembly GCF_901001165.1). NCBI lineage: Eukaryota > Metazoa > Chordata > Actinopteri > Salmoniformes > Salmonidae > Salmo > Salmo trutta. The sequence continues at coordinate 40,126,691 of NC_042985.1, read as the reverse complement.
CATATTACCTCAATTACCTCAACTAACAGGTTAACCTGTTTGGGATAGGGGGCAGTATTGAGAATTTTGGAAAAAATATTTGCCCATTTTTAACACTCTGAATTTTCTAAAACTGTTTGAATGGTGTCTGTGAGTATAACAGAACTCCTATGGCAGGCAAAAACCTGACAAGGTTTCATGCAGGAAGTACCCTGTCTGACAAGGAGTCGTGCGTCTTGCATCTGTTTATTGAAAAGTAAGGATCTTAGCTGTAACGTGACAATTCCCAGGGCTCCGATAGGCTCTCAGAACCCGGGAAATACCTGAAGGTTGACGAGGCAGCCTCAGGCTGAAACACATTATCGCCTTTGGTAAGTGGCGGATCAGAGGACCTTTGAATGAGGCGCATGCACGATTCGCTCCTGAGGAGAAATTTAATTCGGCTGTTTAGGCTCAATGCATATTCCCGGTCGGAATATTATCGCTTTTCTACGAGATAAATGGCATAAAAATTGGTTTTAAACAGCGGTTGACATGCTTCGAAGTACGGTAATGGAATATTTAGAAATTTTTTGTCACGCCAATGCGCCATGCGCAAGACCGTGATGTTGCATTCTGATAGTGTCTAGAACTCACGAACAAAACGTCGCTGTTTGGATATAACGATGGATTATTTGGGACCAAACCAACATTTGTTATTGAAGTAGAAGTCCTGGCAGTGTATTCTGACGAAGAACAAGCAAGGTAAGAACATTTTTCTTATAGGAAATGTGATTTTGGTGGAGGCTGACCTGGGTGGGTGTCTAAATAGCTAGCCCTGTGATGCCGGGCTATGTACTTAGATTATTGCAAAATGTGCTTCATCCGAAAAGCTATTTTAAAATCGGACATATCGAGTGCATAGAGGAGTAATGTATCTATAATTCTTAAAATAATTGTTATGCTTTTTGTGAACGTTTATCGTGAGTAATTTAGCAAACTGTTAGTAAATTCCCCGGAAGTTTGCGGGGGTTATGCTTTTTCTGAACGTCACATGCTAATGTAAAAAGCTGTTTTTTGATATAAATATGAACTTGATTGAACAGACATGCATGTATTGTATAACACAATGTCCTAGGTGGGTCATCTGATGAAGATCATAAAAGGTTAGTGCTGCATTTAGCTGTGGTTTGGGTTTATGTGACATGATATGCTAGCTTGAAAAATGGGTGTCTGATTATTTCTGGCTGGGCACTCTGCTGACATAATTTAATGTTTTGCTTTCGTTGTAAAGCCTTTTTGAAATCGGACAGTGGGGTTAGATTAACGAGATTCTTGTCTTTAAATAGCTGTAAAATAGTCATATGTTTAAGAAATTGAAGTAATAGTATTTCTAACGATTCAAAAATCGCGCCACTGGATTTCAGTGGCTGTTACGTAGGTGGGACGAGTTCGTCCCACATGCGCCAGAGAGGTTAATCTGGAATGCTTTTCCAACAGTTTTGAAGGAGCACTTGTTGGCTGATTTTCCTTCACTCTGCAGACCAACTCCTCCCAAACCATGTCAATTGGGTTGATGTTGGGTGATTGTGGATGCCAGGTCATCTGAGGCAGCACTCAATCACTCTCTTTCTTGGTCAAATAGCCCTTACACAGCCTGGAGGTGTTGTCACATTTGTTTGTAGGAACGGACCAAGGCGCAGCGTGAGTATCATTCCACATCTTTTATTTGAATGTGAAACTTCGCAAGACAAACAATAGACTATAAACAAAACACAAACCGTGACGACAGAGGTGCAACATGCACTTACTCAAAAATAATCTCCCACACACACAGGTGGGAAAAACAACTACTTAAATATGATCCCCAATTAGAGACAACGATGACCAGCTGCCTCTAATTGGGAATCATACAAAAACCCCAACATAGAAAAAGAAACTAGAACACAACATAGAAAAAATAAACTAGATAAACCCCCCCAGTCACACCCTGACCTACTCTACCATAGAAAATAAGAGCACTCTATGGTCAGGACGTGACAGGTGTATTTTGGGTAATTGTCTTGTTGAAAAACAAATGATAGTCCCACTAAGCGCAAACCAGATGGGATGGCGTTTTGCTGCAGAATGCTGTGATAGCCATGCTGGTTGAGTGTGCCTTGAATTCTAAATAAATAACAGAGTCTCACCAGCAAAGCACCCCTACTCCATCACACCTCCTCCTCGATGCTTCACGGTGGGAACCACACATGCAGAGATCATCCGTTCACCAACTCTGCATCTCACAAAAACACCGGTTGGACCCAAAAACCTAAAAGACCAAAGGATAGAGTTCCACCAGTCTAATGTCCATTGCTTGTGTTTCTTGGCCCAAGCAAGTCTCTTCTTCTTATTGGTTTCCTTTAGTAGTTGTTTCTTTGCAGCAATTCGACCATGAAGGCTTGATTCACACAGTCTCCTCTGAACAGTTGATGTTGAGATGCGTCTGTTACTTGATCTCTGTCAAGCATTTATTTGGGCTGCAATTTCTGAGGCTGGTAACACTAATGAACTTATCCTCTGCAGTAGAAGTAACTCTGGGTCTTCCTTTCCTGTGGCTGTCCTCATGAGAGGCAGTTTCATCATAGCGCTTGATGGTTTTTGCGACTGCACTTGAAGAAACTTGACTGACCTTCATGCCTTAAAGTAATGATGGACTCTCATTTCTCTTTGCTTATTTGAGCTGTTCGTTCCATAATATGGACTTGGTCTTTTACAAAATAGGGATATCTTCTCTATATCAAATCAAACTTTATTTGTCACATGAGGAGAATACAAGATGTGTAGACCTTACCGTGAAATGCTTACTTACAACCCTACTTGTCACAACAAAACAACAAAACTAATTGGCTCAAATGCTTTAAGAAGGGAAGAAATTTCACAAATGAACTTTTAACTTCTTGCGGATCAGTGGGATACTAGCGTCCCATTTCGACAACTTCCAGTGAAATTGCAGAGCGCCAAATTCAAATTAAATTACTATAAATATTAAACTTTCATGAAATCACAAGTGCAATACATGAAAATAAAGCTTAACTTGTTGTTAATCCAGCCGCCGTGTCAAATTTCAAAAAGGCTTTACGGCGAAAGCAAACAATGCGATTATCTGAGGACAGCGCCCAGCACACAAATGCATAACAAATCATTTTCAACCAGGGAGTTGCGACCCGAAAGTCAGAAATAGCGATATAATATATGCCTTACCTTTGAAGATATTCTTCTGTTGGCACTCCAAAAGGTCCCAGCTACATCACAAATGGTCCTTTTGTTCGGTAACGTCCTTCTTTATATTCATAAAAACTCAGTTTAGCTGGCGCGCTTCAGTCAATAATCCACTTGGTTTCCCTCCTTCAAAATGCATACAAAATGAATCCCAAACGTTATCAGTAAACTTATCCAAACAAGTCAATCAACATTTATAATCAAACCTTAGGTACCCTAATATGCAAATAAACGATACAATTTAAGACGGATAATCGTTATTGTCTTTACCGGAGAAAAATACCAAAGAACGTGCTCTCATTCACGCGCTTGGAAACACTACAGCCAAAATGGGAGCCACCTAGAAAAAGTACAATTTCTGGCTAATTTTTCCAAAACCCAGCCTGAAACTCTTTCTAAAGACTGTTGACATCTAGTGGAAGCCCTAGGAATTGCAATCGGGCACGATTTCACACTATTATAAAAGGGCCAGCCATTGAAATCAGTGGTAGGATGAATTTTCTTTTGGGGGGATGGTTTGTCCTCGGGGTTTCGCCTGCCATTTCAGTTCCGTTATACTCACAGACATTATTTTAACAGTTTTAGAAACTTTAGAGTGTTTTCTATCCAAATCGACCAATTATATGCATATCCTAGCTTCTGGGCCTGAGTAGCAGGCAGTTTACTTTGGGCATGCTTTTCATCTGGATGTCAAAATACCGCCCCCTGTCCCAAAGAAGTTTAACAAAGCACATCTGATCATTTAAATGCTTTCCAGGTGACTACCTCATGAAGCTGGTTGAGAGAATGCCAAGAGTGTGCAAAGCTGTCACCAAGCAAAAGGGTGGCGACTTTGAAGAATCTGAAATATAAAATATATTTTGATTTAGTTTAACTTTTTTGGTTTCTTCATAGTTTTGATGTCTTCACTATAATTCTACAATGTAGAAAATAGTAGAAAAAAAAGAAAAACCCTTGAATGAGTACATGTGTCCAAACTTTTGAATGGTACTTTATGTTTGCGTGTACAGTATGTGTATGTTTATGTCTGTGTGCGTGTGAGCGTGTGCATGTGTGGGCTTGTGTACCTTAGTCCTATTTATTTATTCATCTATCAGGGGATCCCTATTACACAGTGTAATTGGAACAGTAAGGTCTCTGACAGAGAGCTCATATTTGCACACAGGGAAAACAGCTATGTGGTTACTGAGACTTCATTAAATCTAAAGGAAAATTAATGATTCACTCACAGCAGCAGCAAAATCTCTCTACTGCTCCACTTCCTCGGCTTCTCTCCTCATCGAAAACTATTGATTAATTTTTTTCACTCTATTTTATTTTCTCTCTTTCTTTCTTTTTTACTCTCTCTCTGTCATTCATCTCACACTGTCTCACCCCTCCTCTCTCTCTCTCTTTCCCCTTCCCTCTGGTACTTTCGTGGAGATAAGGAAGGCTAACAATAGGACTGAGAACAATCACAGGGGCTTTGAACTGACTTAAGAGCTTCCAGACCCATAGAGCTACACCCACATTTATTTCTCTATTTTTATTTAACCAGGCAAGTTAGTTAAGAACAAATTCTTATTCATAATGATGGCCTACCCCGGCCAAACCCGGACGATGCTGGGCCAATTGTGCCTTAGACCACTGCACCACTCGGGAGCCCAACATCTACTGTATACTGGAGCTACTGTAGGTCTACATATTTGCAGTACAGGTTAACCTTTTCATGTGCAGAACTGTCCTCCCAAAACCCTTTTCCTGTTATGGATCTCTGTGTAATTACAACATCTCCAGGCTGTGTAAGGGCTATTTGACCAAGAAGGAGAGTGATCGAGTGCTGCATCAGAGGAGGATGCCATCCCTCTCTTCAATATTCCCTGTCCCATGTCCCTCTCTCTCCTCCATCCCTCTCTCCCATACCTTGTTGTTGCTCGTCCCTCACTCCAATCCCCTCTTGCCTGATTCTATATTATCCATATTTTCCTCTCTCCCATCCCTTCCTCTCTCTCTTTCCTCTTTCCTCTCTCACTCCCATCCCTCTCTCTCCTCATCCTCCTCATTTCCCAGCCCTCTATCTTCCTTGCTCCCATTCCTCTCTCCTCCAGCCTCTCTCTCCCACCTCCTCCCTGTGAATCCACATTCTGTGGCTCCCCCATATGCTCTGCTGTCCTACGTTATTGATGGGGCCCTATGGGGCGGACTGCTGGAACAACACAGACCCTTTATTATCCAGACAAAATACAATTTATTTTGGTTGCTGATAGCACGCCACAATAGCACATCCAAGAAAGTTTGGTTAGATATTTATAATGTTGTCCATATGTTGGTACGTACTGTCATCGTCAGCCCAGCAACAATTCTCCCTCAAGGCTAAATAAAGTTTAAGTTTATGGAAACTTGCATAGTTCAGAGAGTCATTGGGACACGTGTAGTTCAGAGAGTCGGAGGCATCCGAGACGCCGCTAAATGGCCATCAACGATCAAAGGGTGCTTGTATTTGGTTGTAGTTTTTTTTTTTTAAACGCATGAAGTAATCACCGTCATTTTCCTTTTGCTCGCCGGCTAGAGAACAAATCTGTATCCAAGTCCCCACTCATTAGCGATGCATCATGCGCTGCCGGGTGGGCTGCGTTCGTCAGACGGCTCGCTTTCTATTTTAAGTGCTGTTGTGTTGTTCGTTTAAACAGTTCATACAGGGTGTTGCTGGTACTTTGTTATTCTCATTGCCTCATAATGACTATGTGTGATACACTGTGTGTTTTCTGTGTTAAACTTTGGAAGGAAAATTGCAGAGAGGAGTAGGATGCTTGTACACTCTTAGAATTAGTGGTGACGCGAGGAACCCTGGTGTTCCTCAAGGAACCATTGCTAGTCAATGGTTCATATTTGCACCTTCGCTTAGTTGAGGGTTCTTGGAGGAACCTCTCCTGGTTCAACGTAGCAAAGGGTACCTGGAGGAACCCTGGAGTGGAGGCATGGCTCAGTAGGGGCGTAACTTTAATATCAATATTTTTTGGGCCGCCTGTTAGGTAAATGCCATTCCTGTTCATCTGTTCTATTGTATTGTCATCAGATGTTAAGGTTGAATAAAGATAGCCTCATTGATGCAACAAAACTAACAGAGATGTATGAGTTCCTCAAGAGCCTATGCAAATCTCAAGTTGGAATAGTTACCAATTTATTACTGTCAGCAATGTTAATAGTATTAATATTATATTAGATTATTTAAGATGCATAAATATTCAAGGAACATTTTAGTTTGCAGTGTACAAACTAATCTGAAATCAAATCAAATGTTATTTGTCACATGCGCCGAATACAATTTCACCTTACAGTGAAATGCTTACTTACAAGCCCTTAACCAACAATGGTTTAAGAAGTTAATAAAAAAGTGTTAAGTAAATAATTGAAAATAAAAGTAACAAATAATTAAACAGCAGCAGTAAAATAACAAGCGAGGCTGTATACAGGGGGTACCGGTTAATGTGCGGGGGCACCAGTTAGTTGAGGTAATTGAGGTAATATGTACATGTATGTAGAGTTAAAGTGACTATGCATAGATTATAAACAGAGAGTAGCAGCAGCGTAATTAGGGTTCTGGGTAACCCTTTGATTAGCTGTTCAGTAGTCTTATGGCTTGTGGGTAGAAGCTGTTAAGAAGCCTTTTGGAACTAGACTTGGTGCTCCGGTACTGCTTGCCGTGTGGTAGCAGAGAGAAAAGTCTATGACTAGGGTGGCTGGAGTCTTTGACAATATTCAGGACCCTCCTCTGACATCGCCTGGTATAGAGGTCCTGGATGGCAGGAAGCTTGGACCCAGTGTTGAGGATCAGCGTGTCGAATGTGTTGTTACCTACCCTTACCACCTTGGGGCGGCCCGTCAGGAAGTCCAGGATCCAGTTGCAGAGGGAGGTGTTTAGTCCCAGGGTCCTTAGCTTAGTGATGAGCTTTGAGGGTACTAGGGTGAACGCTGAGCTGTAGTCAATGAATAGCATTCTCACAAAGGTGTTCCTTTTGTCCAGGTGGGAAAGGGCAGTGTTGAGTGCAATACAGATTGCATCATCTCTAGATCTGTTTGGTAGGTATGCAAATTGGTGTGGGTCTAGGGTTTCTAGGACAATGGTGTTGATGTGATCCATGACCAGCCTTTCAAAGCACTTCATGGCTACAGGCTTGAGTGCTATGGGTCGGTAGTCATTTAGGCAGGTTACTTTAGCATTCTTGGGCACAGGGACTATGGTGGTCTGCTTGAAACATATTGGTATTACAGACTCAGCCAGGGACAGATTAAAAATGTCAGTGAAGACACTTGCCAGTTGGTCAGCGAATGCTTGGTGTACACGTCCTAGTAATCCGTCTGTGAATGTTGACCTGTTCAAAGGTCTTACTCACATCGGCTACAGATAGCGTGATCACACAGTCATCCGGAACAGCTGGTGATCTCATGCATGTTTCAGTGTTACTTGCCTCGAAGCGAGCACAGAAGTAATTTAGCTCATCTGGTAGGTTTGTGTCACTGGGTAGCTCGTGGCTGTGCTTCCCTTCGTACTCTGTAATAGGTTGCAAGCCCTGCCACACCTCCAATAAGCCATGCCTCCAATCTGATAGGCTGTCACCTCTACAAAATACTATTAAAATGTTCTAAATTCGCAAAAAGGTTCACTGGGTTTCCTCAAAGACACTTGTCAAAGGGGTTCCTCAAGGAACCTTTTTCAAATGAAAGGTTCCGCCAGTGTGGCAACCCAAAAGGTTCTTACAGGTACATTTACTTTGAATAGTATAAGCCAAGGTCAGATTTCCATATTTATCGCCAAAACAAGTTTGCCATAGACTTCCACCTGCATTTAAGATAAGTAGGATGAAGACTGAGATAAGGGACCTGTTCGAAGACTTTACATTTAATTTACTTTAATTTCATGAAATGTAAAATGTAAGACTTTAGAAATACATCCTTCTTTACTGCTTGCCTTTAAGTCATTAGTGATCTAACATGATTGGTTAGGCCATAGAAAGGTGTCCACTACGTTGTGTCCACCAGTCATGCCATGTCAGATCAGTGATTAATTTGATGAAGAAAGGAAGGACAAAAACAAACAAAGCATTTTAGGAAGTGAGTAGTCTGACAATCTGTGGTATCATAGACAATGGCTGTCCTCCAATTTGAACAGTGGCTTTTCAGCTTCTTTAACCGTGTCTGTGTGATTGTCAGGTTTATTGATGACGTTAATGAGGGGCTGATGGTCTCTAACTCTGCTGACAGTATGTGTATTAATGCTCAAACAATGGGCTCTCCTCGGCCTGTCACACACATTTTTACTACTGTCTCTGTAGCTATAGTTCTGAGATAGAAAGAAACGGGAGAGGGGGGAGTCTATGCCAATATGGGGAGGTAGAGAAAGAGAGAGTATCCAGTGTGTGTGTGTGTGTGTGTGTGTGTGTGTGTGTGTGTGTGTGTGTGTGTGTGTGTGTGTGTGTGTGTGTGTGTGTGTGTGTGTGCGCGTGAGTGTGTATGTGTATGTGTACAGTCGTGGCCAAAAGTTTTGAGAATGACCCAAATATTAATTTTCACAAAGTTTGCTGCTTCAGTGTCTTTAGATATTTTTGTCAGATGTTACTGTGGAATACTGAAGTATAATTACAAGCATTTCATAAGTGTCAAAGGCTTTTATTGACAATTACATGAAGTTAATGCAAAGAGTCAATATTTGCAGTGTTGACCCTTCTTTTTCAAGACCTCTGCAATCCGCCCTGGCATGCTGTCAATTATCTTCTGGGCCACATCCTGACTGATGGCAGCCCATTCTTGCATAATCAATGCTTGGAGTTTGTCAGAATTTGTGGGTTTTTGTTTGTCCACCCGCCTCTTGAGGATTGACCACAAGTTCTAAATTGGATTAAGGTCTGGGGAGTTTCCTGGCCATGGACCCAAAATATTGATGTTTTGTTCCCCGAGCCACTTAGTTATCACTTTTTCCTTATGGCAAGGTGCTTCATCATGCTGGAAAAGGCATTGTTTGTCACCAAACTGTTCCTGGATGGTTGGGAGAAGTTGCTCTCGGAGGATGTGTTGGTACCATTCTTTATTCATGGCTGTGTTCTTAGGCAAAATTGTGAGTGAGCCCACACCCTTGGCTGAGAAGCAACCCCACACATGAATGGTCTCAGGATGCTTTACTGTTGGCATGAAACAGGACTGATGGTAGTGCTCACCTTGTCTTCTCCGGACAAGATTTTTTTCCGGATGCCCCAAACAATCGGAAAGGGGATTCATCAGAGAAAATGACTTTACCCCAGTCCTCAGCAGTCCAATCCCTGTACCTTTTGCAGAATATCAGTCTGTCCCTGATGTTTTTCCTGGAGAGAAGTGGCTTCTTTGCTGCCCTTCTTGACACCAGGCCATCCTCCAAAAGTCTTTGCCTCACTGTGCGTGCAGATGCACTCACACATGCCTGCTGCCATTCCTGAGCAAGCTCTGTACTGGTGGTGCCCCGATCCCGCAGCTGAATCAACTTTAGGAGACGGTCCTGGCGCTTGCTGGAGTTTCTTGGGCGCCCTGAAGCCTTCTTCACAACAATTGAACCGATCTCCTTGAAGTTCTTGATGATCCGATAAATGGTTGATTTAGGTGCAGTCTTACTGGCATATGCCTATGAAGCCCTTTTTGTGCAAAGCAATAATGATGGCAAGTGTTTCCTTGCAGGTAACCATGAGTGACGGAGGAAGAACAATGATTCCAAGCACCTTTTGAAGCTTCCAGTCTGTTATTCGAACTCAATCAGCATGACAGAGTGATCTCCAGCCTTGTCCTCGTCAACACTCACACCTGTGTTAACCTCTATGGGCTAGCGTCCCACCTACTCAACAGCCAGTGTAATCCCGTGGCGCGATTTTCAAATACCTTAAAAATGGTATTACTTCAATTTCTCAAACATATGACTATTTTACACCATTTTAAAGACAAGACTCTCGTTAATCTAACCACACTGTCCGATTTCAAAAAGGCTTTACAACGAAGCAAAACATTAGATTATGTCAGCAGAGTACCCAGCCATAAATAATCAGACACCCATTTTTCAAGCTAGCATATAATGTCACAAAAACCAAAACCACAGCTAAATGCAGCACTAACCTTTGATGATCTTCATCAGATGACACACCTAGGACATTATGTTACACAATACATGCATGTTTTGTTCAATCAAGTTCATATTTATATCAAAAACCAGCTTTTTACACCTCCGGTGAATTTACTAAATTACTCACGATAAACGTTCACAAAGAACATAACAATTATTTTAAGAATTATAGATACAGAACTCCTTTATGCAATCGCTATGTCCGATTTAAGAATAGCTTTTCGGTGAAAGCACATTTTGCAATATTCTGAGTAGATAGCCCGGCATCACAGCTAGCTATTTTGACACCCACCAAGTGTGTCACTCACCAAACTAAGATTTACTATAAGAAAAATTGGATTACCTTTGCTGTTCTTCGTCAGAATGCACTCCCAGGACTTCTACTTCAATAACAAATGTTGGTTTGGTTCAAAATAATCCATAGTTATATCCAAATAGCGGCGTTTTGTTCGCGCGTTCAAGACACTATCCGAAGGGTAAAGAAGGGTGACGCGCCCGACGCGTTTCGTGACAAAAAAATTCAAAAATATTCCATTACCGTACTTCGAAGCATGTCAAACGCTGTTTAAAATCAATTTTTATGCGATTTTTCTCGTAAAAATAGCGATAATATTCCGACCGGGAAACCCTGTTTTAGTTCAAAGACGAAAAAATAAAAACATGGTGTCGCCTCGTGCATGCGCCTCAGTCTCATTGTCCTCAGATCGACCACTATCCAAATGCGCTACTGTTTTTCAGCCATGGCCTGCAAAGTCACCATTCATCGTTCTGGCGCCTTCTGAGAGCCTATGGGAGCGTTAGAAAATGTCACGTTATGCCAGAGATCCCCTGTTTTGGTTAGAGATGATCAAGAAGGCCAAGAAATAGTCAGAGAGAGCGCTTCCTATTTGGAATCTTCTCAGGTTTTGGCCTGCCAAATTAGTTCTGTTATACGCACAGACACCATTCAAACAGTTTTAGAAACTTTCGGGTGTTTTCTATCCAAATCAAACAATTATATGCATATTCTAGTTACTGGGCAGGAGTAGTAACCAGATTAAATCGGGTACGTTTTTTATCTGGCCGTGCAAATACTGCCCCCTATCCCCAACAGGCTAACGAGAGAATCACTGACATGATGTCAGCTGGTCCTTTTGTGGCAGGGCTGAAATGGAGTGGAAATGTGTTTTGGGGATTCAGTTAATTTGCATGGCAAAGAGGGACTTTGCAATTAATTGCAATTCATCTGATCACTCATCATAACATTCTGGAGTATATGCAAATTGCCATCATACAAACTGAGGCAGCAGACTTTGTGAAAATGTATATTTGTGTCATTCTCAAAACTTTTGGCCACGACTGTATGTGTGTGAGTGCGTGTATGTGTGAGTACTTGCCTGCCTGCATGCCTATTTGTGTGTGTGTTTGTGTGTGGGAGAGAGAGAGTTTGTAGAAACTCAGCATGCCCCAGATTCAAACCACATTGTTCAATCCAGGTTGTCGTTATGCTTTTTATTTGACAACAATGAAAGGGGCCTGTCATGATGTTGCAATCATTTCATGCGTGAGTTCCAAATATCTCTAACGGTCACCCCAGCGTGAGTTTTTTATGCACGTGATGTTAGAATGTTCTCTCCATTCTAGAATGTGATTGTTACGCAATAGTATATTTAATCCGAGCTGCCCTCAAACCAAGGCACGCAGCCTGTTTTTATTTATAGGCTGTTTTCAATTTGCCAATTTCAAATTATTTTCAAACAAGTTTTTTTTCTAAGAACAGTTTCATTCACATAAAAGTAGTCATTTTTGCTTTTGCGGACCAATTCATTTATAGACATTGCTGACCTGGACAAAATTCCCCAAACACTTCCCAAATGTTTGTGCAGTTCAAGTCGGCAGACATTTGCTCATCTCCCGTCCTGCACACACGTGTCACATTTTCCATCTGTTGCGTATATCGCAGTCATAGTTGTTTTCGTTACCAATAATAACTTTGGAAATGTGTACAATTCTATCAAAGTAAGTGCCTTATTAGGTTATATTAGTTTCAGCATGTCGTGTTATATCGTTTCTACAGTAGCATAACATTTTTGTGCATACTTCTTATAACCGCGGACACGCGAGGTAACGTTACTCATTTCATAACCTTTATGGTGTTACACTCAAAATCAAATCAAAATTATTTATATAGCCCTTCTTACATCAGCTGATATCACAAAGTGCTGTACAGAAACCCAGCCTAAAACCCCAAACAGCAAGCAATGCAGGTGTAGAAGCACGGTGGCTAGGAAAAACTCCCTAGAAAGGCCAAAACCTAGGAAGAAACCTAGAGAGGAACCAGGCTGAGGGGTGGCCAGTCCTCTTCTGGCTGTGCCGAGTGGAGATTATAACAGCACATGGCCTAGATGTTCAAATGTTCATAAATGACCAGCATTGTCAAATAATAATAATCATAGTAGTTGTCGAGGGTGCAACAAATCAGTAACACAAGAGTAAGTGTCAGTTGGCTTTTTCATAGGTCAGGGTTAGGTCAGGGTTCCACCAGGTCTGGGACAACAGGTCTGGGACAGGTAGCACGTCCGGTGAACAGGTCAGGGTTCCATAGCTGCAGGCAGAACAGTTGGAACTGGAGCAGCAGCACAGCCAGGTGAACTGGGGACAGCAAGGAGTCATCAAGCCAGGTAGTCCTGAGGCATGGTCCTAGGGCTCAGGTCCTCTGAGAGAGAGAAAGAAAGAAAGAGAAAGAGAGAATTAGAGAGAGCATATTTAAATTCACACAGGACACCGGAAAAGACAAGAGAAATACTCCAGATGTGAAAGACTGACCCTAGCCCCCGACACATAAACTACTGCAGCATAAATACTGGAGGCTGAGACAGGAGGGGTCAGGAGACACTGTGGCCCCATCCGATGAAACCCCCGGACAGGGCCAAACAGGTAGGATATAACCCCACCCACTTTGCCAAAGCACAGCCTCCACACCACTGGAGGGATATCTCCAACCACCAACATACCATCCCGGGACAAGGCCGAGTATAGCCCACAAAGATCTCCGCCACGGCACAGCCCAAGGGGGGGGCGCCAACCCAGACAGGAAGACCACGTCAGTGACTCAACCCACTCAAGTGACGCACCCCTCCCAGGGACGGCATGGAAGAACACCAGTAAGCCAGTGACTCAGCCCCCGTAATAGGGGTAGAGGCAGAGAATCCCAGTGGAAAGAGGGGAAACCGGCCAAGCAGAGACAGCAAGGGCGGTTCGTTGCTCCAGCCTTTCCGTTCACCTTCACACCCCTGGGCCAGACAACACTTAATCAGTAAAGACAGTAAAGACTTAAAGGTTGAGACTGAGTCTGTGTCTCTCACATGGGTAGGCAGACCATTCCATAAAAATGGAGCTCTATAGGAGGAAGCCCTACCTCCAGCTGTTTGCTTAGAAATTCTAGGAACAATTAGGAGGCCCGCGTCTTGTGACCGTAGCGTACGTGTAGGTATGTACGGCAGGACCAAATTGGAAAGATAGGTAGGAGCAAGCCCATGTAATGCTTTGTAGGTTAGCAGTAAAACCTTAGGTAGCTAGCTACATGCTTAGGTAGCTAGCTACATTCTTCTATTAGCTCTGGAAAACAATGCTAATTGCGTCAGAGAAGTATTAGTATGTGTTGTATTTTGAAGCAACACTGACCTTATGACTCCCAAGTGGCGCAGCTGTCTAAGGCACAGTGTCTCAGTGCTAGAGGCGTCACTACAGACACCCAGGTTCAAATCCAGACTGCGTTTCTATCAAAGTAAGTTCCTTATTACGTTATAATAGTTTCTGTATGTCGTGTTATACCGTTTCTTCTGTAGCTCAATGTGTGTATGGCATAATATATTTGTGTATCTTCCTTAAAACGGCGGACACGCGAGGTAACGTTACTCATTTCATAACCTTTATGGTGTTATATCCAATCGTGCTTATGTAGCAAGCTACATTCTTCTATTAGCTCTCTAAAACAATGCTAATTGCGTCAGAGACGTATCGGCTTGTACCACTTGGTTGTTTTCTGAGTGCATTCCACAAAGCTGTTTATCATGTCCGCCTTATCCACTGTCCCCATTTTGAGGTTATGGTCAGGCACGCAGTCTGGTTAGATTTTTCTCTCTCCCGTCAGGTGGTCCACCTTCCCTGTGGCCGACATGGTTGCTGTATGGACCGTGGAGAGGACATGGATGTCTCGTTTGTCATGCCACTTTACTGCCAGCTGTTGACATTTCATATTTTGTATAGCGGGTCGTTTAGGATGACAGAAGCATTGTTGATGAATTGGAGTCATCGCAGCAGAACTAGGAAGCAGTCTTGGGAAAAGAGGGTGGCAAAGAAGGGAGTTGCAAACAGGATCTGTGCTCCAGTATTCTCTTAGGGAGATCTGCTTTTACTCTCCCCATGAGAAGGACTGTCACCAGGAAGGTATGCATTTCACTAATTGTGGTTGTCCCCCCCACTCCTGGCTCTCTCTTCTCCTGTAGCTCCAAAGCATAGCGAATGGTCTCTGCTTTGTCTCCCACCAGCTCCTCTGTCAGAAACAACTTGAAGCACTCTGCCTCAGATGGAAATGGCCAGGGGTGTTGCACTCCAGACTGGGACTCATCAAAGCAAACAGCAGGTCCAAGAGGGGTGAAATGGCTGCTAACACAGAACTCCTGTACTTCATCCACTGTCGGTCTGCCTCCATCACCACCAGCATCTTCAAAGGGAACTGGGACTTTGTCAGTGGACAAGGGGTCCTCAGATTCAGGGTTCTCAATGGCTGGGCGGCATCTCCTCACTGTCACTGTCAGAATCTGATTCCTGACTTTCAGAGTCATTGTCAGAATTGTAAAAAATCTCCAGAATTTCCGCATTTGTGAGGTGTATTCTTTTGAAAGACATTGCTAATGCTACAGCTTAGCTCACTAGCTACGTACATAAACAACAACACTGAAAGGCTCAGAGTGGGAGTGAGAGGTTACGTGATTGACTACCTGGACACGCCATTTGTATCAATAAATCACTATCAGAAAATGTTTTGTATGGTAATTATTGATATATTTACAGTTTTATTCACGTTCTTCAAGTTCCGGTGATAAATCATGCATTCCAATTCTTGCATAGATTGTAATGGGCACATATTATGTGTGTAAAATACTTTTTTTTAAAGATTGTACTGATTATGATGAGCTAAGCTAATTCCAGCTATGTGTGGAGCCATGTTTGTTGACATATAATGCATTCTGGGTTTCACGCAATCATCTGTCGGACCAAAGATGCTATAACAAAATGAGGTGAGTAAGGGTTCACTCATTTTTTGAGAACTTCAGGA
Organism: Salmo trutta; assembly: GCF_901001165.1. NCBI lineage: Eukaryota > Metazoa > Chordata > Actinopteri > Salmoniformes > Salmonidae > Salmo > Salmo trutta. The sequence continues at coordinate 40,111,035 of NC_042985.1, read as the reverse complement.
AGTGAATGGTGGGATGTAAACGATGGTAGACAACACACCCCTTCAACATGCATACTATAAACAGACGAAACTCATATCTTATTATCTTTGTTTTTTTTGTGAGGAAAAAAAGCATGGCTATGCGCTGAAACTAATCGCCGGATTACTTCCGATTTCTAGAAAGTGTTTTACTCAATTATTTCGATCAATGGTGAGCTCACCTGTGATGTGATTAATTATAAATAGTAATTGCTATTAGCTAATTCATATTGTAGTTTGTCATCCGAGAGTTATAAAATATGATCGCTTGTGTTGTGTCAATCTTTCCTCAGTTAGCGCTAGGACAAATGTAGCATACATTTTCCCGGTTTGGATGTTTGTGTTATGTTATAGATACTTCTGTGAATATCTGAACATTGCATCCAAAAATAAACTGCTCACTTTCTGGCCATAACTTTGTATGGACTGTGTTCGTGTAAATAGTTTCTGAAAAAGTGTGGCCAGCTCAAATGCAAATTGTTGCGTCATTCGAAACTGTCCATTCTAAATAAGCGTTCTAATCACACGGGTGTGATCGTACGCTTCAGAGACAGCACACCCGTGTGATGGTACGTGTGAAAGGGTTAATACGATGACATGCTATTTATCGAATAATTTTCCATCTTTGATCATTACGTGATTAAATGAATCATGTAACAATCAACTCATTAGTAATCTGGGACACCACCGGAAAAGTTTGTTTAATGAGTTACCGTTTCCCGGATTAAATCAAGAATAAATCACAATCTCGAAATCATAGCAGTCAATCATTTCCTCATATCGGTCTCATTTTGAACGTCGCATAATCCTTTCAATCTGCACAAACCCGGGTCTCACTAATCATTCCGTACCACACAAATTGAGTTGATTATTTATTTACTAACAAGCTAAATGATAACATAAGATACACACACACACACACACAGTCTAGGTTATTGATTAGAACTTAAGACAATGAAAACAGGTCCCTAGCAGACCAAAACAATATGACACGTGTTACACAAGATGGAGATTTAAAGAGAGAGAGAGAGAGCAAGAGAGAAAAGCAACACTCGGATACATATGTAAACTATGCTTAGTTTAGCCCTAACACCTTGCCCCGAACTGCCGCTCTTATGGGTAAGAATTATAATGCATGTATTTACGTGTTGAAGGTCTCCGTTGGGTATCTCTGTTGGGTATCTCTGTTGGGCCCAGGCTTTGGTGGGCCGAGTTCCACTTAGTGGGAGAGGTTCAACCGATGCCTGGTTCTTTGGATGGTGGTCTCCTTTGTTTTCGGGTGTAAGTCTCTGATTGTCCACAAGATGTCACAATGTCCTTTGTCTTAGTTGCCTGTTTCCTTGCACTCGAGATGGGGTCTTCCGAGGACGGCTAATCAGCCGTGTCGATGATGCCAGTGTGGGAATGGAAGCCGTGTAGACAACTGATGACTTTGAAGAGACTAACCGGGTGGTCCTGCTTGAATTCACCTTCTTAGATACAGTACTAAACCGTAGCATTGATTGTTAAGAGGTTCCTTTGTCCTCTTCAACCTCGTGTTGCATTTTGGTGTTGGCTGCAGCGTGTGGTCCTCTAGTTTAGTATGTTAATTCTTAACTCACATGCTTTATACCCTCGGGTCAAAAGGGGGCATTTCCGTCTTTATGACACGCTCTCTGGGTTCCCTAGGCGTAGCTCGTTACATGGCAAGGTATTAGGATTTACTATGATCTCGTTTAGATAACTAAAATTACAGTCTTTTCATCACAAAAACATTCTCTTTAATCTGAATATTTTCTACACAATGCACAGTATGTAAACATCACGTACATATTATGAAAACTCTTCAAGTTACAATGTTTTCGTCATCACGTCCTCATTTAACTTATGACATCACAAAATCGACATACATTTTTCATATTCATCTATCATTGTTAACACCATTTTGGCAGATGAAATATACTGTCCCAAAGTCCATTTGTTGCATGTTACAGTTCTGAGGTAGACTCTCCATAAGCCAAACAGACATTCCAATCCCCAATACTAAAGAAAAAAGGAATCGTCTGCTGCCTTAAAATTTACGATGGTCGCGAGGTGTCATAAATCCCGCAACTCCATACCTCTCCCCCTCTGTGGGAGGGAGAGATGTCTCTGTAGAGCTGATCCTCACAGGTCAGTCATGACAGGCCTAAATGATGCACCAAGCTGAGGTGGGAACCTTATGTGATCAATAATGTGCCATGCTAGGGAATTAAATGCAGAGGAGCCCTCCCAAATCCTCTGGGAGATGTTTAATCGGGTGAAATATTCCATCAAAGGAAGAAAGGCCATTATATTAGTCTAGGATACACAGCGAAAAGGTTAGGAAAGCAATAGGAGTAATGCTGACTGAACATGGCAACTTGATGGAAAGGGCCTTCTCTTTAATTTGTTTGTTTGTTTTTGAAGGGGCATTAAAAGCCTCAACTACAATATGTCACTAAACTAACATGCAACTACACAAGACACAGAAATATCTTAGTAAAATTCACCCACCGGGCAAAAATATGTTGACCTAATGTTTTATCAATGTCATCTGTCAACATACTAGTATTGAACGTCAGTGAAATCTTGGATTGAAATCAGCAGCGGCTCGACTGCAAGGGCATTAGGGGCGGCGCCCCACTTGTGATTGGTCAAATAAATATATATATATATATATATAAAAACTAATTTATATACAGTACCAGTCAATAGTTTGGATACAAACTATGAAATAACACATATGAAATCATGCAGTAACCACAAAAGTTTTAAACAAATCTAAATATGTTATATTTGAGATTCTTCAAAGTAGCCACCCTTTGCCTTGATGAAAGCTTTGCATACTCTTGGCATTCTCTCAACCAGCTTCATGAGGAAGGCTTTTCCAACAGTCTTGACAGAGTTTCCACATGTGCTGAGCACTTGTTGGCTCAGGTGACTACTTCATGTAGCTGGTTGAGAGAATGGCAAGAGTGTGCAAAGCTGTCATCAATGCAAAGGGTGGCTACTTTGAAGAATCTCAAATATACACTTTTTTTGGTTTCTACATGATTCCATATGTATTATTTCATAGTTTCAATGACTTCACTGTTATTTTACAATGCAGAAAATTAAAAAAAATAAAATAAAGAAAAACCCTTGAATGAGTAGTTGTGTCCAAACTTTTGACTGGTACTGTATTTTATATAATTCATGGGTTATGTTTTAAATGCTCATAAAAGTGCAGTAAATGTTCCTGTTTCAAAAATATATTGTTCAAAACAAGCTTTTCAATTACTTACTACTCTACCCCTCAGTGACTGCCACCTCGCGCCCCGGGTATTCAGCCAATCAGCGGCCAACGTTGGTTGAAATGCAAAAAGTGGTCAGCGATTTTTTTTATTTTTTTTATTTCACCTTTATTTAACCAGGTAGGCAAGTTGAGAACATGTTCTCATTCACATCTGCGATCTGGCCAAGATAAAGCAAAGCAGTGCAACAAAAAACAACAACACAGAGTTACACATGGGATAAACAAAAGTACAGTCAATAACACAATAGAAAAATCTATATACAGTGTGTGCAAATGGAGTAAGGAGGTAAGGCCAATAGTAGCGAAGTAATTACAATTTAGTAAATTAACACTGGAGTGATAGATGTGCAAGTAGAAATACTGATGTGCAAAAAAAGTAAATAAAAACAACATGGGGACGTGGTAGGTAGTTGGATGGGCTATTTACAGATGGGCTGTGTACAGCTGCAGCGATCGGTAAGCTGCTCAGATAGCTGATGTTTAAAGTTAGTGAGGGAGATATAAGTCTCCAACTTCAGCGATTTTTGCAATTCGTTCCAATCATTGGCAGCAGAGACGTGGAAGGAAAGGTGGCCAAAGCAGGTGTTGGCTTTGGGGATGACTAGTGAGATATACAGTGAGGGAAAAAAGTATTTGATCCCCTGCTGATTTTGTACGTTTGCCCACTGACAAAGAAATTATCAGTCTATAATTTTAATGGTAGGTTTATTTGAACAGTGAGAGACAGAATAATAACAAAAAAATCCAGAAAAACGCATGTCAAGAATGTTATAAGTTGATTTGCATTTTAATGAGGGAAATAAGTATTTGACCCCCTCTGCAAAACATGACTTAGTACTTGGTGGCAAAACCCTTGTTGGCAATCACAGAGGTCAGACATTTCTTGTAGTTGGCCACCAGGTTTGCACACATCTCAGGAGGGATTTTGTCCCACTCCTCTTTGCAGATCTTCTCCAAGTCATTAAGGTTTCGGGGCTGACGTTTGGCAACTCGAACCTTCAGCTCCCACCACAGATTTTTTATGGGATTAAGGTCTGGAGACTGGCTAGGCCACTCCAGGACCTGAATGTGCTTCTTCTTGAGCCACTCCTTTGTTGCCTTGGCCGTATGTTTTGGGTCATTGTCATGCTGGAAAACCCATCCACGACCCATTTTCAATGCCCTGGCTGAGGGAAGGAGGTTCTCACCCAAGATTTGACGGTACGTGGCCCCGTCCATCGTCCCTTTGATGTGGTGAAGTTGTCCTGTCCCCTTAGCAGAAAAACACCCCCATAGCATTACATTTACATTTAAGTCATTTAGCAGATGCTCTTATCCAGAGCGACTTACAAATTGGTGCATTCACCTTATGATATCCAGTGGAACAACCACTTTACAATAGTGCATCTAAATCTTTGGGGGGGGGGGGTTAGAAGGATTACTTTATCCTATCCCAGGTATTCCTTAAAGAGGTGGGGTTTCATGTTTCCTCCTCCATGTTTGACGGTGGGGATGGTGTTCTTGGGGTCATAGGCAGCATTCCTCCTCCTCCAAACACGGCGAGTTGAGTTGATGCCAAAGAGCTCCATTTTGGTCTCATCTGACCACAACACTTTCACCCAGTTGTCCTCTGAATCATTCAGATGTTCATTGGCAAACTTCAGACGGGCAAGTATATGTGGTTTCTTGAACAGGGGGACCTTGCAGGCACTGCAGGATTTGAGTCCTGCACGGCGTAGTGTGTTACCAATTGATTTCTTGGTGACTATGGTCCCAGCTGCCTTGAGATCATTGACAAGATCCTTCTGTGTAGTTCTGGGCTGATTACTCACCGTTCTCATGATCATTGCAACTCCACGAGGTGAGATCTTGCATGGAGCCCCAGGCCGAGGGAGATTGACAGTTATTTTGTGTTTCTTCCATTTGCGAATAATCGCACCAACTGTTGTCACCTTCCCACCAAGCTGCTTGGCGATGGTCTTGTAGCCCATTCCAGCCTTGTGTAGGTCTACAATCTTGTCCCTGACATCCTTGGAGAGCTCTTTGGTCTTGGCCATGGTGGAGAGTTTGGAATCTGATTGATTGATTGCTTCTGTGGACAGGTGTCTTTTATACAGGTAACAAGCTGAGATTAGGAGCACGCCCTTTATAAGAGTATGCTCCTAATCTCAGCTCGTTACCTGTATAAAAGACACCTGGGAGCCAGAAATCTTTCTGATTGAGAGGGGGTCAAATACTTATTTCCCTCATTAAAATGCAAATCAATTTATAACATTTTTTACATGCGTTTTTCTGGATTTTTTTGTTGTTATTCTATCTCTCACTGTTCAAATAAACCTACCATTAAAATTATAGACTGATAATTTCTTTGTCAGTGGGCAAACGTACAAAATCAGCAGGGGATCAAATACTTTTTTCCCTCACTGTACCTGCTGGAGCGCCTGCTACGGGTGGGTGTTGTTATGGTGACCAGTGAGCTGAGATAAGGCAGAGCTTTACCTAGCAAAGACTTATAGATGACCTGGAGCCAGTGGGTCTGACGACGAATATGTAGCGAGGGCCAGCCGACTAGAGCATACAGGTCGCAGTGGTGGGTGGTATATGGGGCTTTGGTGACAAAACGGATGGCACTGTGATAGACTGCATCCAGTTTGCTGAGTAGAGTAATGGAGGCTATTTTGTAAATGACATCGCCGAAGTAGAGGATCGGTCGTATAGTCAGTTTTACGAGGGTAGGTTTGGCAGCGTGAGGGAAGGAGGCTTTGTTGCGAAATAGGAAGCAGATTCTAGATTTAATTGTGGATTGGAGATGCTTAATATGAGTCTGGAAGGAGAGTTTACAGTCTAGCCAGACACCTAGGTATTTCTAGTTGTCCACATATTCTAAGTCAGAACCGTCCAGAGTAGATCGGTTGAAGAGCATGCATTACGTTTTACTAGCGTTTAAGAGCAGTTGAAGGCCACGGAAGGAGTGTTGTATGACATTGAAGCTCGTTTGGAGGTTTTTTAACACAGTGTCCAAAGAAGGGCCAGATGTATACAGAATGGTCTGCGTAGAGGTTGATCAAGGAATCACCAGCAGCAAGAGCGACATCATTGATATATACAGAGAAGAGAGTCGGCCCGAGAAAAGAACCCTGTGGTACCCCCATAAAGACTGCCAGAGGTCCAGACAACAGGCCCTCCGATTTGACACACTGAACTCTATCTGAGAAGTAGTTGGTGAACCAGGTGAGGCAGTCATTTGAGAAACCAAGGCTGTTGAGTCTGCTGATAAGAATACGGTGATTGACAGAGTTGAAAGCCTTGGCCAGGTCGATAAAGACGGCTGCACAGTACTGTCTTTTATCGATGGCGGTTATGATATCGTTTAGTACCTTGAGCGTGGCTGAGGTGCACCTGTGACCAGCTCGGAAACCGGATTGCACAGCGTAGAAGGTATAGTGGAATTCAAAATGGTCAGTGATCTGTTTGTTATCTTGGCTTTTGAAGACTTTAGAAAGGCAGGTCAGGATGGATATAGGTCTGTTTGGGTCTAGAGTGTCACGGTTGTCGTAGTGATAAGACCAAAATGCAGCAGGTATGTGTATACTCATCTTCTTTATTATGAGGAAAGAAGGTAAACCCTTAATAAATACGTATACAAAAAGAAACACATCGACAATAAACAGTCCTGTAAGGCTTGACGCTATACACGGAACAATCTCCCACATATGACAAACACAAACACACCCTATAATATGGGACTCTCAATCAAAGGCAAATAGACAACACCTGCCTTCAACTGAGAGTCCCAACCCCAATTAACCAAACATAGAAACAGGCACACTAGACTAAATCAAACAGTGCCCAAACACCCCGGAATACTTATATCAAATGCCCCTTCAACAAACACACCACCCTGAACCACATAAAACGAATACCCTCTGCCACGTCCTGGCCAAACTACAATAACAATTAACCCTTATACTGGCCAGGACGTGACAGTACCCCCCCCCCCTAAAGGTGCTAACCCCGGAAGCACCTCAAAAATAACAAAAACCCCAAACAACAATAACAAATCCCCCTAAACTAAAGGGAGGGAAGGGAGGGTGGCTGCCGTCACCGACGGCACTTGTGCTACACCCCCCCTCCCCAACCCACCTATGCAGGTGGTGGTTCAGGCTCTGGCCTATTGTCCTCCAGAGTGCCGACCGACCCGATCAGCCTCGGAACGTAGGCAGACTCCCCCTGCTCCAGATCATGGACAGACCTCCACCTCTCCACCCTGTATGTAGACAGTTAATTTCTTTAAGTTCTGAATTGTCAGGCTTACTTAGTTCAAGGTTGCTGCTAGACTCCCTTGGGTTTTGGTCATCTGCAGACTCTGGGCAGATGGGCCACTCTGGCTGATCCTGGCCGCTGGGGCAGTCTGGCAGCTCTGGGCAGTCTGGCCACTCTGGCAGCTCAGGGCAGTCTGGCCACTCTGGCTGATCCTGGCCGCTGGGGCAGTCTGGCAGCTCTGGGCAGTCTGGCCGCTCTGGCAGCTCCGGGCAGTCTGGCCACTCTGGCAGCTCCGGGCAGTCTGGCCACTCTGGCAGCTCCGGGCAGTCTGGCCACTCTGGCAGCTCCTGACTAGTGGGCGGCTCTGGCGGCTCCTGACTGACGGGCGGCTCTGGCGACTCTTCACTGACGGGCGGCTCTGGCGACTCTTCGCTGACGGGCGGCTCTGGCGACTCTTCACTGACGGGCGGCTCTGGCGACTCTTCACTGACGGGCGGCTCTGGCGACTCTTCACTGACGGGCGGCTCTGGCGACTCTTCACTGACGGGCGGCTCTGGCGACTCTTTACTGACGGGCGGCTCTGGCGACTCTTCACTGACGGGCGGCTCTGGCGACTCTTCACTGACGGGCGGCTCTGGCGACTCTTCACTGACGGGCGGCTCTGGCGACTCTTCACTGACGGGCGGCTCTGGCGACGTCGGACTGGGATGACGCACTTGAAGCCTGGTGCGTGGTGCTGGTACTGGACGTACCAGACTGGGAACACGCACCTCCAGGCTAGTGCGGGGAGCGGGAACAGGACGAGTCGGACTGGGCTGACGCACTTCCGGGTCCGCACGAGAGACAGGAACTGGAAACCCAGGGCTATGGAGGCGCACAGGCGGTCTTGATCTTACCTCCTGCTTGTAGCCCTGTACGAGCGGGGTGCTTGTACAGGGCGGACTGGGCTGTGCAGGGGCCTGATGGTAGCCGCGAGTAGAGCGGGAGATGGGTAGGCTGGTCCTAGGAGGCGTACCGGCAACCAGATGCGCTGCGCAGGCATCCTCCTACCAGGCTGGATGCCCACTCTAGCACGGCACCTGCGCGGGGCTGGAATGGCGCGCACCGGACTGTGCGTGGGTATGGGTGAGAGAGTGCGCTCTTCAGCGAAACATGGTGCCCTCCACCTCATACGCTCCTCCATATAACCACGGGTAGCTGGCTTCCGGCTCTTCCTTGGCCTAGCCAAACTACCCGTGTGCCCCCCCCAAAAGATTTCTTGGGGGTGCCTCTCAGCGCGTCCAAGGCCTCGTACCTCCGCCTCTCTGCCTTGGCTGCCTCAATCTCCTCCCGTGGGCGACGGTACTCCCCAGCCTGGTGCCAAGGTCCAGCCCCGTCCAGAACTTCCTCCCAGGTCCATTTCTCCCGCCAGTCCAACTCGAAATCTCTTTTACTCTGCTGCTTGGTCCTTTGTTGGTGCGAGGTTCTGTCACGGTTGTCGTAGTGATAAGACCAAAATGCAGCAGGTATGTGTATACTCATCTTCTTTATTATGAGGAAAGAAGGCAAACCCAAAATAAATACGTATACAAAAAGAAACACACCGACAATAAACAGTCCTGTAAGGCTTGACGCTATACACGGAACAATCTCCCACAAATGACAAACACAAACACACCCTAATATATGGGACTCTCAATCAAAGGCAAATAGACAACACCTGCCTTCAACTTAGAGTCCCAACCCCAATTTAACCAAACATAGAAACAGGCACACTAGACTAAACATAGAATACATGAAAATCAAACAGTGCCCAAACACCCCGGAATACTTATATCAAATGCCCCTTCAACAAACACACCACCCTGAACCACATAAAACGAATACCCTCTGCCACGTCCTGGCCAAACTACAATAACAATTAACCCTTATACTGGCCAGGACGTGACATAGAGTGTCACCCCTTTAAAGTGGGGGATGACCACGGCAGCTTTCCAATCTTTAGGAATCTCGGACGATACGAAAGTGAGGTTGAACAGACTAGTAATAGGGGTTGCAACAATGGCGGTGGATAATTTTACAAAGAGAGGGTTCAGATTGTGTAGCCAAGCTGATTTGTACGGGTCCAGGTTTTGCAGCTCTTTCAGAACATCTGCTATCTGGATTTGGGTGAAGGAGAAGCTGGGGAGGCTTGGGCAAGTAGCTGCTTGGGGTGCGGAGCTGTTGGCCTGGTTGTGGTAGCCAGGAAGAAAGCATGGCCAGCCGTAGAGAAATGCCTATTGAAATTCTCAATTATCGTGGATTTATTGGGGGTGACAGTGTTTCCTAGCCTCAGTGCAGTGGGCAGCTGGAAGGAGGTGCTGTTATTCTCCATGTACTTTACAGTGTCCCAGAACTTTTTAGAGTTAGAGCTACAGGATGCAAATTTCTGTTTGAAAAAGCTAGCCTTTGCTTTCCTAACTGACTGTGTGTATTGGTTCCTGACTTCCCTGAGAAGTTGCATATCGCGGGGACTAATCGATGCTAGTGCAGTATGTAGCCAGGTGATCATTGGGTCCAGTGAACAGCAATAGATGAAACAGGGAAGCCGTTAGGTAGTCGTTAGTACGCTAGCAAGCGGGGGACACGGCGTTCATAAAGTTAGCAGGCCGGGGCTAGCAGAAGCGTCTTCACCGACGTCCGACAAAGGCCAGTTGAGGGCACATCGGACGTCGGCGGACCAGTCGTGATGGATCGGCGGGGATCCGTGTCGATAAATTCATTTTAAACAGATTTCAAACACAAATCAATGCAGTTGGTTTTATTTTAAGTAGAACTCGCGTTTGTTGACAACTCAAACAAAAATTGACATTGATATTACGATATGACAGCTTTTTGCCTGGAGGGCATATGAACCATAAAATAATCCCAGTGTAGCAGAAACCCAAACCTCCACTGCCATTACTGGCTCTCCTAGTACAGAGGATCTCCATTGCCTCTTTGTGTCATGTCTCAGTGTCCACATATCCCTCTTCCATGGTCTCTTCAGTGTAGAGTGTCTTGGCGGTGAGGGGATGAGAGCAGCTGAGAGAGGGGGGGAGCTGGCTCCCTGGAGTTGTTGGCAGGGAGTACTGTCTCCAAGTGCCAGATGGTGAGGCTGATCCACAGTTCTTCCAGGCTCAACCAGACTCTAGGTTCTATCTTTGTATCACACTGCTGGAACAACACAGTCAGAACAACATTGCTATAACCACATTGCTGGAACCACACAGAAGACACAGTTACAAGCACTTTTCTAGAACCTACTGTTACAAACACACTGTACTCAAAAAAAGCATCTCTATGCTCAATAGAGGTCTTCACCACCCACTCCCAATAATTAATCCATACCACCCGAATGCATAAACGCAGCCAAACTGCTTGGTTTTTCAAACCTTCACATTCAACGCAATGTGTTCTCCATTGTAAAGCATATTGGACTGATTTAGTTGTAATATCTGATCAATCTTTTGCATTGTTATTGGATTTGACTCGAAGCCCATTGTTCAGCAAAGTACGTTATATAATTATCATAATAACAAAGGAATTGTGTTTTGTGTGGGTTTTTTCCCACCGTAGGCAGTTGGCATCAGCCAAAATTATCTTTGTCCTTATGTCTGATACTGTAGCTCAGTATGGTGTGCCCCGCTCAGTCAGCAAGGCCTCTCTCACACTCACACTGCCACTCAGCTGTGGCAGCGCACACACGCACGCACGCACGCACACACACACACACACACACACACACACACACACACACACACACACACACACACACACACACACACACACACACACACACACACACACAGCTGATGTCTGCTGATACCTTCCACTTAGCGCTCCTTCTTTACTCTGTGGCAGCAGCTGCCAACCAGCAGCCAGCTGGTCAATGGGCTGAGACCACCGCTGTCATCATCATCTCTCTGTGTGTCAACAGCAGGGAAACACACGTACAAAAACAAGCAAATATACAACCAGTAAAAACACAGATAAACCACACACAGTGGCACACACTCACACACGCCTATATTCCAGTTGAGTGATAACACACCGAACTGCATTCAACCGTTGACAACACACACACCACACACACACACACACACACACACACACACACACTCAAGCAAAAAACAACCAGTAAAAACACAGATAAACGTCACACAGTGGCACACACACACACACACACAAACAAACACACCCACACACACAATCCTATATTCCATTTGAGTAGCGTGATATTAGACCCTGCAACAGAAATGTAACACACCCAACAGTATTCAACCATTGACAACACACAAACACACACACAACACACAGGCAATATACAACCAGTAAAAATACAGGTAAATCTCATACAGTGGTAAATACACACACAAATACACACACACACCCTCCCCTCATCCTTCCTTCTCCTATTCCCCTTCTCCTCCCCATCCCCGTTAGTGGCTTTGTAAGATATTTATAAGCATTTTTATAGTTTTCTTTCAGTTTGTATCATCCAAGGTGAATGCTGTCATGTCATATTACCATGAGATACCTGCCATGGCTTTCATACCATCCTCCAAAGATTCCCATACACTGGCAGGTCTCTACGTCTCAAATGGTTTCCTATTCCCTATGTAGTGCACTACTTTTGACCAGGGGCCATAAGGCTCTGGTCAAAAGTTGTGCTCTACATAGGGAATAATCTCTGTGTATATTCTTCTTGATCAGGCTCAATTCTTAATTGTCATCATGTCATTAGGTGTGTGTGTGTTTTTCCCTGCACACTTTGTGTGTGTGTGTGTGTGTTGGGGGGGGGGGGGGGGAGTTGTTGCCATAGTGTTTCTATGCTTTGTGATGAGGATGTTACTTTGAGAAATAACAGTCGTGGCCAAAAGTTTTGAGAATAACACAAATATGAATTTCCACAAAGTTTGCTGCTTCAGTGTCTTTAGATATTTTTGTCAGATGTTACTGTAGAATACTGAAGTATAATTACAAGCATTTCATAAGTGTCAAAGGCTTTTATTGACAATTACATGAAGTTGATGCAAAGAGTCAATATTTGCAGTGTTGATCCTTCTTTTTCAAGACCTCTGCAATCCGCTTTGGCATGCTGTCAATTATCTTCTGGGCCACATCCTGACTGATGGCAGCCCATTCTTGTATAATCAATGCTTGGAGTTTGTTAAAATGTGTGGGTTTTTGTTTGTCCACCCGCCTCTTGAGGATTGACCACAAGTTCTAAATGGGATTAAGGCCTGGGGAGTTTCCTGGCCATGGACCCAAAATATTGATGTTTTGTTCCCCGAGCCACTTAGTTATCACTTTTTCCTTATGGCAAGGTGCTCCATCATGCTGGAAAAGGCATTGTTTGTCACCAAACTGTTCCTGGGTGGTTGGGAGAAGTTGCTCTCGGAGGATGTGTTGGTACCATTCTTTATTCATGGCTGTGTTCTTAGGCAGAATTGTGAGTGTGCTGAGAAGCAATCCCACACATGAATGGTCTCAGGATGCTTTACTGTTGGCATGACACAGGACTGATGGTAGTGCTCACCTTGTCTTCTCCGGACAAGCTTTTTTTCCGGATGCCCCAAACAATCGTAAAGGGGATTCATCAGAGAAAATGACTTTACCCCAGTCCTCAGCAGTCCAATCCCTGTACCTTTTGCAGAATATCAGTCTGTCCCTGATGTTTTTCCTGGAGAGAAGTGGCTTCTTTGCTGCCCTTCTTGACACCAGGCCATCCTCCAAATGTCTTCGCCTCACTGTGCGTGCAGATGCACTCACACCTGCCTGCTGCCATTCCTGAGCAAGCTCTGTACTGGTGGTGCCCCGATCCCGCAGCTGAATCAACTTTAGGAGACGGTCCTGGTGCTGGACTTTCTTGGGTGCCCTGAAGCCTTCTTCACAACAATTGAACCGCTCTCCTTGAAGTTCTTGATGATCCGATATAAATGGTTGATTTAGGTGCAGTCTTACTGGCAGCAATATCCTTGCCTGTGAAGCCCTTTTTGTTCAAAGCAATGATGACAGCACGTGTTTCCTTGTAGGTAACCATGGTTGACAGAGGAAGTACAATGATTCCAAGCACCACCCTCCTTTTGAAGCTTCCAGTCTGTTATTCGAACTCAATCAGCATGACAGAGTGATCTCCAGCCTTGTCCTGGAGATCAACACTCACACCTGTGTTAACGAGAGAATCACTGACATGATGTCAGCTGGTCCTTTTGTGGCAGGGCTGAAATGCAGTGGAAATGTTTTTGGGGGATTCAGTTCATTTGCATGGCAAAGAGGGACTTTGCAATTCATCTGATCACTCATCATAACATTCTGGAGTATATGCAAACTGCCATCATACAGACTGAGGCAGCAGACTTTGTGAAAATGTATCTTTGTGTCATTCTCAAAACATTTGGCCACGACTGTACACTTTAAATTGTAATTTTTATTTTTTTAAATGGAGAATACTGAATCGTTCACAGCAACAACAACAAAAATCTGAGTAGGGTTTGTGTGTATGTGTGTTTGTTTGAATATTTGTTTGTTCGTGCATTCTTGCGTGCGTGCATGTGTGCCTGCACATGCAGAATACAGAGTAGCTATATGACGCATATGCACACATGGTGCCGGCAGGAAATGGATTTTGTCAACAACAATAAGAGATGAATGGAGCAGTGCACAGTCTTGCATGGTGATTTCAATGATAAAATAGAGCGATAAAAAGACAGAGTGTCACACCCTGACCAGAGAGAGACGGTTTGTTTCTCTATGTGGTTGGGTGTGGGGTGGGAATTCTATGGTGTCTATTTCTTTGTGTTGAGCCGAGTATGGTTCCTAATCAGAGGCAGCTGTCTATCGTTATCTCTGATTAGGAATCATACTTAGGCAGCCTTTCCCCACCTGTAGTTCTGGGATCTTATTTTGTACTGCTTGTTAAGCCTGCAAGACGTTACTGTCGTTATCATTGTTTATTATTTTGTTTTTAGTGTTCTGATTTTAAATAAATACAACGATGAACACTTACCACGCTGTGCTTTGGTCCCCTGCTTTTGACGATCTTGACAGAAGATCCCACCACCAAAGGACCAAGCAGCGTGGGCCAATGGACTGGACCTGGGAGGAAATCCTGGATGGAGCAGGACCCTGGACAAGGCCTGGGGAGTATCGCTGCCTGCAGGAGGAGATAGAGGCAGCGAAAGCGGAATGGCGATACTGGGAGGAACAGGCAAGGAAACAACGGAAGCCCGAGATGCAACGGCAAGATTTTTTTGGCGGGGGGCACACGGGGAGATTGGCGAAGTCGGGGTTGAGACCTGAGCCAACTCCCCGTGCTTACAGTGGGGAGCGAGTGACAGAGCAAGCACCATGTTATGCGGTGATGCGCACTGTGACGCCAGTGCGCACTCAGCCCGGTGCGCTCGGTGCAAGGTCCTCACCGTTGCCGTGCTAGAGTTGGCCGCCAGCCAGGAAGAAGTGCACCAGCTCAGCGTATCTGATCTCCAGTGCGTCTCTACGGCCCAGGTTGTCCTGCGCCTGCTCTACGCACGGTACCCCTCGTTCACCAGCACAGCCCAGTTCGTCCTGTACCAACTCTCCGCCCTTGCTGGGCTAAAATAACCATCCAACCAGGACGGGGTGTACCAACCCTAAGCTCCAGACCTCCAGTGCGCCTCCACGGCCCAGTATACCCTGTGCCTGCTCTGCGCACCCAGTCTCCTGTGCGTCTCCCCAGTCCGGTGAGACGAGTTCCAGCTCCACGTAGGAAGCCTCCAGTGATGATCAATGGTCCGAAGCCTCCAGTGATAATCCATGGCACGAAGCCTCCAGTGATGATCCATGGCCCGGAGCCTGTAGGGATGATCCATGGCACGAAGCCTCCAGTGATAATCCATGCCACAAAGCCTCCAGTGATGATCCATGGCGCGGAACCTGTAGTGATGATCCATGGCACGGAGCCTGCAGCGACGATCCCCGGTCCGGAGCCTCCAGCGACGCTCTCCAGTCCGGAGCCTCCAGCGACGCTCTCCAGTCCGGAGCCTCCAGCGACGCTCTCCAGTCCGGAGCCTCTAGCGACGCTCTCCAGTCCGGGGCCTCCAGCGACGCTCTCCAGTCCGGAGGCTCCAGCGACGCTCCCCAGTCCGGAGGCTCCAGCGACGCTCCCCAGTCCGGAGGCTCCAGCGACGCACCCCAGTCCGGAGCCTCCAGCGACGCACCCCAGTCCGGAGCCTCCAGCGATGCTCCTCAGTCCGGAGCCTCCAGCGACGGCGTGCAGCCCAGAGTCTTCAGCGGCGATCTGCAGCCCAGAGTCTTCAGCGGCAATCTGCAGCCCAGAGTCTTCAGCGGCGATCTGCAGCCCAGAGTCTTCAGCGTCGGTCTACAGCCCAGAGTCTTCAGCGTCGGTCTGCAGCCCAGAGTCTTCAGCGGCGGTCTGCAGCCAAGAGTCTTCAGCGGCGGTCGGCAGTTCAGAGCCTCCGGCGATGATCCACGATCTGGTTCCTCCGGCGACACAAAAGCGGGGGGATCAGCGAGCGGTGTGGGGGCTATGCCCCGAACCAGAGCCGCCGCCAAGTATAGATGCCCACCCGGACCCTCCCCTATAGGTTCAGGTTTGCGGCCGGGAGTCCGCACCTTTGGGGGGGGGGGTACTGTCACGCCCTGACCTGAGAGAGACGGTTTGTTTCTCTATGTGGTTAGGTCAGGGTGTGGGGTGGGGTGGGAATTCTATGGTGTCTATTTCTTTGTGTTGAGCCGAGTATGGTTCCTAATCAGAGGGAGCTGTCTATCGTTGTCTCTGATTAGGAATCATACTTAGGCAGCCTTTCCCCACCTGTAGTAGTGGGATCTTATTTTTGTACTGCTTGTTAAGCCTGCAAGACGTTACGGTCATTATCATTGTTTATTATTTTGTTTTTAGTGTTCTGATTTAAAATAAATACAACGATGAACACTTACCACGCTGCGCTTTGGTCCCCTCCTTTTGACGATCTTGACACAGAGAGATCTTTCTCTCCCTCTCTCGCTCTGTCTCCTATTCATCATGCCATCATAATGATGGAGAACACGGCTGTGTGTGTGTGCGTGTGTGCGTGTGTGGGTGTGTGAGAATAAACACAAAGGTTGAATAAGCTTAAAGAGCGACCGCACCTAAAAAGCAATTTCTCATTTTGAAAATGGCCTATGTGGCATCAATATGATCAGAAACATTTATTCCCTTGTAAAAATGTCGTACAAAGTGTAAATGTGACCGACTGGCTCAAATTGGTCTTATGTAGCAAAATTTGAATTTGTGTTTTTTACATTAGATAAAAGTAGAAACTCAGAGCTAGAAAATGATATATCATACACTACAGTTGAGGAACAATGGGAAAGTTATTCTGCTTTGAAAGTTGATAAACTTGTAAACTCACTTTTGAGAAAATGGCCTTTGATTATTTGTGACCCGTTTCAGGAAACTAGGCGTATGTCGCAAGTCACGACTTCACAGGAGAGCCGTTTCAACTTAAAAACATTTTTTTTATGAAAGTGCATTTTTTGGCAGAAATGTCTTCTTGAACATGTGAACTTTCATGTGTCTTAATTAATAACAAACTTGTATGCCATCTGTAAATACGAATAAAATTGTTAAATTGTGAGCCTTCTTGGTTAAACCACAGAATAAGTGAGCAACATTCCCACTAGCCATGATTGGCTGAGATAATGAGTGGGCTGGACATGCCGAGAGAGGAGTTCTGATTGGTCTGCCATAGAAGCTCGTCAGTCTGTGTTGGTAATCCTGTCGAACGCGGCTTTTTAAAAATGTATTGTGTAGTGGAGCTGCATACGTGTGGCTCTCCACTTTCTGGAGGATCAAGTTTTGAAATCAGTGTAATTAGAGTATGATAGCTAAAGAGATGGAGGAACCTGTCTCCAGATTACATCTTCAAACTAAGGGGAACTGTGGCAAGGCATTTCTGACAGGGAGACGCGTCCATGCACAATGATGTATACAGGTAAGATAGTCTAGTGTCAGCTAGCTAAATTTTCAGATATTACACATTTTATAATTTTGACAGAAAGTGGTTTCATTTCAAACTAAAGTGTACTGTTAGCTAGCTAACATTAGCTGGCTGGCTCCCTAGCTGATGTTATTATTTGTTTCCCAGAGCCATTTGCTGTTCTAGTTAGAGCCTAATGTTAGCTAGTTAAAACCTCTTACATCTAGACGTTCCGCTAGCGGAACACCACTCCAATATCCAATGATTGCGCGTGGCGCGAAATACAAACTCCTCGAAAATCCGAAAACTAAAATTTTTCAAACATATGACTATTTTACACCCTTTTAAAGACAAGACACTCCTTTATCTAACCACATTGTCCGATTTCAAAAAGGCTTTACAGCGAAAGCAAAGCATTAGATTATGTCAGCAGAGTACCCAGCCAAAAATAATCAGACACCCATTTTTCAAGCTAGCATATAATGTCACAAAAACCAAAACCACAGCTAAATGCAGCACTAACCTTTGATGATCTTCATCAGATGACACTCCTAGGACATTATGTTATACAATACATGCATGTTTTGTTCAATCAAGTTCATATTTATATCAAAACCAGCTTTTTACATTAGCATGTGACGTTCAGAACTAGCATTCCCACCGAACACTTCCGTTGAATTTACTAAATTACTCACGATAAACGTTCACAAAAACATAACAATTATTTTAAGAATTATAGATACAGAACTCCTTTATGCAATCGCGGTGTCCAATTTTAAAATAGCTTTTCGGTGAAAGCACATTTTGCAATATTCTGAGTAGATAGCTCGCCATCACGGGCTAGCTATTTTGACACCCACCAAGTTTGGTACTCACCAAACTCAGATTTACTATAAGAATAATTGGATTACCTTTGCTGTTCTTCATCAGAATGCACTCCCAGGACTTCTACTTCAATAACAAATGTTGGTTTGGTTCAAAATAATCCATAGTTATGTCCAAATAGCGGCGTTTTGTTCGTGCGTTCAAGACACTATCCGAAGGGTGACGCGCGGACGCGTATCGTGACAAAAAAATTCAAAATATTACATTACCGTACTTCGAAGCATGTCAAACGCTGTTGAAAATCAATTTTTATGCGATTTTTCTCGTAAAATAGCGATAATATTCCGACCAGGAGTCGTTGTTTTCGTTCAAGGACTGAAAAAGTAAAATGGACTCTTCATGTGCATGTGCGCATCCGTTTCATTGTTCTCAGATCGACCACTTACCAAATGCACTACTGTTTTTCAGCCAGTAACTGCAGAGTCATCATTCAACGTTCTGGCGCCTTCTGAGAGCCTATGAGAGCCTTAGAAAATGTCACGTTACAGCAGAGATCCTTTGTTTTGGATAGAGATGACAAAGAAGGCCAAGAAATGGTCAGACAGGGTGCTTCCTGTACAGAATCTTCTCAGGTTTTGGCCTGCCATTTGAGTTATGTTATACTCACAGACACCATTCAAACAGTTTTAGAAACTTTGGAGTGTTTTCTATCCAAAGCTACTAATTATATGCATATTCTAGTTTCTGGGCAGGAGTAATAACCAGATTAAATTGGGTACGTTTTTTATCCGGCCCGTGAAAATACTGCCCCCTATCCATAACAAGTTAACATTGCACATGGTTGGTTAGCTCCCAGCTCTGTGGCATTGTTGGCACTCTTCATTGTTGTTTAACTAGCTAACGTTAGCTGGCTGGCTCGTTAGCTAACATCATGTAATGTGTGTGAACTTACTTTCTTTACCTAGCTAGGTAACAGTTACATTGTTTACCTAGCTAGCAAGCTATATGTCTTAAGCTAAAGTGTGCTGTTAGCTAACGTTAGCTGGCTGGCTCCCTAGCTAATGTTATTATTTGTTTCCTAGAGCCGTGTGCTGTTCTAGTTATAGCCTAATGTTAGCTAGCTAACATTGAACATGGTTGGTTAGCTCCCAGCACTGTGGCTTGTTGGCACATTTTATTGTTTAACTAGCTAATGTTGGCTGGCTGGCTCGTTAGCTAACGTTACGTGACGTGTGTACAACACCCGTCGAATATGGCCAGTCTCAGTAAACGTCTGCAAAAGGCTATTTTCATGTTTTCCAGAAGCAAACAAATCATCGGCCAGAGCATCAAGTGTGCGCTTCGAGAGCGATACGAAATGGGTGGGGCTAAAGCTTAGGGTGAGGGTGTGAATGGTGCTGAATGGGTGTAGACAAAGAAGAGCTCTTCACTAGATAGCAAAATATTCAAAGGTGATTTTCTCAAAAGTGAGTTTACAAGTTGATCAACTTTCAAAGCAGAATTACTTTCCCATTGTTCCTCAAATGCAGTGTATGATATGTCATTTTGTAGCTTTCAAATTTTGCTACATAAGACCGAATCCAGGTGGTGAGTCACATTTTGGTACTACTACTGGAGAGCCCCTCTTTGTCTACACCCATTCAGCATCATTCACACCCTCTTAAACTTTATCGCCACCCATCTTTTTAAGGGTTGATCCGAGCGTTCTGTACTAACAACAGCAGTCAAGCACCAAAGCTAATTTGCTAGCTACTTCCAGACAAAAATGAGAGAATAGCTCACTGAACATTACTCACCCTAGCAGAGCTGGTTAGGCTGTTATGTTATCCAGAGTGTTGGTGACTGCAACTGTGCTGTCAGATTGTCCGTTCCTAAATACAGAGCGTTTCGCTCTCGGAGCGTTCAGAAAGCACACTGGACGATCTGGCCGATGAGTAGGGTTGATCCGAACTTTCTGACCTAACAACAGCAGTCAAGCACCCAAGCTAACTGGCTAACATTGGCTAGCTTGCTAGCTACTTCCTGACGCAAATGAGCGAACAGCCCACTCTGACCATTTTACTCGCCCTAGCAGAGCTGGTTAGGCTGTTTTCATGTTATCCAGAGCGTTGATGACTGTAACTGTGCTGCTGGCAACATTTTAATGACACTTTTTTGCCGACGTTTACTGACACCGGCCATATTCAACGGGTGTTGAGCGTTCGTAAATTCCTAATTTATTCTGCGCTCTGGCACACTCAGACGAGAGTGCTCTGAAATCGGAGTAGATGGCCAGACTGAATTTACGAATGCACCCGAAATGGTTACTTGCGTAGTGGAGTCTTTAGTTAAGACATGTAGCTAGCCAGCTAGGTAAACAATGAACAATAATCCCAACTCATGACGTACTACCCTGCATGAATCTGCAGGTAGCTAACCAACCAGGTTCAATGTTAGCTACCTAACATTAGGCTATAACTAGCCAAGCAAATGACTCTGAGAAACGAATAAAAAGATCATACACATAACGTTACTAAGCAAGCCAGCCAGCTAACATTAGCTAGCTAGCTACCAGTACACTTTAACTTGAAATTAAAAGACTTTATGTAAAAATTAGAAACGTGTAATATCTGAAAATATAGCTATCTGGACTATCTTACCAATGGTCTGAAATTGGAATAGATAGCCAGAGCGAATTTACCAGCTATGTTACGTCTATCAACATTTGTTGCAGTGACATTCTATTGAAATGGGTACTTGCATAGTGGAGTCTTTTGTTGGATCCTGGACTTCCTGACGGACAGCCCCCAGGTGGTAAGGGTAGGCTACAACACATCTGCCATGCTTATCCTCAACACTGGGGCCCCTCAGGGGTGTGTGCTTATTCCCCTCCTGTACTCCCTGTTCACAGACGACTGCGTGGCCAAGCACGACTCCAACACCATCATCAAGTTTGCTGACGACACAACAGCGGTAGGCCTGATCACCGACAACGATGAGACGGCCTATAGGGAGGAGGTCAGAGGCCTGGCAGTGTGCCAGGACCACCCAACCTCTCACTTAATGTGAGCAAGGCAAACGAGCTGATCGTGGACTATAGGAAAAGGAGGGCCAGACAGGCCCCTATTAACATCGTCGGGGCTGAAGTGGAGCGGGTCGAGAGTTTCAAGTTCCTTTGTGTCCACATCACCAACAAACAATCATGGTCCAAACACACCAAGACAGTGAAGAGGGCACGATAACATATTTTCCCCCTCTGGAGATTGAATAGATTTGGCATGGGTACCCAGATCCTCAAAACGTTCTACAGCTGCACCATCGAGCGCATCCTGACCGGTTGCATCACTTCCTGGTATGGCAACTGCTCAGCATCTGACCATAAGGCATTATAGAGGGTAGTGCGTACTGCCCAGTACATCACTGGGGTCAAGATTTCTGACATCCAGGACCTATATACTCGGCAGTGTCAGAGGAAGGCCCAAAAAATTGGCAAAGACTCCAGTCACCCAAGTCATAGACTTTTCTCTCTGCTACCGCACAACAACCGGTACCGGAGCACCAAGTCTTAAGACTGCTGAACAATTAATCAAATGGCCACGCACACTACACTGCTGCTACTCACTGTTTATTATCTATGCATAGTCACTTTACAAATTACCTCGACTAACCTGTACCCCTGCAAATTGACTTGGTACCGGTGCCCCCTGTATATAGCCTCGTTACTGTTATGTAATTTTCTTTTTTTTTTACTTTAGTTTATTTAGTAAATTTTTCTTAACTCTATTTCTTGAACTGCATTGTTGGTTAAGGGCTTGTAAGTAAGCATTTCACAATAAGGTCTACACCTGTTGTATTCGGCGCGACAAATACAATTTGATTTGATTTCAAAGAGGTTTTCTAACAAAACAGACTGTCCAGACCGAACCATTGGCGCAACAAACTAATATGTCACCAATATCGAAATGGGAACACGAAGGTGTCGGTTGTTCTGCTCTATGATGCATACACATTTCAGGGGAGTCGTCTGAAGATAACCCAGTACCGAGCTGTAAAAATGAAAAAGTACATAGGGGTAAAAAGTGCCACGAATAACATGACGAAACATGGGTAATATTTTCTAAACATTTTTATTTATTTTTTGACTGTATGTTTTGCCATGTACAAATGTGTTATTCAGTGTGTTTATATGGACTATGTAAAGGCCAAATTCAATGTTTCATTTTTTTTTAAATAAATACAGTGGTCCAAAAATTCTAATGGCTAAATGATCCCTTTTATGATAGTCTTAAAATAATTCCATATGTTCTCTTAGTAGATATTGCGATCTAAGGGCTTAGACCTACAGGAATTTAAGGGGAATGGAAACAATAGGATTTAGAACGCTAGCTAACTGTAACTGTAAACTGTAAATCGTCATATTGGCATTGTTGTGTCACTGGCAGGAGAGAAAATGTTGGAACTCTCAAAAATGACTAGCTCCGAGTCTGAGAATGAGTTTATTACAAAGAATGAAATAATGTTAGTTACTGAACCAGTACATGTTTGAACCGATCGTTGCCCCAGATCAAAGAGTTCGTTCTCATAGCAGTAACAACATAGATATGCCGTCTGAAACACCTCGGCTAGAGGGTCACCATAGCGGTGACACAAAGTGGTGTGAGTGTGGATGCTGCCAGATAATGGCTAGAGATTATGAGTGTGTGTGTTGTAGAGAGATGGTGGTGATACAGCACAAAATCCCAGCGGATGGTGGCTGTATTACATCCAGTCAGAGGTTCCAGTAAGTCTGTCTGGATGGCAATGTATTTATTGGATGTGTCACTAATCCTTATGAAGGACTTCCTGGCAGAAGAGGTTACTCAACCAGTCAGCAGCCGGTATGCCAGTTAAATAATTGTTGAAATTGTGCTTGATTATAAATTGTTTAAGGTTAAAATCAGTAGTGGGTATGTGCTCAATATATATAATAACTATCCTGGGCTCCCGAGTGATGCAGCGGTCTAAGGCAAAAGGCGTCACTGCAGTCCCTGGTTCGGATCCAGGCTGAATCACATCCGGCTGTGATTGGGAGTCCCATAGGGCGGTGCACAATATGCCCAGCGTTGTCTGGGTTTGGCCGGGGTAGGCCGTCATTGTAAATAAGAATTTGTTCTTAACTGACTTGCCTAGTTAAATAAAGATTAAATAAAAAATACATATAACAATGTTTATCACCAGTGCTGTTTGGCGCAATGGTAACACATTCACCTTTTGAATAGACAACCGGAGTTCAAATCGCAGACAGCATCATGATTCATGTAATCTCATTCTGATCAATAATGGGGTGTGCTCATTATAAATACATTGTGATTTAGTTTCGGTATCAGACTTACTTTTCTTATGATTTTGTTTGCAGAGCATTCAGGCTGGTAGTTTTTGACCAGTTCACCCTATGGGGCACAAGGGAGAATTGGACGACGTGTACAGCGTGTCATCCCTGCGTGTCGTTTCTTCCATTAGGCGTGCATACCCAGTTAATTTAGTAAATCTAGCCTGCTGTAATTTATTTCAAGACTTACAGTGCCTTGCAAAAGTATTCATCCCCCTTGGTGTTTTTCCCAATTTGTTGCATTTTAAACTGTACTTTAAATTGATTTCATGTAATGGACATACACAAAATATTCCAAATTGGTGAAGTGAAATGAAAATAAAAAAAATAAAAAAAACTGAAAAGTGGTGTGTGCATATGTATTCACCCCTTTGCTATGTAGCCCTTAAATAAGATCTGGTGCAACCAATTACCTTCAGAAGTCACATAATTAGTTGAATAAAGTCCACCTGTGTGCAATCTAAGTGTCACATGATCTCAGTATATATACATCTGTTCTGAAAGGCCCCAGAGTCTGCAACACCACTAAGCAAGTGGCACCACTTAGCAAGTAGCACCATGAAGACCAAGGAGCTCTCCAAACAGGTCAGGGACAAAGTTGTGGAGAAGTATAGATCAGGGTTGAGTTATAAAAAAATATCAGAAACTTTGAACATCCCACGGAGAACTATTAAATCCATTATTAAAAAATGGAAAGAATATGGCACCACAACAAACCTGCCAAGAGAGGGCCGCCCACCGAAACTCACAGACCAGGCAAGGAGGGCATTAATCAGAGAGGCAACATAGAGACCAAAGATAACCCTGAAGGGGCTGCAAAGCTCCACAGCGGAGATTGGAGTATTTGTCTATAGGACCACTTTAAGCCATACATTCCACAGAGCTGGGCTTTGCGGAAGAGTGGCCAGAAAAAAAGCTATTGCTTAAAGAAAAAAATAAGCAAACATGTTTGGTGTTTGCCAAAAGGCATGTGGGAGAGTCCCCAAACATATGAAAGAAGGTACTCTGAGCTTTTTGGCCATTAAGGAAAATGCTATGTCTGACACAAACCCAACACCTCTCATCACCCCGAGAATACCATCCCCACAGTGAAACATGGTGGTGGCAGCATCATGCTGTGGGAATGTTTTTCATCGGCATGGACTGGGAAACTGGTCAGAATTGAAGGAATGATGTATGGCGCTAAATACAGGGAAATTCTTGAGGGGAACCTGTTTCAGTCTTCCAGAGATTTGAGACTGGTACGGAGGTTCACCTTCCAGTATGACAATGACCCTAAGCATAATGCTAAAGCAACACTCGAGTGGTATAACAACAGGTTCAAGCGTGACCAGATAAACTTGCTATAAAGATAAAACAACTTTCAACGCGCACTAAGCCCGTATCTCTGTCCCTAGAGTTGTGACAACAACTAGCTTTGGCTGCCATCTATTGGACAGGAATGGTAACTACACTGGGCAGCTAGTTGGCAGAGTTAAAAGTGACTTTAATAATACATGCCATTAAGCAGACAACTTTATCCAAAGCGAACTGGGTACATGGTTGTGGAAACAGATTATAGAAAAAGGATTACAAAAATACATAGTCAATATCAGGGTTATTAAGCTGTTTTTACAAGTTCCAATGAAACAAGAACAGGATTCACATGAGTTTTTATTAAAGATCCCCATTAGCTGCTGCCAAGGCGACAGCTCTTCTTCCTGGGGTCCAAACATATTAAAGCACTTACGTTACATATAAAACAAAAGATAAAACAGTACATCATATAACATTATTACACCACTACATATCTACAATACAAAATGTTTAACACCACCATGAAGCAATATCACAATGTCTGCGTATGTATGTGTCTGTACTTTTGTGTGTCTCTTCACAGTTCACGTTGTTCCATAAGGTGTTTTTTTACATGTTTTTTAATCTGATTCTGCTGCTTGCATCAGTTACTTGATATGGAATAGAGTTCCGTGTAGTCATGGCTCTATGTAGTACTATGCACCTCCCATCGTCTGTTCTGGACTTGGGTTACTGTGAAGAGACCTCTGGTGGCATGTCTTGTGGGGTATGCATGCGTGTCCGAGCTGTGTGCTAGTATTTTAAACAGACAGCTCGGTACATTCAGCCTGTCAATACCTCTCACAAAAACAAGTAGTGAGGAAGTCAATCTCTCCTCCACTTTGAGCCATGAGAGATTGACATGCATGTCATTAATGTTATCTCTCTATGTACTTTTAAGGGCCATCCGTGCTACACTGTTCTGAGCCAATAGCAATTTTCATAAGTCCCTCTTTGTGGCATCTGGCCACACTACTGAACAGTAGTGTAGGTGTGACAAAACTAGGGCCTGTACAACCTGCCTTGTTGACAGTGTTGTTAAGAAGGCAGAGCAGCGCTTTATTATGGACAGACTTCTCCCCACCTTAGCTACTGTTGTATCAATATGTTTTGACCATGACAGTTTACAATCCAGGGTTAAGCAGTTTAGTCACTCCAAGCAGCTCTTTGTTAAGTGTTGCAGTCATTTCTGTTGATGTAGTAGCTGATGTGTATAGACACTCAAAGCCAGTGGTATGTCGTTAGTAAAGATTGAAAAAAGTAAGGGGCCTAACTAGCTACCCTGGGGTATTCTTGATTCTACCTGGATTATGTTTGAGAGGCTTCCATTAAAGAACACCCTCTGTGTTCTATTAGACAAGTATTGCTTTATCCACATTATAGCAGGGGGTGTAAAGCCATAACACATACGTTTTTCCAGCTGCAGACTATGATTGATAATGTCAAAAGCTGCACTAAAGTCTAATAAGAAGGCCACCACAATCATTTTATCATCAATTTCTCTCAGCCAATGATCAGTCATTTGTGTAAGTGCTGTGCTTGTTGAGTGTCCTCTATAAGTGTGCTGTCAATTTGTTTACTGTGAAATAGCATTGTATCTGGTGTCGTGTCTTTGGCATCATTAAACTGAAGATGAATCTTTATCAAAAATTCTCTGTAATTATTACGTGATTAAACTACTTAATCATGTAACTGTAATTAACTAGGAAGTTGGGGCACCAAGGAAAATATTCAGATTACAAAGTTATAATTTTCCAAATATAACTTTCAGATATTTTAATATCTGATCACTTAGTCTTCTGATTAATGAATTATTCTTTACCTCACGTTAGTCTCATTCCAAACGTCGTAAATTGTTGGTTATCTGCACAAACCCAGTCTTCACTATGAGTCATCCATACATCAATTGTCTTAAAATAATTTATTTACTAACTAAGTACTCACAGAAATGCATAACACAAACAAACAAAGTAGATATGGTTACAAAGAAATGATAGGGGAATGTGCCCTAGTGGGCTAAACCGGCATGGCGGCTTGTTAGACAGAGGGACTGATAAGGGCACGAAAGATAAAAGACACTACAAAGTTGATAATTATAACCATTGAAATGCTAATCCTTTGCACATGAACGCTCACTCATTCGGGAATAATTGCAATCAATATACACTGCTCCAAAAAATAAAGGGAACACTTAAACAACACAATGTAACTCCAAGTCAGTCACACTTCTGTGAAATCAAACTGTCCATTTAGGAATTGACAATAAATTTCACATGCTGTTGTGCAAATGGAATAGCCAACAGGTGGAAATTATAGGCAATTAGCAAAACACCCCCAATAAAGGAGTGGTTCTGCAGGTGGGGACCACAGACCACTTCTCAGTTCCTATGCTTCCTGGCTGATGTTTTGGTCACTTTTGAATGCTGGCGGTGCTTTCACTCTAGTGGTAGCATGAGACAGAGTCTACAACCCACACAAGTGGCTCAGGTAGTGCAGCTCATCCAGGATGGCACATCAATGCGAGCTGTGGCAAGAAGGTTTGCTGTGTCTGTCAGCATAGTGTCCAGAGCATGGAGGCGCTACCAGGAGACAGGCCAGTACATCAGGAGATGTGGAGGAGGCCGTAGGAGGGCAACAATCCAGCAGCAGGACTGCTACCTCCGCCTTTGTGCAAGGAGGAGCACTGCCAGAGCCCTGCAAAATGACCTCGAGCAGGCCACACATGTGCATGTGTCTGCTCAAACGGTCAGAAACAGAAACCTAGTCCAGGTCTGGGAGGAGATCCCTCAGGAGACTATCCGCCACCTCATCAGGAGCATGCCCAGGCGTTGTAGGCAGGTCATACAGGCACGTGGAGGCCACACACACTACTGAGCCTCATTTTGACTTGTTTTAAGGACATTACATCAAAGTTGGATCAGCCTGTAGTGTGGTTTTCCACTTTAAGTTTGAGTGTGACTCCAAATCCAGACCTCCATGGGTTGATAAATTGGATTTCCATTGATTATTTTTGTGTGATTTTGTTGTCAGCACATTCAACTATGTAAAGAAAAAAGTATTTAATAAGATTATTTCTTTCATTCAGATCTAGGATGTGTTGTTTAAGTGTTCCCTTTATTTTTTTGAGCAGTATATATATATATTTACGCTCAGTGTGTCGTCGGGATCTCTGCTGAAAAGTTTGTTTCTGTTGGAGAGTTTGTCCGCCCTCTCTCTCTGTCGTGGTTAGAATGAATAGTTCAGAGTGACATTCAATCATGTCGTGATAGAATAGAGGTTTCGGCGGTTGTCGGTCTTCGCGTTCAATGATACCGAATTCCTAGCTGCTGACTAGTAATTCATATCAAAGACTTGTTCTTATTCTGTTGGTATCGATAGTCTAAGAGTTTAACCACGTGGGATGGTTAAAAGATTCAGCAATCTACTCAAGCCTTATTTCCCTCTGTGATAGAGGTACTGGTCTCGTCTCAACTCTTAGCCCTCTCGTAATTGAGGTAAGCTCAGTCTGAAGTGGGAAAACCCAGGTGGGGGTATTATTCGGAACATAGAAAAGGGCTGTCCCCTGACGCTAGGTCATAACTGTGCTCATGGGCGGTCCTCTGATTTAGTTAAAGTCCAAAGGGAATTGGAGTTTCCTTCATTAAACAGTCTAAAATCACATTAAATAATTTCACAAATAGTTTCATCTTTACTCATTCATTTTATACAACCATTAGATGTAAGCCTCATAACGGAGACACTTGTATAAACATGGTTATGGTAATGTGGCTGTATTGTTTCTCATGAGTTTCACAGAATTGTACCAAACGGACCAGTTCGTAGCTGGATTCTTCACCGATCTTTTATAGCTTCTCCAGAACAGGAATATTGTTCGGTTCTCCAGTTCTGTGAGGTGGAAGAAATTCCTTTGTTCTCTCTATGAAACTCACTCTCTCTATACTGTCTGGCCATGAGGCATTCCTCCAGGAATTTACGATCTGAGGTCGCAGCAGCCTGGGTGTAGGAGAGACAGAGAGAGGAGGATGGTGCAGAGGGAGGGGGAATAGTGCTCGACACTGGTCAAACACAATTTTTCCAGAAGTTTACAAAGGGTTGGTAACAGGCTGATTGGTTGGCTATTTGAACCAGTAAAGGGGGCTTTACTATTCTTGGGTAGCGGAATTACTTTAGCTTCCCTGTAGGCCTGAGGGCACACACTTTCTACTAGGCTTAAATTGAAGATGTGGCAAATAGGAGTGGCAATATAGTCCGCTAATATCCTCATTCATTTTCCATCCAGATTGTCAGACCCCTGTGGCTTGTCATTGTTGACAGACAATACTTTTTTCACCTCTTCCACAGTGACTTTACAGAATTCAAAAGTACAATTCTTGTCTTTCATAATTTGGTCAGATATACTTGGATGTGTAATGTCAGCGTTTGTTGCTGCCATGTCATACCTACGTTTGCTTATCATGCCAATGGAAAAGTCTTTCAAGTAGTTGCCAATATCAGTGGGTTTTATTATGAATGAGCCATCTGATTCAATGAATGATTGAAAGGCTTGTGATTGCAAGTCTGCCTCATGCACACGATCAATAGACAAACAACAGTAGCATACCTTAAAGGGGCAATCAGCAGTTGCTACATCAATTTTTGCACTTATATATTAATGATATGTAACCATTGATTCTTGAAGAATCTAGCTTATAAATGCCTGAGCTTAATATGTTACAGATACTATAAAAATGTCCCATCACTAAGACAGTTAGTGAATACACAGCGTCCAGCACAGCAAACAATCCATCAAATGTATTTTACAAAAGCCCCTTTTACATCAAATAATAACCACAGTGGTTATAGAGGATGCAACAGTTCAACACCTCAGGAGCAAATGTCAGGTGGCTTTTCATAGCTGAGCATTCATAGGTTGAGAGAGAGAGCCGAAACAGCAGGACTGGGACAAGGTAGCACATCTGTTGAAATGAGTAAAAAAAAAAATGTGGAAAAACAATTCCACTCCAATTCCCTTTATGGATGGATGTATCTTTGAATTCGCTGTTGAATGGCCTGCTCATTCTCCATTTTCGGAACACCAGCCCGCTCCCCCAAAGTGATCGATAGTATATCTTGGCTCGCACTGTGATTGTGATTCTGAGCTCTCAGTTTCATACAGCGAGTTATGGTCTTCACTGATCTCACTCTTTGTCAGTTCCCTCTGTGGAGTATAGGGCCAGGACTCGGTTGTATACTGATGGTCGTGAGCGCAATCTAGCTGGGCCCCGAGCTCTTTAGTGATGGTCCCGGTGGACCTCTTCTCCACCGCAGCACAGGAACACTCTGGCACCCAGGGGTCAGTTTGGCATGCTGTATTAACCGTTCTTTCCTGTTGGTAGAAAACAATTAAGGCATCTATTAGGCTATAGTTATATTTTGAGCACCTGCCCCGTGAAAGGTCTGTGCACGGCTCTGCTCTCTGTGTGTCTCTCCATTCTCACCCCCTCGCTCCATTATCTCACTCTATCTTTCTCGCTTTGCATTCTCTCTCTGTCTCTCCATTCGCACACACTGTCCCTCTGTCTTTCTCTCTCTCTCCTTTCCCCCATTGTAATTGTGAGTTCTTGTCCCTCTCATCAGTCTCTGATGGTTCCCTTGAGCTCTTTGTCCTTGCACCAAGGTACAGAAGGGTACAGGGCAGTGATGACATACGACATACACACGCGCAGTCTCTCTCTCTCTCTGCCTCCATCTTTCTCTCTCACACTAACACCTGCTTCACATTCACACTTACTCACAATGGATCCTGTGCACACTCCCACATTCTCTCCTGCAGCTGAGAGTATGCAAAGTGGACCATGAAAAAAAGATGGATGAATGGCTGACCCAGTGGCCCACTGGATACGCTCCCCTTTTCCACGTACAGCTGTCTCAGAGGGGGCACCTTTGGCTCACCTCTGTAGTTGGGAGAGCGGCTGGGGCACAAGGCTATATCTATTTTTTCTATTGCCGTGGTTGTGTTTTGGTTGTATCTTGACCTCAGACGCTAGACCAAGCTTTTACAGTACTCTGCTCAGTCCAGTATTTGGCATTCCTCGGATGGTTCTTAGATTTCTTACACTGGAGCAGAGCTGGGGAGAGAGGTCTGTGAGAGCGGATCATGGCACAAGGCAGGAGCAGAGCTGTGGAAAAATGCTGGGGCTGATACGGGTGGGAACTGGGAATTCTTCTACCAGGATTTCTGGAAAAAGAGCTTATCTGCGAGTGTCAGTTCCCTTTATGCTGTTTGTGTAGGCGTGGATGTGCAGCTGTTTTGGTGTTATCAGGCATGTGGTGCCTCATGCAGTCACTGCCACTCTTCTTTAATTGCTCTTAAGCAGATCACATTAAAAGAGTGCCTCTGTCTCTTGTTTAGGCTTCCGGCATATTCCATTATATCCTTTTTATTTTCCTAGCTGTCCTTCAATCTGCTCTGAATGTCAGGCACTCGCAGTGTCTGGAATTTGTATAAATTATAAGTGTGGTTCAGCACGTCAGAGTTTATCAGGGAATGATATGTGGATGGGATGAAAGAGAGATGAGGGCAGAGAGGCTGAGACTAGAACATACAGAGGGACTGGACACTGTTGGAATCAGATGGTATGGAAAATAGTCTGTAAGAGATTCTATGGAGGTATACTAGATGGGGAAACTGTGAAGAGAAACTAGAGAAAAGACTAGGAGAAATCTCTGATGAACTGATATATTCGAGCGGGAAACTATGGAAATGTTTGAGGAAAGTTTTTTGAAAGAAACTGGGAGAGACTGTATAGCAATGTTGGAGGAGATGAGGAGAGACGATGGAGAGAAACTAAAGGGAACACGTGTGTAAAAGTAACAGCAACAGTAGATATATTATAATATATAATGGTTAAAATACCTTGAAGATTAAACTGATGAATAAACTATGGAGATACCTGGAGCAGAAAATGCCTATGTAGTGAATTAGAGTTTAGAGAGGAGAGAATGTGAGGAGATAAATGTGTAGACTGGAATGAAAACTAGAGATGTGGATTAAGCATTATTGTGGACTTTGAACATTGAATTTCTTTTTAAAAAAGTGTGATTTTGAGAGTGAAAACCTGAAAAATATGATTCCTGGGAAAACAAAATCGAGAAAAGGGGATTTTGGAAAAAAAATATTCAGAATATGGCAACAAAAAATATATTTTATAGGGCCCTATACTGTACATTTATGTAGTGAGATCACAATATCTTCACCCTAGCATATGTTTTCAAATGCAGATAAATCTAACCCTGCTCTCCGTCTAGACTTAAACCATGCTCACTCCACACCCCAGGTTCCCTGGAAAAGTGGATGTACCAGCTTGGAACTGATGTTGATATGAATTACGAGTACTGTAATTTCCAGGTAGTGCTTTTTGGGGTATAAATAGCAGCTGGCAGAGCGCAGGACGGCCGTCAATCGCATCATTAGCACTCAGGACCCGAGTAAGGACTTTTGTCTGGCTGACTGATGTGAGACGACTGAATATCTGTCACCATATCGGTTGCCATCTTATCTGGAAGGAGTCTAAAACAGGCCCAAATAAAAACTTGTCATTTTGACAGCAGGTGATGTTCTTTTATTTGTCAAATGTTTCAACTGCTAGTATCATGTGATCTTTTTGTATACCTGGTGACAGTTGTACTGGCGGGCGCTAAGTGGTGTCAATTTATCTTGTGTCATGTTGAGCTAAATTGATTATTTGTGGCTATAAATG
The DNA here is from genome assembly GCF_901001165.1 of Salmo trutta. NCBI lineage: Eukaryota > Metazoa > Chordata > Actinopteri > Salmoniformes > Salmonidae > Salmo > Salmo trutta. The sequence continues at coordinate 40,078,275 of NC_042985.1, read as the reverse complement.
ATACCAGGCTGATATCTTTTAGATAAAACGTACGCTAACCCCATTCCGTACAAATGTGCGCAACCACGACATTCAAACGAGGCTGCAAAGAAAACGAATGGGACTGCAGCGACATCAAAATCTGGGGTGTGAACTGCATTTCTATTCAAGCGTTGATTGACATGGTAATGGCTCTATAGTATTGGAGAATAGTTGAAGAAACTGACTCCTCCGACGCTGTACATTACATCGTGACATGTCATGGCATAACGTACAGCACGCATAAAGCAACTAATTCTGTCTTACAGCCTCTCTCCACCAGGTGTAGCACTTCTCTCACCATTTAAAAACAAGAAAGGGACAGGATAAGGGGGGATAGCTAGTCATTTTTTGCGTCATCACTGTAAGCTATCATGACTCTCAAAAGCCGCTGTTTACTTCTGAAGATCACTTTAGCACCGCCCTAAAAGCCCGATTCAAATTCGACACAAACCTTCAAATAGGTATGTAATGACACATTATATAAACTCTTTGTAGTTTTATTTACATTTTAGAGGCAATAAGGTGATAAGTTGGACAGATCGAGTAAAAAAAGCATTTTCCCCACCTGACAATTCTCCTTCTCACAATCACGCAATAGGTTTTGCTTCCCCACCCGCCATTTTTAAAAAGACCCGATGGAGCTCATAGCCTTGAATCATGCAGAGATGGGCATCATGAAGGTCTCGTAATTGATTTTGTTAGAAATGGGAGAAATTGTGCTTTACAATGGTGTTGATCTGGAAGTATTATGTTTTTTGGGTGCTAAAATAAGGTAAATTGTACGGACCAGCGCGATGTACAAAGTGAGTTAGTTTACGTTAGATATAAATAACAATGATGGCTGTCTTGGGAATTGAGTGTGCAGTTGAGATGTGCAGTGTGGGTGTATTTAATTTCCTACAGAAGTGTGTATCCTCATAATGAAAATGTTAAATGTGTGTAAGACATCATTATCCCACTGCGTTATTTAATGTCTGTCCTATTTACCGCATATGTCGAATTTGACTGATTCCGGCAGAAATGCCTAATTATGAATTCAGGCTCGTCCATAATTATGACAAGAGTTCGTAAAAATTAATACTTCAATGACACAAGAACCCTGAAAATGTAACATTTAGGCAACTCGCCTCTCTCCTCTCGCCTCCTCTCCACTCATTCTCTCATCTCCTACAGCTGCTCTCGCTCAGGTGGAACCATAGAGGGCCAGTCTTAATTAGGGGAAGAGGTTCAGTGTGAATCAGGATGTACACTCACCACCCCGAGAAGGTCCCTCTCTAGTCTAGGGTTGGAAAGGGTTCCCCCTTTCAATCAACCAGAGTATCTTTAATCAGGCCAACCATCTGCTGCTGCTTCCCTACCAAAGGCCCGGGAGACACACACACACGCGCGCATGTCCGAAGAGAAAAGAACATGATCCATTCTGCTCCCCTCTCTTCCCACTGGCCTTGTCCTCCTCACCTCTCCTCCCCAATTTCTTCCCCCTTTCCCTCCCCCTCATCGATCCATCCTGCTGGACTACAGTGATATGTACCTGTTAGAGGATTTGGACCTGAGTGCTCTCTCTAATCACCTGCCCTTATTAGGCACCTACAGTATCTTTAGAATTAGTATTTACACACACACGCACTCCCAGTCAACATCTGCTTGGGCTGGAAAGCTCCTCACTTGAGAGAAATAACAATGGGAAATAGTGAAGCAGTCTCACAATGTTCTTGGCTAAATCAGCCCATTTTCAGAATCAAAGCATCATCCTGTGATGTTTTTGCAAAAAGTTAGGCTTCAACCAATATATGTCAATTATGTCAATTGGCCATGCTCCATCAGGCTTTGCGGTGCAAATGGGAAAAGATGAGCATCAACCAATTGATGCTTATTTCAATACATTGCATTCAATGGCAATGAAAAGTGTCAACCAATTGGTGCTTATGTCAATAAATGTGAGGTCAATGGGAAAATATTAATGTCATAGGTTTAATGCTTATGTCAACACTTTGCATTTAATGAGAAGTGTGTCAACCAATTGATGCTTATGTCAATACATTTTGCAGTCAATGGGAAAGGATGAATGTCAACGGCCCAGTACATCTCTGGGGCCAAGATCCCTGCCATCCAGGACCTCTATACCAGGCGATGTCAGAGGAAGGCCCTATACATTGTTAAAGACTCCAGTCACCCAAGTCATAGACTGTTTTCTCTGCAGTCGCACAGCAAGCGGTACCGATGCACCAAGTCTTGAACCAACAGGACCCTGAACAGCTTCTTCCCCCAAGCTATAGGACTGCTAATTAGTTCATCAAATAGCTACCCGAACTATCTGCATTGACCCTTTTTTTGCACAAACTTTTTTGGACTACAGAATAGTATTAGGGCCAAGTGAAGAAACGGTGGTGGTCCTTGTATTATTATTTGTACAATAGTACTTTAAAAAAGTAGCAATATTTCAATAATAAAAATGCAATATTTAGAGAATAAAGTTGAAATTACATTTTGTGAATAAAGTGGCAATATTTCGAGAATAAAGTGACAATATTTCGAGAATAAATTCAACATTTAATTTTTAGTTTAAAGTCTCAGTTATATTTCAAGATTAACATAAAGGATGTGGTTAAGTGCATCTCTCCCTGGCTCCCTTTTGCTAGGTGACATGGTGAAACTATACTTTGGAATTGGGTTTAGTACCAAGGAAATCCTCTCTCTTTTAGCAGATAATAACCATATTATTATAAGTATTAGGACCTAGAAAAGGTTGTGCCACAGATTATTTTCAGAAAGAGAAACAGTGGTTACATACATAGGTAGAGACGGGTGGGTTGTGTGTATGCAGGTGTGTGTGTGGGAGATAAAAAGTAGGGGCAAAACAAACAAATGGCCATCAACCTAATGATCTAATACACTCATTCAAACAGGTGTCACCGTGCACTCACCGTTATCAATCCAATGGTCAAATATCATGCAGGCTCACACACACCAAATTCCCCCCTGGCAATTTCAGACTATAGGCATGCATTCTTGTAATGGCCATGGTGCGTATTGAACACAAACACTAAACCTTTTTTGGCACTGTCACTGAACACGAAGAGAACTGGGGCTGAGTCCCTGTCAGTCTGTCATCCGAATTCGCTGCAACGTTCTGCTGCTTAGCTTAGGCGAACACCTTTCAAAACGTCTGTGCATAATGGCAACTATTACCTTATCCATCGTGCTTTAATAACAGTAGTATTTCCCCCTTATGGCAACTATCCACACCCCAAAAAAGAACGTTATTCTCAAAATATTGCCACTTTATTTCACAAAATGTAATTTAGATTTTATTCTCGAAATATTGTCACTTTATTCTCGAAATAGAATAATTATAATTCCAAGTACCTCCACCCGTCGCCGTTAACTTTTTTTACGTACATGTCTATGTCAATCGGTACTGGTACCCATTTTTTATTTTTTTTTAAACTTTATTGTAGCAGGGAAGACATTGAGACAGTTCTCTTTTTCAAATGTGCCTTGCACAATACAACACCAAATGTGCCTTGCACAATGGCCACTCCAATACCTTGACTTTTTTGTCCTTAAGCCATTTTGCCACAACTTTGGAAGTATGCTTGGGGTCGTTGACTATTTGGAAGACCCATTTGCGACCAAGCTTTAACTTCCTCACTGATGTCTTGAGATGTTGCTTCAATATATCCACATCATTTTCCTTCCTCATGATGTCATCTATTTTGTGAAGTGCACCAGTCCCTCACGCAGCAAAGCACCCCAACAACATGATGCTGCCACCCTCATGCTTCACGGTTGGGATGGTGTTCTTTGGCTTGCAAGCATCCCCCTTTTCCTCCAAACATAATGATGGTCATTATGGCCAAACAGTTGTATTTTTGTTTCATCAGACCAGAGGACAGTTCTCAAAAAGTACGATCTTTGTCCCCATGTGCAGTTGCAAACAGTAGTCTGGCTTTTTTTAATAATGCCGGTTTTGGAGCAGTGGCTTCTTCCTTGCTGAGCGACCTTTCAGGTTATGTTGATATAGGACTCGTTTTACTGTGGATATAGATACTTTTGTACCTGTTTCCTCCAGCATCTTCACAGGGTCCTTTGATGTTGTTCTGGGATTGATTTGCACTTTTTGCACCAAAGTACGTTCATCTCTAGGGGACTGAACGCCTCTCCTTCCTGAGCGGTATGCCGGCTGCATGGTGTTTATACTTGTGTACTATTGTTTGTACAGATGAACGTCGTACCTTCAGGCATTTGGAAAGTGCTCCCAAGGATGAATCAGACTAGTGGAGATCTACAATAATTTTTTGGAGGTCTTGGCTGATTTCTTTTGATTTTCCCATGATTTCAAGCAAAGAGGCACTGAGTTTGAAGGTAGGCCTTGAAACACATCCACAGGTACACCTCAAATTGATTCAAATGATGTCAATTAGCCAGTCAGAAGCTTCTAAAGCCATGACATAATTTTAGGAATTTTCCAAGCTGTTTAAAGGCAGTCAACTTAGTGTATGTAAACTTCTGACCCACTGGAATTGTGATACAGGGAATTATAAGTGAAATAATCTGTCTGTAACAATTGTTGGAAAAATTACTTGTGTCATGCACAAAGTAGATATCCTAACCGACTTGCCAAAACTATAGTTTGTTAACAAGAAATTTGTGGATGGTTTAAAAACAAGTTTTAATGACTCCAACCTAAGTGTATGTAAACTTCCGACTTCAACTGTATGTATGCACGTATGTATGTATGTATATATATTACACATACAGTACCAGTCAAAAGTTTGGACACACCTACCCATTCAAGGGTTTTTCAAAATGTGTTATATTTTCTAAATTGAAGAATAATAGTGAAGACATCACAACTATGAAATAAAACATATGGAATCTTGTAGTAACCAAATGTGTTACACAAATCAACATGTATTTTATTTTTGAGATTCTTCAAAGTAGCCACCCTTTGCCTTGATGACAGCATTGCACATTCCTGGCATTCTCTCAACCAGCTTCATGAGGTAGTCACCTGGAATACATTTCAATTAACAGGTGTGCCTTGTTATAAAGTTAATTTGTGGAATTTCTTTCCTTCTTAATGTGTTTGAGCTAATCAGTTGTGTTGTGACAAGGTAGGGGTGGTATACAGAAGATAGCCCTATTTGGTAAAATACCAAGTACGTATGGCAAGAACAGTTCAAATAACAGCTCATCGTTACTTTAAGACATGAAGGTCAGTCAATGCAGAAAATTTCAAGAACTTTTAAAGTTTCTTCAAGTACAGTTGCAAAAACCATCAAGCCCTATGATGAAACTGCCTCTCATGAGGACAGCCACAGGAAAGGAAGACCCAGAGTTACTTCTGCTGCAGAGGATAAGTTCATTAGTGTTACCAGCCTCAGAAATTGCAACCCAAATAAATGCTTGACAGAGATCAAGTAACAGACACCTCAATATCAACTGTTCAGAGGAGACTGTGTGAATCAAGCCTTCATGGTTGAATTGCTGCAAAGAAACTACTAAAGGAAACCAATAAGAAGAAGCGACTTGCTTGGGCCAAGAAACACAAGCAATGGACATTAGACTGGTGGAAATCTATCCTTTTGTCTTTTAGGTTTTTGGGTCCAACCGCTGTGTTTTTGTGAGACGCAGAGTAGGTGAACGGATGATATCTGCATGTGTGGTTCCCACCGTGAAGCATCGAGGAGGAGGTGTGATGGAGTAGGGGTGCTTTGCTGGTGAGACTGAGTCGCAAAAAACAAGCGCTATGATGAAACTGACTCATGAGGACCGCCACAGGAAAGGAAGACAGCATTACCTCTGCTGCAGAGGATAAGTTCATTAGAACTACCAGCCTCAGATATTACAGCCCAAATAAATGCTTCAGAGTTCAAGTGACTGACACATCTCAACATCAACTGTTCAGAGGAGACTGCATGAATCAGGCATTAATGGTCAAATTGCTGCAAAGAAACCACTACTAAAGGATACCAATGAGAATAAGACACTCGCTTGGGCCAAGAAACAAGAGCAATGAGAAACAAGAGCAATGAAAACTTGTGTGTGTTTCCTTCTCAACCATCAGCAGTAAGAATAAGGAAGTGTTGTAACGACTGCCGTAGAGAGGGGACCAAAGCGCAGTGTGTTGAGTGCTCATAATGACTTTTTATCTTAACACAGAACACTAAAGAAAATAACAAAAGCAAAAACGATCAGCTCACAGTTCTGTCAGGTACTGAAGACTAAACAGAAAACAACGCCCCCACAAACACAGGTGGAAAAAAACCCTACTTAAGTATGATCTCCAATTAGAAACAACGAGGACCAGCTGCCTCTAATTGGAGATCATCCCAAGAAATAGAAAACTAGAACTAAACATAGATATAGAAAACATAGAAAAACACAAAACACCGCCTGTCACGCCCTGACCTACTCTACCATAGAAAATAACATCTTACTATGGAAGTGTACTGTGGGAATATGTGCTCTCGGCGTAGTTGCGTTTGTCAAACTGTCCACATAGGAAGCAACATTGATTGACAATAAATTGCACATGCTGTTGTGCAAATGGAATAGACAACAGGTGGAAATTATAGGCAATTAGCAAGACACCCCCAATAAAGGAGTGGTTCGGCAGGTGGAAACCACAGACCACTTCTCAGTTCCTATGCTTCCTGGCTGATGTTTTGGTCACGGTTGAATGCTGGCGGTGCTTTCACTCTAGTGGTAGCATGAGACGGAGTCTACAACCCACACAAGTGGCTCAGGTAGTGCAGCTCATCCAGGATGGCACATCAATGCGAGCTGTGGCAAGAAGGTTTGCTGTGTCTGTCAGCGTAGTGTCCAGAGCATGGAGGCGCTACCAGGAGACAGGCCAGTACATCAGGAGACGTGGAGGAGGCCGTAGGAGGGCAACAACCCAGCAGCAGGACCGCTACCTCCGCCTTTGTGCAAGGAGGAGCAGGAGAAGCACTGCCAGAGCCCTGCAAAATGACGTCCAGCATGTGCATGTGTCTGCTCAAACGGTCAGAAACAGACTCCATGAGGGTGGTATGAGGGCCCGACGTCCACAGGTGGGGGTTGTGCTTACAGCCCAACACCGTGCAGGACGTTTGGCATTTGCCAGAGAACACCAAGATTGGCAAATTCGCCACTGGCGCCCTGTGCTCTTCACAGATGAAAGCAGGTTCACACTGAGCACGTGACAGACGTGACAGAGTCTGGAGACGCCGTGGAGAACATTCTGCTGCCTGCAACATCCTCCAGCATGACCGGTTTGGCGGTGGGTCAGTCATGGTGTGGGGTGGCATTTCTTTGGGGGGCCGCACAGCCCTCCATGTGCTCGCCAGAGGTAGCCTGACTGCCATTAGGTACCGAGATGAGATCCTCAGACCCCTTGTGAGACCATATGCTGGTGCGGTTGGCCCTGGGTTCCTCCTAATGCAAGACAATGCTAGACCTCATGTGGCTGGAGTGTGTCAGCAGTTCCTGCAAGAGGAAGGCATTGATGCTATGGACTGGCCCGCCCGTTCCCAATTGAGCACATCTGGGACATCATGTCTCGCTCCATCCACCAACGCCACGATGCACCACAGACTGTCCAGGAGTTGGCGGATGCTTTAGTCCAGGTCTGGGAGGAGATCCCTCAGGAGACCATCCGCCACCTCATCAGGAGCATGCCCAGGCGTTGTAGGGAGGTCATACAGGCACGTGGAGGCCACACACACTACTGAGCCTCATTTTGACTTGTTTTAAGGACATTACAAAGTTGGATCAGCCTGTAGTGTGGTTTTCCACTTTAATTTTGAGTGTGACTCCAAATCCAGACCTCCATGGGTTGATAAATTGGACTTCCATTGATTCTTTTTGTGTGATTTTGTTGTCAGCACATTCAACTATGTAAAGAAAAAAGTATTTAATAAGATTATTTCTTTCATTCAGATCTAGGATGTGTTGTTTAAGTGTTTGTCACGGTTGACGTCGGTGAAGTACGACCAATACGCAGCAGGTACGTCTATGCTCATTTTGAGATTTATTAACTTTCCAAAATGAATACAAAAATAACAAACCACGAGAATGAACGAACAACCAACAAACAGTCTGGCAAAGCCTAAGGCTCAACACAGAACAATCACCCACAAATAACAAACACAAACACACCCTCATATATGGGACTCTCAATCAAAGGCAGATAGACAACACCTGCCTTCGACTGAGAGTCCCAACCCCAATTAACCAGACATAGAAACATACATACTAGACTAGACATAGAATAACTGAAAACCAAACAGTGCCCAAAAACCCCGGAATACTTAAACCAAATGACCCTTCACCAAAACACACCACCCCGAACTACATAAAACGAATACCCCCTGCCACGCCCTGACCAAACTACAAAACAATTAACCTTATATACTGGCCAGGACGTGACAGTACCCCCCCCCCCCCCTTAAAGGTGCTACCCCGGAAGCACCTTAACAAAAAATAACCCCAAACACCCAAAATAAAAATTCCCCCTTACTAAAGGGAGGGAAGGGAGGGTGGCTGCCGTCAACGACGGCACTGTGCTACACCCCCCCCCCCCCCAACCCACCTATTTCTGGAGGTGGCTTCGGCTCAGGCCGTTCCAGGCTGTCTGGGCAGTCTGGCAGCTCGGGACAGTCTGGGCAGTCTGGCAGCTCGGGACAGTCTGGGCAGTCTGGCAGCTTGGGACAGTCTGGCAACTCGGGGCAGTCTGGCAACTCGGGACAGTCTGGCAACTCGGGACAGTCTGGCAACTCGGGACAGTCTGGGCAGTCTGGCAACTCGGGACAGTCTGAGCAGTCTGGCCACTCCGGCAGTTCAGGGCAGTCTGGCCACTCCGGCAGTTCAGGGCAGTCTGGCCACTCCGGCAGTTCAGGGCAGTCTGGCCACTCCGGCAGTTCAGGGCAGTCTGGCCACTCCGGCAGTTCAGGGCAGTCTGGCCACTCCGGCAGTTCAGGGCAGTCTGGCCACTCCGGCAGTTCAGCGCAGTCTGGCCACTCCGGCAGTTCAGCGCAGTCTGGCCACTCCGGCAGTTCAGCGCAGTCTGGCCACTCCGGCAGTTCAGCGCAGTCTGGCCACTCCGGCAGTTCAGCGCAGTCTGGCCACTCCGGCAGTTCAGCGCAGTCTGACCACTCCGGCGACTGTTGACTGGCGGGCAGCTCCGACGACTGTTGACTGACGGGCAGCTCCGACGACTGTTGACTGACGGGCAGCTCCGACGACTGTTGACTGACGGGCAGCTCCGACGACTGTTGACTGGCGGGCAGCTCCGACGACTGTTGACTGGCGGGCAGCTCCGACGACTGTTGACTGGCGGGCAGCTCCGACGACTGTTGACTGGCGAGGCTGGGTTTACGCACTTGCAGTTTAGTGCGGGGAGCGGGAACAGGACGAGTCGGACTGGGTGGACGCACTTCCTGGTCCGCACGAGAGACAGGAGCTGGAAACCCAGGGCTATGGAGGCGCACAGCCGGTCTAGATCTTACCTCCTGCACAACCCGCCTTGGCTCGATGGAACTAGTAGCCCTGTACGAGCGGAGTGCTCGTACAGGGCAGACTGGGCTGTGCAGGGGCCTGATGGTAGCCGTGCGTAGAGCGGGAGTTGGGTAGCCTGGTCCTCGGAGGCGTACCGGCGACCAGATGCGCTGCGCAGGCATCCTCCTACCAGGCTGGATGCCCGCTCTAGCACGGCACCTGCGAGGGGCTGGAATAACTCGCACCGGACTGTGCGTGCGTATGGGTGAGAGTGCGCTTCTCAGCGAAACATGGCGCTCCCCACCTCATACGCTCCTCCATATAACCACGGGTAGCTGGCTTCCGGCTCTTCCTTCGCCTAGCCAAACTACCCGTGTGCCCCCACCAAAAAATTTCTTGGGGGTGCCTCTCGTGCTTCTCCCTCAGCGCGTCTCTGGCCTCGTACCATCGCCTCTCCGCCTTGGCTGCCTCAATTTCCCACTGCGGCGCTGATAATCCCCAGCCTGATGCCAAGGTCCGGCCCCGTCCAGAATTTCCTCCCAAGTCCACTTCTCCCGCCAGTCCAGCTCGAACGCCGTCTGCTCCTTCCTCTGCTGCTTGGTCCTTTGGTGGTGGGTGATTCTGTCATGGTTGACGTCGGTGAAGTAGGACCAATACGCAGCAGGTACGTGTATGCTCATTTTGAGATTTATTAACTTTCCAAAATGAATACAAAAATAACAAACCACGAGAATGAACGAACAACCAACAAACAGTCTGGCAAAGCCTAAGGCTCAACACAGAACAATCACCCACAAATAACAAACACAAACACACCCTCATATATGGGACTCTCAATCAAAGGCAGATAGACAACACCTGCCTTCGACTGAGACTGAGAGTCCCAACCCCAATTAACCAGACATAGATACAGACATACTAGACTAGACATAGAATAACTGAAAACCAAACAGTGCCCAAAAACCCCGGAATACTTAAACCAAATGACCCTTCACCAAAACACACCACCCCGAACTACATAAAACAAATACACCCTGCCACGCCCTGACCAAACTACAAAACAATTAACCTTATATACTGGCCAGGACGTGACAGTGTTCCCTTTATTTTTTTGAGCAGTATATTTATGTGTGTTGTTTACATTGTGTTTATCGAGTGCATATGTGTGACAGCACATATTTAGACAGCAGCAGATCTTGGGCTTCCTGCAGCGTGATATTGCCTGTCACAACTGTGTGTGGATGACATTGTTGCTGTCAGAACTGTATGTGCAGCCTGTCAAGCTCTCAGAACACTGCCCCTCAGGCTGCATCTGCCCCGCACCCACAGAAAGTGGAGGTCTGTGTGAAGGTTCCATATATAGTCACAACTGTGTGTGTGTGCGTTCATGCGCACATGGGGGGGCTCCATGTGTGAACGTGTTGGAGTTTGTTTTTCCCCTAAACCCCAAATAATAATTAAAACAAAGTGGACAGTAGAAAAAATGCCTACCATTTACCCTCACTCCTAGGACAGACCAGAGTCTTAGATATGCAGTTTTAGAAACTTTATTTTGTAAGAATTACATGGCAATGTTGTTGAAGTGCTGTTATTGATGTGTTGTTGAAGTGCTGAGCGCTCCTGCCAGCCTGTAGTGTGTCACAAATGCTTCACAGTAGATTTCTTACCTCACTGCAGTGGGCTAAATCAGGGTCACAGAGTGTTTTTTGGTGGTCTTAAATTTACTTTGAAACAAAAGTATACACCTCACACACATAGTTATGGGCTTAAAAAAAAGAAAACATCTGTACCATGTCAGAGTTGAAATGTATAACATTTTCAGTTTTCATCTCAATATTACACTTTATATACACATCACAGAAGACTGAAATATAACTAAACTGTTTGACATAGAAATACTGGATTGTCGGTATTTAAAAATTAAACAATGTTTATTAATTATGAAATTATGAAAAATATGAATAACATTCTACCCATGAGGCCACTAGGTAATGCGCCTGCTAGAAAGGACTATATGGCAGTTTTTAACCTCGAAATAATAATAATATAGCCTAAATAATAAATGTTCATTCCTTCTTAGGCTACCTGGCTTTCTCCTGACTGATTTAGAGTTAGTATGCCATTTAATAGCCTGTTTAAATGTTAAATGTCAATTGATAGTGACACAATCACACATTTCTTCCCAAGCAAAGTACTTTTTTTGTCTCTTCGGCTATAGAAGGTTGTAGTGCAGCCTCTGAATGTCATAGAGACAAATCAATTAAATCCCATATGCATTGGAGTCACGTCTTTCCCCAAAATTGTGCAGCTTTGCATCGTTATAGATGGCTTTATGTAATCAGTTCCGTTAAAGGATATATCTAGGCCTATGCTTTCAGCCATTTTCTTTAACAAAAGCCACAATACCCTCACATACCTCCACAATTCGAGCCCTGGTTTTAACTTAACACACCAAGCCATTCACTGACACTGATATTTAAAGAGTGCATGGTGACTGAAGGAATTGGCTGACAAAATCTGGGATAGTAGACTATAATTTAATCTGTCAACCAGGTAGGCCTAACTCTTATTTCTTGAATAGGAAGAAATAGGCTCTAACACAAACCCCCTCTTCTTGTTAGTAGCCTAAAGTCAAATTTAAAATGAAGACTGTTTAAATTAGGCCATCTCGAATTAGTTTACTTTCAACACCCATGCGCTGTCCATCTCCACAGCTGCCGCTTCATAGTAATGTAAGTTATGTAAATAATATAATATAGCGTATTGTGAGGTTAATAATGCTTTTAAATAGCTTCATTATGGGCAACAAAACATATTGTTTTTATTCAAATCAATTATAGCAGTAGGGTCCTCATCTTTGCGCTCTCCCTCTCAAACTGAACCGGACATCAGTAGGCCTTGTCAGTGCGCACAGAGAGACAACAATTTTGGAAGAAGCCTTCAACACAAGATAACATTTCAGTTCCACTGTAATATATGGACAATAATGTTGTATTGTATTATTTGTATTGAAGTTAAGTTTAGTAGATGCCATCTAGCCATGTTGTTCAATTCATCTACCACTGTATCAGTTTGAATTCAAGATAGCGCTGTGCTTTTACTTGCATGTATCTTATCCAGTATCTCTGCCTCCATGCCGAGTCATTTAGCAGGCGGACTGTGAGATGTGATTTGATCTAACTGTCTGTTCCAGTGGATTGTATTGTGTCCTTCCAGTGTAATGTGCATCTAGCCACCCTTAAGTGAGTCAATTCAATTTGCATACAGGTTTTTACCAATAATGTTTTTTTTTTATTTTACCTTTATTTAACCAGGTAGGCCAGTTGAGAACAAGTTCTCATTGACAATGGCGACCTGTCCAAGATAAAGCAAAGCAGTGCGACAAAAACAACAGAGTTACACATAAACAAATGTACAGTCAATAACACAACAGAAAGATCTATGTACAGTGTGTGCAAATGTAGAAGAGTAGGGAGGTAAGGCAATAAATAGGCTATAGAGGTGAAATAATTACAATTTAGCATTAACACTGGAGTGATAGATGTGCAGATGATGATGTGCAAGTAGAGATACTGGGGTGCGAAAGAGCAAGAGGTTAAGTAATAATATTCGAATGAGGTAGTTGGGTGTGCTATTTACAGATTGGCTGTGTACAGGTATAGTGATCGGCAAGCTGCTCTGACAGCTGATGCTTAAAGTTAGAGAGGGAGATATAAGACACCAGCTTCAGTGATGTTTGCAATTCGTTCCAGTCAATGTATTTCAACAATAAGAGAGGCAATCCTGTGGATTGTGTGGATGGATAGACACATACCGCCGCCTCGTTCTGAATACATGAGGATTTATATAAGACTAAGTAAGTGTGTGTGTGTGTGTGTGTGTGTGTGTGTGTGTGTGTGTGTGTGTGTGTGTGTGTGTGTGTGTGTGTGTGTGTGTGTGTGTGTGTGTGTGTGTGTGTGTGTGTGTGTGTGTGTGTGTGTGCATGTCTTGCGTGTCAGATTACGTCTTCCAGTGCTCATCAGTCTGTGAGTAGAAATAGTACAAAGTCGTCACTAGCTTAGCATCAGGTAAATTTGAACGCCATGCCTTACGCTTTAAACTACACTGTCTCCCCATGCTTTTGGGTATGACAGCTGTGCTGTTTGTCTGTGAAGAAGAAGGGTGGAATTGCTCTCTATTCTTCTCTCTAGTCGTGGTTTGTGTCCCAAATGGCACTCTATTCCCTATAGCTCACTACTTTTGACCAGAGCCCTATGGGTTCTGGTCAAAAGTAGTGCACTATATAGGGAATAGGGTGCCATTTGGAATGCATCCTTGTTAGTCATTTCAGAAAAAGTGTGATAAGAGCCTGTAACAAGACAGACGTCGGCAACACAGCACGTTCCTTTAGAAGGCCCCTAAATCTCTATACGGAGGACATTTCCTGCACCACGGCTTCCCCTTAGATGAGAAGAAAGGAGATAAGAGGGGGCCTGCATTCTAAATCCCCCTAATTAAATGCACCACTGGTTATTGGTCATTTGGTATTGTGTTAAGTGTGTGTGCTTGTGTGTGTTGATTTGGTGATTGTGCTTGTGTTAGTTCATGTGTTAGGGTGAGTGTGTGTACAGTATATTATTGTTGTGGGTGCCTGTGTGTGGTGGGCGTGCGTGTTGTGTCCGTACGTGTGCACATGCGTGTGCGTGTGGAGTAATTGTGAGATAAGGGAGGGGATTTAGTCACAGTGTTCAGTCGCCTCCAGTGGCATGATCAAGATGAAACACAGAAACACATGTCACACAGATGAAAGGACCAGGGTGGAATCCATTTGGCCCTCTGCTTGTTACACTAAACTCTCAGGCTCCGCATACCACTCAGCATCACAAAAAGGCCTAGTGCAATTCTGGAAGAACACCTGCTCTTTCCATGACATAGACTGAGCAGGTGAATCCAGATGAAAACTATGATTCCTTATTAATGTCACTTGTCAAATCCACTTCAATCAGTGTAGATGAAGGGGAGGAGACAGGTTAAATAATGATTTGTAAGCCTGGAGACAATGATGGACATTGAATGTTTGGTATACCCAGTGTATATAGTAAAATTAAAATAAATAATAATAATAAATAAATACTACCCGTTTTACAAAGGTAATACTTGCATGTGGTACAATGAGGTTGAGTCACTTTGATACAAGGGGAGATTGTTATAGGACCTTTCACATCTCCTCTTTAGAGTCATCAACGTCTTTGTATCCAAGAGGTATTGTCTGTGAGAGAAAGACGAAACCGCTGTTACACATTCATGGGCAATCGTTGAGTACTATCTGTAGTAGCATGTTGTAGATTATGAGACATCTCACATATTAAGCCTCAGTGCCTTTCATTAGGAGCAAAACTGGAGAAATGTATTGTATTTCTATTTATTATGGATCCCCATTTCCTGGGGTCCAGCCAAATTAAACACACAGTTAAACACATTTTTAAATATTGCAAGCCATTCACAACAGATTTCACAACACATTAAGTGTGTGCCTTAAGGCCACTACACTACTACCATATATACACACACACACAACACATAATCCATGTGTTCATGTGTGTATAGTGCATATGTTATCGTGTGTATGTGTGTATGCATGTGTCTGTGCGTGTGTGTGTCGCTTTTCAGTCCCTGCTGTTCCATAAGGTACAGTGGCTTGCGAAAGCATTCACCCCCCTTGGCATTTTTCCTATTTTGTTGACTTATAACCTGGAATTAAAATAGATTTTTTGGTGGTTAGTATCATTTGATTTACACAACATGCCTACCACTTTGAATGCAAAACATTTGTGAAACAAACAAGAAATAAGACAAAAAAAGAGAACTTGAGCGTGCATAACTATTCACCCCCCCAAAATCAATACTTTGTCGAGCCACCTTTTGCAGAAATTACAGCTGCAAGTCTCTTGGGTATGTCTCTATAAGCTTGGCACATCTAGCCAATGGGATCTTTGCCCATTGTTCAAAGCAAAACTGCTCCAGCGCCTTCAAGTTGGATGGGTTCCGCTGGTGGACAGCAATCTTTAAGTCATACCACAGATTCTCAACTGGATTGAGGTCTAAGCTTTGACTAGGCCATTCCAAGACCTTTAAATGTTTCCCCTTAAACCACTCGAGTGTTGCTTTAGCAGTATGCTTAGGGTCATTGTCCTGCTGGAAGGTGAACCTCCATCCCAGTCTCAAATCTCTGGAAGACTGAAACAGGTTTCCCTCAAGAATTTCCCTGTATTTAGTGCCATCATCATTCCTTCAATTCTGACCAGTTTCGCAGTCCCTGCTGACCAGTTTCCCAGTCCCTGGGATGGTGTGCGGGGTGGCGTTGGGTTTGCGCCAGACATAACGTTTTCCTTGATGGGCAAAAATCTCCCTTTGAGTCTCATCAAACCTTTTGGCAAACACGAAACATGTTTGCTTATTTTTGTTCTTTAAGCAATGGCTTTTTTCTGACTACTCTTCCGTAAAGCCCAGCTCTGTGGAGTGTATGGCTTAAAGTGGTCCTATGGACAGCTACTCCAATCTCCACTGTGGAGCTTTGCTGCTCATTCAGGGTTATCTTTGGTCTCTTTGTTGCCTCTGTGATTAAGTAGGGGCCCCCATAGACAACTGATTGTCTTGACAGGTGGTCTTGCAGTCAGCAACCATCTTTTGGTAGACAGACCGTTCACTCTGAACAAGCAGGAGATGCCGCTCTTGTTTCTTAAGCTTGGCTGACTTAACAGCTTCTGGAAAATACAGAACTAATGTGAGATCAATAAAAGTAGTGCCAATCACGTTGGAGGTAAATTAAATAATCAAAATGTGTGTCCTGGCCGGCGTCCTGGTAATACTATTGCATTATCCACTGTGTAGTTGTTGATGAAGTTCACCACTCGCTGCAAGTCCTCATGCTTCATATGCCTCCCTAGGCACAACTACGACAACATAACCAACAAGAACGGGTCACAACTCCTGCGGCTCTGTCACACGCTGGGTATGTATATACTCAATGGTAGGCTTCGAGGGGACACCTAAAGTAGGTACACCTATAGCTCATCTCTTGGCAGTAGTACTGTAGACTACTTTATCACTGACCACAACCCAGAGTCTCTCACTGCTCATTGTCAGCCCACTGACACCCCTATCAGATCACAGCAAAATTACAGTCTATTTGAACAGAGCAATACTCAATCGTAAGGCATCAAAGCCAAAGGAACTGAATAATATTAAGAAATGGTATAGCTGGAAGGAAAGTAGTGAGGAAACCTACTAAAAAACAATTAGGCTACAACGAATTCCATCCTTGTAACGCTTGTCGTGTGTGGAGGACCAAGACGCAACAGGGAAGTGTATACTCATCTTTTTTAATATTGAAGGAGAAACAAATGAAACACGTACACAATTAACGGAAACGACACTAACAGTTCTGTCAGGTGATAAGCACAAAACAGAATACAACTACCCACAATCCACAATACAAACAAACCCCTAATTATAGGACCTTCAATCAGAAGCAATGAGGAGCCGCTGCTTCCAATTGAAGGTCAAGAACAAAACTGCACATAGAAACAGAGTGACTAGAATAAACATAGAAAATGCCCTAACAGAACTTATACCAAACCTCTAGACCACTCTAATCAAACACCCCTTGTCTATACACAGACTAACAATCCCCGAAACATATAAACGAAAATACCCCCTGCCACGTCCTGACCATACTAAACACTAACAAGTAACACCTTTACAGGTCAGAACGTGACAGTACCCCCCCCTCCCCCCCAAAAGGTGCAAACCCCGGATGCACCTAACAAAAAGAAAATACTAAAATAAACCCCAAAACAAAAAAATCCCAGCTTATATGGGAGGGAAGGGAGGGCGGCCACCGTCACCGACGATGCCTCTGCAACGCTCCCCCCTTCCCGCATACTCGTCCCTACGGAGGTGGCTCTGGAGCGGAACGTATCCCTTGCTCCGCCACTTGCTCACCCCTCTTCTTGGCAGACTCTGGTTGCCCTGGACTGTCGTGTGACTCTGGCCGTGGACTGTGGGCCACTTCTCTCGGGCATAGGTGCCGGACACTCGGGCTGAGGCACTGTCGTTGGACACTCTGACTGAGACGCTGTTGTCTGCCACTCTGGGTTATGCGCTGTCGCTGGGCACTCTGTGCGAGACGCTGTCGCTGTGCCATCTGGGCAAGGCGCGTGCACTGAAGGCCTGGTACGTGGGGCTGGCGTAGGGAACGCCGGACTAGGTCCACGTACCTCAGGGCTAGTGCTAGGGGCAAGAGTAGGATGAGTTGGACTGAGCTGCCGCTCGGGAAGCCTGGTGCGCGGTGCTGGCTTCGGAGGAGCCAGACTGGAGACACGCACCTGTAGGCTTGTGCGGGGAGCCGGAATAGGTCGAGCTGGACTGGGCTGCTGTCCTGGAAGCCTGGTGCGCGGTGCTGGCTTCGGGGGAGTCAGACTAGAGACACGCACCTGTAGGCTTGTGCGGGGAGCAGGGATAGGTCGAGCTGGACTAGGCTGCCGCTCGGGAAGCCTGGTGCGCGGTGCTGGCTTCGGAGGAGCCAGACTGGATACACGCACCTGAGGGCTTCTACGAGGAGCAGGAGTAGGATACACCGGGCCTTGGGTGAGTACTAGAAGTCTCGAGCTCACCTCCTGCACAACCCGTCCTGGCTGGATGGCAGTAGTAGTCCTGTACGTTCGGGGTGCTGGTACAGGGCGGACTGGGCTATGCAAGGGCCTGATGGTCACCGTGCATAGAGGAGGTGTCCTGTAGCCTGGACTTCGGAGGCATACCGGTGGCCAGACGTATTGGGCTGGCATCCTCCTTCCAGGCTGGATGCCCACTCTAGCACGGCCTTTGCTTGGGGCTGAGATCACATGCACCGGACTGTGCGTGCACATGGGCGAGATCTTGCGTACCTCTTCGTACTTCGGTGCTCTCCACTCCATGTGCTCCCCATAATAAGCACAAGGTGTTGGCTTCAGGGACATCCTTTGCCCAGCCACCCACCCCGTGTGCCCCCAAAACATTTCTCAGGCTTCCTTGCTAGCCGTGTCCCAACGTACTTCTCCCGGTCCTCACCGTTCCTTCACCACGGACCTTCTCCCGCCAGGATTTCCTCCTATGACCACGATTCCCTGTAATCCTCCTGCTTCCTTGGCTGCTCCCTCTTCTGTTGCTTGGTCCGGTTCTGGTGGGTAGTTCTGTAACGGCTGTCTTTGGAAGAAGAGGACCAAGGTGCAGCGTGGAATTTGTTCATCTTTTATTTTGGATGAAAAAGGCACTTCACAAAGAACCACAAACGACAGCCAAACAGTCCTGTCACGTATCCTAACACACTAAACAGAAATGAACTACCCACAATCCACAATACAAACAAACCCCTAATTATAGGACCTTCAATCAGAAGCAACGAGGAGCCGCTGCTTCCAATTGAAGGTCAAGAACAAAACTGCACATAGAAACAGAGTGACTAGAATAAACATAGAAAATGCCCTAACATAGAACATATACCAAACCTCTTGACGACTCTAATCAAACACCCCTTGTCTATACACATAGACTAACAATCCCCGAAACATATAAACAAAAATACCCCCTGCCACGTCCTGACCATACTAAACACTAACAAATAACACCTTTACAGGTCAGAACATGACAAAAGTCACTGATTGAAACGCTATTAGCGCACCCCGCTAACCAGCTAGCCATTTCACACCGGTTACACCCGACTTGAAAAAAACAAAATATCCACATTGCGAGATATTTGGCGAAATAGACAGATATGCCTATATTTCCCCCATAGGAAACAATGGGAAGACCTCAGAGTTCAAGTATTATTTTTGTTGTTTACATTTTGTTATTTACATTTTAACTCTAAAACAACGTGAACAGGTCACATTGCCAACAATAGCAAAGCAGGCATTGTGACGTTGAACCATAAACTGGGAATAGAACGTTCAGAAGGCGAGTTCTTGCCACGGTGCTCAATAGAACTAATAGGAGCTGGCAGGCTGAAAAATGCACAAAAATAAGGCCTGTTTTTTCGCAATTAATTCAAAACGACAGCAAGCAGCTGGGAAATATGGTCATATTATGAAACTGGGCTCCACGGCAGATGCTATGAACTTGTTTTTATCAGAAAAGAACGTTGTTAAAAATGTAATGTGTCCAGCCTACTATCTACACGGATTTCAGAGCACTCTCGTCTGAGTGTACCAGAGCGCATAATAATTACTTTACCAGCACTCAACACCTGTTGAATATGGCCGGTGTCAGTAAACGTCGTGAAAAAAGCATAATTAAATTGTTTCCAGCAGCACATTTACAGTCACCAACGCTCTGGTTAACACGAAAACTGCTTTACCAGCTCTGCTAGGGCGAGTAAAATGGTCAGAGGGGTCTCATTTGTGTCTGGAAGTAGCTAGCCAAGGTTAGCTTGGGTGCTTGACTGCTGTTGTAAGGCCAGAATGCTCAAATCAACCCTACTTCTTGGCTCGAACGTCCAGTGTGCGCTCCGAGAGGGCAACGGTCTGAATTTATAAACTGACAATTTTTCTCTTAATGGATACACCATAATATTAATCAAATTAATTAAGCCAAGTTTCTTAAAAGTTGCGGCACACCCTGCGTGCTGCTGCAGCATTCTGTGGCACGTCATTTAATTCTCAGCCCATTTCTTCTGTTACTGCAAGTTATTGCTAGTTTGACCACCAGAGGGCATCTTTGAGAAGCATTTGATAGTATTCCGCATTGGCATCACCAGAGAATTTAAAACCTTTTTTTGTAATAACATAGTATATGGTATTTCACCCAATATATGTGGGAGTTTATCAAAATTGGGTTTGTTTTCAAATGATCTGTGGGACTGTTTAATCTGAGGGAAATATGTGTCTCTAATATGGTCATGCATTTGGCAGGAGGTTAGGAAGTCCACCTCAGTTTCCATCTCATTTTGTGGGCTGTGTGCACGTAGCCTGTTTTCTCTTGAGAGCCAGGTCTGCCTATGGCAACCTTTCTCTATAGCAAGGCTATGCTCATTGAGTCTGTACATAGTCAAAGCTTTCCTTAACTCAATCAGTGTTTTAATGCTTATAACGATGACTTTCAAGGTACATTAGCAGAGGAAAAATTATGTGCTTAGCATGGTTGTAATCTACCATGATACAGTATTACCTGGGTATTATTGTGTCAGAATCTCTCCCGGGCTTGGTGTGTGCCTTTAATCTTTTCTCTCCTCTCTCTCTCGCTCATCCCTCTCCCTCTTTTCCTATTTCTGTAAAAATGGGACAGAATGTGTCTCTGCTTGGCACTCAGCATTAAGGAGGTATATTGGGGATAAGGCCCTGCTATAGACTAACATTCTGTCTAGGGTGTGTACTTGTACATCAGCTGCCTCACGCTACAGAAACAAGAGATCCTGCTCCCATTAACCATTCCGGCTACCACAAGCCAAGGTTTGTGCAAGGCTATTTACTTATACAGTATTGTACCATTCCCGACTACTGTTTAGGGCCCACATGCAATACAGCTTGTACAGTACAGCCCACCTTTAGCTAAAACATTTTTACATACAGTGCCTTAAGAAAGTATTCGTACCATTTGACTTACTCCACATTTTGTTTTGTTAGCCTGAATTCAAAATGGATTAAATCGATTTTTTCTCTCACTGTTCTACACGCAATGCCCCCTAGTGACAAAGTGAAAACATGTTTTTAGAAATGGTTGCTAATTTATTGAAAATGAAATACAGAAGAATGTAATTTCCATAAAGTTCCAGTCAAAAGTTTTGACACACCTAAACCTCCAGGGTTTTTCTTTATTTATACTATTTGCTGCATTGTAGAATAATAGTGAAAACTATGTTAAATAAATCAAAGTATATTTTAGATTTTAGATTCTTCAAAGTAGCCACCCTTTGCCTTGATGACAGCTTTGCACACTCTTGGAATTCTCTCAACCAGCTTCACCTGAAATACTATTCCAACAGTCCTGGAGGAGTTCCCACATATCCTGAGAACTTGTTGGCTGCTTTTCCTTCACTCGGCGGTCCAACTCATCCCAATCCATCTCAATTGGGTTGAGGTTGGGTGATTGTGGAGGCCAGGTTATCTGATGCAGCACCGTCGCTATCCTTCTTGGTCATACAAATCCTGGAGGTGTGTTGCGTCATTGTCCTGAGGTGCAGTTAATGAACTTATCCTCTGCAGCAGAGGTAACTCTGGGTCTTTCTTTCCTGTGGCGGTCCTCATGAGAGTCAGTTTCATCATAGTGCTTAATGGTTTTTGCAACTGCAGTTGAAGAAACTTTCGAAGTTCTTGAAATTTTCAAGATTGACTGACCTTCTTGTCTTAAAGTAATGATGGACTGTCGTTTCTCTTAGCTTTTTTTAGATGGACTTGGTCTTTTACCCAAACTGGGCTATATTCTGTATACCACCCCTACCTTGTCACAACAAAACTGAACTTAAAAAAAAATGGAAATGCATTCCAGGTGACTACCTCATGAAGCTGGTTGAGAGAATGCCAAGAGTGTGCAAAGCTGCCATCAAGGCAATGGGTGGTTACTTTGAAGAATCTCAAATATAAAATATATTTTGATATTTTTAACACTTTTTTTATTTCTACATAATTCCATATGTGTTATTTCATAGTTTTGATGTCTTCACTACTATTCTATAATGTCGAAAATAGTGAAAATAAAGAGAGGTTTGTGTCCAAACTTTGGACTGGTACGTTACATTTTCACACCCTTGAGTCAATACTTTGTAGAATCACCTATGGCAGCGATTACAGCTGTGAGTCTTTCTGGGTAATTCTTTTAGAGCTTTCCACACCTGGACTGTGCAACATTTGACCATTATTCTTTTCAAAATACTGAAAGGTGAATTCATCTCCTAGTGTCTGGTGGAAAGCAGACTGAACCTTTTCTTTTAAAATGTAATTTCTAAAAATAAACAACATAAAAAACATAATTCCACTTTCACATTATGTGTTATTGTGTCGGCAGTGACAAATCTCAGTGTAATCCATTTTAAATTCAGGCTGTAACACAATTTTTTTTTATCTGAATGCACTGTATGCACACACATACACACACACATTTAACTCTATATTTTTTACACACACACACACTCTACCCAACTCCTACAGCTAATATAATCACCCAGTGGAATCATTTATTGGCCCTTGTAAGCAGACTGCTTTTAATTTCAGTAATGATGACTTACTACTTCACAGTGTGTCAAGGGCACTTCCCAGCACCAAGTTGCTGGTGACAGTGAAGTGCAGAGTAATTGGTGAGCACTTAATTATCCACTCACGACGCATTTCGCTTCAATGTATTTGTGTCTAGGCTTCTTCATGTCTTCCTGCACGATGGTCGCAACGGGCAATTGCTCGACTCATCGGAGATGTTTGCAACGTGCTGAGTTTACAATTCAATTGGTTCTAGTTGGCTGCACCAAAGAGAGCATCTTGACTGGCTGCATCACCGCTTGGTATGGCAACTGCTCGGCATCCGACAGCAAGGCGCTACAGAGGGTAATGCATACAGCCCAGTACATCACTGGGGCCGAACTCTCTGCCATCCAGGACCTCTTTACCAGGCGGTGTCAGAGGGAGGCCCTAAAAGTTGTTAAAGACTCCAGCCACCCAAGTCATAGACTGTTCTCTCTGCTACCGCACTGCAAGCAGTGCCAGAGCGCCAAGTCTCTGAACAAAAGACAGCTGAACAGCTTCTATGCACAACCCATAGGACTGCTGAACAGTTAACTATATGGCTAACAGGACATTTTACATCGACCCACTTTATTTTTTATTTATCTTAATTGTTTTGCATTGCATTGGCTCTATGCACACTCACACATACTAAAAGGACACTCCAAAACACACACATACAAAACATACACACGCACACACATGCATATTGAAGCCACACACACACATAGACACACTTTCACGCTTCACATACGCTGCTGCTACTATGTTTACTCTACACTGAGTGTACAAAACATTAAGAACACCTTCCTAATATTGAGTTGAACCCCCCAAGGCTTTAAAATAATTCTTTAACCTTTCTCCTCCCCTTCATCTACACTGATTGACGTGGATTTAACAAGTGACATCAATAAGGAATCATATATTTCACCTGAATTCACCTGGTCAGTCTATGTCATGAAAAAAACAGTGTTTAGTAGACAGCGTATATTCTATTGCCTAGTCACTTTAACCCCGACCCACATCTACTGTACATACTGCATTACGTAAATGATCTCAACTACGTCGTACCCCTGCAAATTGACTCAGTACTGGTACTCCTTGTATATAGCTTGGTTGTTTTTTAATTGTGTTACTATTTCCTTATTTATTCAGCAAATAAATATTTCCTTTTTAACTCTGCATTGTTGGGAATGGGCTTTTAAGTAGACATTTCACTGTAGTCTACACCTGTTGTATTCGGCGCATGTGACCAATAAAATTTGATTTGATTGGTTGGTGCTAATTTCGATGTTCTTCTTGACACGTGTTACTTTCCCGTTGTAGGATGAATCATGTTTAGGTGTGACTGTTCTCACTGTAACTCCTCCTTCAGAGAGATGACTCCTATAATAATAATTATATACAGAATAGTGCCTTTCCACGTGCTCAGAGTGTTTAAATAATAATAACTCTCTAACCTTGAAGCTACCTGACTTGCCTAGTTACAGTGAGGGAAAAAACGTATTTGATCCCCCCTGCTGATTTTGTACGTTTGCCCACTGACAAAGAAATGATCAGTCTATAATTTTAATGGTAGGTTTATTTGAACAGTGAGAGACAGAATAACAACAACAAAAATCCAGAAAAATGCATGTCAAAAATGTTATAAAATGATTTGCATTTTAATGAGGGAAATAAGTATGGTCATCCCCAAAGCCAACAGCTGCTTTGGCCGGCTTTCCTTCCAGTTCTCTGCTGCCAATGACTGGAACGCATTGCAAAAATCACTGAAGTTGTGGACTTATATCTCCCTCACTAACTTTAAGCATCAGCTATCTGAGCAGCTTACCGATCGCTGCAGCTGTACACAGCCCATCTATAAATAGCCCATCCAACCAACTACCTACCTCATCGCATGTTTGTTTTTGTTTTTCTGCTTTTTTGCATACTAGTATTTCTACTTGCACATCCTCATCTGCACATCTACCACTCCGGTGTGAATTGCTAAATTGTAATTACTTCACCACTATGGCCTATTTATTGCCTTACCTCCTTACTTCGTTTGCACACACTGTATACAGATTGTTCTATTGTGTTAATGACTGTACGTTTGTTTATCCCATGTGTAACTCTGTGTTATTGTTTTTGTCACACTGCTTTTGCTTTATCTTGACCAGGTCACAGTTGTAAATGAGAACTTGTTCTCAACTGGCCTACCTGGTTAAATAAAGGTTAAATAAAAAAATTAAGGGAAGAGGGTGTCACTTGGGATGCTCTCCGAAGGAGTGAACTCCACTTCTTTTTCCAAACTTAAAAAAAAAAATGTTTTACATTCGTGGAGGGGTAGTGGGGTAAAATAGGATATGAGAGTATCAAAAGGTAGTGGGACAGATTTGAACCCACACCGATACAGGTACATGTGGCCTGGGGTTTAGAACACTAACCACTAGACCAGGGTTTCCTCAACTCGGTCCTGCCCCCCCCCCCCCCCCCGCTGGCGACAGAGTTATATATTCCTCCTCGGCCCCTACTCTCTATTTCCCTTTGTATCTGTCCCCCTCTCTACATTCCAACTGTCACTATCCATAATCAATATATATATTGACAACTCCTCTGTGTGGGTTCTACTCTCTCAGATATCGATGAGTGTGCCACCCAGATGCACTACTGCCAGGCTAACACGGCGTGTGTGAACCTACCCGGCAGCCATCGCTGTGACTGTCTACCTGGCTTCATCAGAGTGGATGACTATTCCTGCACAGGTAGGCCAAATATGCGCATACACACACACACTTCGAACATTTCGGTAGGCCAACACAAGCACACACAAGAACACACACACCCACACATACACATCCTAATTTTCCGTACCACCTTGTACCTAACCTAAGGATTATCGGTCATTTCAAATCAAATTTTATTTGTCACATGCACCGAATACAACAGGTGTAGGCCTTAAAGTGAAATGCTTGCCAACCTTGTGTATTGTATCTTGGTAAACACAGAGTGCACTCACTTCTCACAGTTAACACACAACTCTCACAGTGTCAAAGTAGGCCAGATTGATCCTCTCAGTTTGTTTTAGTCTGAGATTTGTACAAAACTACAGAACAGGGGCAGTACAACGTTTCTCAGAGATGGAGTACTGATTTAGGATCAGTTTAGCCCTTTAGATCACAAGGAATAAGATTACATGGACCCAGAGAGCTGAACCTATATCAGCACTCTGAGAAGCTTGAAACAGAGTTTTATAGTTTTAACCAATGCTGGTTGAGAGAAGCAACACATTGCAGCTCATGGTGACTTGAGCATCTTTCTCTCTCTGCCTCTCAGAAGACCGTGAGTGGTTATGTGAGCCATTTGACCTCAGGTTTGTGTACTCTGGAGCCACACACACTGTCCTTCAGCTGGAAAGGGGTCAGGACGCAGCTCCACACTGTTGTCAAACTGGGGTCAGGACGTGGCTACTGTCATGGAAATTCAGTACTGAGAGAGACTTGGTCATTTTTTCAAACAATCATCTTTATTTAATATTGATTAATTATTGCAATTATGAGGCTGGTCGACCCCACACCCTTGAGTGTTGGACCGAGTAACCTAACCTTTACACAAATGCAGAGTACTATATATAGCTGACACCAACAATGCTCAGCCATGGTTGGTTCAACCCCCCTCATGCAGACCAAGGAGCATCATAACGCACTCTGGGTTCATCCTGTCATTATCTGCACGTTGTCTTAACCCCACCCTGGCTTAGTTTAACAGATGCAAGGATGATTTTGAGACAAGGAGGGATTGTTCTACTCCTAAGCTATCTCTAGTAAAACACATTCTTGTCTATGTAACGCAGTCTTTAACTCATTTGTCAACTCAAGCCATCTCCAGTGACCATACGCCCAGATTAGCTGCAGGGAACTAGAGTGGAGCCCATGAAGACACAGACACTAGTAGGACAGCAATGTCTTACTATTAGTTAAATATTAATTGTTAACCATTAATATCAAATAGATCAGTTAAATACGTATTTTTTTATCACACTACACACTGCAGTTAAACTGGGGCTGTCAGGTCAAGATAATTTCAAGAGACCGTTTTAAAAAGGTGAGAAAGACGTGAGAGGAAGTTGGAGATGCAGATCTTATATCAGATAAACAAACTAGCAAATTAAGTTTAAGGCCCAAATCCTGAATCAGAAAAACATCAAAATGGAAGCCCCCACACCACTTGGTTTACCATCTGAGGGATGTGGCTGGAGAAATGTAAGAATTCTCAAATTAGATAGATCAAGCTTTAGATGCAAGGATTGATAGTCTGTGAGGTGAAACCATATTTTAAGGCTATACATTGTTTCCATATCACAGATTGGGCCTTTGAATTATGGAAATGTGCAAATCTACTGTCTGTTGACATTGGCTGGGATTCTTCATCTGATTCAAACAAGCCAAGCTTGTGTTTATTTCCGATACTTTCTGATTTAGTGAAATCAAACTGCTTGCCACATTCCTCTGGGCATGCAATGCCTCCAATTAGGTTTTTTTGTGGTGGATTATTTTATGTATGTGTATCCGATGTGAAATGGCTAGCTAGTTAGCGGTGGTGCGCGCTAATAGCGTTTCTATCGGTGACGTCACTCGCTCTGAGACCTGAAGTAGTAGTTCCCCTTGTGCGACAAGGGCCGCGGCTTTTGTGGCGCGATGGGTAACGATGCTTCGGTGGGGTGTCAGTTGTTGATGTGTGCAAGGGTCCCTGGTTCGAGCCCGGGTTGGGGCGAAGAGAGGGACGGAACCTACACTGTTACATTGATGCTGTTGACCCGGATCATTGGTTGCTGCAGAAAAAGAGGAGGTCAAAGGGGGGGTGAGTGTAACCGATGTGAAATGGCTAGTTAGTTAGCGGTGGTGCTCGCTAATAGCATTTCAATCAGTGACGTCACTCGCTCTGAGACTTGAAGTAGGGTTTCCCCTTGCGTTGCAAGGGCCGCGGCTTTTGTGGCGCGATGGGTAACGTTGCTTCGTGGGTTGTCAGTTGTTGATGTGTGCAAGGGTCCCTGGTTCGAGCCCGGGTTGGGGCGAAGAGAGGGACGGAACCTACACTGTTACATATGCATGCTAAATGGCACCCTATTTCCTACAGTATATAGTACACTACTTATGACCAGGGCCCATAGGGAATAAGGCAACCATTTGGGATACAGACTATGCATTTAGTGGTGTGCAGATTATCAACAGAATAGCTAATCAGCAACAGTGTTTTCGAGAATGTAATAATGCAAAAACCAACTGAATACTGCCATTGATATTTTCTACATTGTAGAATAATAGTGAAGACATCAAAACTATGAAATAACACATATGGAATCATGTAGTAACCAAAAAAGTGTTAACAAATCGAAATATATTTGAGATTCTTCAAATAGCCACCCTTTGACTTGATGACAACTTTGACTGGTGTCCTTAATTTTATTGAAGGCCTCAATCTGTATTTTTGCAAAAATATGATAGCTAACATTACCTAGCTAAGCACTTGCTAGTCAGTGGCACAGACAGATTGAAACTGGTATCAACAAAATGTGTTTCATTCTATCCCATAACACATGGCATCATTTAGCTAATAAAAGTTTATTAGGAAGTTGAATTAATAAGTTAGATGCTCCCCGGACAACTTTGGTAGGTAGCTAGCTAGAAAGTTGGTTTCAATTTTCCAACAGATTTTTAGAATCCCCCTGATTGGACATTACCGATTACTGGTCTTGGAACTCATGTGTTCACCAGAAACGGCTTCTGGTAAACTGTTTGCCACTAGTGGCAATACATGTTATTGCCACAGGTTGCCACAGATTCACCACTAGTAGCAAACGTCTGAAAACTCCTGCCAACATTTTGTGGCACACTATTTAGTTTGCAGCAAATTTGCCACAAATTTGTGGGAAGTTTGCCGCAACAAATACATTTTTGTAAGGGAGGTCAGGTGGTTCAGACACTGGATTTGTATCATGATGTATGTACGTACACGTGTACAATTCATACGTGTACAAATTGTGTTTGTCTAAAAAAACATGTGTATGCTGTACATGACAGTGGCAGGTGCGTGGGGGTGTGAGTCTAAAGCCAAACAAGCCCACATCCAGGCTCTGTGGTCTTGGGGGTAGGAATAGCACTTATTCCCGTGATGATAGTGTGTGAGAGTAGTTCCTACAAAACAGGTCATTGTTCTCTTGGGAGTTTACTACATAACTGTTTGTTCAAACCCTTTTGAAAGTGACTTTGCCCACCATATCCATAGACAAAGTGTTGCTGTCAGCCTGCAATTAGTGTTGCTATCTTTAAGCCTATCCAAATAGTATACTAGACTTTAAGCTGTTTTCTACACCAGAAAGATGTTTAATGGGATACTTTGGGATTTTATCAATGAGGCCCTGTATCTACAAGTCAGATGACTTTAGATGCACTATTGTAAAGTGGTTATTCCACTGGATATCATAAGGTGAATGCACCAATTTGTAAGTCGCTCTGGATAAGAGCGTCTGCTAAATGACTTAAATGTTAAATGTAATGACCTTGTGGATAACATTCATGGGATATTTTATTTCAGCTCATGAAACATACAACAAACCAAAATATAAATGCAAAATGTAAAGTGTTGGTCCCATGTTTCATGACCTGAAATAAAAGATCCCATAATTGTTCCACCTGCACAAAAAGCCTACATCTCTCATAATTTGTGCACAAATTTGTTTACATCCCTGTTAGTGAGCATTTCTCCTTTGCCAAGATAATCCATCCATCTGACAGGTGTGGCATATTAAGAAGCTGATTAAACATCATGATCATTACATAGTTGCACCTTGTGCTGGGACAATGAAAGGATACTCTAAATTGTGGCGTTTTGTCACACCTCTCAATGCCACAGATGTCTCATGTTTTGAGGGAGCGTGCAATTGGCATGCTGACTGCAGGAATGTCAACCAGATCTGTTGCCATATAATTTAATGTTAATTTCTCTACCATAAGCCCCCTCCAACATCATTTTAGAGAATTTGGCAGTACTTCCAACCGGCCTCATAACCGCAGACAAAGTGTATGGTGTCATGTGGACGAACGGCTTGCTGATGTCAACATTGTGAACAGAGTGCCCCATGGTGGCGGTGGGGGTTATGGTATGGGCAGGCATAAGCTACCAGCACAATTGCATTTTACCAATAGCAATTTGCTATGCACAGAGATACCATGATGAGATCCTGAGGCCTGTTGTCGTGCCACTCATCCGCCGCCATCACCTCATGTTTCAGGATGACATTGCACAGCCCCATGTCGCAAGGATCTGTACACTGAAAATGCTGAAAATGTCCCAGTTCTTCCATGGCCTGCGTACTCACCAGACATGTCACCCATTGAGCACGTTTTGGATGCTCTGGATCGATGTGGACGACAGCATGTTTCAGTTCCCACCAATATCCAGCAACTTCACGCAGCCATTGAAGAGTGGGACAATATTCCACAGGCTACAATCAACAGCCTGATCAACTCTATGTGAAGGCAAATGCATGAGGCAAATGGTGGTCACCAGATACTGACTGGTTTTCTGATACCCTAAAAAAGGTAGGGGTGTGTATCTGTGACCAACAGCTGCATATCTGTACATTTTTACATTTTAGTCATTTAGCAGACGCTCTTACCCAGACCGACTTACAGTAGTGAATGCATACATTTCATTTCATGCATTGTTTTTTTTTTGCACTGGCCCCCCGTGGGAATCGAACCCACAACCCTGGCGTTGCACACACCATGCTGGCGTTGCAAACACCATGCTCTACCAACTGAGCCACAGGGAAGGCCTGTTCACAGCCATGTGAAATCCATAGATTAGGGCCTAAAACTATAAATGCATTTCAATTGACTGATTTCCTTATATTAATTTTAACTCAGCAAAATATTAGCAATTGTTGAATGTTGTGTTTATATTTTTGTTCAGTACATTAAAATACAAAAAAACAGTCGTGTGAAGTACAAATAAAAAAAAAATCACAAAATACCGAGAAAAGTTCCTCCACAAATAAGTCCTCAATCAATACTTTAAAATTGCCCGAACTGCACTGGAACATCAAAGATGGAGGAGATCCTTGCCGAGTGTGATCAAGCAACCCAACTTCAGGAGGCAATGTGTCACCACCTCTGTCTCCTGGCTACCCCTGACTGTGAGGTGTGTAAGAAAGCAGAGATACTAAGCTATGTGCAATTGTTTTAAAAAGGTCATGCCACGGATCAATTAGCTAGTTGATTTTAAGAGTGAAGTATCCCATATATACATACACACACATACACACACACACACACAGCCGTTCAAAAGCTTGGGGTCACTTAGAAATGTCCTTGTTTTTGAAAGAACACATTTTTTTGTCCATTAAAATAACACAATTGATCAGAAATACAGTGTAGACATTGTTAATGTTGTAAATTACTATTGTAGCTGGAAACGGTAGATTTGTAATGGAATATCTACATAGGCGTACAGAGGCCCATTATCAGCAACCATCACTCCTGTGTTCCAATGGCACGTTGTGTTAGCTAATCCAAGTTTATCATTTTAAAAATGCTAATTGATCATTAGATAACCCTTTTGCAATTATGTTAGCACAGCTGAAAACTGTTGTGCTAATTAAAGAAGCAATAAAACTGGCCTTCTTTAGACTAGTTGAGTATCTGTAGCATCAGCATTTGTGGGTTAGATTATAGGCTCAAAATGGCCAGAAACAAAGACCTTTATTCAGAAACTTGTCAGTCTATTCTTGTTCTGAGAAATGAATGCTATTCCATGCGAGAAATTGCCAAGAAACTGAAGATCTCGTACAACGCTGTGTACTACTCCCTTCACAGAACAGCGCAAACTGGCACTAATCAGAATAGAAAGTGGGAGGCCCCGTTGCACAACTGAGCAAGAGGACAAGTACATTACAGTGTCTAGTTTGAGAAACAGACACCTCACAAGTCCTCAACTGGCAGCTTCATTAAATAGTACCTGCAAAACACCAGTCTCAACATAAACAGTGAAGAGGCGACTCCGGGATGCTGGCCTTCTAGGCAGAGTTGCAAAGAAAAAGCCATATTTCAGGCTGGCCAATAAAAAGAAAAGATTAAGATGGGCAAAAGAACAGACACTGGACAGAGGAACTCTGCCTAGAAGGCCAGCATCCCGGAGTCGCCTCTTCACTGTTGACGTTGAGACTGGAAATTGTGTCATGAAGAAGTGTTCAAGTATGCTAGTTGCTCCAGCCGTTCAGTCGTGGTGTACTTCTGAACCATTGACTTAAGATCCTTCTGTTGCTTGCAATAACAGGGTCTTTGCCATGGCAGAGAAACGCCAGCAAGTTGCTGCTCCATTCTCATTTCACCTATTTGATGCGGTCATTACAATGCCTCAAACTTCCAAATGGTGGGTTGAGTAGTGCCAAGATTCGGCAAAAACTTTTAATGTCAGCCCTCCGCTCCGTTGTTGGTCTTCGCCAAGTCTTGCAAGACAGCATTGTAGCAGTTCCATAATTCTGAAAAAAAGAGAGAAAAGTAGATTAGCAACCATGTTATTGGCCTTGGGCATGCTGTCATCAAGAATAAGAATGATAAAGACATTATTATGTTAAGACATACAGTACCTATGGGAAACGTCCGACCTTGCCCCTGACCCATGTTACCTGAAAGTATGTCAGGAGCTCCTTCAGATGATGTTACAGGTGCTGAAAGAACCGCGTATCCAGCAAAACTTGGAGTGAGCATTCTGACATTGGCTTTCGAAAGCATCATATTCGGTGCACTTCCAGAAGGACTTATTTGCGGTCTGTCATTCCTCTCTGTAGGTATAACATTCATGTGCCAATATATTGTTTTGAAGCACATTCTGTTTCCATTGCTTGTCAGGGACATCACCAGGACCTTGGATTGGTGAGTGCCACTAGAAAGTTGGTGGACTATAGTTTCCTCCTCATATTGTAGGCGGATAGTACATAGTGTATCTACTCTTTTCATTGGCCTATGCTATTGGATGCATTTAAGACATGGGTCATTTGTTTTATTGATCTCAGTATGTCAATGTCAGAGTATCTTGTCATTTTGGTCATTTGTAGTATAAAGAAATATTATTGTAATGTCTCCAGTCATGTAAAATAACATAGCCTTTTCTAAAATAATTCTTTAAATTCTATGTTTTTCTCAGACGTGCAAATACACGATTTGCATATCCCCCGTCAGCCCCTGGTCTTCAGGACTGAGCCCCTGGTTATGAAACTCTGTTGCTTGTTCTGACCTCTACAGTGAGGGAAAAAAGTATTTGAACCCCTGCTGATTTTGTTCGTTTCCCCACTGACAAAGAAATGATCAGTCTATAATTTTAATGGTAGGTTTATTTGAACAGTGAGAGACAGAATAACAACAACAAAAATCCAGAAAAACGCATGTCAAAAGTGTTATAAATTGATTGGCATTTTAATGAGGGAAATAAGTATTTGACACCTCTGCAAAACATGACTTAGTACTTGGTGGCAAAACCCTTGTTGGCAATCACAGAGGTAAGTTATTTCTTGTAGTTGGCCACCAGGTTTCCACACATCTCAGGAGGGATTTTGTCCCACTCCTCTTTGCAGATTTTCTCCAAGTCATTAAGGTTTCGAAGCTGACGTTTGGCAACTCGAACCTTCAGCTCCCTCCACAGATTTTCTATGGGATTAAGGTCTGGAGACTGGCTAGGCCACTCCAGGACCTTAAGGTGCTTCTTCTTGAGCCACTCCTTTGTTGCCTTGGCCGTATGTTTTGGGTCATTGTCATGCTGGAATATCCATCCACGACCCATTTTCAATGCCCTGGCTGAGGGAAGGAGGTTCTCACCCAAAATTTGATGGTACATGGCCCCGTCCATCGTCCCTTTGATGCGGTGAAGTTGTCCTGTCCCCTTAGCAGAAAAACCCCCAAAGCATAATGTTTCCACCTCCATGATTGACGGTGGGGATGGTGTTCTTGGGGTCATAGGCAGCATTCCTCCTCCTCCAAACACGGCGAGTTGAGTTGATGCCAAAGAGCTCCATTTTGGTCTCATCTGACCACAACACTTTCACCCAGTTGTCCTCTGAATCATTCAGATGTTCATTGGCAAACTTCAGACGGGCATGTATATGTGCTTTCTTGAGCAGGGGGACCTTGCGGGCGCTGCAGGATTTAAGTCCTTCACGGCATAGTGTGTTACCAATTGTTTTCTTGGTGACTATGGTCCCAGCTGCCTTGAGATCATTGATAAGATCCTCCCGTGTAGTTCTGGGCTGATTCCTCACGTTCTCATGATCATTGCAACTCCACGAGGTGAGATCTTGCATGGAGCCCCAGGCCGAGGGAGATTGACAGTTCTTTTGTGTTTCTTCCATTTGCGAATAATCACACCAACTGTTGTCACCTTCTCACCAAGCTGCTTGGCGATGGTCTTGTAGCCCATTCCAGCCTTGTGTAGGTCTACAATCTTGTCCCTGACATCATTGGAGAGCTCTTTGGTCTTGGACATGGTGGAGAGTTTGGAATCTGATTGATTGATTGCTTCTGTGGACAGGTGTCTTTTATACAGGTAACAAGCTGAGATTAGGACCACTCCCTTTAAGAGTGTGCTCCTAATCTCAGCTCGTTACCTGTATAAAAGACACCTGGGAGCCAGAAATCTTTCTGATTGAGAGGGGGTCAAATACTTATTTCCCTCATTAAAATGCAAATCAATTTATAACATTTTTGACATGTGTTTTTCTGGATTTTTGTTGTTGTTATTCTGTCTCTCACTGTTCAAATAAACCTACCATTAAAATTATAGACTGATCATTTATTTGTCAGTGGGCAAACATACAAAATCATCAGGGGATCAAATACTTTTCCCCCTCACTGTAATAATAACAATAAATGCTGAGGTTAGCAGTCTTTTTAAGATGAAAATGTTGATTATTAACACATAAACGACTTGCAAGTCGATTGCTGGACAATCGAAGCCATCCATCCAACCCATTTATTCAGATATGGCAGTTCAAAGAGGATAGTTTCAAAGGTAATCGATTGGGCCTAGTTATTGTTCATTAGCAGCATTCATTATCTTAAATCTCTTAAAATAGCTTACACACTTCTTGTGCAATGTATCACCTACTGTACTGTTTGTCTGTCTGCCTGTTTTGGTGTAAAATACAAATTTAGTTTGTGGTACTGTTATTAATCACCGGAGTGTCCTCGCCAGGGTAGTGCAGCATTTTACACCATTCCAATGTTATAGTCTTCTGAATCGTTCAGGCATTTTTTTTAATAGAACATAGGACCAATGGGATGATGGACAAATACTGATTTCAAAACAAAATGGACTAAATTCTCATTCATTTTAAAAGCTGCCCTTGCCTTAAAGTTCAACCTCCGGTAGATCTTTAGTATTAATAGCCTATCAACTCAAAGTATGGTATTCTGTTCTTTTGAAATAGTCTCATTATAATATGGAAAATGTAGGCTAAATGAAAAGACATAGGTCATATTGATTTGCCAGATAATATTCTGCCCATATGAACACATTTATTTTAGGCCACATAAAGAATAGCTTTGCATGATTTAATGAAAAGCAGCAAACGGACAAAACATTGTTTCACATTATTTAATAAACGACTCATAAACAGAAACAGGCAATGGGCTATACAACTGGCTTCAATTTCCCACCAAATAGCCCGCCTACAAGGAAACTAGGCATATCTCAACGATGTTACGTGCACGAGGGGGTCTGTGCGCTGTGTAATACCTTCCACAAAAAACTTTGCTCTACAAAAAGACACGTAAGTGTTAAATCCTGTTTTTGAATTCTTCAACTTTTGAACTGTTATTGGATCATGCGCATACATTTATCTTTGTCTGACATTAAATGCAACTACTCCCCATTTTTTGTCATCGTTGGACTTTCCCTAATTTCTGATTTCATTGTTGGGTGTAGCTGGGTTACAGTGGCTTGCAAAAGTATTCACCCCCCTTGGCATTTTTCCAATTTTGTTGCCCTACAACCTGTAATTAAAATAGATTTTTGGGGGGGTTTGTATCATTTGATTTACACAACATGCCTACCACTTTGAAGATGCAAAATATTTTTTTAATGTGAAATAGACAAGAAATGAGACAAAAAAAACTGAAGAATTGAGGGTGCATAACTACTCACCCCCCCAAAGTCAATATTTGTAGAGCCACCTTTTGCAGCAATTACAGCTGCAAGTCTCTTGTGGTATTTCTCTATAAGCTTGGCACATCTAGCCACCGGTATTTTTTCCCATCCTTCAAGGCAAAACTGCTCCAGCTCCTTCAAGTTGGATGGGTTCCGCTGGTGTTCAGCAAGCTTTAAGTCATACCACAGATTCTCATTTGGATTGAGGTCTGGGCTTTGACTGGGCCATTCCAAGACCTTTAAATGTTTCCCCTTAAACCACTCAAGTGTAGCTTTAGCAGTACGCTTAGGGTCATTGTCCTGCTGGAAAGTGAATCTCCATCCCAGTCTCAAATCTCTGGAAGACTGAAACAGGTTTCCTTCAAGAATTTCCCTGTATTTAGCGTCATCCAACATTCCTTCAATTCTGACAAGTTTCCCAGTCCCTGCCGATGAAAAACAGCATGATGCTGCCACCACCATGCTTCACTGTGGGGATAATGTTCTCGGGGTGATGAGAGGTGTTGAGTTTGCACCAGACATAGCGTTTTCCTTGATGGTCAAAAAGCTACATTTTAGTCTCATCTGATCAGAGTACCTTCTTCCATATGTTTGGGGAGTCTCCCACATCCTTTTTGGAGAACACCAAACGTGTTTACTTATTTTTTTCTTTAAGCAATGGCTTTTTTCTGGCCCCTCTTCTGTGAAGGCCAGCTCTGTGGAGTTTATGGCTTAAATTGGTCCTATGGACAGATACTTCAATCTCCGCTGTGGAGCTTTGCAGCTCCTTCAGGGTTATCTTTGGTCTCTTTGTTGCCTCTCTGATTAATGCCCTCCTTGCCTGGTCCATGAGTGCTGGTGAGCGGCCCTCTCTTGGCAGGTTTGTTGTGGTGGCATATTCTTTATGCAAATGAATTACTTAAAAATCATACAATGTGATTTTCTGGATTTTTGTTTAGATTCCGTCTCTCACAGTTGAAGTGTACCTATGATAAAAATTACAGACCTCTACATGCTTTGTAAGTAGGAAAACCTGCAAAATCGGAAGTGTATCAAATACTTGTTCTCCCCACTGTATATATATATATATATATATATATATATATATATATATATATATATACTGCTCAAAAAAATAAAGGGAACACTTAAACAACACATCCTAGATCTGAATGAAAGAAATAATCTTATTAAATACTTTTTTCTTTACATAGTTGAATGTGCTGACAACAAAATCACACAAAAATAATCAATGGAAATCCAATTTATCAACCCATGGAGGTCTGGATTTGGAGTCACACTCAAAATTAAAGCGGAAAACCACACTACAGACTGATCCAACTTTGATGTAATGTCCTTAAAACAAGTCAAAATGAGGCTCAGTAGTGTGTGTGGCCTCCACATGCCTGTATGACCTCCCTACAACGCCTGGGCATGCTCCTGATGAGGTGGCGGATGGTCTCCTGAGGGATCTCCTCCCAGACCTGGACTAAAGCATCCGCCAACTCCTGGACAGTCTGTGGTGCAACGTGATGTTGGTGGATGGAGCGAGACATGATGTCCCAGATGTGCTCAATTGGATTCAGGTCTGGGGAACGGGCGGGCCAGTCCATAGCATCAATGCCTTCCTCTTGCAGGAACTGCTGACACACTCCAGCCACATGAGGTCTAGCATTGTCTT
Organism: Salmo trutta; assembly: GCF_901001165.1. Classification (NCBI taxonomy): domain Eukaryota; kingdom Metazoa; phylum Chordata; class Actinopteri; order Salmoniformes; family Salmonidae; genus Salmo; species Salmo trutta. The sequence goes on along the minus strand of NC_042985.1, from coordinate 40,040,709 downwards.
CATTAGGAGGAACCCAGGGCCAACCGCACCAGCATATGGTCTCACAAGGGGTCTGAGGATCTCATCTCGGTACCTAATGGCAGTCAGGCTACCTCTGGCGAGCACATGGAGGGCTGTGCGGCCCCCCAAAGAAATGCCACCCCACACCATGACTGACCCACCGCCAAACCGGTCATGCTGGAGGATGTTGCAGGCAGCAGAACGTTCTCCACGGCGTCTCCAGACTCTGTCACATCTGTCACGTGCTCAGTGTGAGCCTGCTTTCATCTGTGAAGAGCCCAGGGCGCCAGTGGCGAATTTGCCAATCTTGGTGTTCTCTGGCAAATGCCAAACGTCCTGCACGGTGTTGGGCTGTAAGCACAACCCCCACCTGTGGACGTCGGGCCCTCATACCAACCTCATGGAGTTTGTTTCTGACCGTTTGAGCAGACACATGCACATTTGTGGCCTGCTGGAGGTCATTTTGCAGGGCTCTGGCAGTGCTTCTCCTGCTCCTCCTTGCACAAAGGCGGAGGTAGCGGTCCTGCTGCTGGGTTGTTGCCCTCCTACGGCCTCCTCCACGTCTCCTGATGTACTGGCCTGTCTCCTGGTAGCGCCTCCATGCTCTGGACACTACGCTGACAGACACAGCAAACCTTCTTGCCACAGCACGCATTGATGTGCCATCCTGGATGAGCTGCACTACCTGAGCGACTTGTGTGGGTTGTAGACTCCGTCTCATGCTACCACTGGAGTGAAAGCACCGCCAGCATTCAAAAGTGACCAAAACATCAGCCAGGAAGCATAGGAACTGAGAAGTGGTCTCTGGTCCCCACCTGCAGAACCACTCCTTTATTGGGGGTGTCTTGCTAATTGCCTATAATTTCCACCTGTTGTTTATTCCATTTGCACAACAGCATGTGAAATTTATTGTCAATCAGTGTTGCTTCCTAAGTGGACAGTTTGATTTCACAGAAGTGTGATTGACTTGGCGTTACATTGTGTTGTTTAAGTGTTCCCTTTATTTTTTGAGCAGTGTATATAAGATACTTAGATTGCACACAGGTGGACTTTATTTAACTAATTATGTGACTTGAAGGTAATTGGTTGCGCCAGATCTTATTTAGGGGCTTCATAGCAAAGGGGGTAAATACATATGCACGTACTTAATATTTTTAAGTTCACCAATTTGGACTATTTTGTTTATGTCCATTACATGAAATCCAAATAAAAATCTATTTAAATTACAGGTTGTAATGCAACAAAATAGGAAAAACGCCAAGGGGGATGAATACTTTTGCAAAGCACTTTATTGAGAAAGAATGAACATTTCCCGTAGAATTGCCCCATGAACCCAGTATGTGTGTTAACTATTGTTTAGTGTTCAGTGTTATACATTCAGTGTTGTAAATGGAGATAGGAAACTGAATGCTTTTTTATTTTATTTTTGGAAACTGAATGTCTACTAATCCGTAGGTAACTATCATGTCTGCGATAAATGTACACACATCATCATAAGTACACTCTATCTTCGGTGAACCCCCCAAAAAAATCTCCTGTTCTAAAACAGCCTGACCTACATTAAGGGCATACATGTACATGTGACCTTTGACATTTAGGAAATAAATCAGGGACAAACACCAACCGATTTGCTGTTACTACCTTCTACTGAGCTGTATACAACCAAGATCAAACACATAGTAAATACAGTGCCAAAGAGCACTGCTGTTGCATGGGTGAAATAAGAACTCTTTAATTAGCTGAGAGCTGGCAGCAGAGCAGGAATGGGTGTCAATGGACAATCAATCCATTCTACTGCTTGTAAACTGTTTTGGCTGCTGCCAGGCCTAGCCCAGGCCAACCAGAGGATCAGCCATGGACAGATTCAGCTACATACAGTATATATTATATAAACAGTTGCAGTCAAATATATTGCACAATTCACTATTTCTTTTGAAATAACTTTTTGTTAACCTTTGGTGTTTACATGTGTTTTTGATTAATTTACAACTGCACAGGACCAAGAAAAGAAATACTGAAATTGAGATTTTTCACAGTAAATAAATATGTCTTGGAGTAAATTATTAAAAATCCAAATGAATTTGGTTGGAAGCAAGATATCTGTTTACTTTGTAATTTCTCTCACCTGTGGTAAGTTGCAGGTGCCTACAGGATAAAAAAAAGCCATTCAACCAGTTATGAAAAGAGAACTGAAAATTCTGCTCCATTTCACTGCATTGTAAAGAGCAAGGGTTCCAATATACTGTATTTGACTGCAACTGTATGACATTTAACAGATACTTTTATCCAAAGCGTGAGTGCATACATCTTCATATGGGTGGCCACAGCAGAAATCAAACCCATGATTTACAACTGTCACGCATCTGGTGTGACACTCCCGCTTTCCTTTCATTCCTCTCCTGTCAATCCACCTCTCCTGTCACTTACTCCTCCTTTCCTCTTATTCTAACTCTGATTTCTTTCTACCTCTCCTCTCTTTCCATCCTACATCCCCTCTCATGCTCTCCCCCAATTCTCTGATGTAGGCTGTGGATCCTGAGCCCTATGGGCCCTGGTCAAAAGTAGTGCACTATAAACAGAATAGAGTGCCAGTTTGGATGTAGCCAGGGTCCATAAGGTAGAGTTAGTATTTCAGACGTAATTGACATCATTTGAGTCAATTGGAGGTATACCTGTGGATGTACACTGCTCAAAAAAATAAAGGGAACACTTAAACAACACATCCTAGATCTGAATGAAATAAATAATCTTATTAAATACTTTTTTCTTTACATAGTTGAATGTCCAGACAACAAAATCACACAAAAATAATCAATGGAAATCCAATTTATCAACCCATGGAGGTCTGGATTTGGAGTCACACTCAAAATTAAAGTGGAAAACCACACTACAGGCTGATCCAACTTTGATGTAATGTCCTTAAAACAAGTCAAAATGAGGCTCAGTAGTGTGTGTGGCCTCCACATGCCTGTATGACCTCCCTACAACGCTTGGGCATGGTCCTGATGAGTTGGCGGATGGTCTCCTGAGGGATCTCCTCCCAGACCTGGACTAAAGCATCCGCCAACTCCTGGACAGTCTGTGGTGCAACGTGGCGTTGGTGGATGGAGCGAGACATGATGTCCCAGATGTGCTCAATTGGATTCAGGTCTGGGGAACGGGCGGGCCAGTCCATAGCATCAATGCCTTCCTCTTGCAGGAACTGCTGACACACGCCAGCCACATGAGGTCTAGCATTGTCTTGCATTAGGAGGAACCCAGGGCCAACCGCACCAGCATATGGTCTCACAAGGGGTCTGAGGATCTCATCTCGGTACCTAATGGCAGTCAGGCTACCTCTGGCAAGCACATGGAGGGCTGTGCGGCCCCCCAAAGAAATGCCACCCCACACCATGACTGACCCACCGCCAAACCGGTCATGCTGGAGGATGTTGCAGGCAGCAGAACGTTCTCCACGGCGTCTCCAGACTCTGTCACGTCTGTCACGTGCTCAGTGGGAACCTGATTTCATCTGTGAAGAGCACAGGGCGCCAGTGGCGAATTTGCCAATCTTGGTGTTCTCTGGCAAATGCCAAACGTCCTGCACGGTTTTGGTCTGTAAGCACAACCCCCACCTGTGGACGTCGGGCCCTCATACCACCCTCATGGAGCCTGTTTCTGACCATTTGAGCAGACACAAGCACATTTGTGGCCTGCTGGAGGTAATTTTGCAGGGCTCTGGCAGTGCTCCTCCTGCTCCTCATTGACGAATGGGTAACCCGCCTCTACCATCCGTTCTAGTGGCAAACGTGCAATCACTGGAGAATAAACTGAATGATCTCCGTTCCAGACTATCCTACCAACGGGACATTAACCTCTATGGGACCGGCGGGACGAATTCGTCCCACCTACGTAACAGCCAGTTGAATCCAGTGGCGCGATTTTTAAAACGTTTGAAATACTATTACTTCAATTTCTCAAACATATGACTATTTTACAGCTATTTAAAGACAAGACTCTCGTTAATCTAACCACACTGTCCGATTTCAAAAAGGCTTTACAACGAAAGCAAAACATTAGATTATGTCAGGAGAGTGCCCAGCCAAAAATAATCAGACACCCATTTTTCAAGCTAGCATATAATGTCACAAAAACCCAAACCACAGCTAAATGCAGCACTAACCTTTTATGATCTTCATCAGATGACACACCTAGGACATTATGTTATACAATACATGCATGTCTGTTCAATCAAGTTCATATTTATATCAAAAACCAGCTTTTTACATTAGCATGTGACGTTCAGAAAAAGCATACCCCCGCAAACTTCCGGGGAATTTACTAACAATTTGCTAAATTACTCACGATAAACGTTCACAAAAAGCATAACAATTATTTTAAGAATTATAGATACATTACTCCTCTATGCACTCGATATGTCCGATTTTAAAATAGCTTTTCGGATTAAGTACATTTTGCAATATTCTAAGTACATAGCCCAGCCATCACGGGCTAGCTATTTAGACACCCGGCAAGTTTAGCCTTCATCAAAATCATATTTCCTATAAGAAAAATGGTCTTACCTTTCCCAGGACTTCTACTTCAATAACAAATGTAGGTTTGGTCCCAAATAATCCATCGTTATATCCCAACAGCGGCGTTTTGTTCGTGCGTTCTAGACACTATCAGAATGCTAAATCACGGTCGTGCGCATGGCGCAGAACGTGACAAAAAATTTCTAAATATTCCATTACCGTACTTCGAAGCATGTCAACCGCTGTTTAAAATCAATTTTTATGCAATTTATCTTGTAGAAAAGCGATAATATTCCGACCGGGAATCTGCAATGAGCTAAACAGCCGAAGGAAAATACTCCACGGGGTCGAATCGCGCACACGCCTAATTCTATTGTCCACTGATGCTACACTTGGAAAAGGCGATAATGTGTTTCAGCCTGAGGCTGCCTCGTCATCGTTCAGGTTTTTCCCGGGTTCTGAGAGCCTATTGGAGCCCTAGGAATTGTCACGTTACAGCTAAGATCCTTACTCTTCAATAAACAGAGACAAGAAATACGACTCCTTGTCAGACAGGCCACTTCCTGCATGAAACCTTGTCAGGTTTTTGCCTGCCATAGGAGTTCTGTTATACTCACAGACACCATTCAAACAGTTTTAGAAACTTTAGGGTGTTTTCTATCCAAACCTGAACAATAATATGCTTATTCTAGCTTCTGAGTTGGTGTAGGAGGCAGTTACAAATGGGCACATATTTTTTCCAAAATTCTCAATGCTGCCCCCTAGCCCGTAGAGGTTAAATACTGTAATATATGTTTCACAGAGTCGTGGGTGAACGACGACACTAATAATATACAGTTGGCCGGGTTTTCCGTGCATCGGCAGGACAGAACAGCTACGTCAGGTAAGACGAGGGGTGGGGGTGAATGTCTATTTGTCAATAACAGCTGGTGCACCAATGTCGAATATTAAGCTAGTCTCGAAGTATTGCTCGCCTGAGGTAGAGCACCTCATGATAAGCTGTAGACCAAGAGAGTTTTCATCTATATTATTCGTAGCCATCTATTTACCACCACAAACCAATGCTGGAACTAAGACCGCACTCAACGAGCTGTGTAAGGCCATGAGCAAACAAGAGAATGCACATGCAGAAGCAGTGATCCTAGTGGACGGGGACTTTAATGCAGGCAAACTTAAATCTGTTTTACCTCATTTCTACAAGCATGTCACATATGCAACCACACACAGAGACGCGTACAAAGCTCTCCCTCGCCCTTCAATTGAAAACTCTGACCATAATTATATCCTCCTGATTCCTGCTACAAGTAAAAACTAAAGGAGGAAGTACCAGTGACTCGCTCAATACAGAAGTGGTCAGGTGACGTGGATGCTACAGGACTGTTTTGTTAGCACACACTGGAATTTGTTCCGGGATTCATCCAATGGCATTGAGGAGTATACCACCTCTGTCACCGGCTTCATCAATAAGTGCATTGACGACGTCGTCCTCACAGTGACCGTACGTACATATCCCAACCAGAAGCCATGGAATACAGGCAACATCCACACCAAGCTAAAGGCTAGAACTGCCGCTTTTAACCCTCCCGTTTACACCCCGTGTTCTCCGGGTCAGTTTGACCCGCCTTGACTAAACCCCCAATGAGCACAGGTGTGGCAGTATGCATGTGCACAGCCTTTGCAGATATATTTCTTACACCTGCAGCACACAGTATGTGTCTTAGAGTCCTTCTTCGGTGGGCATATCTGACACCTTTTCCTCTTACTCGCCCCTGCTGGGGCAGTGCCTGGGACAGCTGGCTCCTCAGGTTGCTCACGAGATGTAGCCCTGTGAACAGCTTTGACATAGCTAGACATAGCTAGCTAGCTAGCTAGATACACTAACTCTGAATGGAACCAGTTGCTCATCCACTGTCACGTCAGGCCCTGGGTTGTAGAGGAGCGGCAGCCGCGCGACCCACTCGTCCCAGACATCTCGTATGGCTGCCAGTTTGTCCGAGGCACGTCTCGCGGGTCTTGTTTACCCCTCGGGGTCAGTCTACGACAGCAGGGCTCTACATGTCTGGACATGTACATAGGTGTACTTGTTTACACCGGGGGTCAGTCTAGGACAACAGGCCACGCTATTTCTCAGGTTGAATAATATCCCCGAGGCCATTCGGTTCACCGATCCACATGTGTGGACATGTACGGACGTGTAATTCACTTGTTTACCCCGGGGGTCACTGGACATGTACGGGGTGTAATTTACTTGTTTACCCCTGGGGGTCAGTCTAGAATAACAGGGTGCCACATATATGTTACCCCTGGGGTCAGTCTACGACAGCAGGGCTCCACATACATGGACATGTCTGGACATGTACGGACATGTAATTCACTTGTTTACCCCTCGCGGTCAATCTACGATAGCAGGGCGCCACATGTATCAGCAGGGCTCCACATACATGGCCATGTCTGGACATAATTCACTTGTTTACCCCTGCGGGTCAGTCTAGGATGGGGCGCGCCATTTTCAAGTTCAATAATATCCCCCAGGCCATTGGGTTCACTCATCCACGTGTCTGGACGTGTACGGACATGTACCCATGACCATTGCTACCCTTTTCTTTCCTACAGCTTACACATGGGTACACAAATAAAGGCACCCGTTCAATTGTGTACTACTCCAGTCAGTCTACCACAGGTTCGACACAGCGGCCTGGGGTCACAATGACCCGAGGACAGCAGGAGGGTCGAGCACAAGGGCGGGTCACAATGGCCCCAGGACAGCGGGAGGGATAAAGGCACCAGTTCACCCGTGTACTACTCCAGTCAGTCTACGGTGCAGTTCAGCACAGTGGCGCGGGGGGGTCACAATGACCCGAGGACAGCGGGAGGGTCCATAACAAGGGCCGGGGTCATTTTGACCCCAGGACAATGGGAGGGTTAAGGAGCGGGACACTAATCAGGACTCTTATAACAAATCCTGCTATGCCCTTTGATGAACCGTCAAACAGGCAAAGTGTCAATACAGGACTAAGATTGATTCCTATTACACCAGCTCTGATGCTCGTCGGATGTGGCAAGATTTGCAAACTATTACAGATTACAAAGGGAAATCCAGCCGAGAGCTGCCCAGGCCTTTAACCTTTTAGGGACAGACGTTCCGCTATCCAATGGTAGAGCATGGCGCGAAATACAAATACCTTAAAAATGCTACAACTTCAATTTCTCAAACATATGACTTTTACACCATTTTAAAGACAAGACTCTCGTTAATCTAACCACATTGTCCGATTTCAAAAAGGCTTTACAGCGATAGCAAAACATTCGATTATGTCAGGAGAGTACCCTGCCAAAAATAATCACACAGCCATTTTCAAAGCAAGCATATATGTCACAAAAACCAAAACCACAGCTAAATGCAGCACTAACCTTTGATGATCTTCATCAGATGACACAGATGACATTATGTTATACAATACATGCATGTTTTGTTCAATCAAGTTCATATTTATATCAAAAACCAGCTTTTTACATTAGCATGTGATGTTCAGAACTAGCATACCCACCGCAAACTTCCGGTGAATTTACTTAATTACTCACGATAAACGTTCACAAAATACATAACAATTAATTTAAGAATTATAGATACAGAACTCCTTTATGCAATCGCGGTGTTAGATATTAAAATAGCTTTTTGGCGAAAGCACATTTTGCAATATTCTGAGTAGATAGCTCGGCCATCACAGGCTAGCTAATTTGACACCCACCATGTTTGGGACAACCTAAACTCAGAATTTCTATTAGAAAAATTGGATAACCTTTGCTGTTCTTCGTCAGAATGCACTCCCAGGACTTCTACTTCAACAACAAATGCTGTTTTGGTTCCAAACAATCCATAGTTATATTGAAATAGCTCCGTTTTGTTTGTGCGTTCAGGTCACAATCCGAAGGGTGACGCGCGAGCGCATTTCGTGACAAAAAAATTCAAAATATTCCATTACCATACTTCGAAGCATGTCAAACGCTGTTTAAAATAAATGTTATGCTATTTTTATCGTAAAATAGCGATAATATTCCGACCGGGTGAAAGAAAAGGCTGAAAGAAAAAAATGGAGTAGTCTCGTGGACACGCATCTCCAGTGTCACTGTTCCCAGGCTGACCAGTAACAAAATCTCCTGCTGTTCTTCGCCCAGAGACAGCAGACACCTCATTCCACTTTCTGGCGCCTTCTGAGACCCAATGGAAGCCTTAGAAAATGTCACGTTACAGCACAGATGCTGTATTTTCGATAGAGATGCAACAGAAGGAAAACAAATTGTCAGACAGGGGACTTCCTGTATGGAATCTTCTCAGGTTTTGGCCTGCCATATGAGTTCTGTTATACTCACAGACACCATTCAAACGGTTTTAGAAACTGTAGAGTATTTTCTATCCAAATCTACTAATTCTATGCATTTTCTAGTTTCTGGGCAGGAGTAGTAACCAGATTAAATCGGGTACGTTTTTTATCTGGCCGTGAAAATACTGCCCCCTATCCCAAACAGGTTAAACAAGCCAACATTCACAAGACTGCGGGGACAGACGGATTACCAGTATGTGTATTCAGAGCATGCGCCGATCAATTGGCAGGTGTATTCACTGACATTTTCAACCTCTCCCTAACAGTCTGTAATACCTACATCTTTCAAGCAGACCACCATAGGTTACCTTTGCTGTCTTTGGCACAGAGACTATTTAAATGACTACCACGCTGTAGTACTCACGCCGGTAGCCATGAAGTGCTTTGAAAGGCTGATCATGGCTCACAACACCATCATCCTGGAAACGCTAGACCCACTCCAATTCAGTAGGACAGAACATTGAAGATGGCGCCAGAGGGGAGGGTTGCCGTCTTATTGTCTCTTAACCAACCATGCTATTTTGTTTTGGTTTTTTGCGTTGTTCGTAACTTGTTTTGTACACAATGTTGCTGCTACCGTCTCTTATGACCGAAAAGAGCTTCTGGACATTGGTACGAGAAGTTCTTCAATTGGACGAGAAGTTATTCTTCAATGAGTCAGACGTGAGGGATATTACCACAGACACCCAAACCAGCCCAGATCCCCATGATTGTCTGGAATAGAAAACGTAGGTTTCGCGGAAAGAGATAAGGATTCCTTGTGAGGATCAGGCGACAAGTAGCTAATCTACCCTTGCATCCGTTCTGCTAGCTAACGTTCAATAGCTGGAAAATAAATGGGACGAACTGAAAGCACGTATATCCTACCAACGGGACATTGAAAACTGTAATATCTTATATTTCACAGAGTCGTGGCTGAATGACGACATTAAGAACATACAGTTGGCGGGTTATACATGATCGGCAAGACAGAACAGCAGCCTCTGGTAAGACACGGGGCAGGGTCCAATGCATATTTGTAAACAATAGCTGGTGCACGATATCTAAGGAAGTCTCAAGGATTTGCTCACCTCAGGGAGAGTATCTCATGATAAGCTGTAGACCACACTATCTACCTAGAGAGTTTTCATCTGTATTTTTCGTAGCTGTCTACATACCACCACAGACTGAGGCTGGCACTAAAACCGCACTCAATTAACCATATTCCGCCATAAGCAAACAGGAAAACGCTCATCCAGAGACGGCGCTCCTAGTGGCCGGGGACTTTAATGAAGGGAAACTTAAATGAGTTTAACCTAATTTCTATCAGCATGTTAAATGTGCAACCAGAGGGGAAAAAGATTCTAGACCACCTTTACTCCAGACACAGAGACACGTACAAAGCTCTCCCTTGCCCTCCATTTGGAGAATCTGACCATAACTCTATCCTCCTGATTTCTGCTGACAAGCACAAATTTCAGCCAGAGGCACCAGTGACTCGGTCTATATAAAAGGTGGTCAGATGAAGCAGATGCTAAACTACAGAACTATTTTGCTAGCATAGACTGGAATATGTTCCGGGATTCTTCCGATGGCATTGAGGAGTACACCACATCAGTCACTGGCTTTATCAATAAGTGCATCGAGGACGTCGTTCCCAAAGTGACTGTACATACATACACCAAATAGAAGCCATGGATTACAGGCAACATTCGCACTGAGCTAAAGGGTAGAGCTGCCGCTTTCAAGGAGCGGGACTCTAACCCGGAAGCTTATCAGACGAACCATCTAACAAACCATCAAACCGGCAAAGAGTCAATACAGGACTAAGATTGAATCGTACTACACCGGCTCCAACGCTCGTTGGATGAGGCAGGGCTTGCAAACTATTACGGAAAACAAAGGGAAGCACAGCTGAGTGTCACGAGCCTACCAGATGAGCTAAATAACTTCTATGCTCGCTTTGAGGCAAGTAACACTGAAACATGCATGAGAGTATCAGCTGTTCCGGACGACTATGTGTTCATGCTCTCTGCAGCCGATGTGAGTAAGACCTTTAAACAGGTCAACATTCACAAGGCCGCAAGGACAGACGGATTACCAGGACAAGTACTACAAACATGCGCTGACCAACAGGCAAGTGTCTTCAATGACATTTTCAACCTCTCCCTGTCTGAGTCTAATACCAATATGTTTCAAGCAGACCACTATAATCCCTGTGCCCAAGAACACTAAGGTAACCTGCCTAAATTACATTTACATTTACATTTACGTCATTTAGCAGACACTCTTATCCAGAGCGACTTACAAATTGGTGCATTCACCTTATGATATCCAGTGAAACAACCACTTTACAATAGTACATCTATATATTTTTGGGGGGAGGGGGGGGGGTTTAGAAGGATTACTTTATCCTATCCCAGGTATTCCTTAAAGAGGTGGGGTTTCAGGTGTCTCCGGAAGGTGGTGATTTACTCCGCTGTCCTGGCATTGTGAGGGAGCTTGTTCCACCATTGGGGTGCCAGAGCAGCGAACAGTTTTGACTGGGCTGAGCGGGAACTGTGCTTCCGCAGAGGTAGGGAGGCAAGCAGGCCAGAGGTGGATGAACGCAGTGCCCTTCTTTGGGTGTAGGGACTGATCAGAGCCTGAAGGTTCGGAGGTGCCGTTCCCCTCACAGCTCCGTAGGCAAGCACCATGTTCTTGTAGCAGATGCGAGCTTCAACTGGAAGCCACTGGAGTGTGCGGAGGAGCGGGGTGACGTGAGAGAACTTGGGAAGGTTGAACACCAGATGGGCTGCGGCGTTCTGGATGAGTTGTAGGGGTTTAATGGCACAGGCAGGGAGCCCCGCCAGCAGCGAGTTGCAGTAATCCAGACGGGAGATGACAAGTGCCTGGATTAGGACCTGCACCGCTTCCTGTGTAAGGCAGTGTCGTACTCTGTGAATGTTATAGAGCATGAACCTACAGGATCGGGTCACTGCCTTGATGTTAGCAGAGAACGACAGGGTGTTGTCCAGGGTCACGCCAAGGTTCTTAGCACTCTGGGAGGAGGACACAATGGAGTTGTCAACTGTGATGGTGAGATCATGGAATGGGCAGTCCTTCCCCGGGAGGAAGAGCAGCTCCGTCTTGTCGAGGTTCAGCTTGAGGTGGTGATCCGTCATCCACACTGATATGTCTGCCAGACATGCAGAGATGCGATTCGCCACCTGGTTATCAGAAGGGGGAAAGGAGAAGATTAATTGTGTGTCGTCTGCATAGCAATGATAGGAGAGACCATGTGAGGATATGACAGAGCCAAGTGACTTGGTGTATAGCGAGAATAGGAGAGGGCCTAGAACTGAGCCCTGGGGGACACCAGTGGTGAGAGCACGTGGTGCGGAGACGAATTCTCGCCACGCCACCTGGTAGGAGCGACCTGTCAGGTAGGACGCAATCCAAGAGTGAGCCGCGCCGGAGATGCCAACTCGGAGAGGGTGGAGAGGAGGATCTGATCGTTCACAGTATCAAAGGCAGCAGATAGGTCTAGAAGGATGAGAGCAGAGGAGAGAGAGTTAGCTTTAGCAGTGCGGAGAGCCTCCGTGACACAGAGAAGAGCAGTCTCAGTTGAATGCCCAGTCTTGAAACCTGACTGATTTGGATCAAGAAGGTCATTCTGAGAGAGATAGCAAGAGAGTTGGCCAAGGACGGCATGCTCAAGAGTTTTGGAGAGAAAAGAAAGAAGGGATACTGGTCTGTAGTTGTTGACATCAGAGGGATCTAGTGTAGGTTTTTTGAGAAGGGGTGCAACTCTCGCTCTCTTGAAGACGGAAGGGACGTAGCCAGCGGTCAAGGATGAGTTGATGAGCGAGGTGAGGTAGAGGAGAAGGTCTCCGGAAATGGTCTGGAGAAGAGAGGAGGGGATAGGGTCAAGCGGGCAGGTTGTTGGGCGGCCGGCCGTCACAAGTCGCGAGATTTCATCTGGAGAGACAGGGGAGAAAGAGGTCAAAGCATAGGGTTAAGCAACGTGAGCAGGACTAGCGGTGTCGTTTGACTTAACCTCTATGGGACCGGCGGGACGAATTCGTCCCACCTACGTAACAGCCAGTTGAATCCAGTGGCGCGATTTTTAAAACGTTTGAAATACTATTACTTCAATTTCTCAAACATATGACTATTTTACAGCTATTTAAAGACAAGACTCTCGTTAATCTAACCACACTGTCCGATTTCAAAAAGGCTTTACAACGAAAGCAAAACATTAGATTATGTCAGGAGAGTGCCCAGCCAGAAATAATCAGACACCCATTTTTCAAGCTAGCATATAATGTCACAAAAACCCAAACCACAGCTAAATGCAGCACTAACCTTTTATGATCTTCATCAGATGACACACCTAGGACATTATGTTATACAATACATGCATGTCTGTTCAATCAAGTTCATATTTATATCAAAAACCAGCTTTTTACATTAGCATGTGACGTTCAGAAAAAGCATACCCCCCGCAAACTTCCGGGGAATTTACTAACAATTTGCTAAATTACTCACGATAAACGTTCACAAAAAGCATAACAATTATTTTAAGAATTATAGATACATTACTCCTCTATGCACTCGATATGTCCGATTTTAAAATAGCTTTTCGGATGAAGCACATTTTGCAATATTCTAAGTACATAGCCCAGCCATCACGGGCTAGCTATTTAGACACCCACCCAGTTCAGCCTTCACCAAAATCACATTTCCTATAAGAAAAATGGTCTTACCTTTCCTGTTCTTCGTCAGAATGCACTCCCAGGACTTCTACTTCAATAACAAATGTAGGTTTGGTCCCAAACAATCCATCGTTATGTTCCATCAGCGACGTTTTGTTCGTGCGTTCTAGACACTATCCCAATGGTAAATCACGGTCGTGCGCATGGCGCAGAATGTGACAAAAAAATTCTAAATATTCCATTACCGTACTTCGAAGCATGTCAACCGCTGTTTAAAATCAATTTTTATGCAATTTATCTCGTAGAAAAGCGATAATATTCCGACCGGGAATCTGCAATTAGCTAAACAGTCGAATTAAATTACTCCACGGGGGCGAATCGCGCACGCGCCTAATTCTATTGTCACCTGATGGGACACTTGGAAAAGGAGATAATGTGTTTCAGCCTGAGGCTGCCTCGTCATCGTTCAGGTTTTTCCCGGGTTCTGAGAGCCTATTGGAGCCCTTGGAATTGTCACGTTACAGCTAAGATCCTGACTCTTCAATAAACAGAAGCAAGAACAACAACACCTTGTCAGACAGGGTACTTCCTGCATGAAACCTCAGGTTTTTGCCTGCCATAGGAGTTCTGTTATACTCACAGACACCATTCAAACAGTTTTAGAAACTTTAGGGTGTTTTCTATCCAAACCTGAACAATAATATGCATATTCTAGCTTCTGAGTTGGTGTAGGAGGCAGTTAAAAATGGGCACATATTTTTTCCAAAATTCTCAATGCTGCCCCCTAGCCCGTAGAGGTTAACAAACGAGGATCAAATGTCGTCAACCTTCTTTTCAAAATGGTTGACAAAGTCATCCGCAGAGAGGGAGGAGAGGGGGGAGGGGGAGGAGGATTCAGGAGGGAGGAGAAGGTGGCAAAGAGCTTCCTAGGGTTAGAGGCAGATGCTTGGAATTTAGAGTGGTAGAAAGTGGCTTTAGCAGCAGAAACAGAGGAAGAAAATGTAGAGAGGAGGGAGTGAAAAGATGCCAGGTCCGCAGGTCGGCTAGTTTTCCTCCATTTCCGCTCGGCTGCCCGGAGCCCTGTTTTGTGAGCTCGCAATGAGTCGTCAAGCCACGAAGCAGGAGGGGAGGACCGAGCCGGCCGGGAGGATAGGCTAAATGACTACCGACCCATAGCACTCACGTCTGTTGCCATGAAATGCTTTGAAAGGCTGGTAATGGTTCACATCAACACCATTATCCCAGAATCCCTAGACCCACTCCAATTTGCATAGCGCACCAACAGATCCACAGATGATGCAAATTCTGTTGCACTCCACACTGCCCTTTCCCACTTTGACAAAAGGAACACATATGTGAGAATGCTATTCATTGACTACAGCTCAGCGTTCAACATCATAGTGCCCTCAAAGCTCATCACTAAGCTAAGGACCCTGGGACTAAACACCTCCCTCTGCAACTGGATCCTGGACTTCCTGACGGGCTGTCCCCAGGTGGTAAGGGTATGTAAAACATCCGACGCGCTGATCCTCAACACGGGTGCCCCTCAGGGATACATTCTCAGTCCCCTCCTGTATTCCCTGTTCACTCATGACTGCACGGCCAGGCACGACTCCAACACCATCATTAAGTTTGCTGATGCAACAGTGGTAGGCCTGATCACCGACAATGATGAGACAGCCTATAGGGAGGAGGTCAGAGACCTGACCTTGTAGTGCAAGGACAACAACCTCTTCCTCAACGTGAACAAGACAATGCAGATGATCGTGAACTACAGGAAAAGAAGGACCGAGCATGCCCCCATTCAAATTGATGAGGCTGTAGTGGAGCGGGTCGAGAGTTTCAAGTTCCTTGCTGTCCGCATCACCAACAAACTCATGGTTGAAAGACACCAAGAAAGTCGTGAAGAGGGCACAACAATGCCTTTCGCCCTTAGGAGACTGAAAAGATTTGTCATGAGTCCCCAGATCCTCATCAAGAGCATCCTGACGGGTTGCATCACCTCCTGGTATGGACTTTTCTCTCTGCTACCACACGGTGAGCTGTACCGGAGTGCCAGGTCTAGGTACAAAAGGCTCCTTAAGAGCTTCTACCTCCAAGCCATGAGAATGTTGAACAACAAATAAAATGGCCACCCAGACTATTTGCATTTGTTTTTACACTGCTGCTATTTGCTGTTTATTGTCTATGCATACATGTACAAGTTACCTCGACTAACCTGTACCCCCACTTATTGACACGGTACCAGTACCCACTGTTCATAGCCTTATTATTGATATCTTATTGTGTTACTTAAAAGTTACTTTATTTAGTCAATATTTTCTTAACTCTATTTTCTTAATACTGCGTTGTTGGTTAAGGACTTGTAAGAAGTATTTTAGGGTAAGGTCTACACCTGTTGTATTCGGCGCATGTGACAAATAAAATGTGTTTTGATTTGAGAGAGAGAGAAATACTAGTCCCGTGTGAAAAGGACTATAGAGAAGATTCGACTACTATGGCCAAAAACGTTTAGAGTCTCACAGCTGTGTTCCAATATGGCACCCTATCACCTACATAGAGCACTACTTTTGACCAGAGCCCTATGTGTCCTGGTCAAAAGTAGTGCACTATATAGGGAATAGGATGCCATTTGGGAGACAGACATGGTTACTGTGCAAACCAACAAATAAGGGTTTGTTTTCTTCCAGCTGTATTTGGGTGAATATAAGCTGCACTGGCTGTCATGGGTAATTGGTGCCGGGGCCAGGGAATAGCTATCCGACTCTTATCTGATCCTCTTGGGGTTTTGGAAAATGTTTTGGTGTTTAGCAGCCAGTGATAAGGGTTTACTAGTCTGTTGGAGATGAGCGTATTAGAGAGACTGAAAGAGGACTGAGAGAGGGGAGTGCAAGACCTTTCGGCTATCTATACATTTTCATTGCTGCTGAAGCTGTATGCAGTAGATTACAGTTGAGACTACAATCAGTGTGTGCGTGTGTGTTTGTGCACCCTGATCAACCCCTAAGCCCAGACACATCGAGCAGATCTGAAAGAATTGGATGGATGTAAGCAATATGCCGGACCAAGCCATTTCCAGGTAGTTACCAATTGTGATGAATTATTCAAAGTAAGTACCAGAAAGCACTCTACTTTCTTAGAAAAGGTAGATGGTAACTAGTTGAAAGTAAACAGTTGGAAGGTAAACAGTTAAAATTGAATTTTAGATTAATGGCTTATCTGTAATAGGAGAAGCTGTATGCACCTACAGTAGAATGTTTGAGGGTTTATGCCTGAGGATATTGGGCTTGTCTACCCTGCCGCAGGAAAGGACTGGGTCCAGAAACCAGTCAGAGCATTTCTAACACCCCAGACCACTTTTTTCTATTTGAGGCCCCCCACACTGGCCCATTGTTCCTCAAGGCCCCCATTATTAGCCAATTATTGATAATTCTGTGCAGAAACCCCAATTTAGACAGGCCAACATTGCTAAAGATGGACCAGCACAAGTGGCATTTGCTCAAACTGCCCTACGGCCCGTCCGATTCTGCCCTGTTTTGACTGATACCATTAGCCTTTCCATAGTATCCTGCAGTCTTAGTCCAAAAACCTCAAACTGGAATGCACATGATTTTTTAAATGATTTTATTTAACCTTTATTTCGACAGGGATTCAATTCTGACACCAAGGTCTTTCTTCCAGATGAGCCCTGTATAGCACCTGAATACACATCAAAATACAATAAACACATTAAACTACACATTCATATACACATTAAAACCTCTTTGGGATAGGGGGCAGCATTGGGAAGTCTGGATGAAAAGCGTGCCCAGAGTAAACTGCCTGTTACTCAGGCCCAGAAGCTAGAATATGCATATAATTAGTGGATTTGGATAGAAAACACTCTAAAGTTTCCAACACTGTTAAAATAATGTCTGTGAGTATAACAGAACTCATATGGCAGGCAAAAACCAGAGAAAAATCCAACCAGGAAGTGGCAATTCTGAGGTTTGTAGTTTTCAAGTGAATGCCTATCGAATATCCAGTGTCTGTGGGGTCAGATTGCACTTCCTAAGGCTTCCAGTAGATGTCAACAGTCTTTAGAAGTTGTTTCAGGCTTCTATTGTGAAAGGGGAGCGAATAAGACCACTCAGAGTAAGTGGCTCAGCTGAAAGGCATGAGTTGTTTATCGCGCATGGCCGTGAGCGCAAGCTCCGTTCCCTTTCCTTTCTAATGAAAACAGTATTGTCCGGTTGAAACATTCTTGAATATTTATGATAAAAACACCCTATGGATTGATTAGAAACATCGTTTGACATGTTTCTACGAACTCTAACAAAAGGAGGTATTTGGACATAAAGATTAACTTTATCGAACAAAACAAACATTTATTGTCTAACATGGAGACCTGGGAGTGCCAACAGATGAAGATCAAAGGTAAGTGATTCATTTTAATGCTATTTCTGACTTTTGTGACACCTCTCCTTGGCTGGAAAATGGCTGTATGGTTTTTTGTGGCTAGGCGCTGACCTAACATAATCGCATGGTGTGCTTTCGCCGTAAAGCCTTTTTTGAAATCGGACACAGCGGCTGGATTAACAAGACGTTTCTTTAATCCTATGTATAACACTTGTATCTTTCATCAATGTTTATGATGAGTATTTCTGTAATTTGATATGGCTCTCTGCAATTTCACCGGATGTTTGTTTGAGACAATGCATTTCTGAACATAACGCGCCAATTTCAAATGAGGTTTTTGGACATAAAGATTAACTTTATCGAACAAAACACATTTATTGTGTAACATGGAGTCCTGGGAGTGCCACCAGATGCAGATCATCAAAGGTTAGTGATTAATTGTAATGCTATTTCTGACTTTTGTGACACCTCTCCTTGGCTGGAAAATGTCTGTATGGTTTTTTGTGGATAGGCGCTGTCCTAACATAATCGCATGGTGTGCTTTCGCCATAAAGCCTTTTTGAAATCGGACACTGTGGTTTGATTAACAATAACTTTATCTTTAAAATGGTGTATAATTCTTGTATGTTTGAGGAATTTAATTATGAGATTTGTTGTTTGAATTTTGTGCCCTGCAATTTCACTGGCTGTAGGCCAGGTGTTCCGCTAGCGGAACCACCTTCCCGGAAAGGTTAAAATACAAGTTATTATACAAAACAATACACGAAAAGCAAAACACAATCATAAAAAAAAGACACAATCTTCTGTAAATAAGTCCCCTAACAACCTAGAGGCAAAAATTCCTCAAATCTTTAAGTGCATTGTAGATCAATCCACATGTACGGTGTAAAAAAAAGATCTAGCCAACTATGGAACAGATCTCCAGACTTAACCATCCCTGAGCCCAGGTCCAGTAGCCCATACATCTATAGGTTAACAAGGTAAGGTATGGTGGAAGTTTATGCAAAAGAGTTTAGACAAAAAGAGTGCAATGCATCAATCTACAAGACTTTGAGGGTCAGCGCACATTCTGATACAAAATGCAATGATGTGTACTGAACCTATCACCCGTAATAAAGCACAATTTGCTATGATAAACTGCATTCAATGACTTCAATACAGTGGCAGCTGCATTCATATAGACGATACTGCCATAGTCAATAATCGGAATCTTGACTGAATGATTTGTTTTCAGCTATTTAAAAAAAGACAAGACCAGTTCCTATAGAAGCCCATTTGAATTCTTAATTTCTTAACTAACTCAACAACATGCTTTTTGAAAGATAGCTTTTTGTCAATCCAGATGCCCAGATATGTATAGGTGGCGACACGATCAACGAGGACACCATCCAAAGTACGTATGCATAAATCAGATTTTTTTTAATGATTTGGTAAATAACATGTACTTGGTTTTACCTGCATTAATTAACATGTTAACTCTGTATTGATTTAAAATAAGTTGACAATTGAATTGTTTTTCTACGGCTGGGAGCTCCCATAACTGGCTAGCACTTTAGGCTCTCTGGTCAAATGGTTGCGATCACGTTTCGTACGGTGTGATCTACCAATGCAAATGCCTCAGCCAAATCACTACTCACTCAACCAATCCATATGTCCAATTGCTTGGGGGTTTATTTAGTTATAATTTATAGATTTGCAATATCAAGGCACACTGTGTTGTAGCCCGACAATACGCGATTTGCGGTAATCCACTGCAAGATACATTTTATGCAACAGTTGGCACATTTATTTTTCAGAAATTCTAGAGATGGAAAGGATTATATTTACCCCAGATACATTATATGTATAATGAAAATGTAAGAAAATCCAATTATACAAGTAATGAATGTAGAGCTCAGGTGTGACGGGCGTGGGAACCTTGGCAACCCCACCAGTATACATTAACTCTTCAAAATGGAGGTCACGCCAGCAGGCTAGCTCGTTACTAACACAATTAGAAAGACCCATAAAATACAATACAAGAGGGAAAGTTCAGCAGACGCTCTGAGTTTCACTCCGAGCTTGCACATCGCAGATCTCATCCATCCGTAATTGGCTTTGAGAATATAGCATTTCTATTTAGCTCCTCTATAAAGATTTAATGTACGAATCATGTCCCCAGTGTCTGTCACTACTCGGCGTCAAAGCATACCGCCATCAGGACTGATGTTTATCTCCCATAATATGCTGCTTATTCAAAAGACTTTCTGCTCTGTGTGGGTTTGTGTGTATGTGTGTGCGCGCATGTTTGCTGCTGCTGCTGCTGCATGCTGCTTTTTGATGCATAGCCTCTCTTCCTCTGCCTTAATACATGAAGGGAGTAGTACACAGCGTTGTACGAGATCTTCAGTTTCTTGGCAATTTCTCGTATGGAATAGCCTTCATTTCTCAGAACAAGAATAGACTGATGAGTTTCATTAGAAAGTTCTTTGTTTCTGGCCATTTTGAACCTGTAATCAACCCCACAAATGCTGATGCTCCAGATACTCAAGTAGTCTAAAGAAGGCCAGTTTTATTGCTTCTTTAATCAGGACAACAGTTTTCAGCTGTGCAAACATAATTTCATAAGGGTTTTCTAATGATCAATTAGCCTTTTAAAATGATCAACTTGGATTAGCTAACACAACGTGTCATTGGAACACAGGAGTGATGGTTGCTGATAATGGGCCTATGTAGGTATTCCATAAAAGATTTGCCGTTTCCAGCTACAATAGTCATTTACAACATTAACAATGTCTAAATTGATCAGAAATACAGTGTAATGTTATCTTAATGGACATATGTGTTTTTCTTTCAAAAACAAGGACATTTCTAAGTGACCCCAAACTTTTGAATGGTAGTGTATATACAGTTGAAGTCGAAAGTTTACATACACCTCAGCCAAATACATTTAAACTCAGTTTTTCACAATTCCTGACATTTAATCAAAGTAAAGTTAGGATCACCACTTTATTTTAAGAATGTGAAATGTCAGAATAATAGTAGAGAGAATGATTTTATTTCAGCTTTTATTTCTTTCATCACATTCCCAGTGGGTCAGAAGCTTACATACACACAATTTGTATTTGGTAGCATTGTCTTTAAATTGTTTAACTTGGGTCAAACGTTTTGGGTAGCCTTCCACAAGCTTCCCACAATAAGTTGGGTGAATTTTGGCCCATTCCTCCTGACAGAGCTGGTGTAACTGGGTCAGGTTTGTAGGCCTCCTTGCTCGCACATGTTTTTTCAGGTCTGCCCACAAATGTTCTATTGGACTGAGGTCAAAGCTTTGTGATGCCCACTCCAATACCTTGACTTTGTTGTCCTTAAGCCATTTTACACTAACTTTGGAAGTATGCTTGGGGTCAAATGGCTTAATTACAACAAAGTCAAGGTATTGGAGTGGCCATCACAAAGCCCTGACCTCAATTCTATCAAATGTGTGGGCAGAACTCAAAAAGCCTGTGTACAAACCTGACTCAGTTACTCCAGCTCTGTCAGGAGGAATGGGCCAAAATTCACCCAACTTATTGTGGGAAGCTTGTGGAAGGCTCCCTGAAACATTTGACCCAAGATAAATAATTTAAAGTCAATGCTACCAAATACTAATTGAGTGTATGTAAACTTCTGAAAACTGGGAATGTAATGAAAGAAATAAAAGCTGAAAAAAATTCTCTGTACTATTGACATTTCACATTCTTAAAATGAAATGGTGATCCTAACTGACCTAAGACAGGGAATTTTTACTAGGATTAAATGTCAGAAATTGTGAAAAACTGAGTTTAGATGTATTTGGCTAAGGTGTTTGTAAACTTCCGACTTCAACTGTACACACACTTACTCGCGGCCAGTTTTTTAGGTACAACACCCCATTCACGAAAATGGATGTCTCCTACAGACAGTGAGTTGCATGGCCGTGGCTTGCTATATGAAGCAGGCAGACAGGCATCCAGTCACTGTTCGATTATAAGTGGGGAAAACGAGTGACTTAAGCAACTTTGAGCTTGGTATAATCGTCGATGCCAGGCATGTTGGATCCAGTATTTTAGGAACAGCTGCCCCCGCTGGGATTTTCACGCATGAAAATGGTACGACAAAGTAAAAACATCCAGTCAGCGCCAGTCCTGTGGGCGAAAACAGCTTGTTGATGAGAGATATTGATGGAGAATGGCAAGAATAGTGCAAGCTAACAGGCAGGGCACAAATAGACAAATAACGGTAACGTGATTATATTTAACATAGTTTTATCTAAAAGAGAACTTTTTAAATGTTTTACAATTGTTATTTTTATGAAATTCACTAAAGGAGGATGATTGTCCCCTTCCTCCTCTGAGGAGCCTCCACTGATATACACATACAGTACCAGTCAAATGTTGACACATACTCATCCTAGGGTTTTTCTTTGTCCAGAGGGTTTATCTTTTTTCTAGTTTTTCCAGAAACTTTTATCCAATGTTTCCCAACCTTTTCTGAAGATCATGTTCCCTGTCAATTTTGTATAGGTTGCATTACGATAATTTTACAAGCCCCAATTCCAAATGTATTAGACATATTGAAATCATGTATTTACATTGGCCTACATATTTCCCTTTATCCCTTTAACTATCTTTTTAATGTTGTCATGACTGTCCTGGGAGAATGCGTCTGAATACAGTACCAGTCAAAAGTTTGGACACCTACTCATTCAAGGGTTTTTCTTTCATTTTAATATTTTCTACATTGTAGACTAATAGTGAAGACGTCCAAGATGTAGTAACCCAAAAAGTGTTAAACAAATCAAAATATATTTTCTATCTGAGATTCTTCAAATTGGCCACCTTTTGCCTTGATGACAGCTTTGCACACATTTGTCAATCTCTCAACCAGCTTCGTGAGGTAGTCACCTGGAATGCATTTCAATTAACAGGTGTGCCTTGTTAAAAGTTCATTTGTAGAATTTCTTTCCATCTTAATGTGTTTGAGCCAATCAGTTGGGTTGTGACAAGGTAGGGGTGGTATACAGAAGATAAGGCTATTTGGTAAAAGTCCAAGTCCATATTATGACAAGAACAGCTCAAATAAGCAAAGACAAATGACAGTCCATCATTACTTTAAGACATGAAGGCCAGTCAATCCGGAAAATTTCAAGAACTTTTAAAGTTTCTTCAAGTGCAGTCGCAAAAACCATAAAGCCTTATGATGAAACTGGCTCTCATGAGGACCGCCAAAGGAAAGGAAGACCCAGAGTTACCTCTGCTGCAGAGGATAAGTTCATTAGAGTTACCATTCTCAGATTGCAGCCCAAATAAATGCTTCAGAGTTCAAGTAACAGACACATCTCAACATCAACTGTTGAGAGGAGACTGTGAATCAGGCCTTCATGGTCTAATTGCTGCAAAGAAACCTCTACTGACACCAATAAGATGAAGACACTTGCTTGGGCCAAGAAACATGTGCAATGGACATTAGACCGGTGGAAATCTGTCTTTTCGTCTGGAGTCCAAATTGGACATCTTTGGTTCCAAACGATGTGTCTTTGTGAGACGCAGAATAGGTGAACAAATGATCTCTGCTTGTGTGGTTCCCACCGTGAAGCATGGAGTAGGTGGTGTGAGGGTGCTTTGCTAGTGACACTGTCAGTGAATTATTTATTATTCAAGGCACACAACCAGCAAGGCAACCACAGCATTCTGAAGCGATACACCATCCCATCTGATTTGCGCTTAGTGGGATTAACATTTGTTTTTCAACGGGACAATGACCCAACACACCCCCAGGCTGGGTAAGGACTATTTGACCAAGAAGGAGAGTGATGGAGTGCTGCATCAGATGACCTGGCCACAACCCAATTGAGATGGTTTGGGATGAGTTAGACCACAGAGTGAAGGAAAAACAGCCAATAAGTGCTCAGCATATGTGGGAACTCATTCAAGACTGTTGGAAAAGCATTACTCATTAAGCTGGTTGAGAGAATGCCAAGAGTTTGCAAAGCTGTTATCAAGGCAAAGGGTGACTATTTTGAAGAATCTCAAATGTATTTTGATTAGTTTAACACTTTTTTGGTTACTACATGATTCCATATGTGTTATTTCATAGTTTTGATGTCTTCACTATTATTCTACAATGTAGAAAATAGTAAAAATAAAGAAAAACCCTGAATGAGTAGATGCCCCAAACTTTTGACTGGTACTGTAAGTATTCAGACCCTTTACTCAGTACCTTTGGGAGCCTCGGGTCTTTTTGTGTATGACACTGCAAGCTTGGCACACCTGTATTTGGTGAGTAAATCTAAAGATATCCTCATGTTAAGACATTAAAGGCACCGACTTAAGTTGGCGATATACTTCAGGGTGACTACAGAGGATATGGGGTAAACTTGACTGACAGACGGAAATATGTTTAACCTTCGAGGCATTTTTCTGGAAGTGTATAAGCGCCGTGTCTTGTCGTGTATGCCATTCTTTGATGCAATCCAGTGAAATGTTATCTTGTTTGTGGCAGGAAATCGAGACGGGCACAGGTTTTTGCTCCATGCGAATGGATCTGCCTTCACAACATAGTTAACATCTATGTGATGTGACATTGAATTAGACTACCCGGGAAAACTCAGGGCTCCAGACTAGGGATGGGCACTGTTAATCAAATATCCAGATATATGAATGGACGTTAGTGTTCAGTTACTTAAGTGAGTAACAGGGTTTCTACAATACCTGACACATCAATGCAAAACACTCCCCAGAATTTTTTTGTAACAAAATCAGTTGTATCATGGAAAATATCAGACTTGACTTTCACTGTTGCTGTTAGCCAAACTACCAGAGAGATGCAGAATGTCCACTGTTGGCCTACTGCTAGTAGCCATGTATTAATCTAACAGTAAATGTAATGTTCTAAAAGTAGCTATACTACCCAATGATGCCTATGTACATGCGATGGCCGATGCACATTTTGCACGCTCTATATCTCAAAGTCACAGATACTTTTGTTGTAAAACAATGTGCTTACAGTGCCAAATTCTCTAAAACAAGGTTGGAGGCGGCTTATGATATGAAAATAAAAATATTTGGCAACATCTCTGGTGGACATTCCTGCAGTCAGCATGCCAATTGAACGCTCCCTCAACTTGACATTGGTGGCATTGTGTTGTATGACAAAACTGTACAATTTAGTGGCCTTTTATTGTCCCCAGCACAAGGTGGACCTGTGTAATGATCATGCTGTTTAATCAGCTTCTTGATATTCCACACCTGTCAGGTGGATGGGTTGTCTTGGCAAATGAGAAATGCTCACTAACAGGGATGTAAACAAATTTGTGCAAGAAATTAGCTTCTGGGTTCTTTTATTTCAGCTCATGAAACACGGGACCAACACTTTGCGTTTATATTAATCCAAGATGGCGTAGCAGTCAGACATCTTTGTCCTGTCGTGTCCCTTGTATATCTTTTTACATCTTTTTCTTTGCATATCTTTTTAAAAAATATTTTCCTAAACCTCAACTCCTAAATACTCTCCTGCAACCCGCCTCACCCAATGTGGCGTGGATCTGTTTTTTTTCAAAAGTATTTCTATTTACTTCGGATCTGGAATCCCTCAACTGAAGCTAGCCACCTACCAGTCAGCAAACCATTGCTAGCGGTCATCAGCTAACCTTTAGCTCGGAAAGCTCTCACCAGTTCGAACAACGTGACTCAAACCAGAGCATAACGGACCTATTAATATTTATAATTTTTTTCCCCCATATCCCCGGATTCCTACCGCAAACTCTGAACATTTTCATCTGGATCTTCGCAACTAGCTAACCGCAATCTCGGGTGACTACTCCTGGCTAGCGTTTCCATCCCGGAGCAAGCACCAATTAGCCTGAAGCTAGCCCGGCCAGGGCTCCTGTGCTACCACCGAAGCCCACTCCTGGGCTACAATATCCGGACCCCTTCTACTGCCGGTACGGGGCACGGTACCCCGCCGATCCTCTACGACTGGAATACCGACATAATCTGCCCGAGGATTCAAACAGGCCCCTCAGGCAAAAACGTCCGCTGAAGGCCAATTCTGCTACCTAGAGCTACTTGGAACCCTACTAATTCCATGACTGGTCTATCGACATCACCGCACAAAGAGGCAAAAACAGACTTACCCCCATCGTGACGTCCCCCAAAGGCTAACTTGCTAGCCCCGGTCTGCTAGCTTGCTTGCCCCGGTCTGCTAACTGCTAGCCCCGGTCTGCCAACTGGTAGCTTGCCAGCCCCCGTCTGTTAACTGCTAGCTTGTTTAGCCCCGGCCTACTAACTGTTAGCTTGTTAGCATCGGCCTGCTAACTGTCTGAATCGACGTGTCCCCAGTCAGCCCAACCACTCACTGGACCCATATGCTCACTTGACTACGCATGCCTCTCTCTAATATCAATATGCCTCGTCCATTACTGTCCTGGTTAGTGATTACTGTCTTATTTCACTGTAGAGCCTCTAGCCCTGCTCAATATGCCTTAACCAACCATGTTGTTCCACCTCCTACATATGCGATGACATCACCTGGTTTAAACGTCTCTAGAGACTATATCGCTCTCATCATTACTCAATGCCTAGGTTTACCTCCAATGTACTCACATCCTACATTACCTTTGTCTGTACACTATGCCTTGAATCTATGCTATCGTGCCCAGAAACCTGCTACTTTTACTCTCTGTTCCGAACGTGCTAGAATGCCAGTTCGTATAGCCTTTAGCCGTACCCTTATCCTACTTCTCCTCTCTTCCTCTGGTGATGTGGAGGTTAATCCAGGTCCTGCAGTGCCTAGCTCCACTCCAACTCCCCAGGTGCTGTCATTTGTTGACTTCTGTAACCGTAAAAGCCTTGGTTTCATCCATGTTAACATTAGAAGCCTACTCCCTAAGTTTGTTTTACTCACTGCTTTAGCACACTCTGCCAACCCGGATGTCTTAGCCGTGTCTGAATCCTGGTTTAGGAAAACCACCAAAAACCCTGAAATCTCCATCGCTAACTATAACATTTTCCGCCAAGATAGAACTGCCAAAGGGGGCGGTGTTGCAATCTACTGCAAAGATAGCCTGCAGAGTTCTGTGTTACTATCCAAGTCTGTACCCAAACAATTCGAGCTTCTACTTCTAAAAATGCACCTTTCCAGAAACAAGTCTCTCACTGTTGTCGCTTGCTATAGACCTCCCTCTGCCCCCAGCTGTGCCCTCGATACAATATGTGAATTGATTGCCCCCCATCTATCTTCTGAGCTCGTGCTACTCGGTGACCTAAACTGGGACATGTTTAACACCCTGGCCATCCTACATTCTAAGCTTGATGCCCTCAATTTCACACAAATTATCAATGAACCTACCAGGTACAACCCCAAATCCGTAAACACGGGCACCCTCATAGATGTCATCCTAATTAACTCGCCCTCCAAATACACCTCTGCTGTTTTAAATCAAGATCTCAGCGATCACTGCCTCATTGCCTGCATCCGTAATGGGTCTGCGACCAAACGACCACCCCTCATCACTGTCAAACGCTCCCTAAAACACTTCTGCGAGCAGGCCTTTCTAATCGACCTGGCCGGTGTATCCTGGAATGACATTGACATCATCCCGTCAGTAGATGATGCCTGGCTATTCTTTAAGTGCCTTCCTCACCATCTTAAATAAGCATGCCCCACTCAAAAAAGGTAGAACTAGGAATAGATATAGTCCTTGCTTCACTCCAGACCTGTCTGCCCTTGACCAGCACAAAAACATCCTGTGGTGTACTGCATTAGCATCGAATAGCCCCCGTGATATGCAACTTTTCAGGGAAGTTAGGAACAAATATACACAGGCAGTTAGAAAAGCTAAGGCTAGCTTTTTCAAACAGAAATTTGCATCCTGTAGTACTAACTCAAAAAGTTCTGGGACACTGTAAAGTCCATGGAGAATAAGAGCACCTCCTCCCAGCTGCCCACTGCTCTGAGGCTAGGAAGCACTGTTACCACCGATAAATCCACTATAATTTAGAATTTCAATAAGCATTTCTCTTCGGCTGGCCATGCTTTCCACCTGGCTACCCCTACCCCGGTCAACTGCCCGGCACCCTCCACAGCAACCCGCCAATGCCCCCACCATTTCTCCTTCACCCAAATCCAGATAGCTGATGTTCTGAAAGAGCTGCAAAATCTGGACCCATGCAAATCAGTCGGGCTAGACAATCTGGACCCTCTCTTTCTAAAATTATCTGCCGAAATTGTTGCAACTCCTATTACTAGCCTGTTCAACTTCTCGTATCGTCTGAGATTCCCAAAGATTGGAAAGCTGCCGCGGTCATCCCCCTCTTCAAAGGGCATGACACTCTAGACCCAAACTGCTACAGACCTATATCTATCCTACCCTGTCTTTCTAATGTCTTCGAAAGCCAAGTTAACAAACAGATTACTGACCATTTCGAATCCCACCGTACCTTCTCCGCTATGCAATCTGGTTTCAGAGCTGGTCATGGGTGCTCCTCAGCCACGCTCAAGGTCCTAAACGACATCATAACCGCCATCGATGAGACATTACTGTGCAGCCGTATTCATCGACCTGGCCAAGGCTTTCGACTCTGTCAATCCCCACATTCTTATTGGCAGACTCGACAGCCTTGGTTTCTCAAATGATTGCCTCGCCTGGTTCACCAACTACTTCTCTGATAGAGTTCAGTGTGTCATATCGGAGGGCCTGTTGTCCGGACCTCTGGCAGTCTCTATGGGTGTGCCACAGGGTTCAATTCTCGGGCCGACTCTCTTCTCTGTATACATCAATGATGTTGCTCTTGCTGCTGGTGATTCTCTGATCCACCTCTACGCAGACGACACCATTCTGTATACTTCTGGCCCCTCTTTGGACACTGTTAACTAACCTCCAGACGAGATTCAATGTCATACAACTCTAATTCCGTGGCCTCCAACTGCTCTTAAACGCAAGTAAAACTAAATGCATGCTATTCAATCGATCACTGCCCGCACCTGCTCGCCCGTCCAGCATCACTACTCTGGACGGCTCTGACCTAGAATACGTGGACAACTACAAATACCTAGGTGTCTGGTTAGACTGTAAACTCTCCTTCCAGACTCACATCAAACATCTCCAATCCAAAGTATAGACTGTAAACTCTCCTTCCAGACTCACATTAAGCATCTCCAATCCAAAATTAAATCTAGAATCGGCTTCCTATATCGCAACAAAGCATCCTTCACTCATGCTGCCAAACATACCCTCGTAAAACTGACCATCCTACCAATCCTCGACTTCGGTGATGTCATCTATAAAAAAGCCTCCAACACTCTACTCAACAAACTGGATTCAGTATATCACAGTGCCATCTGTTTTGTCACCAAAGCCCCATACACTACCCACCATTGCGACCTGTACGCTCTCGTTGGTTGGCCCTCCCTTCATACTCGTCGCCAAACCCACTGGCTACAGGTTATCTACAAGTCTCTGCTAGGTAAAGCCCTGCCTTATCTCAGCTCACTGGTCACCATAACAGCACCCACTCATAGCACGCGCTCCAGCAGGTATATCTCACCGGTCACCCCCAAAGCCAATTCCTCCTTTGGTCGTCTTTCCTTCCAGTTCTCTGCTGCCAATGACTGGAACGAACTGCAAAAATCTCTGAATCTGGAGACTCATATCTCCCTCACTAGCTTTAAGCACCAGCTGTCAGAGCAGCTCACAGATCACTGCACCTGTACATAGATGGGCTGTTTACAGATGGGCTATCTACCTACCTCATCCCCATACTGTATTTACTTATTTATCTTGCTCCTTTGCACCCCAGTATCTCTACTTGCACATTCATCTTCTGCTCATCTACCATTCCAGTGTTTAATTGCTATATTGTAATTACTTCACCACCATGGCCTATTTATTGCCTTAACTTACCTCATTTGCTCTCACTGTATATAGACTTTTTTCTTTTGTTCTACTGTATTATTGACTGTATGTTTTGTTTATTCCATGTGTAACTCTGTGTTGTTGTATGTGTCGAATTGCTATATTTTATCTTGGCCAGGTCGCAGTTGCAAATGAGAACTTGTTCTCAACTAGCCTACCTGGTTAAATAAAGGTGAAATAAATAAAAATAAAATGTATCGCGAGAGTGAGAGAATAGTCAGGTACATGGAAGGCGATTTGAACGCTAATGTACAGATGAAGTGGTTATACTTGATATGTTGCTGTATTTCTTATTTGTCATTTAATGACAATGCCTCCCCTACTATTTAAGGTTTTCAACATTATTAGGACTTCTGTATGGCTCTTTTTTGTGTGTGGATAGAACAGGTAGAAAGGAGTGAGTGTGCTGAAATAGCAGTGAGCTGGATTTGACCCCGTGCTGCAGCAGTATATGAGAGACAGTAGCTTAGAACGTTAAACTATTCTAGGCAACCATACCGTCTTTTATGAATAAAAGGTTAACTGTTTTACTGGCTAAAGATGCTCAGCAACCGCTATTCACTACAGTCCATTCTTGATACAGAATTTTGTCTTAGGTCTGTTGTAAATGCATTAAAATGCACTAAACCGGGGCCTGCAGAATTCAGATATCCAACACAAATATAAATGTATGTATTAGGATTGGGACAAGCGAACTGCTAGCAAACTATTTTATCGGATGTGCACTTATCAGGACTGGAATGCCCTGTCCCCATGCTAAACAAAGCTAGCAAACAAAATCAGCTGTGTCCTGTGGAATAGACCTGTGTGTCAGTGTGTGTGTCCTGAACTCTGGATGGATTATCTTGGGAAATCACAATTTTGCCCCTACGAATCTAATTGAAATCTTCGTCCTTTAAGCTAAATGACACGACTGTCAGTCAATATCACTCAGGTTGTTTCTCTCCCTGTGACTCCAGCCCAAATCTCTGTCGACTTAAATCATCATCGACTGGGAACAAGGACAAAACCGCTCTCCCATCTCCAATTCTGTATATGCATAAGCCTGCTCCAAAATTATTACTGTGTACTGTGTTCTTTTTTATGGACTTGTCACTGGCCATTCAATTTGAAATTACGGCACTGTACTGCACGATGTTCAAGAGAAGGACTACCGTTGGAGCAATGAGAGGGATATGAACGTAGCAGCAGTAATTTATGAAAGAAGTTAAAGTTAATCAAAGTGTTAGTTTTGGAGTGGCAGGTAGCCTGGTGCTTAAGAGTGTTGGGCCAGTAACCGAAAGGTCGCTGGTTCAACTCCCTGAGCTGACTAGGTGAAAAATCTGTCAATGTGCCCTTGAGCAAGGCACTTAACCCTAATTGCTCCTGTAAGTCGCTCTGGATAAGAGAGTTTGCTAAATTATTAAAATATATATTTTTAAATGTAGTCAGGGACAGGACTGACGCAGGGTGATTATTTCTCCCTTTAATCCCTCTTTCACTCTTTGCAAAGAATAGTAACTCGATCTCTTAAAATACAGAACTGGATATGAAACGGGGATTGGCTTGAAAAGTATAAGGTATACACAGACAGATAACACAGATTGAATAGCGCTCATAATCTCACTCACAGTACTTCTCTTTAAAAGTCTATCTCCCTCTCCTGTGAGTGACATTCAGTACATAATGCCCTGTCTGACATACAATAACTACTAAAAACTGCAGGACTCCAATTCATTTGGATGCTGTATTATTTCCCCTCATATATTGTTCATGATTTTGTTCTTGTTCTTTACCCCGCTTATAAGCATAATGCCTTCCTCTCCCTTGCCCATCCCTGACTGACAGTGATGAACCCTTTGGTAGAATAGCTCTTATTGTAGTCTAGCTTCCCCCAGCACATGTCTACATCAGACCGTTATAATGGTAGATAACTTAAATCCTTAAGGGGAATTTGCGTAAGTCGGGTGCTGATCTTAACAAAACTCCATTCATGGCATGGTATTGGAGATCCTGATTGCTAAATACCACAGACTCTGACACCCTGTCATTATGCATATCCTGGCGCTCCGGGGTCGTCTCAGACAAGTCCACAATGAGACGGACAACACTCCCTAATCATCCTTGATGGATGGGACGGATATGGAGCTGTATGTTAAAGCCAAGAGGTTGTCGTCAGGACCTCTGGACTGTGTTTGAAGCACACAAGTAGAAAATGAGTTGAGCCATCAAAAATAAACTCTCTGTCCATCTATTCATCTGTATAGGACAGACCGTCCACCCACCTAGGGCTACGGCCACACTTAGACACATGAACATGGATGAAATCGTATATGATGTATATCATTGTCCTTTTTTGTCTGTCAAAAGTACAACTCAAGTCAACTATTGTCAGACGAGTTGCATACAGGTAAGTGAAAAGATGGACCGTTTGTGCGTTTTTTTTGTCCCATTGAAAAATCATTGGCTCCACCCAAAATGTTCTGTGTGCCGATTGCCTAACTATAACCAACTGTTCATTACTGTCCCCCACCTATCCATCCATCTGTATCCTGAGCATTGCTAATCTGGTGTTTGAAAATGGCAAGAGAATAGCTGCCTACAGTATAGTAGAAGCCTTTACCCTTTTACATGCGCAGCTCTGCGATTGCCATGATATTGCTCCGCCATCTATCAGCTCACCCACACTGATGCAAAGACACAGGTGTAAACTCACTAACCGTGTAACTCTTCATTTACGATATGATAAAGGCCCCCTTTTTCATATCTCCTCCATAAACTCTTACAAATCCCATCCTCGGTGTTGACATTCACCTTCACTTTATAGTTCAGCTCGAAGTGGAAATCCTTGGGAGAAAAGTGCTAAATAATGTGTTCTGGTTCTTTTAGGGCTCCATAAGCACGACAACTTGTTAATTAAGGTAAAATACATTAGTCATAACTTGCCATGGCTGTTGCATATTTATGAATGGAGTGTGTGGAGAGAACTCAGGGCCTGTGACTGGCTCAGCAAATGGAAGGAGGGATATGGGAGTAGGAATAGTTAAAGGATAGTTTGTCCAGAAACGTTTTTTTCTAAAGCTCATGTTCCATGTCAATTTTGTATAGGTTGCATTACGATAATTCTCCAGGCCCCAATTCCAAATGAATTATAAAGATTGAAATCATGTATTTACATTGGCATACATACTTTCCTTTATCCCTTTAACTATCTTTTTAATGGTGTCATGACCGTCCTGGGAGGATGAGTCTGAATAGAATTCCAGTCAAAAGTTAGGACACCTACTCATTTGTGGGTTTTTCATTCATTTTAATATTATCTACATTGTAGAATAATAGTAAAGACATCAACACTATGAAATTACACATATGGAATCGTGTAGTTACCAAAAAGGTGTTAAACATATCAAAATCTATTTCATATTTGTGATTCTTCAAAGTAGCCACCCTTTGCCATGACAGCTTTGCACACTCTTGGCATTCTCTGAACCAGCTTCACCTGCAATGCTTTTCCAACAGTGTTGAAGGAGTTCCCACATATGCTGAGCACTTGTTGGCTGCTTTTCCTTTACACTGTGGTCTAACTCATCCCAAACCATCTCAATTGGGTTAAAGTTGGGTGATTGTGGAGGCTTTGTCATCTGATGCAGCACTCCATCACTCTCCTTCTTGGTCAAATAGCCCTTACACAGACTGGAGGTGTGTTGAGTCATTGTCCTGTTGAAAAACAAATGGTCCCATTAAGCGCAAACCAGATGGGATGGCGTATCGCTGCAGAATGCTGTGGTAGCCATGCTGGCTAAGTGTGCCTTGAATTCTAAATAAATCACTGACTGTCACCAGCAAAGCACCCCCACAGCACCTCCTCCATGCTTCGCGATGGGAACCTCATATGGAGATCATCTGTTCACCTAATCTGTGTCTCACAAAGACACGGCGGTTTGAACCAAAAATCTCAAACTTGGACTCATCAGACCAAAGGACAGATTTCCACCGGTCTAATGTCCATTGCTCATGTTTCTTGGC
The DNA here is from genome assembly GCF_901001165.1 of Salmo trutta. Lineage (NCBI taxonomy): Eukaryota > Metazoa > Chordata > Actinopteri > Salmoniformes > Salmonidae > Salmo > Salmo trutta. The sequence goes on along the minus strand of NC_042985.1, from coordinate 40,006,823 downwards.
CCAAGCAAGTCTCTTCTTATTATTGGTGTCCTTTAGTAGTGGTTTCGTTGCAGCAATAAGACCATGAAGGCCTGATTCACACAGTCTCCTCTGAACAGTTGATGTTGAGCTGTGTCTGTTACTTGAACTCTGTGAAGCATTTATTTGGGTTGCAATCTGAGGTGCAGTCAACTCAAATGAACTTATCCTCCGCAGCTGAGGTAACTCTGGGTCTTCCTTTCCTGTGGCGGTCCTCATGAGAGCCAGTTTCATCATAGCGCTTGATGGTTTTTGCAACTGCACTTGAAGAAACTTTCAAAGTTCTTTGACTGACCTTCATGTCATAAAGTAATGGACAGTCGCTCACTTTGCTTATTTCAGCTGTTCTTGCAATAACATGGACTTTTACCTAATAGGGCTATCTTCTGTATACTACCCCTACCTTGTCACAACCCAACTGATTGGCTTAAACACATTACGGAAAGAAATTCTACAAATGAACTTTTAGCAAGGCACACTTGTTAATTGAAATGCATTCCAGGTGACTAACTCATGAAGCTGGTTAAAATAATGCCAAGAGTTTGCAAAGCTGTCATCAAAGCAAAGGGTGGCTACTTTGAAGAATCTCAAATATATTTTGATTTGTTTACCACGTGATTCAAGTTGTTATTTCAGAGTTTTGATGTCTTCATTATTATTCTACAATGTAGAAAATATTCAAATGAAAGAAAAACCCTTGAATCAGTAGGTATGTCAACTTGACTGGTACTGTATATCTATATACAGTGCATTCTGAAAGTATTCAGACCCCTTAACTTTTTCCAAATGTTGTTACGTCACAGCCTTATTCTAAAATGGATTAAATAAAAAAAATGTATCTCAATCTACACACAATACCCCATTAGGATGAAGCGAAAACTGTTTTTTAGACATTGTTGCAAGTGTATTAAAAACCAGAAAAACCTTATTTAAAAAAAGTATTCAGCCCCTTTGCTATGAGACTCGAAATTGATCATCCTGTGAAAAATTGATTGGACATGATTTGGAAAGGCACACACCTGTCTCTATAAGTCCCACATTTGACAGTGCATGTCAGAGCAAAAACCAAGCCATGAAGTCGAAGGAAATGTCCGTACATACATAAGTATTAGGACCCTTTGCTATGAGACTCGGAATTGAGCTCATGTGCGTCCTGTTTCCATTGATCAATCAAGTTGTCGAAACATCTCAAGGATGGAGTCCACCTGTGGTAAATTCAATTGATAGGACATGATTTGGAAAGGCAAACACCGGCCTATATGCATGTCCCACAGTTGACAGTGCATGTCAGAGCTAAAACCAAGCCATGAGGTTGAAAAAATAAATTCTTAGAGTGCCGAGACAGATCTGGGGAAGGGTACCAAAAAATGTCTGCATCTTTGAACGTCCCGAAGAACACAATGGCCTGCATCATTCTTAAATGGAAGAAATTTGGAACCACCAAGACTCTTCCTAGAGCTGGCCTCCGGGCCAAACTGAGCAATAAGGGGAGAAGGAGCCATGGTCAGGGTGGTGATCAAGAACCCAATGGTCATGCTGACAGAGCTCCAGAGATTCTCTGTGGATATGGGAGCAACTTCCATAAGGACAACCATCCCTGCAGCACTCCACCAATCAGGACTATATGGTAGAGTGGCCAGACGGAAGCCCCTCCTCAGTAAATGGCACATGACAGCCCACTTGGAGTTTGCCAAAAAGGCACATAAAGGACTCTCAGACCATGAGAAACAAGATTATCTGGTCTGATGAAACCAAGATTGAACACTGATCTGAATGCCAAGCGTCATATCTGGAGGAAACCTGGCACCATCCCTACGGTGAATCATGGTGCTAACAGCATCATACTGTGGGGATGTTTTTCAGCAGCAAGGACTAGGAGACTTGTCAGGATCAAGGGAAAGATGAACAGAGCAAAGTACAGAGAGATCCTTGATGAAAACCTGCTCCAGAGTGCTCAGGAAATCAGGCTGGGTCGAAGGTTCACCTTCCAACAGGACAACGACCCTAAGCACACAGCCAAGACAATGCAGGGATGGCTCCGGGACAAGATTCTGAATGTCCTTGAGTGGCCCAGCCAGTGCCCGGACTTTAACACGATCGAACATCGTTGGAGAGACCTGAAAATAGCTGTGCAGCGACACTCCCCATGCAACCTGAGACAGCTTGAGAGGATCTCAAGAGACGAATGGGAGAAACTCACCAAATACAGTTGGACCAAGCTTGTAGCGTCATACCCATGAACACTTGAGGCTGTAATGGCTGCCAAAGATTCTTCAACAAAGTACTGAGTAAAGGGTCTGAATACTTAAATGTAATATTTTAGTTTTGTAATTTTAATACATTTGCAAATATTTTTAAAAACCTGTTTTTGCTTTGTCATTATGGGTTAGTGTGTGTAGATTGAGGGATAAAACAAACAATTGAATACATTTTTGAATTAGGCTGTAACATAACAAACTGTGGGAAAAGTCAAGGGGTCTGAATACATTCCCAATGCATTGTATTTCTTCACATTTATCGATTCAAAGTTCACCTTTTATCTGTTAGAGTGTCGTTCATTGTCCTATTCGTATCCCTCACATCAAATCCTACCGGTCTGTTGGAGGAGTCATCAGCAACATGTCTAATTATTTCCCTCTGAGGTAGCCGGTGACTGTCCACATCCTCCCAATCGCCAGTCAGCCAAGTAAAGGTCCAGCCAGCCAAATCGGACAGCTTTGTCTGGATCCCCAGGTGTTTGATGCCATCTGCAGCCTCCCAAGTAGAGGGGTAGGTCACTGTGCCGGTATCTAGGAACACTTTCAGAGTGGCAGGGTGGATAGACTTGAACTTAATGTTTTTCTGCAATAATTGTGCCTTTAGTTCTCCATACTGTTTCCTCTTGCGTTGTATTCAGCTGACCAATGACACTCACTTTCCTTGGTATTCTAGTCCCTGCATTCCCAATTCCTTGAGCAGTATTCGTTGCTTTGTGTGGTAGAGTAAGAACTTGACCAGGATTGATCTCGGGGTTGTATTCTCATCCAAGCGCTCGTGGATGAGGGAATGGTGCTCCCTTTGGTGCTCCGGAGGTAATTGCAGTAGGCCCTTCAATAGATTCTCTTTGAAGCTGATCATATTCTCATTCTTTTCAGAATTCTCAGCTATTCCCTAGATGCGAATGGAAGATCTCCTTGAGTAATTCTCCAGCTAGTTGCAGGTTGCGTTGGCATCTTTCTTTCAGTGCGATGATTCTACTTTCAGCCTCATTATTTTATCAAGTCTAAGTTTTGCTGTCCATTGACTCACTAAGTTGTCTAGCTTCTCATTCATTGCTGAACTTAACTTTCTGAGCTCTGCTAGAACTGCCATTGCCTTTGTTTCTTCCTCTAATGGGTTGTTTGTTCCTCGGGTTGTTTTTATACACCTAAGATCATGATTTATGGTTGTATCAATTTAATTATTAGTTTTTAAAATGTTTGTTAGGGGTAGATCAGCTTTAATAGTGCAGATACATTGATGGAATCTACAATCTACATTTTCTGCATAATTTCCAATCCCCCATATATTTTTTTGTAAATGTGTGACCCATTTCAGGAAACTAGGCGTATGTCACGGGTCACTACTAGGAGAGCCGTTTGAACGTAAACACTTTTTTAAATCAATGCCTTTTTTCGCGGAAATGCCTTCTTGAACATGTGAACTTTCATGTGCCTTAATAACAAACTTGTATGCCATCTGTAAATCCAAATAAAATTGTTAAATTACGAGGCCAGTTGGTTTAGCTAAAGAAAAAGTTGCAACCTTCCCCGTAGCCATGACTGGCTGAGATAATGAGTGGGCTGGACATGCCGAGAGATGAGTTAGGGTTAGTCTGACATTTAGCACTCTTCTGTCTATTTGAGCTGGTAAGTACATCTAGGTAATCCTGTCTAATGCGGATTTGTTTTATTTTATGTATTGTGTATTAAAATTGCGTAAGTGTTGCTCTCCACTTTCTGGAGTACTGAGTTTTGAAATCAGTGGAATTTGAGTATTAAAGCTTCCGGATTACATCTTAAAACTAAGGGCAACCATGGCATCGGACAGGAGACACGTCCAACAATGAATGATGTATACGAGTAAGATAGTCTGTCTAGATACATGATCAGATATTATATGTTTATAATTTTGACAGAAAGAGCCATTTACTTGGCTAGCTATAGCCTAATGTTAGCTAGCTAACATTGAACCTGGTTGGTTAGCTACCTGCAGATTCATGCAGGGTAATAATGTCATGAATTGTGATTATGGTTCATTGTTTACCTAGCTACATGCCTTAACAAAAAAGACTCCACTTTTGCAAGTAACCATTTCGGGTGCGTTCGTAAATTCAGTCTGGCCATCTACCTTGATTTCAGAGCATTCTCGTCTGAGTGTGCCAGAGCGCAGAATAACTGATGAATTTACGAACGCTCAACACCCGTTGAAAATTGCCGGTGTCAGAAAACGTCAGTAATCGCATCGGCCAGAGCGTCCGCTGTGCACTCTGAATGCGGAATGCTCTGAATTTACGAATGGACAATCTGACAGCAAAGTTGCAGTCTGGATAACATAACTGCCTAACCAGCTCCGCTAGGGCGAGTAATGTTCAGTGAGTAATGTTCTCTCTCACTTAGATGTCTGGAAGTATCTAGCAAGTTAGCTTGGGTGCTTGACTGCTGCTGTTAGTACATTCGGGTCAACCCTTAAAGAGATGGGTGGGGCTAAAGCTTGAGTGTGAACGATGCTGAATGGGTGTAGACAAGGAAGGGCTCTCCAATAGTATTACCAAAACATTCAAAGGCCATTTTCTCAAAAGTGAGTTTACAAGTTTATCAACTTTCAAAGCAAAATTGCTTTCCTATTGTTCCTCAACTGTATTGTATGATATACCATTCTGTAGCTCTCAGTCTCTACTTTTAACCAATGTAAATAATTCCAAATTTGCTACATAAGACTGATTTGAGCAGGTCGGTCACACACACACAGTACCAGTCAAAAGTTTGGACACCTCATTCCAGGTTTTTTATTTTTTTACATTGTAGAATAATAGTGAAGTCATCAAAACTATGACATAACATATCAAATAATGTAGTAACCAAAAAAGTGTGAAACAAATTAAAATATATTTTATATTTGAGATTCTTCAAAGTAGCCTTAATGACAGTTTGGCACACTATTGGCATTCTCTCAACCAGCTTCATGAGGTAGTCACCTAGAATGCGTTTCAATTAACAGGTGTGCCTTAAAAGTTAATTTGTGGAATTTATTTCCTTCTTAATGCATTTGAGCAAATCAGTTGTGTTGTGACAAGGTTGGTATGAAGAAGATAGCCCTATTTGATTAAAGACCAAGTCCATATTATGGCAAGAACAGCTCAAATAAGCAAAGAGAATCAACAGTCCATCATTACTTTAAAACATGAATGTCAGTCCATCTGGAAAATTAAGAACTTTGAATGTTTCTTCAAGTGCAGTTGCAAAAACCATCAAGCACGATGATGAAACTGGCTCTCATGAGGACTGCCAAAGGAAAGGAAGACTCAGAGTTAACTCTGCTGCAAGGATAAGTTCATTAGAGTTTACCAGCCTTCAAAATTGCAGGCCAAATAAATGCTTCACGGAGTTCAACAGCCACATCTCAACATCAACTGATCAGAGGAGACTGCAAGAATCAGGCCTTCGTGGTCGAATTGCTGCAAAAAATAAATAAAACACTACTAAAAAGGACACCAATAAGAAGAGACTTGCTTGGGACAAGAAACATGAGCAATGGACATTAGACCCGTGGAAATTTGTCCTTTGGTCTGGAGTCCAAATTGGAGATTTCTGGTTCCAACCTTCTTTGTGAGACACGGTGTGGGTGAATGGATGATCTCCGCATTTGTATTTTCCACCGTAAAAGCATGGAGGAGGAGGTGTTATGGTGTGGGGGTGCTTTGCTGGTGACACTGATTTATTTAGAATTCAAGGCATACTTAACCAGAATGGCTACCTGTCATGGGAATTTTTCTATCCCAATGATAATAATTAACAATCAATAAGCCTTGTCTAATACTTCCCTCTCCTTACATACAAAGAGGCCCAACCCACTTTGAAACAAAACACAATGGTGAGTTCCATAACAATCACTGGTAATAAACCTAAGGGCACATTTGAAAACAGCATCTAGTGGTTTAAGTGTAGATGTTACTACATGCATATAGGTAATATCACCATAATCTAAAATAGACAATTGACAAAAGTCAGACATGCTGTGTTTCTGTAAACACTATCAACCTTGAACTTCAACTTCTTCACCAGCTCAGTGACATGTTTTTTTTTTTTAAATGACAGTCATCAAGCCAGCTACCAAGATATTTGTAGGAAGGAACTCGCTCAATTTGTGTACAGTTCTAACTAGTCATTACAAATTAAATCCGCGTTATGAGACCTAGAAAAAAAAGCATGCTTTATTTTTTTGTTGCATTTAGCACAAACTTTAGATCCAATAGTGACCTCTGCGGTGCTAGAAAATCTGATTTCAAACCGATTGAACAATAGAATACGACACTATCTGCATACAAATTAATATATATTTTACAGAATTATCAATGTTATTTATATTAATTGTAAACAGTAGTGGGCTGAGTATCAAACCTTGGGGGACCCCTTCATGTAACTCGAGGAACTCAGATTTGACCGTCTACCTTCTGTCATTGAGATAATTATGAAACAATCGGCAAGCATCAGTACCCAATCCTATCGAGGACATCTTATTCAATAGAAATGTCGTGAGAGTAGGGGCGTTAAACCTAGTGTCCTGTCTAAATTCCCAATTTGGCCCTCATACCATCAGGGCCCCCTAATCACCCACAGATTCCAATTGGGTAATTTATCCCCCCCTTCCCTCCCCTGTAACTATTCCCCAAGTCGTTGCTGTAAACGAGAATGTGTTCAGTCAACTAACCTGGTAAAATGTATCTATTAAATGGTCTATAGTATCAAAAGCTTTTGACAAGTCTACAAAAATGGCAGAACAATTCTTTATTATCTAAGGCATTTGCAATATCATTTACAACAAGCATGGTAGTGTTAGGTTGTCTTTTCTTGGGCTTTTTTAAAATATTGAATACTCAAAATGTGCACTTATAAATCATATCAATTTTAATCAAAATACAGCTGTAAACAGAAGTCAAGGATCAAACATACAAATGATGTCTCTCCTGAGTTCTGCAAAATAGTAAAGGTCCAAGTCGCTTTAATATGCTTGCAGTCAACCCCTAGTGCTGTAACTGCCTACATCAATACCTACTCATGAGACCAAGCCCATGCATATACAGTTATACAAACTTGCAGGAGAGAACAATAGTTCCAGTGTTTTCTGAGGGCTCAGCAGTAATTTTCCACTCCCGTGTGGCTTTATAGTGGTATGTCTGACATGTCTCTTATCTCTTTCACTCCCCTGCAGGGTTCTGTGTTTATGAATAGTTTAGCCTTGAGGCGCTTTCTCACAGACACCCTGTTTTGACTGCAATAACACAGCTCTCAGATCGTTTCTTATAAGAGGCTGAGACTAAAGAACATATATGTTCTTTATATTATATGTTCTTTATATATATATATATATATAATCTGTAGTCCAGGACCCTATAAATGTAGTGGGGGAGGGGTCTTATAGCCCTTCCCCTACTATTAATACAACATAGGTGTAATCAATTATTATAATACATCAAACATTTGGTGCAGCCCCTATCATGACCCCAAGGTGACCCCATCAGTAGCATCCCCCCCAAAAAAATCATCCACATATAGGCTGAAAGGCTGTTCCAATTGTGGGACAGACAAAAGAGTCAGAGCTAAGAAGCAGTTTCACATTTTCAAAGCACTCTGACAACAGGAAGACCAGATGAAATCAGCCCTCTTCTACAGATTAGTCAGAGGTGCTACAACCATGGAGAAATTTCAGCAAAACCGCGATAATACCCAACCAGACCTAAAAGCGTTGCAGCGCCTTCTTGGTGGTGGGCGGTGGAAACAGATGGATAGCGACCACTTTGCTGAGGTAGGTCACTGTTGCCTGGGCAAACTCAGTGAGATAAGCCTCAGCCTAACACTAACAGAGTCCGCACACAAGCCTCAGCCTAACACACAAGATGTCGCTCCCAAGTGCCAGTATAAAAACAACCACATCATCTAGATGAACAGCACAGCCTTCAAGGCCAGAGATCACCCTATTCATAAGACTGAAATGTAGCAGGACAGTTGCGTAGGCCAAAACTCATGACCGTATAGGAGAAAAGACCTGAGTAATAAAAGCAGACATTTCACGAGCTCTTGATGACAAAGGTACCTGCCAGTAACCCTTCAGCAAATCAAACTAGCTGACAAATCAGGCAGCACCAACCTGGTCAACACAATCTTCCATCCGTGGGAGTGGGTAACAGTCAGGTTGTCACACTTACCTTCCGGTAGTCAGTGCAAAATCTAAGAACCATTTGGCTTGCTCACCAAGAGACATGGGAGGCCCAACTGGAGAATGATGGTACAGCGATATCATCAACTAGCATGTACTTCATCTCTGAGTACAAGTGACATAGCTTCTCCAATGAGACACGATAAAAACAGTGTTTAATAGGGACAGCATCCCCAACATCAATATCGTGCACTGCCAAATGTGTACGAGAAGGTGTGTCAGCAAACAAATACTGAAAGTCTAATCAAATCTGATTTGTCTGATTGTCTGCTTGACAATCAGACAGGTGAGACTGAATTCATCAACGTACCCTGCAAAATACCATCAGGGCCCGGCACCCCCTCTTCATCACACTGCCACTGTATGTGAAGGTGGAGTGACTGTCCTCAGATCAACAGATTCCACCAAAAGAACAGGACTAACCATGTCAGTTTTAGGACATTTCTCGTTTAGACAATTCAGAAGACAAAGAAGCATAATAGGGCTTTAACAAATTGACATGGCAGAGCTGATTCGCCTTTCTGCGCTCAGGGGTAGCAATCAGATAGTTCAGAATGGACAATTGGCGAACCACAGTGTATGGGCTGCTGAATTTGTCCTGAAAAGGAGAACCGACAATGGGCAGCAGGGCCAGAACCTGGTCCCCTGGGCTAAATTGTCACAGCTCAGCTTCCTGGTCAAACAACCTTTTCATCATCACCTGAGAGGATGCAATTTTTTTTGTTGCCATTTCACAAACTACATACAACCGGTGTCAGAAACCACTAACATGATGACACATTTGGGGGAGGCTCAACCACCTTCCAATCCTCCTTTAATACAGCAAGGGGATCATGCACAGTATGTCCAAGAACAAGGTCATTAGGACTGAACCCAGTGCTCTCGTGATACTTATTTAACAGCGAGTAGCAAACATGGTAACCCATCTTCCCAGTCACGTTCTAATTCAGTACAGTACGCACATAACAGTGACTTCAAAGTCTGATGAAAATGCTCAAGGGCCCCTTGACTCTGTGCATGATAAGCACTGGCCTGATTGTGTTTTATATGCTATTGTCGCAAGACTTGTGCAAATATGTGCAAAGTGAAGTTGGAACCCTGATCGCTCTGAATCACCTTAGGTATTCCAAAAATTGAGATGAACTGTGACAAAGCCTTCACAACAGACTTAGTGGTAATGTTGCGAAGTCGATAGGCCATGAGATATCCAGCAGCTTGACACATCAGTTAACATGTAGGTGCTACCATCATTAGAACGGGTTAAAGGTCCAACACAATCAATAATCAAATGCTCAAGTAGCTGGCCTGTAACAGGAATAGGTTGTAGCGAGACTGGCCTTAACATCTGATTAGGCTTCCCAGTCAGCTGACAAACATGGCATGTTTTGATGTAAGCGGTAATGCCTCTTTAAACGAGGCCAATAAAAATGGCGCAAAATTCGATCATATGTTTTACTAACCCCTAAGTGACCAAAAACATCAGATGTTTTCAAAACTAGATCTGGAAGCTTAGAAGGAACCACGATCTGAAGAATAGCATCATCCACAACTTTTGCTGTGAGGTGTCCATTTCCTCACCAACAACTGATCTTGAATGTAGTATCTCTGGGCAGCACTCCTTACCTCAACTGGAAATACTTGATCAAATAAACCTTAAGGTAGGATCAGTGGACTGCTCCATCACAGGACATAGTCAAAGGTAAATAATTTAATGGATTATCAAACTGTTCGGCTATGTGTTATGTAAATTCCGTTTTGACTGTAGTGTCAGCAAGGCTCATAGCACGAGTCACAGTGCATGCAGAGAACACCTCCAGGAATCTCTGCACATTTTCATTGATAATCCTTACATGGGATCGGGTATGAGAAACCACCAGAGGAGATAAATCACGCCAGACATAACTACCGGCTAAGTTGTTACCCAAAATCACATGAACACCGTCAACGGGAAGAAAGGGACACACCCCAAGGGAAACCTCAACTTGCACTAGGTCAGATATAAGTTTGATTTTGTGCAAGGGTACAGACAATGTATTCAAACCTATCCCTTGAATCAGGACACTGGTTCCTGTATACAGACTCCAAAACAAGTGATTCGCAGGTACCAGTGTCTCGCAGAATCTTATCTGGCACATCACTTCCCAATCACTTCCCAATAGTGAAACAAAGTGTCTCTAGACAGTACAGGAAGAGAGACGTCGTGGTCTTCGCTCCACCAAATCAGAACCTGTAATAAACAAGTCATCAAACCGATACCCTAGAAGGCAATTTCTCTAAACCAATTGAAGTGTGATTAAACACACAACTTCAACAAGTCAACATGTAACTCCCAATATACAATAGCACATACAAAATGGCCAAATAGCCATAAAGGCTTCTGGGACAATACCAGAACTAAGAAAACCACAAGACCCACCAAAGAGTCACCAATTAGCACTAACCAATTACCATATATACTAGGGATAATGTCAAAATAGCCAAGGCAAGATCCCAGATAGCCCCCCATTTGTCACAACCTGGCTCTTAGATGGTGACAAGCAAGAGAGTCCACACATTAGCAGTTAAGGATTAACAAAAATATTAAATAACTAACAAAGTATAAAACTACAAAGGAAAGCTAACCTGTGAAGTGTGTGAGGCGTGTAATGGAGATGCATGGATGAAGGTCAAATGTGTGTAAGTGTTGAAGGGTGCACCTAATTTAAAAACTTAATCAACCAGATCACAAAACAAAATGGTGTTTGAGGAGTGAGAGAGCCAGGATTGGGCAACAGGAACATGTATCTCCTAGTTGATCCCAAATCCAAGTGCAACTTGTCACCTTAGCGACCCTATCAGCTCCACCTGTCCCCAATTTGCAAATAAAAGCACAAACACAGAGAAGGAGGCAGAGAGAGTGTAACGCAGTTGTCTTTAATCAGTTGACGTTGAGATGTGGCTGTTACTTGAACTCTGTGAAGCATTTATTTGGCCTGCAATTTATGAGGCTGGTAACTCTAATGAACTTATCCTCTGCAGCAGAGGTAACTCTCGGTCTTCCTTTCATTTGGTGGTCCTCATGAGAGCCAGTGTCATCATAGTGCTTGATGGTTTTTGCAACTGCACTTTCAAAGTTCTTGAAACGTTGCGGATTGACTGACCTTGTCTTAAGTAATGATGGACTGTCATTTCTCTTTGCTTATTTGAGCTGTCCTTGCCATGATATGGACTTGGTCTTTTACCAAATAGGGCTGTCTTCTGTCTACCACCCCTACCTTGTCACAACAACTGATTGGCTCAAATGCATTAAGGAAAGAAATTCCACAAATTAATTTAACAAGGCACACCTATTAATTGAAATGCATTCCAGGTGAGTACCTCCTGAAGCTGGTTGAGAGAAAGCCAAGAGTGTGCAAAGTTGTCAAAGGTGGCTACTTTGAAAAATCTCATATAAAATAAAAAATGTTGGTTACTACATGATTCCATATGTGTTATATCATAGTTTGTCTTCACTGTTATTCTACAATGTAGAAAATAGTAAAAATAAAGAAAAACCCTTGAAAGAGTAGGTGTGTTAACTTTTGACTGGTACTGTAAGTATTCAGACCCTTTACTCAGTACTTTGTTGAAGCACCTTTGGCAGCCATTACAGCCTCAAGTGTTCATGGGTAGGATGCTACAAGCTTGGCCCACCTGTATTTGGTGAGTTTCTCCCATTCGTCTCTTCAGATCCTCTCAAGCTCTGTCAGGTTGAATGGGGGAGCGTTGCTGCACAGCTCTTTTCAGGTCTCTCCAGAGATGTTCAATCGCTTTCAAGTCCGGGCACTGGCTGGGCCACTCAAGGACATTCAGAGACTTGTCCCAAAGCCATTCCTGCATTGTCTTGGCTGTGTGCTTAGGGTCATTGTCCTGTTGGAAGGTGAACATTCGCCCTAGTCTGAGGTCCTGAGTGATCTGGAGCAGGTTTTCATCAAGGATCTCTGTGCTCTGTTCATCTTTTCCTTGATCCTGACTAGTCTCCCAGTCCCTGCCACTAAAAAACATCCCCACAGCATTATGCTGCCACAACCTGGCACAATCCCTCTGGTGAAGCATGGTGTCCTCCAGACGTGACGTTTTTCATTCAGACCCAAAGAGTTCAATCTTGGTGTCATCAGACCACATGCACACCTGTCACCATCATTACGTGCATCTGCGCTCATTGGACTCACCTGGACTCCTTTACTTTTTGATTGCCACTCTATATCGGTCTGCTCCTAAGTTTGTTCCCTGTGTCAGAATTGATGTCGTTACATTTTTCCCTGTCCAGACGCTGACCTTGTTTATTTCTTGTCTGTTATCCATTAAATGTTCACTCCCTGTACTTGCTTCTCGTCTCCCAGCATTGGTCCCTACAGAATGCTGACCCCACTATTTGAAGCATCAGGGAGTTCTTGTTTTTTGTTGTTGGTTTTGACATCGGGTCTGGGTACCGCCACCGATGGAACCAGGGGTGCCTCAGCTGGCTCGTCAGGCTTCCACGCCTTAGCTGGCATGAGAGATTTCCTTTCCTTGGTTGGCTTGGCAGGCTCCCATCCCACATCATGCCCCAGCTGGCTCACTGGGCTCCTACACCTCAGCCGGCTCATCAGGCTCCCATCCCACGTCATGCCTCAGCCGGCTCGGCCTACTCGTCGGGCTCCCACGCCTCGGCCTACTCGTCGGGCTCCCACGCCTCGGCCGCATCGTCGGGCTCCCACGCCTCGGCCGCATCGTCGGGCTCCCACGCCTCGGCCGCATCGTTGGGCTCCCACGCCTCAGCCGGCTAGTCCAACGCCATACCTCGGCCGGCCCGACAGGCTTTCCCAGGTGGGATGCCTAGCTGGCTCACTGGGCTCCTACGCCTCAGCCGGCTCAGGCTCCAATCCCACGTCATGCCTCAGCCAGCTCGTCGGGCTCCCACGCCTCAGCCGGATCGTCGGGCTCCCACGCCTCAGCCGGATCATCGGGCTCCCACGCCTCAGCCGGTTATCCATTAAATGTTCACTCCCTTTACTTGCTTCTCGTCTCCCAGCATCAGTCCCTACAGTTCGTCATGTTTCCTATTATTTGACAGCTTGCTTAACTGTCATGTTATGTTAAGAGCCAGCACAGTGGAGCTCAAGTTGTATTGAGTTGCAGTGATCTTTTCTTACATAGCTGCTAAGAAGTTCCTGTTTCTACTGGTGCTATTAATTTGGAAATTGTCCCATCTTTGTTACTAATCAACGAACATTATCTAACTCTGTAGATGTCCGTCAGGCAACAAAATGCGAGTTGAGCAACATTGTGCTTTGCTCGCAACGCTGTTCCGGGTATCTTCTGAGAATAAAATTGACAAATACACGGATACGGTGACTGAGTTTATCAGGAAGTGTATAGGAGATGTTGTACCCACTGTGATTATTAAAACCTACCCTAATCAGAAACTGTGGATAGATGGCAGCATTCGCACAAAAATGAAAGTGCGAACCACCACATTTAACCATGACAAGGTGACTGGGAATATGGCAGAATACGGCTCAGACACGAGACATATGTGGCAGGAACTACAGACAATCACAGACTACAAAAGGAAAACCAGCCATGTCGCGGACACCGACGTCTTGCTTCCGGACAAGCTAACACCTTCGCCCGCTTTGAGGAAAACACAGTGCCACCGACACGGCCCGCTACCAAGGACTGTGGGATCTCCCTCTCCGTGGCCAACGTGAGTAAGACATTTAAGCTTGTTAACCCTCGCAAGGCTGCCGGCCCAGACGGCATCCTTAGCAGCGTCCTCAGAGCATGTGCAGACCAGCTGGCTGGAGTGTTTAGGGACATAATCAATCTCTCCCTAGCCCAGTCTGCTGTACCTACTTGCTTCAAGATGCCCACCATTGTTCCTGTATCCAAGAAAGCAAAGGTAACTGACCTAAATGGCTATCACCCCGTATCACTCACTTCTCTCCTCATGAAGTGCTAGTAGGCCTGATTACCAACAATGATGAGACAGCCTACATGGAGGAGGAGAGGGCCCTGTGAGTGTGTTGCCAGGAAAATAACCTCTCATTCAATGTTGAGAAAACAAATGTGCTAATCGTGGACTTCGGGAAACAACAGAGGGAGCACGCCCCTATCCACATCATCGGGACCGCAGTGGAGCAGGTGGAAAGTTTCAAGTTCCTCGGCGTACACATCACTGGCGACCTGAAAAGGTCCACCAACACAGACAGTGTGGTGAAGAAGGCGCAACAGCGCTTCTTCAACCTCAGGAGGCTGAAGAAACGTGTCTTGGCACCTAAAACCCTCAAAAACTTTTACAGATGCATGATTGAGAGCATCCTGTCGGGCTGTATCATCGCCTGCTATGGCAACTGCACCGCCCGCAACCGCAGGGCTCTGCGGGCGCAAAACTGTGGGCAAACTACCTGCCCTCCAGGACACTTACAGCACCCAATATCACAAGAAGGCCAAAAAGATCAACAAGGGGAAAAAAACACTGCCTGTTCACCATGCTATTTATTTATTTTTATTTAACTAGGCAAGTCAGTTAAGAACAAATTCTTATTTACAATAACAGCCTAGGAACAGTGGGTTAACTGCCTTGTTCAGGGGCAGAACAACAGATTTTTACCTTGTCAGCTTGGGGATTCGATCTAGCAACCTTTCAGTTACTGGCTCAACGCTCTAACCACTAGGCTACCTGCCACTATCATCCAGATGGTGAGGTCAGTACAGATGCATCAAAGCTGGGACCGAGAGACTGAAAAACAGCTTCGATCTCAAGGCAATCAGACTGTTAAATAGCCATCACTTGGTGACTTCCGCCCGGTTACATAACCCTGCACCTTAGAGGCTGCTTATATATACATAGATCACTGGCCACTTTAATAATGGAACACTAGTCACTCTAATAATGTTTCAATATTTTTGCTTTACTCATCTCATATGTACGTACTCTATTCTACTGTATTTTAGTCTATGCCACTCCGACATTGCTCATCTTAATATTTATATATTCCTTACTTCCACTCTTTTAATTTTAGAATGTGTGTATTGTTGTGAATTGTTAGATATTACTGCACTGTTTGAAGCTAGAAACACAAGCATTTTGCTACACCCGCAATAACACCCGCAATATCTGCTAAACATTTTTGATTTGTATTTGTCACTTGATCGTCTCACTCCCCCCCATACAAAGACAACCAGCTAACTAAGTAATTTGACCATGGGTCTTGAAGTGTGTGTACCAAATATAGCCTTTACGGTTATAATCTAATCCTGCTGGCCATCTATGAACGTCTTTTTGTGTGCTCTATCCATCAGTCTGACAAACACACAATGAATAGAGAAACAATCTCTCCACTAAGGGATTTATTAAATCATTTTGATTGATGATTGATTGAATGCAAGTGCTGTATAGCTTTATGATGATACTGTATATGTGTATGTGTGTGTTTGTGTGAATGGGATTTTGTTTTACTGAATGAAAGTGACGTATAGCATCATGATTTAGTTTATTATAAACTCCTAAAAGGTGACTATTACAGAGTAGGTGTAAGACTGAGAAAAATAAAGCGAGGAAGGGAGAGTGAGAGAGTGTGTGAAAAGGGAGGGAAGTGATGCGGAGAGTTAGGCCTCAGCAGCAAAAGCTTGGAGGGATAGAGATGTGGAACAAGGAGGAAGAGGAGGATGGTGTGGAGCGAGAGGAGAGTGGAGGGAGATAATAAAGAGGAGGAAGAGGAGAGTGGAGTGAGAGGAACATGGAGAGGAAGATCAACATGGAGAGGAGGAGGAAGAGGGAGAGCACACTAGAGAGTGTTTCTGTGCCAAGTCTCACCATTCACACAGCTTGCTTTGTAAAATTTGTCTGTTTCATTTGTTGAATATACAGTACATACAAATCAAATAATTTGTCACATCTCCAGAATACAACAGGTGTAGACCTTACCGTGAAATGCTTACTTACAAGCCCTTGACCAACAGTTCAAGAAATATAGTTAAGAAAACATTTACTAAATACACTAAAGTAAAAAATGTAATAAAAAGCAACAATAAAATAACAATAACGAGGCTATATACAGGGGGTACCGGTACTGAGTCAATGTGCGGGGGTACAGGTTAGTCAAGGTAATCTGTACATGTAGGTAGGGGAAAGGTGACTAGGCATAGATAATAAACAGCGAGTAGCAGCGGGGGGGTGTAAATAGTCCGGGTGGCCATTTGATTAATTGTTCTTTAGTCTTATGGCTTGGGGGTAGAAGCTGTTAAGGAGCCTTTGGGATCTAGACTTGGCGCTTCGGTACCACTTTCCGTGCGGTAGCAGAGAGAACCGTCTATGACTTGGGTGACTGGAGTCTTTGACAATTTTTTGGGCCTTCCTCTGACACTGCCTAGTATGTAGGTCCTGGATGGCAGGAAACTTGGCACCAATGATGTACTGGGCCGTATGCACTACCCTCTGTAGCGCCTTACGGTCGGATACCAAGCAGTTGCCATACTAGGTGGTGATGTAACTGGTCAGGATGCTCTCAATGGTGTAGCTGTATGACTTTTTGAGGATCTGGGGACCTATGCCAAATCTTTTCAGTTTTCCGAGGAGGAAAATATGTTATTTTGCACTCTTCACGACTGTCATGGTGTGTTTGGACCATAATAGTTTGTTGGTGATGTGGAAACCTGTCACGACTTCCACCGATGTCGGTCCCTCTCCTTGTTCGGGCGGCGTTCGGCGGTCGATGTGATTGTTTTATGTATGTTTGGTCCGTTATTGTGGGCTCGGTATTACGACATGTTATTGGAATATTTGAGTAAAGTTACTTGTGTTACTCATCTCTGCTGTCCTGCGCCTGACTCCTCTGTACCAGCTACACCCAGACCACTACAACACAAGGAACCTGAAACTCTCAACCCGCTCCACTACAGCCCCATCGATGTGAGTCCACGATCAGGTCCTTTATCTTGCCCACGTTGAGGGAGAAGTTGTTGTCCTGGCACCACACTGCCAGGTCTCTGACCTCCTCCCTAAAGGCTGTCTCATCGTTGTCGGTGATCAGGCCTACCACTGTTGTGTTCATCAGCAAACTTAATGATGGTGTTGCAGTCGTGCTTGGTCACACAGTTGTGGGTGAACAGGGAGTACAGGAGGGGACTAAGTATGCACCCCTGAGGGGCCCCCGTGTTGAGGATCAGGGTTTCCGGGATGATGGTGTTGATGTGAGCCATGATTTTTCAAAGCACTTCATGGCTACCGACGTGAGTGCTATGGGGCGTTAGTCATTTAGGCAGGTTACCTTCACTTTTTTTGGGCACAGAGAATATGGTGATCTGCTTGAAACATGATGAAAATGTCAGTGAAGACACTTGCCAGTTGGTCTGTGCATGCTCTGTTGACAGTTCCTGGTAATCCGTCTGGCCTACATTGGCTACGGAGAGCGTGATCACAGTCGACCGGAACAGCTGGCGCGCTCATGCATGCTTCAGTGTTGCTTGTCTTGAAGTGAGCATAAAAGGCATTTAGCTCATCTTGTAGGCTCGCGTCACTGGGCAGGTCACAGCTGCATAGAGGTATTTCTGGGCATAGCGGTATTTCTTATAAGCGATCGAATTAGTGTCCCACTTCTTGAAAGCAGCAGCTCTAGCCTTTAGCTCGGTGCGGATGTTGCCTGTAATCCATGGCTTCTGGTTGGAATATAGCTGCTCAAAGCGGTTACGTGGCATATTGCTTCCTATGTATGTATGGTACCCTGACGGCGGCGTTAGTAGACCAGCGTAGAGGACCCTGCAAAGGCCTCTTCCCAGAAACCACAGGCGCTGGTCCCTGAAGGCATTCAAAATGCAGCTTGTGCAGTCACTTTGTTATGGCTACAGTGGCAGGAAGTGGGGAGCCAAGAGTGTGGCACCAAGGGGTGTGGACCAAGTTCTTACTCATAATTTGACAGTAGGTCACTTCCTGGTGAAGTTTGAAGGGCACAAGAGCTAGAAGCACAGTTCAAACTTTAAAACGTGTTGACTGGTCTTCATATCATTTATACTTTTTAAACTATTCAACTTTTTGTCCTCCATCCACTTTCATGGGATTTCCTCAACATTCTAAAGGTCCCATTGTGACATCATCACTTCCAACATTCCATTCACTGTAATTGTAAAAATGCTACTTTTGACACAAGTCAGCTACAGCTGACATCTTCCACTAATTCAAATCTGAACTTGTAATTGTCATTTGCTCTTTGTTTTTGAGCTATGTCTGTTTGTTTGACATGTGTGAGAAAAGTTGCTTTATATTGAAAATTCTCAGTAATCTACAGCAGCATTCTACAATTCTATTGGGGTCTACAGGGTTAAACGGTGTAAGAGGAGTAGTTTGCAGAAGAATATAAATAATTAAAAGTCAGAAGTATGAAGATTTAAAATGTGTACTGTTGCTTCACAAGTTATGCTAATACATGTGTTATTCAAATACAATTACAACATAGGTGTACTGTAATCAAATTAAACAAATTAAAGGAATGAAAGAAACAATGTTTAGCAGGCACTAGTTGGCATCAAGCCTGTCTTTTGGCAAAGGTTAAAACCTATTAGCATTACAAAACGAAGCCTGACATACTGTAGGTCTGGATTGTTGTCATTGCATGTCTGAATGAGGGCCATACATTCCTGGGTATAGAAATCATACATCTTCCACCTGTATGGTAATAATGTATTGTATTTTACAGTAGCATGAACAACACCAACACTAGCAACGCCAGAGTTGTGGGTACACTTCCCACTGGGGTCACATACCAAAATGTGTGGACTCACTGTTGTCACTCTGTGAAATAGAGTATTGATATGTCATCAGAGCGAGTAGCTAAGTGGTGAATGTTAGTCACACTCGGTTTGTTGTTTTTATGAAATATGTTTTTAAGAAACAGCTACGGATTCAGCGATGCAGTTAGCTTTTACTGCTGGGAATGCACGTTTGTGTCCCGGGATCCCACTAAATAGCTTAATAGTTGGCTGGTAGCCATCAAGCTAATGGCTTAGGCTAGCAGTGCTAGCCCACTGGTGCTTCTATCCATGGCTGGGCACAAATGTGATAGGTGCAAGATGATTTCCATAAAAGAGGGAGAAAAAGTGGAACTGATAAATTGACTTGTGTTTCTCTGGCCTAAATGCATCACCATCAAGCAGCTTCGGGAAGAGATTCTGCGGTTGCTAGCTCAGCTGTGGCAAAAGCAGGACCTGTTTTCAAGTTCATCGACCTGGCTGCAACTCAGGCAAATTGCATCTGTCTTGAGTGCCTCCAACAGTAAAGGTGCTGATGAGTCTGTTCGAACAGTGCGTTACTCTGTTCCAATCCACTGGACAGCTCAACTTCACTGAGCAAGGGTGGCTGGACACTGGCCAGGCGTAGGAGGCTGGGAGGGAGGCAGTTGGCCATCTCCATCTGTCCTGGAAGATCCAATCTAGTTGTCCCGCTGAAGGAGGACCTACCGGTCCCAAGAGTCAGCCATGATCCTGGGAGTGTACCAATAGCCGGTAGCCAACCAGTGGCACCCTCCCCCACGGTTACCACTGTTCAGCAGGTCACTGACTCAAGCCAGAAGGGTCTCGGGTCATCCTTCACCTTCCTGGGGCTTCCGAAGTCATCCACTGCTGCTGGTGCAAAGAGTCTGGCTAGCCTGGCTAGAAGGCTCCATCCCCCTGCCCGATGCAGTCCCATCCCACTCCCCCTTTTCCTTCCCCTTTGGATTCCATCATGTCCATCATTGTGGGCAGCTCGATGGTGAGAGATTTTGGCCTGCCTATGGTCTGTGGACTAACCAAGGTCTACTGTTACCTGGGAGCCTGTGTCGAGACCAATTCCCTCCTGCCTAAGGTTCTGGCCAACTACTCTAATATTGACACCATCGTCACTCACATAGATTTTAACAACCTTCCCTTTAGGCAATCTGAGGGATGACTACAACAACAAAAAATCCCACCCTCACTAGCACAAGGAAGAGAATAATTATCTCTGGCTCCCTCCCATGCTATCGAAGGGGTTCGGAACATTTCAGCCACCTCATTGCCCTAAACGAGCACCTGAAGAAATGACAGGATTTGCTATGAGAGCATTTTTAAACAAGACTGGATTTACCCTAACCACAGGGGTTCAAGGATTATTTTCAGAAACATTGCAAACTGTTTTAGAGACTGACGGCCTGTGTCAGGTAGTGCTCCAGTCCTCCCTGTCATAATTAGCAACAGAGGACATGGAAAGCATATTAGGTCCCGTAGTGCGTTAAATGTAAGTAACCTAATATATGTTCCTCTAACTCCACTGAATACCTCTGTCAATCTGGCAGCTATCCATGTCAAGATCGGTTTATTGAATGTAAGATTTCTAAATAAGAAGTCGTTCATATGCAATGATTTTATCATTTTCAATGACATTGATATGTTAATGCTAACTGAAATTTGTCGTAAACCAGAGGATTGGATTTTAGTCCTCTAAATCATATCAAATCACATTTTGTTGGTCACATACACGTGTTTAGTGTGGGTGTTATAAAATGCTTGTAAAAAAAAAAGGTGATATGATCCTGGACTACTCATTTAGGGCAGTTACCTTTGCTTTCTTGAGTACAGGAACAATGGTGGCCATCTTGAAGCATGTGTGGACAGCAGACTGGGATAGGGAGAGATAGAACATGTCCGTAAACACACCAGCCAGCTGGTCTGCACATGCTCTAGGGACGCGACTAGGGATGCCGTCTGGACCGGCAGCCTTGCAAGGGCTAACACGCTTGTCTTACTCACATTGGCCACGGAGAAGGAGAGCGAACAGTCCTTGGTAGCGGGCCACATCAGCACTGTGTTATCTTCAAAGCGGGCAAAAAAGGTGTTTAGCTTGTCCGGAAGCAAGACGTCGGTGTCCACGACGTGGCTGGTTTTCCTTTTGTAGTCCGTGATTGTCTGTAGACCCTGCCACATACATTTCGTGTCTGAGCTGTTGAATTGCGACTCCACTTTGTCTCTATACTGACGTTTTGCCTGTTTGATTGCCTTGTAGAGGGAATAACTACACTGTCTGTATTCTGCCATATTCCCAGTCACCTTGCCATGGTTAAATGCAGTGGCAGTTTTGCCTGAATGCTGCCATCTATCCACGTTTTTAAAATGTATTGGTATTTAACCTTCATTTAACTAGGCAAGTCAGTTAAGAACAAATTCTTATTTACAATGACGGCCTACCCCGGACAACGCTGGGCCAATTGTGCACTGCCCTATGGGACTCCCAGTCACATCCGGATGTGATACAGCTTGGAATCGAACCAGGGACTGTAGTGAGGCCTAAGGCACTGAGATGCAGTGCCTTAGACCACTGCGCCACTCGGGAGCCCCTGGTTAAGGTAGGTTTTAATAGTCACAGTGGGTACAACATCTCCTATACACTTCCTGATAAACTCAGTCACTGAATCAGTGTATTCGTCAATGTTATTCTCGGAAGTCACTCAGAACATATCCCAGTCTGCATGATCAAAACAATTTTGAAGAGTACATGTATATTCCGATTGGTCAGACCAGCGTTGGATAGTCCTTCTCACGGGTACTTCCTGTTTGAGTTTCTGCCTATAGGAATGGAGGAGTAAAATGGAGTCATGGTCACATTTGCCGAAGGGAGGGCGGGGGAGGGCCTTGTAGGCATCCTGGAAGTTGGCGTAACAGTGGTCGAGTGTTTCGGCAGAAGGAGGTCTACAGTCAATATGTTGATAGAACTTCGGCAGCATTTTTCTCAAACTTGCTTTGTTAAAATCCCCAGCTACAATAAATGCCGTCTCAGGATATGTGGTTTCTAGTTTGCATAAAGTCCAGTGGATTTCTTTGAGGGCTGTCGTGGTATCAGCTTGAGGGGGGATATACAAGTCCGTCACTATAACCGAAGAAAATTCTCTTGTGAGATAATACGGTTGGCATTTGATTGTGTGGCATTATAGATCAGGTGAATTAAAGGACTTGAATTCCTGTATGTTATCACAATTATACCATGAGTCATTAATCACGAAACATACACCCCCGCCCTTCTTTCTGGAGAGATATTTATTCCTGTCTGCGCGATGAACTGAGAATCCCACTGGCTGGACCGATTCAGACAGTTTATCCCAGGAGCCATGTTTCCGTGAATGTTACAATCCCTGATGTCTCACTGGAAAGAGGCCCTCGCCCTGAGCTTGTCAACTTTATTATCCAGAGACTGAACATTAGCAAGTAATATACTCGGAAGTGGTGGGTGGTGTGCGCGCCTCCTAAATTGGACTAGAAGACCACTCCGAATACCTCTCCTACGCCAGCATTGTTTTGGGTTGGCTTCTGGAATTGCCCAGGGGGTGCGTATTCCTTGTCGTAATGATGGTAGTGCTGGTGAGTTCGCGTCGCTCTGATATCCAATAGTTCTTCCCGGCTGTATGTAATAACACCAAAAAAAAATTGGCCTAACAATGTAAGAAATAATACATAAAAAAATAAAAATACTGCAAAGTTTCCTAAGAGCAAGAAGCGAGGCAGCCCTCTCTGTTGGCGTCATCTTTCACTTTTGAAACTACCCTTCCAGCCTTTTCTTATCTACAGAAATCCAGGCTGTCTCGCTGTGGTGGTGGGGTAGCCATCATTCATAGAGACAAGTTTATATGTAGCCCTGTGTCATGTGGTGAATCTTCCTCATTTGAGAGGCTTATCTTTAGCTTGAACCAGAAACAGCCCATCTTGTATATGTTAGTGTACCACCCTCCTAAACCTAATATTTTGTTCATTGCAGAATTCTCTGACAGGGTTAATATTCTTAGAGACCTAAACATTCATATGTGTTGCCCAAACAATGCACTAGTTGAAAATGGTTTTATCATGTTAGAATCCTTTAACTTTGTGCTACATGCCACAGGGCCTACACACAACAAAGGCCATACTTTTGATCTTGTGCTGTCCCATGGTCTGAATATTGAAACTTGGAAAAACTATTGATGTGTGTCTCTAACCATCTCAGTATTGTTTTTAGAATGCTTTCTCCTCATCCTCCTAAAAAAGTGGCAGTCCCAACTCGCTCTTGCATCATTAACTCCACAACTGCTAGAAAATTCCTGAATGCTTTTTTGTCCTCTACCACTGATCCTGTTCTCGGTCTTCACACCGATGATTTGGTGAAAAGTCTCAATGACATACTGTATGTCAGGCTACTTTAGACTCAGTGGCACCAGTTAAAATCAAGAATAAATTGTCTGGCATAGTCTCACCCTGGTTTAATGACCACACTCGTGCTTTATAAAGTGAACGTAACAAATGGTCGTGTACAGGCAAAAGGTCAAGTCCAGTAGGTACCGAAGGGTGGGCAGGCAGGCGGGAATGGAGTCCAGAAAACAGGCAAGGGTCAAAACCGGGAGGACTAGCGAAGAGAAGCGAAAAAGGAGTACGGGAAAAAACACACTGGTTGACTTGACAAACATGCAAGACGAACTGGCACAGAGAGACAGGAAACACAGGGATAAATACACTGGGGAAAATAAGCGACACCTGGAGTGGGTGGAGACAATCACAAGGACAGGTGAAACAGATCAGGGTGTGACAGTGCCATTTAGCTGAATGTAAATGGAAGGCCAGCAAACTTTAAGTATTCTATGAGAAAATAAAGGATCTGATGAGAAATTACAATGTTTCAGTAAAAGATGCAAGAGCGAAACACTTCTCTACCCTGATCTCTGAGAAATCCCTCAACTGGAAAATTCTGTTTAAGACAATCGAGTGTGTTGCTGGTGCCAACCCGAACAGTGACATGCTTGCATCCCCTGATCTCTGTGAAAAGTTTTACGATTCTTTATAGAAAATATTAGATCCCAGATTGATAGAAGCCGGCTCCATACCAGCATTTCTGGTCAGGAAACACTTGAGGCAACTACTCTGAGACTGTCTACTGCATGGTTCTCCAACTTGCGGATCACAGGCCGAATTTGGCCTGCGGATGATTTTATTTGGCCCCCCAAATACGTTTTTATTTTACATTTGTATTCTTGGACATAAAAGACTGCAGTCTACAAGTTATTTTTTATTATGTTACAGCCCTAACAGGCCCTGCATATCAACCAATTGCCAATATTGGCTAAAGATCTCAAGCAGGGATACAGCAACTTCCAGAGACGGTCAGGCTCTTGGGCTTTACATTGGCCGCTCTGGTTTGGGTGTCCTTTGCAGAACCATGTCGTTGTAACCAAGTGGTCACATATCATTCTGGGTTCCACTGCGGAAGAGCAGGTCAGTGGAGTTTTATGAACATTAAGGCAGAGGTGAATATATTTTTTTTTAACTTTCTGACGTTGTCAAGACTCCGATGGGCCTATTCAGTGCACACATGTAGCCTACAGTTCTTCCTCCTTCGCCAGAGATAAGACAGGGAAGAAACCACCATTTACCTACCTCTAGGCTGCTGTAGCCTAAATATTTATTTGTTTTGTCATTCAATAGTTTTTCGCTCTCCCCCAGCACTACACCCCTGATTTCTTGTGTAGTGCTGGGGGAGCGCGAGGGAGCATGCACTGCACTATTTCATCAATAAAAAATTAACTAAATAGCAGAACCCCCACCCCCAAACTACTTCCCACAGCTATGGGAGTAGCTAGCCTCCATTACTATAATAATGATAGCGATAATCAATTTTAAAAAGTACAATAGACCTACTAATAACAGGCTACAGCCCACAACCTTATTATGAATATAATCAGCAATAGCAATGGCATAGAATACATACAAAACATAATTGCATAGAATTCTAAACATCATAAACTTTGATCTTGTATTTTTCAAGTAAATGTATTGAGCTTTCAAAAGTTTTCTTGTTGCTATCCCATAAACACATACTGTAGTTGAACACTACACATTTGCAACATCTTCGGTGGTTAATCCACTTATGTTTCAAAGACCACAAGGCAAAGCAACATACAAGTTGTAACATTTTATTGAAGTACACACTGTACTTACCGGAGCCGAGTCCAGCAGATTGGAAGCAGCAGTATGGATTGCCTCCCATTGAAATTAATGAACTTCCACCGGAACGCATACAGTTTACCACAGTTGGTTTTTACACAGTGTAAGATCAAGTGTGTGGCGAAGTTTGAATCGTTAACTGTATTCAAGATAACTTTTGGCTGTGTTTGTGTTACACAACCTGTCATGGATTCCCAGAAGTAGGCGAGTAAATGAGATTTTTTTTGCAGTCGTGAGCGGCTACAGATGGTGTTTGATCATACACTGCCTGTGGTGCAAACCCACTCCCTATTCCCTGAGGCTAAATTCTCAGACCAGCCCCTCAGTAAAGCAGCTCAGATCTGGGAGGGAGATAGTCGACAGTACACTGTTGAATGAAAACAACTGACAGTGACCCTACAGGAGGGATGCATGTGCGACATACAAACAGACATGAACAAAAACATTAAAAAACACAAACATGCATTCATGATACAAACACACTCTCACACTGCTGAGTAGTCTATACGCTTACAGACAGACAAACAGACAGACACTACCACACAGTCTGACCCTGCTGCATCTCTCCCTCAGAACATGATGAGTGTGCCAGTGGGCAGAGCTCCTGTGATGACAATGCCATCTGCACCAACACCATCAGAGGCCACCTGTGCTCCTGTAAGCCTGGCTATGTGGGGAACGGCTCCATCTGCACAGGTAAGGCCTCACCCTCCACGCCTCTCTACCCCCTCTCTCTACCCTCCTGAGCTCCATCGAGACCCCTACCCCATACTCTGGACATCCACAACCCCCTCCCTTTTTACTATTCTCTCCTCATCTGCAGAGGAATGGTCTCCTCTTCCTTGCCCTCCCTAACCCTCTACACCAGGGGTGTCAAACTCATTTTGCCCAGCTAGCCAGATCCAGTCTTCAACCAAGGTCCGGAGGGCCAGAATTTCAAAGCACCCTGATTGTCTAGCTTTTGTTTTATATACATACAGTTGAAGTCGGAAGTTTACATACACCTTAGCCAAATACATTTAAACTCAGTTTTAAAAATTCCCTGTCTTAGGTCAGTTTGGATCACCACTTTATTTTAAGAATGTGAAATGTCAGAATAATAGTAGAGAATTATTTATTTCAGCTTTTATTTCTTTCATCACATTCCCAGTGGGTCAGAAGTTTACATACACCCAATTAGTATTTGGTAGCATTGCTTTTAAATTGTTTAACTTGGGTCAAAAGTTTTGGGTAGCCTTAAACAAGCTTCCCACAATACGTTGGGTGAATGTTGGCCCATTCCTCCTGACAGAGCTGGCGTAACTGAGTCAGGCTTGTAGGCCTCCTTGCTCGCACACACTTTTTCAGTTCTGCCCACAAATTTTCTATAGGATTGAGGTCAGGGCTTTGTGATGGCCACTCCAATACCTTGACTTTGTTGTCCGTAAGCCATTTTGCCACAACTTTAGAAGTATGCTTGGGGTCATTGTCCATTTGGAAGACCCATTTGCGACCAAGCTTTAACTTCCTGACTGATGTCTTGAGATGTTGCTTCAATATATCCACATAATTTTCCTACTTCATGATGCTATCTATTTTGTGTGCACCAGTCCCTCCAGCAGCAAAGCACCAACACAACATGATGCTGAAACCGCTGTTCTTCACGGTTGGGATGGTGTTTTTCGGCTTGCAAGCCTCCCCCTTTTTCCTCCAAACATAACGATGGTCATTATGGCCAAACAGTTGCATTTTTGTTTCATCAGACCAGAGGACATTTCTCCAAAAAGTACGATCTTTGTCCCCTTGTGCAGTTGCAAACCATAGTCTGGCATTTTTATGGCGGTTTTGGAGCAGTGGCTTCTTCCTTGCTGCGCGGCCTTTCAGGTTATGTCAATATAGGACTCGGTTTACTGTGGATATAGATACTTTTGTACCTGTTTCCTCCAGCATCTTCACAAGGTCCTTTGCTGTTGTTCTAGGATTGATTTGCACTTTTCGCACCAAAGTACGTTCATCTCTAGGAGACAGAACACGTCTCCTTCCTGAGCGGTATGACGGCTGCATGGTCCCATGGTGTTTATACTTGCGTACTATTGTTTGTACAGATGAACGTGGTACCTTCAGACGTTTGGAAATTGCTCCCATTGATGAACCAGACTTATGGAGGTCTATAATTGTTTTCTGATGTCTTGGCTGATTTCTTTTGATTTTCCCATGATGTCAAGCAAAGAGGCACTGAGTTTGAAGGTAGGCCTTGAAATACATCCACAGGTACACCTCCATTTGACTCAAATGATGTCAATTAGCCTATCAGAAGCTTCTAAAGCCATGACATCATTTTCTGGAATTTTCCAAGCTGTTTAAAGGCACAGTCAATTTAGTGTATGTAAACTTCGGACCCACTAGAATTGTGATACAGTGAATTATAAGTGAAATAATCTGTCTGTAAACAATTGTTGGAAAAATAACTTCTGTCATCCACAAAGTAGATGTCCTAACCAACTTGACAAAACTATAGTTTGTTAACAAGAAATCTGTGGAGTGGTTGAAAAATGAGTTATAATGACTCCAACATAAGTGTATGTAAACTTCCGACTTCAACTGTATGTACACTATCGGTCAAAAGTTTCAGAACACCTACTTATTCAAGGGTTTTTATTTATTTTTACTATTTTCTACATTATAGAATAATAGTGAAGACATCAAAACTATGAAATAACACATATGGATTCATGTATTAACCAAAAAAGTGTTAAACAAATCAAAACATATTTTATATTTGAGATTCTTCCAACAGCCACCCTTTGCCTTGATGACAGCTTTGCACACTCTTGGCATTCTCTCAACCAGCTTTACCTGGAATTCTTTTCCAACAATCTTGAAGGAGTTCCCACATGTGCTGTGGACTTGTTTGCTGCTTTTCCTTCACTCTGCGGGTTCGACTCATCACCAACCATCTCAATTTGGTTGAGGTCGTGGGATTGTGGAGGCCAGGTCATCTGATGCAGCACTCCATCACTCTCCTTCTTGAGAAATTAGCCCTTACACTGCCTGGAGGTGTGTTGGGTCATTGTCCGGTTAAAAAACAAATGATAGTCCTACTAAGCCCAAACCAGATGGGATGGCATATCTCTGCAGAATGCTGTGGTAGCCATGCTCGTTAAGTGTGCCTTGAATTCTAAATAAACCACAGACAGTGTCACCAGAAAAGCACCCCCACACCATAACACCTCCTCCTCCATTCTTTACGGTGGGAAATACACATGCGGAGATCATCCGTTCATCCACACCGCATCTCACAAAGACACAGTGTTTGGATCCAAGAATCTCAAATTTGGACTCCAGACCAAAGGACAAATTTCCACTGGTCTAATGTCCATTGCTTGTGTTTCTTGGCCCAAGCAAGTCTTTTCTTTTTATTGGTGTCCTTTAGTAGTGGTTTCTTTGCAGCAATTTGACCAGGCCTGATTCACACAGTCTCCTCTGAACAGTTGATGTTGAGATGTTTCCGTTATTTGAACTCTGAAGCATTTATTTGGGCTGCAATTTCTGATGCTGGTAACTCTAATGAACTTATCCTCTACAGTAAAGGTAACTCTGGGTCTTCCATTCGTGTTGCGGTCCTCATGAGATCCAGTTTCATAATAGTGCTTGATGGTTTTTGCAACTGCACTTGAAGAAACTTTCGAAGTTCTTGAAATGTTCCATATTGACTGACCTTCATGTGTTAAAGTAATGATGGACTGTCGTTTTTCTTTGTTTATTAGAGCTGTTCTTGCCATAATATGGACTTGGTCTTATACCAAATAGGGCTATCTTCTGTATACCACTCTACCTTGTCACAACACAACCTATTGGCTCAAACGCATTAAGAAGGAAAGAAATTCCACAAATTAACTTTTAACAAAGCACACCTGTTAATTCAAATGCATACCAGGTGACTACCTCATGAAGCTGGTTGAGGGAGTGCCAAGAGTGTGTAAAGCTGTCATCAAGGCACTTTTATGGTTACTACATGATTCCATATGTGTTATTTCATAGTTTTGATGTCTTCACTATTATTCTACAATGTCAAAATAGTAACAAAAAATGAAAAACCCTTGAATGAGTAGGTGTTCTAAAACTTTTGACCGGAAGTGTATATGATGGGATGTATAGACATTATGGACAGTATGTAGATAAAATATGTAGGATAGAATAAGGGCAGCAGCCTCTAAGGTGCAGGATTGAGTAACCGGGTGGTAAGCGGCTAGTGACAGTGACTAAGTTCAGGATAATGTACTGGGAGGAGGCCGGCTAGTGATGGCTATTTAACAGTCTAATGGACTTGAGATAGCAGCTGTTTTTCAGTCTCTCGGTCCCAGCTTTGATGCACCTGTACTGACCTCTCCTTCTGGATGAAAGCGGGGTGTACAAGCCGTGGTTTGGGTGGCTTGCTATGACACCAGGTGCTATAGATGTTCTGGAGGGCAGGCAGTGTGCCCCCGGTGATGCATTGGGCAGGCCGCGCCAGGTGTGTGCCTTTCCAAATCATGTCCAATCAATTGAATTTACCACAGGTGGACTCCAATCAAGTTGTAGAAACATCTCAAACATTTCAAGTCTCATAGCAAAGGGTCTGAATACTTATCTAAAAAAGTTTTTTCTGTTTTTTGTTTTTTTATATTTGCAAAAATGTTTAAAAAAAACAGTTTTTGCTTTGTCAATATGGGGTATTGTGTGTAGATTGATAAGAACAAACTTGAATCAATTTTAGGATAAGGCATAACAAAATGTTAAAAAAGGGAAGGGGTCTGAAAACTTTCCAAATTCACTGTATGGGTGTTTTTATAAAGTGGCGACCATGAGTTTCAGGCAAGGAAAACACCTCTCCTCTTCTCATCATTTTCCCTTTTTCTTAACTCTCCTCTTTTAATCTCGCTCTATTAATCTTGTTCTGTTTCCCAGGAAAAGAAACATAGTTGTCTCTTCTCTTCCTCTATTGCTCTAGTACTGTCTTGCTGTCTGTCCCCCGTGTCGCCAAAATAAGTGTGGATTAGAGTGCAGAATAGAGGGAATTCTCTTTATTTGGGAGTGAGACAGGTGTGTGTGTGTTTGTGCGCGCGTGTGTGTGTATCACACCTGTCGTCTCACCACCACCTCCCCGTGTCCCTCTGTAATAGAGAGGCATTAGGATGGGAAGCAGGTGGAAGGCAGGTCTAGGGAGAGATCAATGCAATTTGCAAAGTGCCTTCCAGACAATTTCTATGCTGGATTGTCTCTAACACCAGGCACACAGCAGCCACTGAATAAAAATAGGGAAAAAAAGTGCCATCGAACAACTTTACTGCCACCTCCACATTTTTCACTCTGGAAATCATGAGTAATATGCAAATGATCCAACTGTTTGTTGCTCAGAGAAAAACGCAGAAAACAATTACTTGAATATGAAATTCACATCCTACCAGCTCAGAGAAAGAGCATTCCAACCACACACTCTGATAATATCTATGTTTGTATTTACGATAAATCACGTCAAATATGCTTCAAATGGCCCCGTATTGTATATAATGAGATTAAAGCTATTGCTACATCTCAATTAATTCCCCAGCCAATTAGTATTCCATGGAGACAGAGTTATAGGAATTATTCCCCATTTTCACAGTCCGCTCCGGGAATTCATTAATGATTGTTGGCCAATCGACCAGGAGTGTCTCTCCTCAGTCTAATCATACATCATCACTGTGCTCTTAGAAATAAAGAAATGAGTCACAGATCTGGGCTAGGTCCGGAGTCTGTCCCTGCTAATATTGTCCGTCATTGTGTAGCCAATGTGAAATGGTTGTCGGAGTGTTAGTAGTATTCAATCTGAGACATATCCCGCACTGAGACCTAGAAGTAGTTGTTTCCCTTGTTCTGCAAGAGCCACAGCTTTTGTGGCGTTACTGGTAACATTTCTTCATGGTGACATGTTCAGAGGTTCCCTGGTTTGAGACCAGTTAATATAGAAGAGGTAACCATGTAATTAGGGAAAGGGTGTACCTAGTCAGTTGCACAACTGAATGCATTCAACTGAGATGTGTATTCCACATATAATGTCATTGGCACCCAGGGAGCAGTTGTTGGGGGTTAACTGCTTGCTCAAGGGCAGAACGGCAGATTTATTCCCATCTTTCCAGCTCTGGGATTCAAACCAGCAACCTTTCGGTTACTGGCCTGATGGTCTTATCTGCTAGGCTACCTGCCGCCCCTGTTACTGCTAATGCAAAAGAGTTATACTGGTAGTAATGTAGCTAACAAAGAGGTAAGCTGGTAGTACTGTAGCTAGCTAAGCCTCGTGCTGTGACGCCACCTTCCCTGTGTCTAACGATAGAGGTGTATGAATAGGGGAGGTAAAGTGGTTAACTAAAGAAAGAATATTCATCAACTCTTGGAGGACAATGGAAGACTATTTCAGAAGGCAGAGCCTGCACGACTGGATCAAACCGCCCCATCCTGTCCCCCCCCCCCCCCCCCTTTTCTCAAACCTTATAACATTCTGGGCATGTACCAACTTAACCCACTACATGCCAACCAGTTCATGGGAATATGCATTTAGATCTTCTTGAATTATGTACAGTGTTTTTTCGTGGGCAAATGTTTGAGTAGATTATGTCAACAAACTGTAGCCTACCTGTGTTTCGTTTCAAACAAAGCGCATATTTTGCCTAGTGGTGCGCGCTGTTGAGAAGCTATTTCTATGAGGACAACGATCTTGAACAGCAATGAATGTCATATAGGAGACGTGGACATATTATGGAAGCCAGAGGTGCCATTATCTATCCATGATTCCATAAAATTTTCTATTATAACATTTTTGCACTATATGACATCATTGGTCCCTCCTTTTCATCTATAATGTCTAGGATCAGACCAGGATAACTCTGTACAGACGGAGATTTGTGGTCCATGAACTGAGTGGGTAAAAAGCACTCGGCTCCATCTCATTCTTATACTTATCTGCAGCTCTTACAGCTGCAGCCTTTTCTTCAGCTATTCTCAGTGAGTATTGTTGAATACAGTATACTCTTCTTTCCTCTTGCTTTGGTTCACAAGATAAGGCAGAGACCAGGCCACGATATCGATTTACATTCATATTTCACCATAAGTACACAAGGCTACTGCTTCCCATATCTTGTCAACCCATTCTGTCTCATCATTAGAAAACCACCATTCTCTGGTAAAGGCTTGATTTGTGCACGGCTGAGTACCATAGGGATTGCCCGCAGAGGCCAACCTATTAGATTTCCCCAGAAAGCACAGAGCTGCCTGCCTGTCTGCCGGTGAGGTGTAATGTAGCTCCACAGTAAAGCAGGCTGGACTTATTTCCTCCTTCTGCAGACTCTTCTTGGACCTTTGCCGCTAAGGTCTCAGGGGAGCTAAGCGTGCAGTCTCACTCTAAATAAGGCAGATGTGCTCTGCAGAATAAATCTGTCTGCCTTCATTGGCCCAGTTCTGCTCCCAGACACTGCATGGTGATTACATTGCACCTCAGATCCGTATTACTGGAGAGTAATTATGAATTGTATTGTTGGTCTCCCTAGTGACTCTACCAGCACAATTGATTTTTTCAGCCAGCGGATATGATGTGATTGACAGAATAGGGAGACTGTAGAGACTATAGCAAGTGTATGAACTAAACCAATGCAATGCCTTAAGCATGGCTATGGGCAAGGCTTATGTGTGTCTGTGAAAGAAAAAGATAAAAGACAGTTATGCAGAGGTTGTTTACATATGCATGCACACACACAAACACGCAAGTACACACAGAAATTGCCCCTCCCTCTCATACCCACTGTCACAGAGATGATTGCTGGTTCACATGAAGCCTGCATGGAAATTAGAAGCTTGAACTTGTCCCATGTGACTCAGTTGATAGAGCATGGCACTTGCAATGTGAGGGTTGTGGGTTTGATTCCCATGGTGAAAAAGTAAAATAGATGTATGCACTCATTAATGTATGTCTCTGGAAAACAGTGTTTTCTCAAATGTAATGTAAATGTTGAACTCCTTCTCTGTCTATCACCCTTTCTTTCTCTATTCTTCCTTCTCTCCATCGTCATGATATCCTCAGAGGAGCAGCGAGTGTACCATTGCGTGAAACCCCAGCACACAACAATAGGCGGGCCACAGAAGTTCAATCAGACCCCAGCTAAAGATTATAGATCAGTATTGTCACCCGCTTCCTGCTTAATGAACATTGTAAATCCTTTTGTCGCCTGCAAAATGAGCTCCCTAATCTTGTTAATGGTATTTTTTTCTCTTTCTCTAGGACCGGTTTGTTGTACACAAAAGAGGTTTTTAAAAAGAGGATTTCAGCGAGGCCTAAACACTGGCTTAGAGAACAATGGGAGATGCCTGCTCTTTTCTCATCTTTCTGAGCTAATAATGTGCGACTGTGTTAGAATAGTCTAACCGCGTGCCGTAGTGGTTTGATACTGAGGGTAATGATGTTTGCTGCATTGGAGGAAATGGAGTGAGGGAGGAGGAGGAGGGAGGGAGAAAGGGATGGAGGAGGAGTGTCGGAATTGGAGATGATGCTGTTCTTGTTTCCCTGCAATATTTATTTTTCCAAATTTCGCAGGACGGTAGGAAAACACTAAGTTCTGCTGTTCAGAGCCGCGCTGGAGGCCATGGTGGTATTGTCTCAACATTTAAAGGTCATAGGAGGAAAAAGCATGTATGATTAATTGGAAAATGTAAAAAAAAAAAAAAAAAAAAAATTGTTTCTGCATGTGGTACTAATTGTCAAAGCAATTGTTTTTTGCCTTGTCCTGCTATTGGATTTAGCTGCGGTAGAGTAAAAAAGAAAGTGTCTTCAGTCATTTCAGATCCTATTCCTCACAGAATGGCAGTTGCATCCCAAATGGCACCGTATTCTCTATATAGTGCACTACTTTGGACCAGGTTCCCATCGGCTTTGGTTAAAAATAGTGCGCTATATAGGGAATACGGTGACATTTGGGACCCAGTCAGCATCAGAGGGGAGCTTCTTGTGTGCGTGCATGTGTGTGTGTTTGTGTGCACGTGTGTGTGTGTACTGTGTGTGTCTGGATCTTGAGGTTAAGCCCTCCCAGGCCCACCCATGGCTTTGTCCCTGCCCAGTCATGTTAAATCCATAGATTAGGGTTTAATTCATTTATTTCAATTGATTTATTTCCTTATGACTGTAAATGACTCAGTAAAATCTTAAATTGTTGCATGTTGCGTTTATATTTTTGTTCAGTATAAAACAATTCCATAGCACCCCCTTTAATAATTAAAGAATTAAACACCCAATATATAGAGTCCTGTGTAAACCTCAAGATCCAGACACACACGTACAGAGTACAAACACACGCGCCTTTTGTTGTCCCCAGCACAAGGTGCACCTGTGTAATGATCATGCTGTTTAATCAGCTTCTTGATATGCCACACCTGTCAGGTGGATGGATTATCTTGGCAAAGGATAAATTCTCACTAACAGGGATGTGAACAAATGTGTGCAAACAATTTTAGAGAAATAAGCATTTTGTGCATATGGAACATTTTTGGGATCTTTTATTTCAACTCATGAAACATGGGACCAACACTTTTTATTTGAGGTTATATATTTTTGTTCAGTGTAAGATGTTCATACTATGGATCATTTAGCTATTTTAGTTAGAATTTTGGACCCCTTTTAAGTATAAACAAAAATATATATTAAAAAATGATTATGTTTTTGTGGCTTTAAGTTCAGTGAGATACATCTGAGATTTCCTTATAAGTGTTCACAGAATGTTACTTCTGTATAAAACAGTTTAACAGTCTCTACGATGTAATGCATAGCCTGTAGTTACCAAACACACCATGGGTAAAATCTATACATTTGATGTTACAGCAAAATACCCATTATAAACATTTTAATGGTATAGGAAAGAAGAAGAAAAATGTCACAGTATGCTTCAAGAATAGATCAACATGGCATGAGTTCTTCAGTTTGATATATTGTCCAGAAAACATGTTTAAATGTCTTCTTTGGGATCTGGGGGCAGTATTGAGTAGCTTGGATGAATAAGGTGCCCAGAGTAAAAGCTAGAATGTGCATATAATTAGTAGATTTTGATAGAAAACACTCTGAAGTTTCTAAATCTGTTTGAATGATGTCTGTGAGTATAACAGAACTCATATGGCAGGCAAAGACCTGAGAAAAAATCCAACCAGGAAGTGGGAAATCTGAGGTTTGTAGTTTTTCAAGTGATTGCCTATCCAATATACAGTGTCTGTGGGGTCAGATTGCACTTCCTAAGGCTTCCACTAGATGTCAACAGTCCTTAGAACGTTGTTTCAGGCTTCTACTGTGAAGGGGGAGAGAATAAGAGCTGTTTGAATCAGGGGTCTGGAAGAATGCCATGAGCTAAATCACGTGTGCAGCCGTGAGCATGAGCTGCGTTCCCTTTCATTTCTAAAGACAAAGGAATTGTCCGGTTGGAATATTATTGAAGATTTATGATAAAAACATCCTAAAGATTGATTCTATACATCGTTTGACATGTTTCTACAAACTGTAATGGAACTTTTTTGACTTTTCGTCTGGACTTAGTGCCTTGTGCATTTGGAATAGTGAACTGAACGCACAAACAAAGCAGGTATTTGTACATAAAGATTAACTTTATCGAACAAAACAAACATTTATTGTGGAACTGGGATTCCTGGGAGTACATTCCGATGAAGATCATCAAAGGTAAGTGAATATTTAAAACACTCTTTCTGACTTTTGTTGACTCCACAACTCAGATTATCGCAAGGTGTGCTTTCGCCGTGAAGCTTTTTTGAAATCTGACACAGTGGTTGCATTAAGGAGGGTTTATCTATAATCCTATGCATAACACTTGTATCTTTCATCAAAGTTTATGATGATTATTTCTGTAAATTGATGTGATTCTCTGCAAAATCATCGGATGTTTTGGCAGGCAAAACATTACTGAACATAACGCGCCAATGTAAACTCAGATTTTTGGATATAAATATGAACTTTATCGAACAAAACATACATGTATTGTGTAACATGAAGTCCTATGAGTGCCATCTGATGAAGATCATCAAAGGTTAGTGATTCATTTTATCTCTATTTCTGCTTTTTGTGACTCCTCTCTTTGGCTGGAAAATGGCTGTATGTTTTTTTGTGACTAGGGGCTGACCTAACATAATCGTATGGTGCGCTTTCACCGTAAAGCCTTTTTGAAATCAGACACTGTGGCTGGATTAACCTCTAGGGTATGTGGGACGAAATCGTCCCACCTACTCAACAGCCAGTGGAATCCCATGGCGCGATATTCAAATACCTTAGAAATGCTATTACTTCAATTTCTCAAACATATGACTATTTTACACCATTTTAAAGACAAGACTCTCGTTAATCTAACCACACTGTCCGATTTCAAAAAGGCTTTACAACGAAAGCAAAACATTAGATTATGTCAGCAGAGTACCCAGCCAGAAATAATCAGTCACCCATTTCTCAAGCTAGCATATAATGTCACATAAACCCAGAAGACAGCTAAATGCAGCACTAACCTTTGATGATCTTCATCAGATGAGACACCTAGGACATTATGTTATACAATACATGCATGTTTTGTTCAATCAAGTTCATATTTATATCAAAAACCAGCTTTTTACATTAGCATGTGACGTTCAGAACTAGCATACCCCCCGCAAACTTCCGGGGAATTTACTAACAATTTACTAAATTACTCACGATAAACGTTCACAAAAAGCATAACAATTATTTTAAGAATTATAGATACATTACTCCTCTATGCACTCGATATGTCCGATTTTAAAATAGCTTTTCGGATGAAGCACATTTTGCAATATTCTGAGTAGATAGCCCGTCATCACAGGGCTAGCTATTTAGACACCCACCAAGTTTAGCCTTCACCAAAATCACATTTACTATTAGAAAAGTTTGATTACCTTTCCTGTTCTTCGTCAGAATGCACTTCCAGGACTTCTACTTCAATAACAAATGTAGGTTTGGTCCCAAATAATCCATAGTTATGTTCCATCAGCGACGTTTTGTTCGTGCGTTCTAGACACTATCCCAATGGTAAATAACGGTTGTGCGCACGGCGCATTTCGTGACAAAAGATTTCTAAATATTTCATTACCGTACTTCGAAGCATGTCAACCGCTGTTTAAAATCAATTTTTATGCCATTATTCTCGTAAAAAAGCGATAATATTCCGAACGGGAATCTGCAATTAGCTAAACAGCCGAAAGAAAATACTGCACGGGGTCGAATCGGGCACGCGCCTAATTCCATTGTCCTCTGATAGACCACTTGGCAAAGGCGATTATGTGTTTCAGCCTGAGGCTGCCTCGTCATCGTTCAGGTTTTTCCCGGGCTCTGAGAGCCTATTGGAGCCGTAGGAAGTGTCACGTTACAGCTAAGATCCTGACTCTTCAATAAACAGAAGCAAGAACAACAACACCTTGTCAGGCAGGCCACTTCCTGCATGATATCTTCTCAGGTTTTTGCCTGCCATAGGAGTTCTGTTATACTCACAGACACCATTCAAACAGTTTTAGAAACTTTAGGGTGTTTTCTATCCAAAGCCAATAATTATATGCATATTCTAGTTACTGGGCAGGAGTCGTAACCAGATTAAATCGGGTACGTTTTTTATCCGGATGTGAAAATACTGCCCCCTAGCCCAAAGAAGTTAAATAACACACACAACCTGAACCATATGAAACAAATACCCCTCTGCCACGTCCTGACCAAATATAATACAATTACTCCCTCTGCTGGTCAGGATGTGACAGTTTGCTTATGGCCTTATACAGCTCGTTGAGTGTGGTCTTAGTGCCAGCATTGGTTTGTGGTGGTAATTAGACGGCTACGAATAATATACTTCAGAACTCTCTTGGTAGATATTGTGGTCTACATTTTATTATAAGGTACTCTACCTCAGGCGAGCAATACCTCGTGTTGAAAATGTTTAATTTATCCACTTCTACTCTGTTTTCCCTGGAACACGCAGTAATTTACAGAAGTGGTCATTTCGAAAGTGGGAACCATCCTTTCCTACAGACGATAGGTAAATTGAGTCTAGGCTATTTCTGCTAGCAAAATGTGTTTAGACTGGAACAAGTAGTTCAAAATGAATTAATTCAATTCCAAACGGGTTTTCCTGGAACACGCAGTAATCTTACAGAAGTGCTATTTTTTGAGTGGGAATGCTTCCTATCCTACAGCCGATAAGAAAAAAAAAAGCAGCTATAAAAACCTATTCCATAGAAAGTAAAGTAAAAAGTGACCTTGTCAAAGGGCAGACAGAGGATCTGGTAGGACAGGTCAACATCCAGTTCACACAGACTCCCATCTGGAACATCAAACGTTTCTTCTTCTTTCTATGGTCCCAGTGGCCACAATAGGCGTATGAGAAATTCAAGCAATATGCACTTAACTGGAGCACGCATTTTCTCATTAGGACACTAATTCAACTTAAGTTCTCCAAGTAAAACCACAATTATGTCTAGTACAGTCAGTTTGCAACACAGACAATGTTTAAAAAACTTTCTTTTAATTAGACAAGTCAGTTAAAAACAAATTCTTATTTTACAATGCC
This sequence comes from Salmo trutta, assembly GCF_901001165.1. Classification (NCBI taxonomy): domain Eukaryota; kingdom Metazoa; phylum Chordata; class Actinopteri; order Salmoniformes; family Salmonidae; genus Salmo; species Salmo trutta. The sequence goes on along the minus strand of NC_042985.1, from coordinate 39,967,785 downwards.
GGCCTACCCCAGCCAAACCCTTCCCTAACCCAGACGATTCTGGGCAAATTGTGCGCCACCCTATGGGATTCCCAATCTCCTTGTTCCTTCAGACTTATGGAAAAAACACACTACTTTCACTGATAAGCTCTGAGTTATGGACTATGAATCTTAAGTGTAATAATTTGTCCATTGAATTCTAAAAGCAAGTGAAAATGTCTCTATTAATTCCTCTCACGGGGTACCAAAATACAGTGCATTTGGAAAGTACTCAGACCCCTTAACATTTCCCACATTTTGTTACGTTACAGCCTTATTCTAAAATTGATTAAAGTTTTTTTCCCCTCATTAATTATATACACAATACCCAATAATGAAAAAGCAAAAACAATTTTTGCAAATGTATGAAATAAAAAAAACTGAAATATCTAAATACTGCACTTTTTCTTGTGACTTATGGCTAATTTAAATTCTACAAAATGTACTGATTAGCTGAGTAATAAATGTATCTGAATTATTTGATGAAGAGGGGCACCTTTAAGGGCTGGATATAGAGAAATCCTTGAATTAACTATATCAGTAGTTAACATTAACCATTATATCATTAATCCTATATAAATAATAGTCTTAATCAACAGTTAATTTACTATATTCTCATTCTGAACAGTCGTCAAGCTCTAGTACCTGAAGAACCAAATTGCTTGTAAATGAACTCAATGCCACAAAGAATTTATTCAAGGTTTTATTTACTAAACTAAATAAATTGGAAAATTAGGTAGTTAATAGATACAATAAAAAGGCAGAATATAATGGGATACGACACAGTGATTAAGGTGAGAGTCTCCACATGTTCATATGAATGGCTTCCATACACAATTTAGGCAAATACATTCACAGGACTTTGAGAATGATATGATCTTATTCATTGAAAGTGAAAATGTGAGAGGCTACACTGACACAGGCTTTCACAACAGCAAAATGACTCCTGCGTGATTTGTTGACTATGAACTTGCACGTTTACCCGACCATGGGACAGATAAGACAGACTGACTGTATATGTGACCGACTGGCTCAAATAGGTCATATTTTGCAAAATTTGAAATTGTTATTTTTTTTACATTGGATAAAAGTAGAGAATCTAAGCTACAAAATGATATATCATATACCACAGTTGAGGAACATTAGGAAAGTTATTCTGCTTTGAAAGTTGATACATTTTGTAAACTCACTTTTTAGAAAATTGCCTTTGAATGTTTTGGTGCCTAATGAAGCTCTTCTTTGTCTACACCCATTCAGCATCGTTCACACCCTCTTAAGCTTTTGCCCCACCCATCTCTTTAAGGTTTGATCCGAGCGTTCTGTACTAACAACAGCAGTCAAGCACTCAAGGTAACTTGCTAGATACTTCCAGATACAAATGAGAGAACAGCTCACTGAACATTACTCGCCCTAGCAGAGCTGGTTAGACCTTTATGTTATCCAGAGGGTTAGTGACTGCAACTGTGCTGTCAGATTGTCCTTAGTAAATTCAGATTGTTTTGCTCTCGGAGCGTTCAGAGCGCACACTGGACGCTCTGATGAGTAGGGTTGATCCGAACGTTCTGACCTCACAACGGCAGTCAAGCACCCAAGCTAACTGGCTAACATTGGCTAGCTTGCTAGCTACTTCCAGACACAAATTAGAGAACACCTCACTCTGACCATTATACTCACCCTAGCAGAGCTGGTTAGGCTGTTTTCATGTTATCCAGAGCGTAGATGCCTGTAACTGTGCTGCTAGCAAAACTATTTAATTACGTTTTTTTGCGTTTACTTACACCGGCCATATTCAATGGGTGTTGAGCGTTCGTAAATGATTCAGCGCTCTCGCACACTCAGACTAGAGTGCTCTGAAGTCGGAGTACATGGCAAGACTGAAATTACAAACGCACCCTAAATGGTTACTTGCATAGTGGAGTCTTTTGTTAATTAACTTCTTGGGGCTATGTGGGACGTTAGCGTGCCACCCGTGGCGCACCCTATCAACAGCAGGTGCATTTCAAGAGCGGCAAATTTGAAACCAAATAAATGTCAAAATTCAAATTTCTCAAACATACAACTAACTTACAGCCTTTGAAAGATAAACATCTCCTTAATCTAACCACGTTTTCCGATTTCAAAAAGGTTTTACGGGGAAAGCATAAAGTTAGGTTATGTTAGGAGAGTACATTGACAATAGCTGTGTGTAGTGTATTGTCGATTCAAAGACAGGCGTCACCAAAACCATAAAATCAGCTACAATTATGCACTAACCTTTTACAATCTCCATCAGATGACACTCCTAGGACATTATGTTAGACAATGCATGCATTTTTAGTTCTATCAAGTTCATATTTATATCTAAAAACAGCGTTTTACTATGGCGTTGATGTTCAGGAAATCGTTTCCCTCCAATACCGGCAGTCAAGTCATGACAACAAAATAATTAATTAATATTAGAAAACATTGGTAAAATATTATATTGTCATTCAAAGAATTATAGATTTACATCTCTTGAACGCAATGGACTTGCCAGATTTAAAATTAACCTTACTGGGAAATCACACTTTGCAATAATCTGAGCACTGCGCCAGAAAAATACGCATTGCGATACAGACTTACCGCCATGTTGGAGAGATCTAAAATCGAAAATACTATGTAAATAATCCATTACCTTTGATTCTCTTCATCAGATGTCACTTCCAAAGAATCCCAGGTCCATAACGAATGTAGTTTTGTTCAAAAAAGCTAATCATTTATGTCCAAAAACCTCCGTGTTGTAGCACATGATCTAAGCCAGCCGGACTTCACTTCACATCACGAACGGAAAAAATATATTTACGTTCGTTCAAACATGTCAAACGTTGTATCGCATAAATCATTAGGGCCTTTTTTAACCAGAACATGAATAAAATTCAAGGCGGACCATTGGGTTCTCTTTTAAAACGTTTCGGAATGAGAGTACCCACCATCAACTCGCGAGCCAGGTGTCTAATGGGCCATCGCCGTTCCAAAGCTCTTCTTCAGTCAGATCTCACTGTAGAAGACTCAAAACACTTTGTAAAGGCTGGGGACATCTTGTGGAAGCAATAGGAAGTGCCAAAACATTCCTCACCCCCTTTGTTTTTCAATGGTATAGGCTTAAAGTCAATTCAACACATCAGGTATCCACTTCCTGTCAGAATCTGTCTCAGGGTTTTGCCTGCCAAATGAGTTCTGTTATACTCACAGACACCATTCAAACAGTTTTTGAAACTTTAGGGTGTTTTCTATCCATATATAATAAGTATATGCATATTGTAGTTACTGGGTAGGATTAGTAACCAGATTAAATCGGGTACATTTTTTTATCCAGCCGTGAAAATACTGCCCCCTATACCCTAACAGGTTAAGACATGTAGCTAGCTAGCTAGGAAAACAATGAACCATAATCTCAACTCATAACATTACTACCCTGCATGAATCTGCAGGTAGCTAGCCAACCAGGTTCAATGTTAGCTAGCTAAAAATAGGCTATAGCTAGCCAAGCAAATGGCTCTGAGATACGAATGATAAGATCATACATGTAACGTTAGCTTGCGAGCCAGCCAGCTAATGTTAGCTAGCTAACAGTACACTTTACCTTGAGGAGAAACCACTTTCCGTCAAAATCAGAAACTTGTAATATCTGAAAATATAGCTAGCTAGACTATCTTACTTGTATACATCATTCATGGATGGACACGTCGCCTGTCGGATCCCATGGTTGCCTTTGAAGATGTAATCCGGAGACAGGTGTTTTCTCCATCTCCTTAGCTATCATACTCAAATTCCACTGATTTCTAAACTCTGTCCCCCAGAAAGTGGAGAGCAGCACTTATGCAGTTTTACTACACAATACATAAAAAAGATGCATTAGACAGGATTACCTAGACATACTGACCAGCTCAAATAGACAGAAGCCTGCTATATGGCAGACCAATCCAAACTCATCTCTCGTCATGTCCAGCCCACTCATTATCTCAGCCAATCATGGCTAGCGGGAAGGTTGCTGACTTTTTCTGTAGCTAAACTAACTAGGCTCATAATTGAACAATTGTATTTGTATATACAGATGGCATACAAGTTTGAAAGTTCACATGTTCGAGAAGGCATTTCTGCCCCCCCCCAAAAAAACACATTTTGATAAAAAACAGTTTACCTTCAAACAGTTTACCTTCTCTCCTGTGAATTAATGATCCACGACATACGACTAGTTTCCTGAAATGGGTCACATATCGGTTACAGACTCTTGGCCTCCCATCCTATTATAACCACCTCTCGCAGGATTTGTATTCATGTTACCCAATGAAATTGCTGTATGATATTGTTACCATCTGATGCACATTGGAATGTCATAAAAAATGAACACTGCAGAGCTCTCCCTGTCCTCTGCCGTGCCCTGAATGTATTTCGGCTGACGATATCTGTAAATGTGCATGTACACCCTGGCCCGTGTACTGTTGCTAGCCCCAATTCTGACTTGTGCTCTGATTTCTGCTTTCATAAAAGCCGGAGTTTTCTGCACATTAACACTAAAGCTTATTACCTCAAATTGATCAATTGAAAGTGTTGGTTCAAAGCTCCAATCCAGATGTGTTGGTCATTACTGAGATGTGGTTAAGAAAGAGTGTTTTGAACACTGATGTTAACCTTTCTGGTTCTAACCTTTTTCGGCAAGACAGATCTTCCAAAGGTGGTGGAGTGGCAATCTTTACCAAGGAACACCTTCAGTGCTCTGTTGTCTCCACCAAGTCTGTCCCCAAACAATTGCATTTGCTGTTTTAAGCATTAAGCTTTCAAATAGCTCTTTATTGACTGTTGCAGGGTGTTTTCTTCCACCATCAGCAATGGCCTGTACCCTACCTGCCCTACGCTCTTTCCTAGCCCCTTACACTAAGTCTGAATTTGTTCTGCTAGGTGACCTAAACTGGAACATGCTTAAACCACCTGACCAAGTCCTAAAACAATGAGACTCCCTAAATCTCTCTCAGATTATTACCAATCCCACAAGGTATGATTCCAAACACCCAGAAAAGGCTACTCTCCTTGATGTTATCCTCACAAATAATTCTGATAGATATCAGTCCTGTGTTTTCTGTAATAAACTTAGTGATCACTGTTTTGCAGCTTGTGTTTGTAATGGCTGCTCAGTTCATAATGGCTGCTGTTCTGATTTGTCATAGTGTTTTCTGAAAAACTGAGTAAGCCTTCCTTCATGACCTGGCCTCTGTAAATTGGTAAAGAATCAGCAGGACATCTATTTGACTCATACATGCCTTCTTTCCCATCCAACATTTCCTCATCTCCCAGCCCTTCTAATGCGACAAGCCCCTATGCTCCTCCCTCTTTTTCCCCTGCCCCACTACACAGTTTCTCCCTGCAGACAGTCACTGAGTCTGAGATGCTAAAGGTGCTCCTTAAACTTGACTCCAAAAAAACAAGTGGGTCAGATGGTTTAGATCCTTTCTTCTTTAAGGTTGCAGCCCCAATCATCGCCAAGCCTATCTCTGACATTTTTAACCTCTCTTCTCTCTGGGGAGGTTTCAATTGCTTGGAAGGCAGCCACGGTGCATCCTTTATTTAAAGGGGGAGATCAAGCTGATCCTAACTGTTATAGGCCTATTTCTATTTTGCCCTGTTTATCAAAAGTGTTGAAAAACTTTTCAATATTCAAATTATTCACTTTCTTGATGTCTATAGTATTCTCTCTGGTATGCAGTCTGGTTATGGATGTGTCACTGCAGCCTTAAAGGTTCTAAATGAAATCACCATTGTCCTTGATTCCAAGCAATGTTGTGCTGCCATTTTTATTGACTTGGCTAAAGCTTTTGATACGGTAGACCATTCTATTCTTGTTGGTCGGCTAAGGAGTATTGGTGTCACAAAGGGGTCTTTGGCCTGGTTTGCTAACTACCTCTCTCAAAGAGTGCAGTGTATAAAGTCAGAAAATCTGCTGTCTCAGCCACTGCCTGTCACCAAGGGAGTCCCCGACGGCTCGATCTTAAGCCCCACGCTCTTTTCAATTTACATCAACAACATAGCTCCGGCAGTAGAAAGCTCTCTCATCCATTTATATGCAGATGATACAGTCTTATACAGTGGGGGGGAAAGTATTTGATCCCCTGCTGATTTTGTACGTTTGCCCACTTACAAAGAAATGATCAGTCTATTATTTTAATGGTAGGTTTATTTGAACAGTGAGAGACAGAATAACAACAAAACATTCCAGAAAAACGCTTGTCAAAAATGTTATAAATTGATTTGCATTACCCTTTGGATAGTGACCTGAACGCACAAACAAAACGGAGGTATTTGGATATAACTATGGATTATTTGGAACAAAAACAACATTTCTTGTGGAAGTAGCAGTCCTGGGAGTGCATTCTGACGAAGATCAGCAAAGGCAATACAATTTTTCTAATACTAATTCTGAGTTTAGTGTGCCCCGAACTTGGCGGGTGTCAAAATAGCTAGCCGTGATGGCTGAGCTATGTACTCAGAATATTGCAAAATGTGCTTTTGCCGAATAGCTATTTTAAAATCTGACATAGCGATTGCATAAGGAGTTCTGTATCTATAATTCTTAAAATAATTGTTATGTATTTTGTATTTTGTGAACGTTTATGATGAGTAATTTAGTAAATTCACCAGAAGTTTTCAGTGGGAATGCATGTTCTGAACATCACACACCAATGTAAAAAGCTGTTTTTTTATATAAATATGAACTAGATTGAACAAAACAATGTCCTAGGAGTGTCAGCTAGCGGAACGTCTGTCCTCAACAGGTTTAAAAGTACATTTACTCAACAGGCTATACAGCTACGCGCCAAGTTCTGGCATCAACAAAACTATGAATTAGTGTTATAAATCATTCCTTACCTTTGCTGATCTTCGGCGGAATGCACTCCCAGGACTCCTACTTCCACAAGAAATTTTCGTTTTGTTCGAAATACTCCATATTTATGTCCAAATACCTCCATTTTGTTCGTGCATTCAGATCGCTATCCAAAGGCATAATGCACGAGCGTAAATCGAGACACGAAAAGTCAAAATGTTCCATTACCGTCCGTAGAAACATGTCAAACGTTGTTTACAATCAATCTTTAGGGTATTTTTAATGTAAAAATGCGATAATATTCCAACCGGACAATAGCGTATTTATTCCTGAAGAAAAAGAAGGAACGGCGCGCTCGTGGGCTCGCGCATAACCAAGCCCTTTGTCCATAGGCAGTCCACTCATTGACTGAGCTACTATTCTCTGCCCAGTAACAGGAGAAGGAGGAAACAAGTTTCTAAAGGCTGTTGACAGCCAATGGAAGCCTTAGGAAGTGCAACGTGACCCCACAGACACTGTAGTTTCGATAGGGATTCAAAAGAAGAACTACAATTCTCAGATTTCCCACTTCCTGGTTGGATTTTTCTCAGCTTTTTGCCTGCCATATGAGTTCTGTTATACTCACAGACATCATTCAAACCGTTTTAGAATTTCAGAGGGTTTTCTATCCAAATCTACTAACTATATGCATATCCTACCTTCTGGGCCCGAGTAGCAGGCAGTTTAATTTGGATACGTTTTTCATCCGGCCATGAAAATACTGCCCCCTATCCTCAACAGGTTTTAACAAGAAACACCTGTTAATTGAAATGCATTCCTGGTGACTACCTCATGAAGCTGGTTAAGAGAATGACAAGAGTGTGCAAAGCTGTCATCAAGGCAAAGAGTGGCTACTTCGAAGAATCTCAAATACAAAATATATTTTGATTTGTTCAACACTTTTTTGGTTACCAAGGCCATAAAAACTAAAAGCATTTTCCGCAGGTAAGTGGAGGACCACGGACATTCAGAACCAGCCAGTCCGTTTACATTTTAGTCATTTAGCAGACGCTCTTATCCAGAGCGACTTACAGTAGTGAATGCATACATTTCATACATTTTTTTCTCCGTACTGGAGACTAAAGGCTGGTTTATGCAACGGGTGTATTTGTGAATTCAATCTGGAGTGCCAGAGGGCGCTCTGGGCGTTCGGTAAATTCATACCTTTGCCAATTGTCCGTTAATAAATTCAGAACGTTTTGCTCTCGGAACGTTCAGAGCACACACTGGACCCTCTTTTCGAGGAGTAGGGTTGATCCGTGCGTTCTGTCCTAACAACAGCAGTCAAGCACCCAAGCTAACTGGCTAACGTTGGCTAGCTTGCTAACTACTTCCAGACATAAATGAGAGAACAGCTCACTCTGACCATTTTACGCGCCCTAGCAGAACTGGTTAGGCTGTAACTGTGCTGCTGGCAACAATTTAATCATGCTTTTTTGCCAACGTTTACTGACACCGGACATATTTAACCAGTGTTGACTGTTCGTAAATTCGTCAGTTATTCTGTGCTCTGGCGCACTCAGACGAGAGTGCTCTGAAATCGAAGTAGATAGCCAGAGTGAATTTACCAGCTACCTCTGTTGACAGGTGTTGCATTGACATCATGAAAATTCTATTGAAATGGTTACTTGCATAGTGGAGTCTTTTTGTTTAGACATGTAGCTAGCTAGCTAAACAATTAACCATAATCCCAACTCATAACGTTACTGCCCTGCATGAATCTTCAGGTAACTTACCAACCAGGTTCAATGTTAGCTACCTAACATTAGGCTATAAATAGCAATGCAAATAGCGTCTGAGATACGAATAATAATACTAAAGTACACAGATAATGCACGTAACATTAGCTAGCGAGCCAGCCTACTAACGTTAGCTAGCTACCTAACAGTACGCTTTAACGTGAAATGAAAAAGACATTCTGAAACAAATTGAAATGTGTAATTTCTGAAAATGTAGCTAGCTAGACTATCTTACCAGTATACATGGATGGACCTTCTCCCTCTCTTTCACGGATGCCATGGTTTCCCTTAGTTTGAAAATGTAATCCGGAGACAGGTGTTTTATAAGATGGTGCCGGAGAAGAAGGCAGACACTTTAAGTTCCCCTAACCGATTGTGTTGCTTTGTTCATTTATTTGCATTGTTTGTAACTTTTATTTTTTACTTGTTTTGTACATAATGTTGCCGCTACCGTCTCTTATGACCGAAAATAACTTCTGGACATCAGGACTGCAATGAATCACCACGGATTGGCAGAATCCTTTTTTTCCATTAGCGAGTCTGACGAGGCCGACAGGAACGATATACTGCTTTCCTGGGAACAGGCCCAGATACCCGTCATTTGCGTGAAGAGGAGGTGGAGAAAAAGGGGCCGGAGGACCGGCTGCCTTCTGAGAATTCGTAGGCAATCGAATAAACCACCTTCCTTCCATTCTGCTAGCAAACACGCAATCTTTGGACAATAAAATAGATGACCTACGCGGAAGATAAAACTACCAACGGGGCATTCAAAACTGTAATATCTTATGCTTCATGGAGTCATGGCTGAACGACAACATTATCAACATACAGCTGGCTGGTTATACGCTGCACCGGCAGGATAGAACAGCGGCGTCTGGTAAGACAAGGGGCGGCGGACTATGCATTTTTGTAAAAATAGCTGGTGCACGATATCTAAGGAAGTCTCGAGCTATTGCTCAACTTAGGTAGAGTATCTCATGATAAGCTGTAGAACACGCAAACTTTATTTTTCGTAGCTGTTTACATACCACCACAGTCAGAGGCTGGCACTAAGACAACATTGAATGAGCTGTATTCCGCCATAAGCAAACAAGAAAACGTTCACCCAGAGGTGGCGCTCCTAGTAGCCGTGGACTGTAATGCAGGGAAACTTACATCCGTTTTACCTCATTTCTATCAGCATGTTAAATGTGCAACCAGAGGAAAACTGTTGACCACCTTTACTCCACACACAGAGACGCATACAAAGCTCTCCCTCGCCCTTCATTTGGCAAATCTGACCATAATTCTGTCATTTACATTTACATTTAAGTCATTTAGCAGACGCTCTTATCCAGAGCGACTTACAAATTGGTGCATTCACCTTAAGTTATCCAGTGGAACAACCACTTTACAATAGTGCATCTAAATCTTTTGGGGGGGGGTAGAAGGATTACTTTATCCAAAACCAGGTATTCCTTAAAGAGGTGGGGTTTCAGGTGTCTCCGGAGCTTGTTCCACCATTGGGGTGCCAGAGCAGCGAACAGTTTTAACTGGGCTGAGCGGGAGCTGTGCTTCCTCAGAGGTAGGGAGGCGAGCAGGCCAGAGGTGGATGAACGCAGTGCCCTTCTTTGGGTGTAGGGCCTGATCAGAGCCTGAAGGTACGGAGGTGCCGTTCCCCTCACAGCTCCGTAGGCAAGCACCATGGACTTGTAGCGGATGCGAGCTTCAACTGGAAGCCAGTGGAGAGAGCGGAGGAGCGGGGTGACGTGAGAGAACTTGGGAAGGTTGAACACCAGACGGGCTGCGGCGTTCTGGATGAGTTGTAGGGGTTTAATGGCACAGGCAGGGAGCCCAGCCAACAGCGAGTTGCAGTAATCCAGACGGGAGATGACAAGTGCCTGGACTAGGACCTGCGCCGCTTCCTGTGTGAGGCAGGGTCGTACTCTGCGAATGTTGTAGAGCATGAACCTACCGGATCGGGTCACCGCCTTGATGTTAGTGGAGAACGACAGGGTGTTGTCCAGGGTCACGCCAAGGTTCTTAGCACTCTGGGAGGAGGACACAAGGGAGTTGTCAACCGTGATGGCGAGATCATGGAACGGGCAGTCCTTCCCTGGGAGGAGGAGCAGCTCCGTCTTGCCGAGGTTCAGCTTGAGGTGGTGAGCCGTCATCCACACTGATATGTCTGCCAGACATGCAGAGATGCGATTCGCCACCTGGTTATCAGAAGGGGGAAAGGAGAAGATTAATTGTGTGTCGTCTGCGTAGCAATGATAGGAGAGACCATGTGAGGATATGACCAAGCCAAGTGACTTGGTGTATGGTGAGAATAGGAGAGGGCCTAGAACAGAGCCCTGGGGGACACCAGTGGTGAGAGCACGGGGTGCGGAGACAGATTCTCGCCACGCCACCTGGTAGGAGCGACCTGTCAGGTAGGACGCAATCCAAGCGTGGGCCACGCCGGAGATGCCCAGCTCGGAGAGGGTGGAGAGGAGGATCTGATGGTTCACGGTATCAAAGGCAGCAGATAGGTCTAGAAGGATGAGAGCAGAGGAGAGAGAGTTAGCTTTAGCGGTGCGGAGAGCCTCCGTGACACAGAGAAGAGCAGTCTCAGTTGAATGCCCAGTCTTGAAACCTGACTGATTAGGATCAAGAAGGTCATTCTGAGAGAGATAGCAGGAGAGCTGGCCAAGGACGGCACGTTCAAGAGTTTTGGAGAGAAAAGAAAGAAGGGATACTGGTCTGTAGTTGTTGATATCGGAGGGATCGAGTGTAGGTTTTTTCAGAAGGGGTGCAACTCTCGCTCTCTTGAAGACGGAAGGGACGTAGCCAGCGGTCAAGGATGAGTTGATGAGCGAGGTGAGGTAGGAGAGAAGGTCTCCGGAAATGGTCTGGAGAAGAGAGGAGGGGATAGGGTCAAGTGGGCAGGTTGTTGGGCGGCCGGCCGTCACGAGACGCGAGATTTCATCTGGAGAGAGAGGGGAGAAAGAGGTCAAAGCACAGGGTAGGGCAGTGTGAGCAGGACCGGCGGTGTCGTTTGGCTTAGCAAACGAGGATCGGATGTCATCAGCCTTCTTTTCAAAAATGGTTGACGAAGTCATCCGCAGAGAGAGAGGAGGGGGGGAGGGGGAGGAGGATTCAGGAGGGAGGAGAAGGTAGCAAAGAGCTTCCTAGGGTTAGAGGCAGATGCTTGGAATTTAGAGTGGTAGAAAGTGGCTTTAGCAGCAGAGACAGAAGAGGAAAATGTAGAGAGGAGGGCATGAAAGGATGCCAGGTCCGCAGGGAGGCGAGTTTTCCTCCATTTCCGCTCGGCTGCCCGGAGCCCTGTTCTGTGAGCTCGCAGTGAGTCGTCGAGCCACGGCGCAGGAGTGGAGGACCGAGCCGGCCTGGAGGATAAGGGACAGAGAAAATCGAAGGATGCGGAAAGGGAGGAGAGGAGAGGAGGGTTGAGGAGGCAGAATCAGGAGATATGTTGGAGAAGGTTTGAGCAGAGGGAAGAGATGATAGGATGGAAGAGGAGAGAGTAGCGGGAGAGAGAGAGCGAAGGTTGGGACGGCGCAATACCATCCGAGTAGGGGCAGAGTGAGAAGTGTTGGAGGAGAGCGAGAGGGAAAAGGATACAAGGTAGTGGTCGGAGACTTGGAGGGGAGTTGCAATGAGATTAGTGGAAGAACAGCATCTAGTAAAGATGAGGTCAAGCGTATTGCCTGCCTTGTGAGTAGGGGGAAGGTGAGAGGGTGAGGTCAAAGGAGGAGAGGAGTGGAAAGAAGGAGGCAGAGAGGAATGAGTCAAAGGTAGACGTGGGGAGGTTAAAGTCACCCAGAACTGTGAGAGGTGAGCCATCCTCAGGGAAGGAACTTATCAAGGCATCAAGCTCATTGATGAACTCTCCAAGGGAACCTGGAGGGCGATAAATGATAAGGATGTTAAGCTTGAAAGGGCTGGTAACTGTGACAGCATGGAATTCAAATGAGGAGATAGACAGATGGGTCAGGGGAGAAAGAGAGAATGTCCACGTGGGAGAGATGAGGATTCCAGTGCCACCACCCCGCTGGCTCGATGCTCTAGGGGTATGCGAGAACACGTAGGCAGACGAGGAGAGAGCAGTAGGAGTAGCAGTGTTATCTGTGGTAATCCATGTTTCCGTCAGCGCCAGGAAGTCTAGGGACTGGAGGGTAGCATAGGCTGAGATGAACTCAGCCTTGTTGGCCGCAGACCGGCAGTTCCAGAGGCTGCTGGAGACCTGGAACTCCACGTGGGTCGTGCGCGCTGGGACCACCAGGTTAGAGTGGCAGCGGCCACGCGGTGTGAAGCGTTTGTATGGCCTGTGCAGAGGGGAGAGAACAGGGATAGCCAGACACATAGTTGACAAGCTACAGAAGAGGCTACGCTAATGCAAAGGAGATTGGAATGACAAGTGGACTACACGTCTCGAATGTTCAGAAAGTTAAGCTTACGTTGCGAAAATCTTATTGACTAAAATGACGAAAATGCTAGCTAACTAACACAACACTACACTAATCAAGTCGTTCCGTTGTAATGTAATAGTTTCTACAGTGCTGCTAGTCGGTAGAGGTTGACTATTATACAAAAGCAACTTTGTAGCTAGCTAACATAACATAACACTAATCAAGACGTTCCTTTGTAATGTATTTAGTTTCTACAATGCTGCTCGTCGGTAATAGTTGGCTGGGTATGGAACAATGGCGTCAAGGGGGACGGAAATAGCTGGCTAGCTAACCTAGCTAACCTAGCTAGCCTCGATAATTACTAAACTACACAATTATCAAGCTATGACAAAGACAGCTATGTAGCTAGCTAGCTAACACTGCACTAGTCAAATCGTTCCGTTGTAATGTAATAGTTTCTACAGTGCTGCTAGTCGGTAGAGGTTGGCTATTATACAAAAGCAACTTTGTAGATAGCTAACATAACATAACACTAATCAAGGCGTTCCTTTGTAACGTATTTAGTTTCTACAATGCTGCTCGTCGGTAATAGTTGGCTGGGTATGGAACAATGGCGTCGCGGGGGACGGAAATAGCTGGCTAGCTAACCTAGCTATTACTAAACTACACAATTATCAAGCTATGACAAAGACAGCTATGTAGCTAGCTAACACTGCACTATGATGTGTCCTCCTGATTCCTGCTTACAAGCAAAAATTCAAGCAGGAAGCAGCAGTGACTAGATCAATAAAAAAGTGGTCAGATGAAGCAGATGCTAAGCTACATGACTGTTTTGCTAGTACAGACTGGAATATGTTTTGCGATTCCTCCGATGGCATTGAGGAGTACACCACATCAGTCATTGGCTTCATCAATAAGTGCATCGATGATGTCATCCCCACAGGGACCGTACGTACATACCCCAACCAGAAGCCATGCAACATCTGCACTGAGCTAAAGGCTAGAGCTGCCGCTTTCAAGGAGCGGGACTTTAACCCGGAAGCTTATAAGAAATCCTGTTATGCCCTCTGACAAACTATCAAACAGGCACAGCGTCAATACAGGACTAAGATCGAATCGTGCTACACCGGCTCTGAAGCTCGTTGGGTGTGGTAGGGCTTGCAAACCATTACAGACTACAAAGGGAAGCACAGCCAAGAGCTGCCCAGAGACACGAGCCTTCCAGACGAGCTACATTACTTCTATGCTCACTTCGAGGCAAATAACAATGAAACATGCATGAGAGCAACAGCTGTTCCGGAAGATTGTGTGATCACGCTCTCCGCAGTCGATGTGAGTAAGACCTTTAAACAGGTCAACATTCACAAGGCCACAGGGCCAGACAGATTACCAGGATGTGTACTACGAGCATGAGCTAACCAACTGGCAAGTGTCTGCCCTGACATTTTCAACCTTTCCCTGTCCAATTCTGTAATACCAACATGTTTTAAGCAGACCACCATAGTCCCTGTGCCTAAGAACACTAAGGTAACCTGCCAAAATAACTACTGACCCATAGCACTCACGTCTGTAGCCATGAAGTGCTTTGAAAGGCTGGTCATGGCTCACATCAACACCATTATCCCAGAAACCCTAGACCCACTCCAATTTCCATACCGCCCCAACAGATTCACAGATGATGCAATCTCTATTGCACTCCACACTGCCCTTTCCCACCTGGACAAAAGGAACACCTATGTGAGAATGCTATTCATTGAATACAGCTCAGCGTTCAACACCATTGTGTCCTCAAAGCTCATCAATAAGCTAAGGACCTTGGGACTAAACACCTCCCTCTGCAACTGGATCCTGGACTTCCTGACGGGCTGCCCCCAGGTGGTAAGGGTAGGTAACAACACATCCGCCACGCTGATCCTCAACACAGGGGCCCCTCAGGGGTGCATGCTCAGTCCCCTTCTGTACTCCATGTTCACTCATAACTACACGGCCAGGCACGACTCCAAAACCATAATTAAGTTTGCCGATGACACAACAGTGGTTGGCCTGATCAACGACGAGACAGCCTATAGGGAGGAGGTCAGAGACCTGGCGTGTGGTGCCAGGACAACAACCTCTCCCTCAACGTGATCAAGACAAAGGAGATGATTGTGGACTACAGGAAAAAGAGGACCGAGCACGCCCCCATTGTCATCGATGGGGCTGCAGTCGAGCAGGTTGAAAGCTTCAAGTTCCTTGGTGTCCTCATCAACAAACTAACATGGTCTAAGCACACCAAGACAGTCGTGAAGAGGGCATGACAAAACCTATGCCCCCTCAAGAGGCTGAAAAGATTTGGCATGGGTCCTCAGATCCTCAAAACCTTCTACAGCTGCACCATTGAGAGCATCCTGACTGGTTGCATCACTACCTGGTGTGGCAACTGCTCGGCCTTCGACCACAAGGCATTACGGAAGGTAGTGCGTACAGCCCAGTACATCACTGGGGCCAAGTTTCCCGCCATCCAGGACCTCTATACCAGGCGGTGTCAGAGAAAGGCCCTATAAATTGTCAAAGACTCCAGCCACCGTAGTCATAGACTGTTCTCTCTGCTACCGCACGGCAAGCGGTACCAGAGTGCCAAGTCTAGGTTGAAGAGGCTTCAAAACAGGTACCCCCAAGCCATACGACTCCTGAACACCTAATCAAATGGCTACCCAGACTATTTGCATTGCCCCCCCCCCTATTTTACACCGCTGCTACTTTCTGTTGTTATCATCTATGCATAGTCACTTTAATAACTCTAGCTACATATTACCTCAGCTAACCAGTGCCCCCGCACATTGACTCTGTTCCGGTACTCCCCTGTATAAAGTCCTGTCATTGTTATTTTACTGCTGCTCTTGAATTACGTGTTAATTTTATTTCTTACTTTTATCCGTATTCTTTAAAACTGCATTGTTGCTTAGGGGCTCGTAAGGAAGCATTTCACTGAAATGTATTCGGTGCATGTGACTAATACAATTTGATCTGATTTATATAACAGCCTTCTGTGTTCTCTTTTCGACTCGTGCATATTTGCAATCAAACGCCATCATTTTCTCCATCTCCTTAGCTATCATACTCTAATTCCACCGGCATTCCACTGATTTCAAAACTCAGTCCTGTGGATAGCAACACTTTTGCAGTTTTACTACGTGACGTCTTTTTTTTAAAGCTGCATTAGAAAGGATTACCTACACATACTGACCAGCTCATGTCATAGACAGAAGCGTGCTACATGGCAGACCAATTCGAACTCATCTCTCGGCATGTTCAGCCCATCCATTATCTCAGCCAATAGTGGCTAGAAGGAAGGTTCCTATCTTTTGCCGTGGCTAAACCAACTAGGCTCGTAATTTAACAATTGTATTCGTATTTACAGATGCCATACCATTTTTTATTAAGGCACATGAAAGTTCACATGTTCCAGAAGGCATTTATGCCAGAAAACGCGTTTTAATTAAAAAATAAAGTTTACGTTCAAATGGCTCTCCTGTGAAGTAGTGACGCACGACATACGCCTAGTTTCCTGAAGTGAGTCACAATTATACAAGGGTCAAAGTGTTTCAATTAGGTGTCTCTAATGTAAGCAATAGGCAGTGGTCACTAATTCATTTGCAAAAACACCACTAGCCAAATACGTATGGGGATGGTTTGTCAGGATAAGCTCAATTAGTGACCACGTTTACATGCACACAGTATCCCGGATAGTTGCTCGTATCCTACCTTTTGATATCCGGCTCACGAGTATCCCTGTATCCATAAATAAACAGAATATTCCTCATACATGGAATAGTAACCGAAATATAGACACTGACTGTAGGCCTATAACCTCTCACATGTAACGTAATATAATATTAACTCCCGCAGAAGGATGTATTTCTTGCCGTGAAATGATACAACAAATGTTCATAATTTTGTCTCGGGAACAGGAGTGAAGAAATACGATTTCTTTCAGCATCCCTTGAGAAAATGTGAATGTGCATGTAATGTGTTATCTTTGATACTGCAGACAGTATTTCAGTATTTCAGACAAACTGAAGTCTTATCATAAATGTGTTTCATCGGTTTCTCAGCTTTTCATTTCCTTGAAACCAGTCAAACTGATGACATTTGGACATTTTCACAGGACAATTTTTTTCACTGTTTTTGGATTTAACGTTTTCTCGCTGGCCCCTAGAAAAATTTTGCGGTGTTAAATAGATTACTAATCCATTCATTCTATCAATGTAAGACATTATTCTGGTGAGCACTACTTTATTTAGTCTTCTGGGGCGACAAATTAGGACAGAAGAGAAGCTGCATGTATCTAACTATAGTTGACAAATGGCCTACCAAATGTCGGAAATTATAATATGCCCTACCAAATGTTAGAAATTATGAGCAGAAATGTGTCTAAATTAGGGGTGAAAGTAGCCAGTATGGTATACGGTCCAGTACGGAGTATCAGCAAAATACATTTGAATGGAATTATGGTGGATCGAACTGCATAAGAAGCCTACTTTTTGAAGTGATTTGTTTGACAATCAGATGAAAGCATCATCACACAACACCCATGATATGTGAAACTGAGCCTGCGTAGACTGCAAAAACCAACAGTAAACATGATAAGATGTTTACATGCCAGGCATCGTATAAGGGTTTCTCATAACCGGGATAGAAACTTTTTCGGGTTATTGTAAACGGGATATAATGTTTATATGTGTCAACTCAAAAACAGAACATTTGAGTAGCCTGAATAATAACATGATGTTGGTGTGCATGTAAACGTGGTCAGTGAGGAGTTTGCTAAGTTTTTTACATTAATCCAAGTGGGTTTCGTTATCAGCCGAGTCAAGTTGAACTCAATACAGATATTATTATACTGACCTGTGTAAGCCAATCAAGATTTCGATCTCGCTAAAATAGCGTTTAAATTGGTGACGTCACTCGCTCTGTGACCTTGAATTAATTGTTCACCTTGCTCTGCAAGGGCCGTGGCTTTTGTGGAGTGATGGGTAATTATGCTTCGAGGATGGCTGTTGTCGATGTGTGCAGAGGGTCCCTGGTTCGAGCCCAGGTAGGGGCGAGGAGAGGGACGGAAGCTATACTGTTACACTGACACAACCATTTAGGATACCAGAAAGGGTTTTAAATAGTCATACATAATACCAACAGTCTCCACTGAAGCGGCTGGGGGGCAGTAGACCGCAGCAATAAATAGATGCATATTTTGGCTTATGGCCACTTTTATAACCAACAGCTCACACATTTTGGGGACAGAGATGCTAAGAGAGCATGATGCCATAAGAGAAGATCTTACATAAATAGTCACCCTCCTGCTTTTTTTTGTCTATCACATTTCAAAATGTTGTAATCCACAATGGAACCATCCTTATCCATAATGAAATTACTCAACCAGGTCTCTAAGATAACCAGAACATCTGGGCTAGTGTCATACACCCAGACATCCAGAAAGTCCAGTTTAGACATCACGCTTTGTAAAATGTATATGTAACAGTCCAAGGCCTCTGTGAGAGACAGCAGGAGTATCACAAGAATCTATAGAACTTGATGAGCTAGCCACAATAGGCTTCCTGATTTGGATTCAAATTGCAGAGCTAATAGTAGAATTCAGGTAAATGTGAGCAAAATTACTTGCTAGGCAGGACTTTAGTGGTGACTGTTCTTTCTTACTTCATCTGACCTGACCTCGGACCGCATTCCTCACTCCTCTGTAACTCACGGTTGTCCTACCTTATCTGTTGACTAAAGCCAGACTGTGGCCTTTCTTCTCTCCATAGGATATATGAGATTTAATAATAACATGTTCTGACAGAATGTAAACTTTCTGCACTCCCCTCTTTCACTCAGTAGATTCAGTTCTCATATGGTAACATGAATAAGGATATTTCAAATTTGAAGTTAGAATCCAACAGTCCCCCTTTTTAACAGTAACTCCATACTGTTCAAAATTATATAAACTTGGAAATTACTTATTAATTAACAAAAAATAAAACATGATTAACATTCATAGTTGATTTGTATATTATGGCCTCTGATCTATAACCACACTATGCACACTCGTACAAATAATGGCATTTCAGCTGAAGCTTTTGACTCTCCATTTCCTCCTTCGGGTTCCTAACACAGTGATAGCACAAGACTTGAAAAGCAAAAAGAAACACAAAACCTAGCAAGTAGTAATAATGCGTGAAGCTATACATAATTATATATGCTGTCACGCCCTGACCTTAGAGAGACATTTAATTTCCTCTAGTTTGGTTAGGTCAGGGTGTGATGTGGGGTGGGCAATCTAGTTTTTGTATTTCTTTGTGTTTGGCCGAGTATGGTTCCTAATCAGAGGCAGCTGTCTATCATTGTCTCTGATTGGGAATCATACTTAGGCAGCCCTTTTTCCCACCTTCAGTTGTGGGATCTTGTTTTGTACAGCTCATTGAAAGCCTGCAGAACGTGACGTTCGGTTTCCTTTGTTTGTTATTTTGTTTAGTGTTCTTAGTATAAATAAAATGTAATCATGAGCACTTACCACGCTGCACCTTGGTCCCCTCCTTACGAAGATCGTCACATATGCAAAGAAAAAACGAAGTTTGATAACATGACGATTCCCACTCTCTCTTAGACTGCTTTTGGATACTTTTCTACTGGGTTCCACAAAAATGAAGGCCCTAAAAAACCTCCTCATGCTTTCACCCAGTCTTCCCTGTTAGTCACAGGTTACAAAAGGTGTTGCCACACCATATAATCCCATCGGACCCCATCTCCTTCATCCTCCATGGCCACCCGATATACATGTGCAGTGACCTTAATCAACTTTACCTCCTCTTGAGGTAAATCAGCACTGTAAATACGTTTCAACAGCAATGCTCATGATGTAACCCTTGCTACCACTAACACTGCTTCTTCAGTTGCTGTCCCTACAGCGGGTGCCATGAGAATAGCTATTGCATTGACTCTGTCTCCTGTTCCTGGTCTCCTATTGCTTTTGTGGTTCACTGATCTAGGGCTGAATCTTTCAGATACTCCCTACCTGGGTTTTCTAGCCACCAACATCTCCAACTGACATGCTATGTTCTGCTACAGTCAGTATCTGTGGATAATACTTCCCTGTGCTCAGGTTAGGTACACATCTCTCATCCCAAGGCCAATCTACACCCCTTTGTGAACACCCTCATTAGAGTAAACTTTTGGTCCCAACGATTGATTATCAGCAACCTTCTGACACTTTACTGTTACCATCACTCAGTCCCACTGCTGGTGGTTAGGAATGAGGGAGACATTAGTGCCGTTGGAA
Organism: Salmo trutta; assembly: GCF_901001165.1. Taxonomy (NCBI): domain Eukaryota; kingdom Metazoa; phylum Chordata; class Actinopteri; order Salmoniformes; family Salmonidae; genus Salmo; species Salmo trutta. The sequence goes on along the minus strand of NC_042985.1, from coordinate 39,947,451 downwards.
GAACATCCAACCTTACAAAATTCTGAGTCACGTGTTTCTTAATCACACGCTGCAGGAGATGTGATGCTATTATTACATCGAACTTCCCTTCCGGTCAGCTGGCCTCCTGTATAATGGAATCTGTAGCTAGTCTTTCAAGAGTTGTACCTTCTTTGATGAACTTGTTAATGTTAACACTATCTCTGCTACTCCCAGCATGATCTGGGTATGCGTGAAGTTCAACTAGTCGTCATAGTAGTCTCTATATTGTGCACAATTAACTGTCCTTCCATTACTATGAGCTATCCCCTGTATTACTCTACACAGAAGAGTGGTATCATTCCACAGACACTCTATTACCCACTTCCTTAATCTAACTGCACTGTCTGATTTACAGTAGCTATTACAGCGAAAACATGCCATGCGATTGTTTGAGGACGGCGCCCCACATCAAAATATTTTTCCACCGGCACAGGTTTCATACATTCCCTTTTTGAAAATCGTCCTCTGATTTGTCATCCAAAGGGTCCCAGCTATAACATGTAGTGTTGTTTTGTTAGATAAAATCATTTTTTATATCCCAAAAGGTCTGTTTAGTTGGCACCATTGATTTGAGTAATCCACTTGTTCAACTTGCAGAGAAAGGAATCCGAAAATCTACCCCTAAACTTTGTTTCAACAAGTGAAATACATTTCTATTTACTCCTCAGACACCCTAAAATGTAATCAAACTATAATATTTATTTCGGAAAGAAGTATGTAGAATAAGAAACAAGTTTTAGCAGGTGCGCAACTTCATTATGGCGCACAAAGACACGTATTTCCAAGACTGTGTCCTCATACAAAAAGTTATTTGTTTTTGAAGTTACAAGCCTGACACCTTGAACGTAGACTGCTGACACCCTGTGGAAGCCATAGGAATTGCATCCAGGGAGCTATTTTACTATATGAGCTTTCACTTGCATTTCTAAGAGGATGGTCTCTCTTTTTCTTTGGATTTTCTCCTACATTATTTTAACATTTCTACAAACTTCAAAGTGTTTTCTTTCCAATAGTACCAATTATATGCATATCCTGGCTTCAGGGCGTGAGCTACAGACAATTTACTTTGGGCAAGTCATTCATGCGGAAATGGAGAAAAAGGGGCATGATCACAAAGAAGTTAATTTATGAGATGCACAGATCTCCACCCCAATCAGATTTGATTCCGCTCTCCCAATTTCCTGTAACGTTAACGCTTAGTTTTTTGGGACTCCATTGAATACACTGATATCGGTCCTGCTTGAACACCCTTATTCTGTCTCAAACACAGGTCCCCTATGTACTTTGCCTCCGGCCACAAATCCGTTTGTACATAAATCATTCCATCTCACCGATAACACGTTCGTCACTACTGCTAGTCAACTTATATAGGTATAAACATACAAAAACATGGTCAAGTCAATTAGTCAATTTCCAGCAATCCCTCATCTGGAACAATGATCACTTCATGTTCCACAACACCTAGAAAACAATGATTTGAACAGGGAAGAGAGAACATACATGTTTACTTTAAAGATGGTCCCGTGTGGCTCAGTTGGTAGAGCATGGTGTTTGCAATGCCAGGGTTGTGGGTTTGATTCCCATGGGGGACCAGTACAGAAAAAAAATATATGAAATGTATGAAAAGTATGCATTCACTACTGCAAGTTGCTCTGGATAAGAGCGTCTGCTAAATGACTAAAATGTAAATGTAATCATTTCACACCACCCTTAGTGAGAATGAGTTTGGGGCAAGAACCGTCCATCCATTCTGTTCTATACCAATGGGATGATAGTGTCCATCATCCTCTGGTGTCAAAGCAAGACACCGTGAAAAAGCCGACTAGGTGAAAAAGCTGTCAATGTGCCCTCGAGCAAGGCACTTAACGCTATTTACTCCTGTAATTCGCACTGGATAAGAGCATCTGGTAAATGACTAAAATGTAAAATGTCCTATAATTTTTCTTTCACTTTGAACATATGGAGTAGGTTGTGTAGGTCAGTAAGAAAAAAATCTAATGTAATCCTTTTTAGATAATATTTTAAGGCAGAAAAATGGGAAAACTGTGCAAGGGATGTATAGACTTTCACTAGGCACTGACTGTATGAAGCAACTGATAGAACCCCTTTTGGTAATACAGTGCACCTCCAGGCTGTGTTAGTGCTATTTGACCAAGAAAGAGAGTGATGGAGTGCTGCATCAGATGACCTGGCCTCCACAATCACACAACCTCAACCCAATTGAGATGGTTTGGGATGAGTTGGACCGCAGAGTGAAGGAAAAGCAGCCAACAAGTGCCCAGCATATGTGGGAACTCCTGCAAGACTGTTGGAAAAGCATTCCAGGTGAAGCTGTTTGAGAGAATGTCAAGGCATCAAGGCAAAGGGTGACTATTTGAAGAATCTCAAATAAACAATATATTTTATAACACTTTTTTGTTACTGCATGATTCCATATGTGTTATTTCATAGTGTTGATGTCTTCACTATTATTCTACAATGTAGAAAATAGTAAAATAAAGAAAAACCCTTGAATGAGTAGGTGTGTCCAGAATTTGTTAGTGGAGTGCCACCACCACTACTGAGGTGTCAACCACCAAAGCATGTAGGCTAAGAGTAAAGAGAACTTAACGTCCATTATCTAAATCAGTGTTGGAAAAAGTACCCAATTGTCATACTTCAGTAAAAATTATAGATATCTTTTTAATAGAAAGTTACTCAAGTAAAAGTGAAAGTCGCCCAATAAAATACTACTTGGGTAAAATTATTTGGTTTTACATATACTTAAGTATCAAATGTAATTGCTAAAATATACTTAAGTATCAAATGTAGAAGTAAAATTATAAATTATTTAAAAGAAAACTACCATTTTTTTTGTTTTTAGGGATAGCCAGGGGCACACTCCAACACCAAGACATTATTTACAAAAGATGCATTTGTGTTTCGTGAGTCTGCCAGACCATAGGCAGTAGGGATGACCGTGTGTGAATTTCACCATTTTCTGGTCCTGCTAAGCATTGAGAATTGAACAATTACTTTTGGTTGTCAGGGAAAATGTATAGAGTACAGTATTTTCTATAGGAATGTAGTGAAGTAAAACTTGTCAAAAATATAAATAGTAAAGTACAGATAAGTAAAAATACTACTTAAGTAGTTTTTTGGGGTAAGTACTTTATACCACTGATGTAAATGACTACTGACACGCCTCCATTACTACTGACGAATGTATTTATGATAATGTATCTGGGACCACTCTATAAAATGTGACCGTGCTCTCCCTGCTCTCCTCCGACATTAATTTGTGTTTGAACAGAGCGAGTCGGTCGGGCTTGGCTTTCCCCTCTCCGTCTGCCCCCCTAATTTATGCTTCCAATTAGAGATAAGGATCATAAGGAAGAGGGCTGACAATCTCTTAATACAGCACATTAAAGGGATGTGCAACAGTCATCCCAGCACTAATTAAGTCAATTCCATTTCCTAGCGTGGAATCGTAATGCAATTATTTGTTTGGTGGATTTGGAGGAACTCGGAATTACAGGAATTTCCATTGGTCGCTCAACAAGCATGAACGGGCCAATTTTCAGGGAGCCGTGATGATTCAGTCGGTTCCTACACCACCCGGTGCTGGAAAGCAATCTAGGACTCTAATCGAAAGTCAAATAGCAAAGCTGTGTATATAAGCGTGTCTCCAAAAGTAGTGAATCAGCAACAGGCTCAGGTAGGCAGTGGGATGGTTGAGCTGGAGGTCACTGGAGCTGCTGTGGGGGAGGGAATCTCTCCCTTACACCCCATTTATGCTGATTGCAGTAAAATGATAATTAGACACGTAGATACACTGAGTCAATATAAGTGTAATTAATTCTTAAGTGCGAGGTGTATTAGTACAATCAGGCTCTTAATGAGGGGCCTGATATAACTTATTTCTAAGGGGATCCAGTCAAATGAACAGCACTAATGGGTTTTGGCACAGTGCTGCATGGTTGTTTATTGCACTGATGCATCAGTTTGTATATTTAGAATGCTTTTATACCAAAACCGGGGTGATCATTATGTGAGCAAATGGATGGTGAGGGGTGAGGGGGCCTGTGTGAGGAGGCCTGTGTGTTTATGTAGTGTGTGTGTACACGCACACATGCAGTAAAACGTGTACACACACAACACTATAAAGAGTTTTTTTCCCATTTAGACTCATCCTTCAAATCCTGTCATTAATTAAACTTACTGAAAGAAATTGAGACCTGCACACTGTCAAACTTTTCTCCACTAACTTTTTGGGCACAATGGTGTCACTAAGTGCTTACAGAACCCAGCCTTCCCTTGCTCTACCATGCCCTTTTTCTATCTAGCTCTGATTGATTGGATCTTCTGGTCCTGAGACTTCAGTGTGTTAGTAGAACAGGTTTGTGAACTCAGCCCCAGGACCAGCTGGATGAGAGGATGTCACGATTCCCACCGACGGTGGCGCCCCCTCCTGCTCGGGTGGCGCTCGGCGGTCGTCGTCACCGGCCTATTAGCTGCCACTGATTCCCCTTTTTGGTTTTCCCTTTTTTTGGTTTTGTGCACCTGGTTTGAGTGTGGTTAATTAGCGGGGCTATTTATGTGAGCTGGTCCGCTTCCGTGTTGTGCGGGATTATTTCATGTTAACGTTTCATGTTCGTGTCGGCGCTAGTCTACGCCGTGTGTACTTTCTCCCCTGTGTTTGGGAATATTTTGTTTCAGTAGTGAGTCTACATTAAATACGCCACTACCCTGTGCTCGCTGCTTCCTGTGCCTCATTCCTTCACCACGACTGCCAATCCGTTACAGAATCCCGCACCACCTAAAAAGGCATGGAATCAGCAGGAGCAGCGGCCACCCCTGTCCCCTCGATGGAGGAACGCGTCCTCCACCACACTACGGTCCTCCACCGCATAGGATCCGCGATGGACCAGATGATGGAGAGGATGGACAGATGGGAGAGAAGTGGTCTCCTCTCTCCACCTCCGGCTCCTCCGATGCAGCCACCTCCTCCTCCCACTACGTCTGGCTCAGGCGCGCTTCGTCTGGCGCTCCCGAGGGAGTACGATGGGGCGGCGGCTGGGTGCCAGGGATTTCTGCTCCAGCTCGAGCTGTACCTGGCCACCGTCAGACCTGCTCCCTCGGGAGAGGAGAGCGTGAGTGCCCTCGTTTCCTGCCTGACGGGCCGAGCTCTGGAGTGGGCTAATGCGGTCTGGAATGGCCCAGACTCGGCGAGGGACCATTATCCAGAGTTCACCCGCCGCTTTCGGGCCGTGTTCGATCACCCTCCGGAGGGAAGAGCGGCGGGTGAACGGCTGTTCCACCTCAGGCAGGAGACGAGGAGCGCTCAGGACTTCGCGTTGGAGTTCAGGACCTTGGCTGCTGGGGCGGGGTGGAACGACAGGGCCCTCATAGACCACTATAGATGCAGTCTCCGGGCGGACGTCCGTAGGGAGCTGGCCTGTCGAGATGCAGCTCTATCCCTGGACGAGCTCATCGACATGTCCATTCGTTTGGACAATCTGCTGGCTGCCCGCGGGCGTTCGGAGAGGGTCCTGCCCGTTCCACCTTCGTGCACCCCCGCCCCTACCCCTATGGAGGTGGGGGGGGCCGTGCCAAGGGACACCGGAGGAGCTGGCTCCTCCTGCCCCAGCTGTGGTCGGAGAGGACACACGGCCGACCGGTGCTGGAGGAGCCAGTCTGGGAGTCGAGAGGGCAGGCAGAACACTTCTCGGTCACCCCAGGTGAGTCGGCACCAGATTCACCCAGAACCCCCTGTTGGTCACGTGTTCTTACCTGTTTTGTTTCCTAATTTTTTTCCCTCTTCCCAGCATAGGGCGCTAGTCGATTCAGGCGCAGCTGGGAACTTTATGGATCGTGGACTTGCCATTAAGCTGGGCATTCCGCGGGTGCCGTTAGATTCCCCCTTCCCCGTGCACTCCCTAGATAGCCGACCATTAGGGTCAGGGCTAGTCAGGGAGTCTACGGTGCCACTGGACATGGTAACGCAGGGGAATCATAAGGAACGCATTAGTTTTTTCCTTATTGATTCGCCTGCGTTTCCGGTGGTGCTGGGGGTCCCCTGGCTGGCTGGTCACAATCCCCGTATTTCGTGGAAACAGGGGGTTCTCCAGGGGTGGTCAGAGGAGTGTTCAGGGAGGTGTCTAGGAGTTTCCATAGGTGCCACGTCGGTGGAGAGTCCAGACCAGGTGTCCCCCGTGCGCATTCCCCCTGAGTACGCCGATTTGGCGATCGCCTTCTGTAAAAAGAGGGCGACTAAATTACCACCCCATCGACAGGGGGATTGCGCGATAGACCTCCAGGTTAACGCTGCACTTCCCAGGAGTCACGTGTACCCCTTGTCACAGGAGGAGACAGCGGCTATGGAGACATATGTCACTGAATCCCTGGGACAGGGGTACATTCGGCCCTCCATCTCACCCGCCTCCTCGAGTTTCTTTTTTGTGAAGAAAAAGGAGGGAGGTCTGCGTCCGTGCATTGATTACAGAGGTCTAAACGCTATCACGGTGGGGTTTAGTTACCCACTACCTCTCATCGCTACGGCGGTGGAATCATTTCACGGAGCAAAGTTCTTCACAAAACTGGATCTTAGGAGCGCGTATAACCTGGTGCGTATCAAGAAGGGAGACGAGTGGAAAACAGCCTTTAGTACCACATCGGGCCATTATGAGTACCTCGTCATGCCGTATGGGTTGAAAAATGCTCCAGCCGTCTTTCAATCCTTTGTTGACGAGATTCTCAGGGACCTGCACGGGCAGGGCGTGATAGTCTATATCGATGACATTCTGATATATTCCGCCACCCGCTCCGCGCATGTGTCCCTGGTGCGCAAGGTGCTTGGTAGACTGCTGGAGCATGACCTATACGTTAAGGCTGAGAAGTGTGTGTTTTCCAAACGAGCCGTTTCCTTTCTGGGTTATCGCATTTCCACCACGGGGGTGGTGATGGAGTGTGACCGCGTTAAGGCCGTGCGTAATTGGCCGACTCCAACCACGGTGAAGGAGGTGCAGCGGTTCTTAGGCTTTGCCAATTACTACCGGAGGTTTATCCGGGGTTTTGGCCAGGTAGCGGCTCCCATTACCTCACTGCTGAAGGGGGGGCCGGTGCGTTTGCGATGGTCGACGGAGGCGGAGGGAGCCTTAAAGAAGTTGAAGACCCTGTTCACCGACGCACCCGTGTTGGCGCACCCGGACCCGTCTCTAGCATTCATAGTGGAGGTGGACGCATCCGAGGCTGGGGTGGGTGCCGTGCTATCACAGCGCTCGGGTACGCCATCGAAACTCCGCCCCTGCGCTTTCTTTTCGAGGAAGCTCAGTTCGGCGGAGCGTAACTATGATGTGGGGGACAGGGAGTTGCTAGCGGTGGTAAAAGCTTTGAGGGTGTGGCGGCACTGGCTTGAGGGGGCTAAACACCCCTTTCTCATCTGGACCGACCACCGAAACCTGGAGTACATCCGGGCAGCGAGGAGACTGAATCCGCGTCAGGCAAGGTGGGCCATGTTCTTCGCCCGGTTTAGGTTCACTATCTCCTATAGACCGGGTTCCCTTAACACTAGAGCCGACGCGCTGTCCCGTCTCTATGACACGGAGGACCGGTCCATCGATCCAACTCCCATCATTCCAGCGTCTAGGCTGGTGGCACCGGTGGTATGGGAGGTGGACGCGGACATCGAGCGGGCATTAGTGTTGGAACCTGCGCCTGCGCAGGTTCCCGTGGGTTGCATGTATGTGCCGCTCGGTGTTCGTGATCGTTTGATTCGATGGGCGCACACGCTACCTACGGCGGGTCATCCTGGTGTGGCGAGGACAGTGCGGAGTCTCAGGGGGAAGTACTGGTGGCCCACCTTGGCTAAGGACGTGAGGTCCTATGTCTCTTCCTGTTCGGTGTGCACTCAGAGTAAGGCTCCTAGGCATCTACCGAGAGGGAAGTTACAGCCCCTCCCCGTTCCACAACGGCCATGGTCGCACCTGTCTAAAGATTTCTTGACAGATCTTCCCCCCTCTCAGGGGAACACTGCGATTCTGGTGGTTGTGGATCGGTTCTCTAAGTCCTGCCGTCTCCTCCCATTGCCCGGTCTCCCTACGGCCCTGCAGACTGCGGAGGCCCTATTTACCCACGTCTTCCGGCACTACGGGGTGCCGGAGGACATTGTCTCTGATCGAGGTTCCCAGTTCACATCCAGGGTCTGGAGGGCGTTTATGGAGCGGCTGGGGGTCTCGGTCAGTTTGACCTCCGGTTTTCACCCCGAGAGCAATGGGCAGGCGGAGAGGGTGAACCAGGAGGTGGGCAGGTTTCTGAGGTCGTATTGCCAGGACCGGCCAGGGGAGTGGGCGAGGTACATTCCCTGGGCTGAGTTAGCCCAGAACTCACTTCGCCACTCCTCTACTAACATGTCACCCTTTCAGTGTGTTTTGGGTTACCAGCCGGTCCTGGCACCATGGCACCGGAGTCAGACCGAGGCTCCTGCGGTGGAGGACTGGGTACAGCACTCCAAGGAGACCTGGAGAGCCGTCCAGGACTCCCTAAAGGAGGCCAGTGGACGGCAGAAGAGGAGTGCTGACCGCCACCGCAGTGAGGCACCCGTGTTCGTACCGGGAGACAGGGTCTGGCTCTCGACCCGGAACCTGCCCCTCTGCGTGCCCTGCCGGAAGCTGGGGCCGCAGTGTGTGGGGCCATTTAAAGTCCTGAGGAGGATAAACGAGGTGTGTTATCGGTTACAACTCCCTTCCTATTACCGTATTAACCCCTCGTTTCATGTGTCTCTCCTCAGGCCGGTGGTAGCTGGTCCCCTGCAGGAAGGTGAGGTGCTGGAGGTCCCTCCACCCCCTCTGGACATCGGGGGGTCCCCGGCGTACAGCGTACGGGCCATTCTGGACTCGAGACGCCGGGCGAAGGGCCTGCAGTACCTCGTGGACTGGGAGGGGTACGGCCCGGAGGAGAGGTGCTGGGTGCCGGCGGAGGACGTCTTGGACCCATCCATGTTGAAGGATTTCCATCGCCTCCGTCCGGATTGCCCTGCGCCTCGCCCTCCGGGTCGTCCTCGAGGCCGGTGTCGGCGCGCTGCGGGAGCCGCGCGTCAGGAGGGGGGTACTGTCACGATTCCCACCGACGGTGGCGCCCCCTCCTGCTCGGGTGGCGCTCGGCGGTCGTCGTCACCGGCCTATTAGCTGCCACTGATTCCCCTTTTTGGTTTTCCCTTTTTTTGGTTTTGTGCACCTGGTTTGAGTGTGGTTAATTAGCGGGGCTATTTATGTGAGCTGGTCCGCTTCCGTGTTGTGCGGGATTATTTCATGTTAACGTTTCATGTTCGTGTCGGCGCTAGTCTACGCCGTGTGTACTTTCTCCCCTGTGTTTGGGAATATTTTGTTTCAGTAGTGAGTCTACATTAAATACGCCACTACCCTGTGCTCGCTGCTTCCTGTGCCTCATTCCTTCACCACGACTGCCAATCCGTTACAGAGGACTATTTTCTTTGCTCAGCTCTGGGCATTGCAGGCCTTGGTAATGATATGAGAGGGGGTCACTGTATTTGAGATGTTTCCAAAAATGAATTGCTCTTTATTGAGTTTTTATTATAAGTGGATATTGGCCTAATTCTGCCCTGCATGCATTGTTTGTAGGTTTCCTGTAGCAGAATCTTACAAAACTCTGCATGCAGGTTTTCAATTGGGTGTTTGCCCCATTGTGTGATATCTTGTTTTGCAAGTGGACCCCACATCTCACTGGCATAAGTTGCAATTGGTTCAATGACACATTCAATTAGTTTTAGCCAAATTTGAATAGGTATTATCATTTCAATGTGTTTTTTAATGGCGTAGAATGCCCTTCATGCTTTCTCTCTCAGTTCATTCACTGCCTCATTAAGGTGTCCAGTTGAGCTTATTTTTAAACCTAAGTAATTGTAGTGTGTGCAGTACTCTCTGTTTTTTGTAGCAATTGAGAACTTTGTCCTAATTCCCTGAGATCTGGACCTTCTCTGGAAAATTATTATTTTTGTCTTTTGGGGGTTTACTGCCAGTACCCAGGTCTGGCAGTACTGCTCTACCAGGTCCAGGCTCTGCTGTAGGCCATGTGCTGTGGGTGACAGCAGGCACAAGTCATCTGTGAAGAACAGGCATTTAACCTCTGAATTGTGGAGACTAACACCAGGGGCTGAGGATTTTTCTAGAAAAGTGGCCAATTCATTGATGTAAATATTGAACAGTACATTGATTTAATTGTCATATGTTTTACCACCTACACCATTTTCAATAACTTTGTAGAACAGTCCTGTATGCCAAATAGAATCAAATTGTTTTTGGAAGTTGATAAAGCAAGCGTACATTTTGGTGGACATGTTTAACTATCAGGGTGTGTAGGGTGTAAATATAATCGGTCGTGGGATGTTTTGGTATAAATCCAATTTGGTTTTTACCCAAGATATTGTGCGTATTAAGGACATTTAGAACTCTTACATTTATGATACTACAGAAAACCTTTCCCAGGTTACTGTTCACACAAATGCCTCCATAATAGTTAGGGTCAAATTTGACTCCGTTCTTAAAGATTGGGGTTATGAGTACTTGATTCCAGATATCAGGGAAATAACCTACACTCAGGATCAAATTAAACAGTTTTAATATAGCCAATTGAAATTTTGCACTAGTGAATTTGAGCATCTCATTTAGGATGTCATCAGGTCCGTAATTGGGGAGTCCAATAGATTTTGATTGTCCTTTATAGCTTTTTGTAAGCCATTCAACCTCTCATGAATTTGGCATTGTTCTGCGTTTGCATCAGTTTGAACGGTGTTGTAGTGTTTTAATATGGGCTGTTCATATGTCACCATTTTGTATCGCTAATTCCTCTAGTTTCGATTTTTTTTTAGGTTTTAAAAATTTGGCCAGAAGTTGTTTGCGTTTATGGTCTTTCCAATTAGTGTCAGCTGCTTGCTGTTGTACTGTGCTTTTTTGTTTCTGACTGTACATTTATAGAGTTAAAGTTTAACAGTAATTAAGGTGTAATTCACCATTATTTGGGTCTCTGTGCTTTTGGTTTGATAGTGTTCCAAGTTTTTTCCTCATAATTTTACAATCTGCATCAAACCAGTTGTCATCTGTGGTCTTTAAAAAAAAAATGTTTTTATCAATTGCAGTTGTGCTTCTTTTGCCGTTAGCCTGAATATATTGTTGATGTTTTATACTGCTTCGACAGAGCTGCAACAGATCCCTTCCGCTGTTGTTTCTATGGGGAAGATTAAAACAGTTAGAAACAGTATGGCCTGCAATAAAGCTGTTCCCTCGTGTGGTCGTTAGGACAAGTAGTGTTCCTGTGCGCGCATTTGTGTCCCCACAGATGAGCATATTTCCCTGGGCCTGGAAATGGCATGTCTCTTCCACAAGGGTGGGGAATATCTCCTCTGAGTAATATGGGGATTCTGAGGGGGGATATATATATATATATATATACCAATTTTGAGAATCAATTCGATTTTGTAGTTCGGATTTGTACCAAATGATCAACACTCCAGAGACTGCTTCTATTTACAGCCGTGTTTCTGTAATGGCACAATTACCTCTCTGTAGCCTATGGAACAGTGAGTGACAATGTCTACCTTTGTTACGGCTTGGTAATCGTGGAGGAAGAATGAGGTGCAGGAAGCAGCGAACACAGGGTAGTGGTGTTTTTAATATACACTCACACAAAAAACAGGCCAGCTAAACTAAATAGCCCCTCTAATGGCTAATTGACCACAGGTGTCACAAAATAAAAAAAGGGAAAAGCAAAAGGGAATCGGTGGCAGCTAATAGGCCGGTGACGACGACCGCCGAGCGCCACCCGAGCAGGAGGGGGCGCCACCGTCGGTGGGAATCGTGACAGTACCCCCCTCCTGACGCGCGGCTCCCGCAGCGCGCCGACACCGGCCTCGAGGTCGACCCGGAGGGCGAGGCGCAGGGCGATCCGGACGGAGGTGGTGGAACTCCCTCAACATAGATGGGTCCAGGACGTCCGCCGCCGGCACCCAGCACCTCTCCTCCGGGCCGTACCCCTCCCAGTCAACGAGGTACTGTAGGCCCCTCCACCGGAGTCTCGAGTCCAGTATGGCCCGTATGCTGTACGCCGGGGACCCCCCGATGTCCAGAGGGGGCGGAGGGACCTCCGGCACCTCATCTTCGTGAAGGGGACCAGCTACCACCGGCCTGAGGAGAGACACATGAAACGAGGGGTTAATACGGTAATAGGAAGGGAGTTGCAACCGATAACACACCTCGTTTATTCTCCTCAGGACTTTGAAGGGCCCCACACACTGCGGCCCCAGCTTCCGGCAGGGCACGCAGAGGGGCAGGTTCCGGGTTGAGAGCCAGACCCTGTCTCCCGGTGCGAACACGGGCGCCTCACTGCGGTGGCGGTCAGCACTCCTCTTCTGCCGCGCACTGGCCTCCTTTAGTGAGTCCTGGACGGCTCTCCAGGTCTCCTTGGAGTGCTGGACCCAGTCCTCCACCGCAGGAGCCTCGGTCTGACTCCGGTGCCATGGTGCCAGGACCGGCTGGTAACCTAACACACACTGAAAGGGTGATATGTTAGTAGAGGAGTGGCGAAGTGAGTTCTGGGCTAACTCAGCCCAGGGAATATACCTCGCCCACTCCCCTGGCCGGTCCTGGCAATACGACCTCAGGAACCTGCCCACCTCCTGGTTCACCCTCTCCGCCTGCCCATTGCTCTCGGGGTGATAACCGAAGGTCAAACTGACCGAGACCCCCAGCCGCTCCATAAACGCTTTCCAGACCCTGGATGTGAACTGGGAACCTCGATCAGAGACAATGTCCTCCGGCACCCCGTAGTGCCGGAAGACGTGGGTAAATAGGGCCTCCGCAGTCTGCAGGGCCGTAGGGAGACCGGGCAATGGGAGGAGACGGCAGGACTTAGAGAACCGATCCACAACCACCAGAATCGCCGTGTTCCCCTGAGAGGGGGGAAGATCTGTCAGGAAGTCGATGGACAGGTGCGACCATGGTCGTTGTGGAACGGGGAGGGGCTGTAACTTCCCTCTTGGTAGATGCCTAGGAGCCTTACTCTGGGCACACACCGAACAGGAAGAGACATAGGACCTCACGTCCTTAGCTAAGGTGGGCCACCAGTACTTCCCCCTTAGACTCCGCACTGTCCTCGCCTCACCAGGATGACCCGCAGTGGGTAGCGTGTGCGCCCACCGAATCAAACGATCACGAACACCGAGCGGCACATACATGCGCCCCAAGGGCACCTGCGCAGGCGCAGGTTCTAACACCAATGCCCGCTCGATGTCCGCGTCCACCTCCCATACCACAGGTGCCACCAGCCTAGACGCTGGAATGATGGGAGTTGGATCGATGGGCCGGTCCTCCGTGTCATAGAGACGGGACAGCGCGTCGGCCTTAGTATTCAGGGAACCCGGTCTATCGGAGATGGTAAACCTAAACCGGGCGAAGAACATAGCCCACCTCGCCTGACGTGGATTCAGTCTCCTCGCTGCCCGGATGTACTCCAGGTTTCGGTGGTCGGTCCAGATGAGAAAGGGGTGTTTAGCCCCCTCAAGCCAGTGCCGCCACACCCTCAGAGCTTTGACCACTGCTAGCAACTCCCTGTCCCCCACATCGTAGTTACGCTCCGCCGAACTGAGCTTCTTCGAAAAGAAAGCGCCGGGGCGGAGTTTCAATGGCACACCCGAGCGCTGTGATAGCACGGCACCCACCCCAGCCCCGGACGCGTCCACCTCCACTACGAACGCTAAAGACGGGTCCGGGTGCGCCGACACGGGTGCGTCGGTGAACAGCGTCTTCAACTTCTTGAAGGCTCCGTCCGCCTCCGTCGACCATCGCAAACGCACCGGCCCCCCCTTCAGCAGTGAGGTAATGGGAGCCGCTACCTGGCCAAAACCCCGGATAAACCTCCGGTAGTAATTGGCAAAGCCTAAAAACCGCTGCACCTCCTTCACCGTGGTTGGAGTCGGCCAATTACGCACGGCCTTAACGCGGTCACACTCCATCACCACCCCCGTGGTGGAAATGCGATAACCCAGAAAGGAGACGGCTCGTTTGGAAAACTCACACTTCTCAGCCTTAACGTATAGGTCATTCTCCAGCAGTCTACCAAGCACCTTGCGCACCAGGGACACATGCGCGGAGCGGGTGGCGGAATATATCAGAATGTCATCGATATAGACTATCACGCCCTGCCCGTGCAGGTCCCTGAGAATCTCGTCAACAAAGGATTGAAAGACGGCTGGAGCATTTTTCAATCCATACGGCATGACGAGGTACTCATAATGGCCTGATGTGGTACTAAAGGCGGTTTTCCACTCGTCTCCCTTCTTGATACGCACCAGATTATACGCACTCCTGAGATCCAGTTTTGTGAAGAACTGTGCTCCGTGAAATGATTCCACCGCCGTAGCGATGAGAGGTAGTGGGTAACTAAACCCCACCGTAATAGCGTTTAGACCTCGGTAATCAATGCACGGACGCAGACCTCCCTCCTTTTTCTTCACAAAAAAGAAACTCGAGGAAGCGGGTGAGATGGAGGGCCGAATGTACCCCTGTCCCAGGGATTCCGTGACATATGTCTCCATAGCCGCAGTCTCCTCCTGTGACAAGGGGTACACGTGACTCCTGGGAAGCGCAGCGTCAACCTGGAGATCTATCGCACAATCCCCCTGTCGATGAGGTGGTAATTTAGTCGCCCTCTTTTTACAAAAAGCGATCGCCAAATCGGCGTATTCAGGGGAATGCGCACGGTGGACACCTGGTCTGGACTCTCCACCGACGTGGCACCTATGGAAACTCCTAGACACCTACCTGAACACTCCTCTGACCACCCCTGGAGATCCCCCTGTTTCCACGAAATACGGGGATTGTGACCAGCCAGCCAGGGGACCCCCAGCACCACCGGAAACGCAGGCGAATCAATAAGGAAAAAACTAATGCGTTCCTTATGATTCCCCTGCGTTACCATGTCCAGTGGCACCGTAGACTCCCCTGACTAGCCCTGACCCTAATGGCCGGCTATCTAGGGAGTGCACAGGGAAAGGGGAATCTATCGGCACCCGCGGAATGCCCAGCTTAATGGCAAGTCCACGGTCCATAAAATTCCCAGCTGCGCCTGAATCGACTAGCGCCCTATGCTGGGAAGAGGGAAAAAAATTTGTAAACAAAACAGGTAAAAACACGTGACCAACAGGGGGTTCTGGGTGAATCTGGTGCTGACTCACCTGAGGTGACCGAGAAGTGTTCTGCCTGCCATCTCGACTCCCAGACTGGCTCCTCCAGCACCGGTCGGCCGTGTGTCCTCTCCGACCAAAGCTGGTGCAGGAGGAGCCACTTCCTCCGGTGCCCCTTTGCACGGCCCCCCCTACCTCCGTAGGGGTAGGGGCGGGGGTGCACGGGGGTGGAACGGGCAGGACCCTCTCCGAACGCCCGCGGGCAGCCAGCAAATTGTCCAGTCGTATGGACATATCTATGAGCTCGTCCAGGGACAGAGCTGTGTCCCGACAGGCCAGCTCCCTGCGGACGTCCGCCCGGAGACTGCAGCGGTAGTGGTCTATGAGGGCCCTGTCGTTCCACCCCGCCCCAGCAGCCAAGGTCCTGAACTCCAGCGCGAAGTCCTGGGCACTCCTCGTCTCCTGCCTGAGGTGGAACAGCCGTTCACCCGCCGCTCTTCCTTCCGGAGGGTGGTCGAACACGGCCCGAAAGCGGCGGGTGAACTCTGGGTAGTGGTCCCTCGCCGAGTCTAGACCGTTCCAGACCGCATTAGCCCACTCCAGAGCTCGGCCCGTCAGGCAGGAAACGAGGGCACTCACGCTCTCCTCCCCCGTGGGAGCAGGTCTGACGGTGGCCAGGTACAGCTCAAGCTGGAGCAAAAATCCCTGGCACCCAGCCGCCGCCCCATCGTACTCCCTCGGGAGCGCCAAACGAAGCGCGCCAGAGCCAGACGTCATGGGGGGCGAAGATGGCTGTATCGGGGGAGGTGGAGGTGGAGAGAGGATACCACTTCTCTCCCATCGGTCCATCCTCTCCATCATCTGGTCCATTGCCGATCCGATGCGATGGAGGACTGTCGTGTGGTGGAGTACGCGTTCCTCCATCGAGGGCAGAGGAGTGGCCGCTGCTCCCGCTGATTCCATGCCTTTTATCTTGGTGCGGGATTCTGTTACGGCTTGGTAATCGTGGAGGAGGAATGAGGCGCAGGAAGCAGCGAACACAGGGTAGTGGTGTTTTTAATATACACTCACACAAAAAACAAATGTTCCCACACACAGGGGAGAAAATACATACGGCGTCAAACAACGTCGACACGAACATAAGCCGTCTGTCAAAGAAACAATCATTAATCCCGCACGAACAGGAGCGGGCCAGCTAAACTAAATAGCCCCTCTAATGGCTAATTGACCACAGGTGTCACAAAATAAAAAAAGGGAAAAGCAAAAGGGAATCGGTGGCAGCTAATAGGCCGGTGACGACGACCGCCGAGAGCCACCCGAGCAGGAGGGGGCGCCACCGTCGGTGGGAATCGTGACAACCTTACACCATATCTCCTGAAGAATGATTAATTCAACATCGTTAAATAGTTTTTTAAACTCCATTCCAAAGGTTGAGTTCATGCCCTGAATGTTGCAAAAAGAAGGAATAGCAGAAATACAGTAACTACTAACTACTAAGTTGTTAAGAGTGAGAGAGAACAAATGTTTGCTGTTATCCATTGTTACAGTTTTTTTTATTCATTGAACAAGTCAACTTTTAGTACAATAGCTGTGTCCGTGCATGCGTGCAGTGTGCGTTTAGAGCAGATGTACTGGAGGAGCTGTTAAATCTCACTCAATCCTACAGAATTCTCCTGTCCTCTGAGGGCCTCCGCATAGCTGCACTGGTCCTGCTGTTGGGCCCTGTGGAGGGGAGGGGGGCCAGGTCTGGGCCGGGGTCTGCCTCTCTGGTCTGGTAGAGGTGGTGGTCTGGTGTGGGGTAGTAAGCTGGGCCTGCTCCAGTCTGACTGCGCCGATGGAGGTGGTGATGCTCTGGTGGTGGGTGGGGCCTGTGGGGTGCTCTGGGTCTGGTGGGGCGTTGAATGGGCCTGGGGCTCCTTGGTGGTGCATTGGTCTGGTAGGGGTCTCTGGGTGGTCCTCTGTCTAGTGCGGTATGGGGTGTGGTCTACCAAGTGCTACTTCCTTTAGAGACATGGCAACCATCGCTACTGTCTGCTTCCTCAGGTGGGAGTGGTCGTGGAGGTGCTCTGGGGTGATTGTTGGGTGGTGAAGAACTTGCATGTTCGTGAGTAAGCCACACCCTCTGGTGATGTCAGCATTGACTTTTTGAATGGTACGGGGATGAAAGTCTTTGCCGGGCAGCAGAGGAGATGGTGATGTGGGAGTTGGGGAACTACTCAGAGGCCCTCTCTGCTACTCTGTTGACCAGGCTGCCTACTCTCTCCTGCTCCTCTCACAGGTTGTTTGTGCCGGTGTGAATAATAGTGTGGCCTGGTGTGCCAAAGTCATCCTGCGTTTCTGGGCACCATATTTTGGACACCTTGTAGTGGTGGAAGAGTTTATCCTTTTGGATGAATTTCCCATTTGAGTCAATGAGGATGGCCTCCTCAGTGGGTTTTTACCAGAGTAGTGGGTTTACGGTGTAGGGCTGGGGCTGGGGTACACAGGTCCTGTGTACAAGGAGGGGTGTGTCACGGGGGGCTAGAGAGCTTATCTCTGTAGTAAGTGTCCCCATGTGAGCCTCCTTGCTGACTGGGGTGTGGGTAAAGGGCGGTCGGTATGGGGGGTGGTGAGGGGCTGCAGCTTCTCTCTAGGAGTCTCTATAGTCTGTTCTCTGTGCTGCAGCCCCCTGTTATTGACAGAACTCCTTTGCCATCTCTTCCTTTACCTGCACTAGCTCTCTCCTCATGGTGGCTTTTACCTCCTCGAGCGCTGTGGTAAGGCTCTCTCTCAACTCCTGGACAGAGTTCTTCAGTTGGGTCCTGCGCTGGTTGATCTGGTCCTGTAGAAGCTCTGTGTCTGGGCTGGAGGTGGTGTAGCTGGGATGCTGCTCCTTTAGCTCAGTAACTCATTCCTCTAACAGAGCCAGCCTGTCTTTCAGTAGCCTGATGCTGGTGCTTCTCTCTCTCGCTCTCCCTGCTTCTTTCTCTATCTCACTCTCTACTTTCTCTCTCTTTCTTTCCAGCATTCTGTGAGGAGGGGTGTAGGAGCGGAGGTACCTGTGTGTCGCCCAACACCTGTGTCTGCCCCTCAGGCTTTACGGGACTCTACTGTGAGACAGGTATGACTGTAGTAGCACACTGTAAAAATATATATGTATGTTGATTGAACATGCAATTGTATGGCAACCAGCTGCAATAGGATTGTGAGTTTGCTCAACAAAATAGTAGTGACTTTGATTCAACGTACGACTGTAAGTGTAAGGCAACCAGCTGCAATAGGTTTGTGAGTTTGCTCAACATGTGGCCATATAGCTGAACCTACATACATTCTCAAGTTGAATTGTATGTTCACTCAACTTTGAATTTTAGGTTGAGTGAACATGGAATTCAGTTTAAGAATCAAGTCTACCTTATTTGCATATTTCCCAGAGTGCCTTGCATTTATAGTGAATTGTAGTTACCATTTGTTAGCAACAGAGACATCGTTTTTGTATGGTTTTCAAAGTGATTGTTATCTTTAAACTCTATATGACAATACATTACATACACAGTGTACAAAACCTTAGGAACACCTTCCTAATATTGACTTGCACCCCCTATTGCCATCAGAACAGCCTCAATTTGATGGAACATGGACTCTACAAGGTGTCGAAAGCATTCCTCAGAGATGCTGGCTCATGTTGACTCCATTGCTTCCCGAGTGGCACAGCGGTCTAAGGCACTGCATCTCAGTGCTAGTGGCGTCACTACAGACCCTGGTTCCCGGGCTGTATCACAACCGGCCGTGATCGGGAGTCCCATAGGGCGGTGCTGTTCTTGACATACCAAACTGTGCGCCTGGCACCTACTACCATACCCGTTTCAAAGGCACTTAAATCGTTTGTCTTGCCCATTCACCCTCTGAATGGCAAACATACACAATCCATCTCAATTGTCTAAAGGCTTAAAAATCCTTCTTTAACCTGTCTCCTCCCCTTCATCTACACTGATTGGATTTAACAAATGACATCAATAAGGGATCATGGATTCACCTGGTCAGTATTTCATGGAAATGTGTTCCTAATGTTTTTTACACTCAGTGTATATCAAAAGGCCTTTATTTAAGGGCCTAGTTACACCCTAGCAAAGGGGTCTTGAACAAGCCACATCAAGCCTACAAGTCACATTATGCTGGCTTGCAAAGTGATGTGTAATTCATATTGGAGTGAGGATATCCAACAATTTGAACTTTTAATCACCTGCAACCTGCATTCACTGCTGTCGTTTTTGAACGACTCTTTTTACTGACTCATGATTCATGATTCATTTTTCAGAGCGACTTGTTCACTTTAGTCATTCGTTTCACCTGCTGGCCGAAATAAATTCTACAGCAGGATTAATACGTGCTTCTCCAGCTCAGTGGCTCTGGAGATGTGCTCCGACCAGCAACTGCGTATTATGTGCACAATGGAAAATAGTAGATCATGCTGCAGGCAGAATAGAGAAGAAAAAGACATGTTTAGAACTGATAATTGATCGCATGGTGCAAGAATTAATGCAATTAATTGAATATTGAATGTTATGTGGACACAGCTTGGTAGAACCCAAACATACCCAGCCTCTGCTCAACAAACGCGAACTTGAGAATGAATCGTTTGGGGGGGCTGCAGTTCGACACTGTGCATATCACTCTCACGGCAGTCATGTAGTGGAAGAATGAGAGAAGTTGATACTCGCGACTGGTGACTGGCTGGTGTGGGAGCACAGCGTGATGACTAAATCATGATTTATGACATTGTTTGGATGACTGACCATTTGTGACCAACCGCCTTAATTCAGTCTTATGTAACAACATTTGAAATTGTGTTTTTTACATTGGATAAAAGCAGAGACACAGAGCTACAACATGGTATATCATACACTGCATTTGAGGAACAATGGGAAAGTAATTCTGCTATGAAAGTTGATAAACTTGGAACCCTGCTTTTGAGAAAATGGCCCTTGAAAGTTTTGGTACCTACTGGAGAGCTCTTCTTTGTCTACACACATTCAGCATTGTTCAT
This sequence comes from Salmo trutta, assembly GCF_901001165.1. NCBI lineage: Eukaryota > Metazoa > Chordata > Actinopteri > Salmoniformes > Salmonidae > Salmo > Salmo trutta. The sequence continues at coordinate 39,927,235 of NC_042985.1, read as the reverse complement.
ACACTCTTAAGCCAGCCCCAGCCATCTCTTTAAGGATTCAGAGCAGGCTGTATTCCAACCGGCTGTGATTGGGAGTCCCATAGGGCGGCGCACAATTGGCCCAGATTTGGCCGGGGTAGGCCGTCATTGTAAATAAGATTTTGTTCTTAACTGACTTGCCTAGTTAAATAAATAAAACATATTTAAATTTCATTAATGTAAATGCCAGAAGTTTGATTTTAAAATATATATTTTATTTATATTCTGGCTTCTCAATCCAAAATTGACATTACGGTAATTTCTGAAACTTATTTGAATAATTGTATGCTGAATTCTGTGTCTCTCTCTGGTTATAATGTTTAAAGATTGGACAGAATTGACAGAGGTGGGGGTGTTGCCATATTTACAAAGGACAATTTAAATATTTCTTTATCTCTTGCTACCTCTGTCCTTAAGCAGTTTGATTGTCTCGTTCTTAATGTGGGCATTGGTCATATTAACCAGCTGGCACTAATAGGAGTGTATTGCCCTCCCTCTGCTCCCTTATTTGCTCTTAACAATTTATCTGAATCACTATCTAAATATGGCAAATCTGAACTATTAATTAAGAGGGATTTTAATATTGATTGGAGGATGCCAGTGTTTGATACGCTGAAAGACATTTGCCCTGAAATAAACCTGTCTCAGCTGATAACTGAGCCTACACGGCCGAATCCTAAAGATCCATCCATCTACCCTGATTGATTTTGACAAATACTCCAGATAAATACAGTATGTTGCTAGTGGGGTTTTCCCAATGGATTTTTGACCATTACCCAGTTATCGGTGTCAGAGATGTGAAAATGCATAAATCTAAGCCTCGCTCTTGCTGCGGGTGATTCTTTGATCCATGACACCATACTGTAAACATCTGGCCCTTCTTTGGGACATTGTGTTAACAAACCTCCAAACGAGCTTCGATGCCATACAACACTCCTTCCGTGGCCTACAACTGCTCTTAAATGCAAGTAAAACTAAATGCATGCTCTTCAACCGATCGCTGCCCGCGCCCGCCCGCCTAGCATCACTACTCGGTACGGTTCTGAATTAGAATATGTGGGAAACTATAAATACCTAGCTGTCTGGCTTGACTGTAATCTCTCCTTCCAGACTCATATTAAACATCTCCAATCCAAAATTAAATCTACAATCGGCTTCCTATTTCACAACAAAGCCTCCTTCACTCATGCTGCTAAACATACCCTTGTAAAACTGACTCTCCTGACGATCCTTGACTTCGGCAATGTAATTTACAAAATAGTCTCCAACACTCTACTCAGGAAATTGGATGCAGTCTATCACAGTGCCATCCGTTTTGTCACCAAAGCCCCATATACTACCCACCATTGTGACCTGTATGCTCTCGTTGGCTGGTCCTCGCAATACATTCACCGCCAAACCCACTGGCTCCAGGTCATCTATAAGTCTTTGCTAGGTAAAGCTCCGCCTTATCTCAGCTCACTGGTCACCATAGCAACACCCACCCGTAGCACGCGCTCCAGCAGGTATATTTCACTGGTTGTCCCCAAAGCCAACACCTTCTTTGGCTGCCTTTCCTTCCAGTTCTCTGCTGCCAATGACTGGAACGAATTGCAAAAATCACTGAAGTTGGAGATTTATATCTCCCTCACTAACTTCAAGCAGCTTACCGATTGCTGCAGCTGTACACAGCCCATCTGTAAATAGCCCATCCAACCTACCACCTACCTCATCCCCATATTTGTTTTGTTTTTTCTGCTCTTTTGCACACCAGTATTTCTACTTGCACATCCTCATCTGCACATCTATTACTCCAGTGTCAATTGTTAAATTGTAATTACTTCGTCACTATGGCCTATTTATTGCCTTACCTCCTTACTTAATTTGCACACACTGTATACATATTTTCTATTTTGTTATTGACTGTATGTTTGTTTATCCCATGTTGTAACTCTGTGTTGTTGTTTTTGTCGCACTGCTTTGCTTTACCTTGGCCAGGTCGCAGTTGTAAATGAGCACTTGTTCTCAACTGGCCTACCTGGTTAAATAAAGGTCAAATAAATAAAAGATGTAATGTCATCACTGTGAGGAACTTTGAAAAATCTTGTGAACATTTTTTTTTGTACATGATCTTTATTTTAGTGACCTTGATTGTATCTCAGCTATCCCTGAACCTGATTTTAGCTTTAAGCTTTTTTGTACATTTCTAGTTTTTTTGCAAATGTCTTCAATACTCTTGTAGATAATCATGCCCCCTTAAAAACCCGGAGAGTTTTTCGAATGCCTGGTTCATTCCTGAATCATCCTAAGTCATTCATCAGGGAAATGTTGCCTGGGTCAAGGCCAGGAACACAGGTTTATGCCTAGATTGGCAATCTGAGGAATCAATGTAGAAGACTGATCAAAAAGGCTAAATCGTATTATTATGTAACCACTCTTTCTGATTTTAAGGGGAACCCGGCTAAATTCTGGAAAACTGTAAGGGTTGCACTTCCTCCTCTCTGCCCCAACAAATCAATTCAGCTTCTGGCCCCAAGGACAAAAATGACATTGATGAATTTAATCCACATTTTATTTCACTGGGCGACCTTTTTGAAAGAGCGTCTAACCCTTCTCTAATAGTGGTCTAAACGCCGATTTGGGAATTTTGCAGATTGACTCGGAAAATGGTATTGAGGTTTTTGCATTTTGGCAATTCAAAAGAAAAATAAGTACTTGATGCCTTAATTGCTATAGATACCAAGAAATCCACAGGGTCTGCTCAAGTGTGCTGCCCCCTCATTTGCTGGCTGAGTAACCCATATCTTAAATCTAACATTGTTATCAGGAAATATTCCTAACGAATGGAAAACAGTTTATGTGCTGCCACTCCATAAGGTTTAGGCCAGGACACAGCACTATCACAGAAACTATTGTGCTGCCTTGTTTGTGGACCTGTCAAAAGCGCTTGATACTGTTGATCATGCAATGGCCTGGTCTCTGACACCTGTTTTATGATTATCTGTTGAAGCATTATCGATACCAGGACCTGTTCTTTTCACTATTTATATAAATGCTATTGAACAATCTGTAAAAAAATAAATAATTCTATGTATATGCAGATGATACTATTATGTATGCAATTACCCCGACTGCTGACCTGGCTGTGACAAGGCTACAGTCCGATTTTGCAGGAAGCCCTTACTTATTTTAAAACTCGTGTTTACGGTCACCTGAACACGTTGTTTTCAAGTTCTCATAAGATTGTATCAGATGGATTCCATATTCACTCATCGGATGGTTCTGTAATCGAACAGGTCCCTGCATACAAATACCTTGGTATTTGGATTGATAATGATTTATTGTTTAAAAAACATGAGCTTGTTTAAGAAACTAAGATTTATATATATATATTTTTTTTACAGAAACAGATCTTGTGTCTCTCTAGTCAGCAGGAGGCAGATTGTGCAGTCAACCTTTCTATCGGTTCTTGATTATGGTGATACTATTTATCAAAGTGCAGGAGACAGTTTTATTACTCATCACTGTATTCTTTACCGAAAGGTTTGCTGGACCTCTTTGAAGTCACGTAGATCACATCATTATGCCCTTTTTTGTTTGAAAAGCCCTGCTCCACAAGCTACCGACTTACCTAACTTCACTGTTAATAAGAATCGATCGACAAGTTATCAAACCTGTTGGTTGGTTAACTCTGGAGACTCCTTTGGTGTTCATGGCTATGTTATCAATGGATGAGCTGACCTCACGAAGGAAGTCCCCCATTACCATTCTTACCTGCACACGGGCTTAATCATGATTCATGACCTCTACCAATTTTCCTACTGAGTGGAGGGTTCTGTTCACACCAGAACCACCTGGCCTTTCAGCATAAAGTACCCACTAGGGAATGTTGCCGGGCAAGGTGCGAAAACATACTTGATAAATAAATGCTTGATAAATAGTGTCTAAACTATTGTAAAGTATTAATTGCATAAAGAAATATTCATGGGAATATATAAATAAATAAAAATAACAACAATAGTTATTTGTTTAGATAGTCAAGTCTATTTTTTGGATGATTCTACAAAGTCCTAGAAAAAACATAGGCCTATAGCCTATTTTTGTTTCCCTTACAAGAAAAACATTACAGTGTAATCCATTTGATCAACTTTATTTGTTATTTCTTTTGACTAAGTAGAAACAACAAAGATGATGATAATAAATAATAATAATATAACCAGCCAGGTGTGCAGGTGACATTTTTTGCTGTATTCCTCAGCAAAATAACCAGTGCATGAACAATTGTAAAGGGTTAATTGCATAAAGAAATATGAGTGGACATATATTCATGACAAGATATAAAAACAGTTATTGGTTGATCGTATCAGACACTGTATTGTAACCTTATACCTGTGCCTTTACACATGAATCAATCGTGTCTTCTCTTTATGCTTCGGGTCCACTGTTAGCACACAGCTTCAACAAATCGGTTGCACTGCACACCGTTTTCATGGGCCTTGTTTCGTGTGCACCTGTCGACTTGACATTGTGTCTTGGCGGCCTGAATGGCGGCTGTAGCTTCTTTCTTGGCGTGCATGTGGTTCTCACGAAGCTCACGTGCCAGATCCAGTGGGATGCATGGCGCTGAGGATGCAAACACTCTTAAATAAAACAGTCCTGTAACAGCTTATTTTTACAAAGTAAAACGTAAACGAGAATGTTATCAACCTGCAAGGCGCGAGGTGAAATTGTTCAAATGAGCGCCATGCTGATAAATAGGCATAACACAAACTCATCATTACAGTATTGTTGTTCTAAATTAAATGAACGTCTTTACCCTCCTTATCACTCAGTTAGGCCTAATTGAATTCAATTGTGAAGTAAGGTGTCCAATTATCACCCATTCATCCATTTGTCATTCATTCAGTGAGGAGAGAGAGACGCATTAGCGCCTTGCTGTGTAACAACGTCCTACAGCACATTGTCTTGGCGGATTAAGTTATTAATAGGTGTGAAAAAAAACAGGTAAAAAGGCTCAATACTTTAATGTTTGTGATTTCAATATTCTGACAAATGAGCAGTGTAAAATATAAACATTAAGGAAAAGTCAGGGTTGGAGCAGGACATAGTTTTTTGGGGGGGGGGCAGATTAGAATTGATTTACAAGATCAAATGTCAGTGGCCAGTGGCGTTTCTAGTGTTAATTAGAGTAGAGTGTGTGTGTTAGCCACCAGTAGTTACAATCTAAGTGCCTATGTTCAGAAATGGGCAGACCAGCATGAGCCCTTGGTCCTAGGATGGCAACATGAGTGGGAAACATGTTTGCTAAAAACATCTGTTTAAATGCTAAGCGATCTTCCATGCCTGGTTTGGTAAGATTATCAAAGTAGGCTGTATGATTTTGACTTATTAGGATCCCCATTAGCCGACGCCAATTGTGACAACTAGTCTTACTGGGGTTCGACACAATGAAAAAGACATTACAGACAAAATAAAAGAGTTTACAATTTACATACATTAAAAAACATTGACATGAAGTGTGTGTGTGTGTGCACCTATCAGTTACACATACAGAAGACATCAAAACTTGGAAATAACACATATAGAATCATGTAGTAACCAAAAAAGTGTTAAACAAATGAAAATATATTTTATATTTGAGATTCTTCAAAGTAGCCACCCTTTGCCTTGATGACAGCGTTGCACACTCTTGGCATTCTCTCAACCAGCTTCATAATGTAGTCACATGAATGCATTTCAATTAACAAGTGTGCCTTGTTAAAAGTTAATTTGTGGAATTTCTTTCCTTATTGCGTTTCAGAAAATCAGTTGTGTTGTGACAAGGTAGGGGTGGTATACAGAAAATAGCCCTATTTGGTAAAAGACCAAGTCCATATTATGGCAAGAAGAGATCAAATAAGCAAAGAGAAATGACAGCATCATTACTTTAAGACATGAAGGTCAGTCAATCCGGAACATTTCAAGAACTTTGAAAGTATCTTCAAGTGCAGTTGCAAAAATCATCAAGCGCTATGATGAAACTGCCTCTCATGAGGACCGCCACAGGAAAGGAAGACCCAGAGTTACCTCTACTGCAGAGGATAAGTTAGACTTACCAGCCTCAGAAATTGCAGCCCAAATAAATTCTTCACAGAGTTCAAGTAACAGACACATTTCAACATCAACTGTTCAGAGGAGACTGTGTGAATCAGGCCTTCATGGTCGATTGCTGCAAAGAAACTCTACTAAAGGACACCAATAAGAAGAAGTGACTTGTTTGGGCCAAGAAACACGAGCAAAGGACATTAGACCGGCAGAAATCTGTCCTTTGGTCTGGTGAGTCCAAATTTGAGATTTTTGGTTCCAACCACTGTGTCTTTGTGAGATGCAAAGTAGGTGAACGGATGATCTCCCCTTTTGTAGTTCCCACTATAAAGCATGGAGGAGGAGGTGTGATGTTGTGGGGGTGCTTTGCTGGTGACACTGTCGGTGGTTTATTTAGAATTCAAGGCACACTTAACCAACATGGCTACCACAGCATTCTGCAGCGATACGCCATCCCATCTGGTTTGTGCTTAGTGGGACTATAATTTGTTTGTCAATAGGACAATGACCCAACACACCTCCTGGCTATGTTAGGGCAATTGACCAAGAAGGAAAGTTATGGAGTGCTGCATCAGATGACCTGGCCTCCACAATCACCCGACCTCAACCCAATTGAGATTGTTTGGGATGAGTTTATATTTGTATTTATTATGGATCCCCATTAGCTGCTGCCAAAGCAGCAGCTACTCTTCCTGGGGTCCAGCAAAATTAAGGCAGTTTATACAATTTTCAAGGTGCGACAAAACTAGGGCCTGTAGGCCTACCATGTTGATAGTCTTGTTAAGAAGGCAGAGCATCGCTTTATTATAGACAGACTTCTCCCCGTCTTAGCTACTACTGCATCAATATGTTTTGACCATGACAGTTTACTAGTGTTACTCCAAGCAGTTTAGTCATCTCAACTTGCTCAATTTCCACATTATTTCTTACAAGATTTAGTTGATGTTTAGGGTTTAGTGAGTGTTTGACAGGTCATCCCTGTTGCTCAGTTGGTAGAACATGGTGTTTGCAATGCCAGCATGGTGTGTGCAACGCCAGGGTTGTGGGTTCGTTTTCCACGGGGGGCCAGTACAAAAAAAAGAACAAGAAAAAAAATGCATGAAATGAAATGTATGCATTCACTACTGTAAGTTGCTCTGGATAAGTGTGTCTGCTAAATTACTAAAATGTAAATACAATGCTTTTAGTTTTAGAAATATTTAGGGCTAACTTATTCCTTGCCACCCACTAAAGGTATGTGGATACCTGCTCGTCCACTAATTTGAAGGGGTGTCCACATGCTTTTGTATATATTGTGTGTGTGTGTATATTGTCACGTCTGCTCCTGCTCTTCCCTCCCCTGGCTGCCCTGCATCACGCACTCCTGTCATCAATTACGCACACCTGCCTTCCCTCTTCACACGCTTCAGCGATATTGGACTCACCTGGACTCATCATCTGGTTATTACCTCCCCTATATTTGTCAGTTTCCCTGCTCTGTTCCCTGCTGATGCATTGATTGTTTTTTGTCTTTGTTTTCTTGTATGCTGACGCTGTTCCTGTCTCGTTCCATGTCCGTTATTTTTTAAATATTTTACTCCCCGTACCTGCTTTGTCTCTCCAGCGTCAACTCATGTGACAGAAGGCATCAGCCTTCACACGAAGCATCGGGGAGTACTGGCGTTTCAGTTGGTATGGTGGCATCGGCTCTAGGCCGCCACCGTTGGAACCGGAGGGGCCTAGCCAGCTCGTTGGACTTCCACGCCCTAGCTGGCTCAAGGGGTTTCCTTGCCCCGGTTGGCTCGGATGGCGCCCATCCCACGTCGGGCCTCAGCCAGATCGTCAGTTCTTGTTCGCCCAGCCGGTCCAGGACTTTTTTTTGTGTTTTTTGTTTTGTTGGAGACGTCAGGGTGGATTCCGCCGCCGATGGAACCGGGGTTGCCTAAGCCAGCACGTCGGGCTTTCACACCCTGGCTGGCTCGAGAGGTTTCCTTGCCTCGGTTGGCTCGGCAGCTTCCCATCCCATGTCACTCTCCACCGGATCATCGGGCTCTCTCGCTGCAGCAGGATCGACAGGCGTCTTGCCTCAGTCGGATTGTCTGGCTTCCATGCCTCAGCCGGCTCGCCAGGCTCTCACGCTCCTGCCGGTTCATTGGGTTCCCACACCACTAACCGGCTTGCCCAGCGCCCATGTCTCGGCCGGTTCGCCCAGGTGGGACGCCGGATGGCGCCCCTAGAGGGGGGGGGGGTACTGTCACGTCTGCTCCCGCTCTTCCCTCCCCTGGCACTTGAGGGCGCCAGGCTGCCCTGCATCACGCACTCCTGCCATCAATTACACACACCTGCCTTCCCTCATCACGCGCTTCAGCGATATTGGACTCACCTGGACACACTTATCATCTGTTTATTACCTCCCCTATATTTGTCAGTTTCCCTGCTCTGTTCTCTGCTGATGCATTGATTGTTTTTTTTGTCTTTGTTTTCTTGTATGCTGACGCTGTTCCTGTCTCGTTCCATGTCCATTATTCATTAAATGTTTTACTCCCCGTACCTGCTTCATCTCTCCAGCGTCAACTCATGTGACATATATACAGTATATATTTCCTGAGCTTTCTTATATCTCCTAAACATAGGACAAACACTTCAAAACATTGTTTCTTATGATTTATTTTTTGCAATTGTTGAATGTGTTATTCAATGAGTTTCTCTGGGCTATAGTAGTAAAGGTCAAATTCAATGTTATCAAAATAAATTATATACTTAAAATTCTGAATCAAATAGCTAAACGATCTGTAGTATAACCATTTAAAACAATTCCGTATGTCAGCTTAGAGCCCCTCCAATAGCTTAAACTTTTAAGAATTAAGAGTTCTATTAGCTTTTCAATGACTTTCCACTGATGCTGCATTAATTCACTTTGCTGTGTGATACAATTTACTAAGAACCTCTAGGTCAGAGAGCTTTTTTGAGATCATCACGGTCTCATATCATAGGTGTGATTTCCTCCAGAATCATAGGATCTCTAAAACATCACCTCCACTGTCCAGTTAGGCAGAGTCAGGTTGCCTACTTCTTCCTGCTGGTTATCATCAGCTGGGGAGAGGAAGCCGCAGGGTCTTAACATGTCACAGTGGAGGGTTCTTTCTGGCCCTCTCTCAAACCTCACCACAAACACTGGGATGTCATCTGATATCTTCCGCTCCACAATGTGCACTTCAGACTCCCAGTGATCAGAAAACTTGTGTTTCCCCAGAATGCACTTCTTCCTGATGAGCACTCTGTCACCTTCAGTGATTGTAGATGCTATCACTTTTTTGCAGTGGCGACCCGTCATTCAGGGCAGGCGGGGCATTTTTGGGCTTGTCGGTTTTGCATATTATTTTGGCATTAATACTTGTCACATATCAGTTTGCAAACAATGTAAAAAAATATATATATATAATTTGTCTCTTTTTTGTTTTCTTGAGTAAGGCAGCTCCTAAATGCAGGTCTTTCAGCCTAGCTAAGTGCTTTCTGTGGTGGTGGGGCAAGCCAGAAGAAAATATGGAGCGTTGCGCCATGATTGGCTCAGTGTTCAATCACTCATGGGGACACTACGTCACGACCAAGTCTAAGGTTAGACCTTGAAAATTCTAGCCCCTTGGATGCTGCCATAGAGTTACATTAGAAGTGCCCATCCAAGAATGCTCAAGGTCATTGGCCACAGATAAAATGACGTCAAATCACGTTATATGTACAGTAGCTTTGATTGGTCAAAATCTTAGCTAGCGGTCATCATGAATGAAGTCGACAATCTACTGGCGAACCCTTTTTAATCCTTGTCATATGAAGAGAAATAAGGAAGATAAAATGTATCAGCGCTCATCGGCCATTGGACATAAACATTACACAAGTTGGAAATCGCAAATTCAACAATGAGGGGTATATAAACATTATAAACATTCAACATTGGCCATGCTGGCAATGAAGCATGATTTGTGCCGCGCTCAAAACACTGTTAACTCGGAACTGCGAAAACTTGACCTCAGTGAGTTCAAGACAACTGGGAAGTCAGGAATAAACTAGCTCCGACTGGGAAAATACGTTTTGAACGGTCATCCAAATTGTAAATTCGTCCTCTTTCTGGAGCTATAACCTGAAGATCAATGGTGTCATCTTGTTTTTTTCCGAGTTGTTTTGAAAGCACCATAAATCCAGAGAATGCCAGACTTTGATGACAAAATTTGCCCACAAAGGACCACCATGCCACCTTCCTGTTCAAGTGAGCACAGCACAACAAGGTGAGTCTAAAAATGTATTGTATGCTGCTGCATAAATGATATAATATGCCAGGGAGATATGTATACTCTAGCTAAGAAAGTAATACTAAGTGTATGTTGTGTAGTAAGATGTTAGTAGCCCATGTGCCTCACCCTAATAATTTTGTCTATTTAACCCTCTTAATTTCATCCAAACTGTTCTGACTTGATGGTGCACATGTAGCCTATAACCTGTTTTAGATCAATTTTATAATTGAATATTGTAAGAGCTTTCATTGTCTGCTTATATGCCCTCTGTATCGGCTGTCGTATAGAGGGGACCAAAGCTCAGCGTGTTGAGTGCTCATGATGAAATGTATTAACTCAAAAACACTAATGACAAAATAACAAACGGAACACGATCAACTTACAGTTAGTTCTGTCAGGTACAGAGACTAAACAGAATGCAACTGCCCACAAACACAGGTGGAAAAAACCCTACTTAAATATGATCTCCAATTAGAGGCAACGAGGACCAGCTGCCTCCAATTGGAGATCAACCCAAAAAAAAACAACATAGAAATCGAAAAACTAGAAAACCACCCAAAACACCCCCTGTTACGCCCTGACCTACTCTACTATAGAAAATGACATCTTACAAGGGTCAGGACCTGACAGTACCCCCCCCCCCCAAAGGTGCAGACTCCGAATGCAAAAAAAAAAGGGAGGGTAGGGAGGGTGACAATTGTCTATGGCGGTTCCAGTGCAGTACCCAGAACCTTACCATCCAGCAGATCCTCCAGCAGCGGAGTTGGCTCCGGTACGGGGCGTAACCCCCGCTCCGCCCGCAGATCCCTCTGCTTCTGTACCACCGGACTGTAGATCATCGCCAGAGGTTCCGGGCTGCAGGCCGCCGGAGGTTCCGGGCTGCAGGCCGCCGGAGGTTCCGGGCTGCAGGCCGCCGGAGGTTCCGGGCTGCAGGCCGCCGCCGCCGGAGGTTCCGGGCTGCAGGCCGCCGCCACCGCCGGAGGTTCCAGGCTGCAGGCCGCCGCCGCCGGAGACTCCGGGCTGGGTAGTGTCGCCGGAGGCTCCGGACTGGGTACGCGCACTGGAGGTCTGATGCGTGGGACTGACTGGTAACACGCACCTCAGGTCGAGTGCGGGGAGGAGGCACAGGACGTACTGGGCTGTGGGAGCGCACTAGAGGTCTGACGCGTGGGACCGGTACAGGTGGCACCGGGCTGATGACACGCACGTCAGGGCAAGTGCGGAGAGGGGGCACAGGACTTACTGGGATGTAGAAGTGAACTGGAGTGTGAGGAGCAGGCACAGGACGTACTGGGCTGTGGAGGTGCACCGGAGGTCTGATGCGTGGGACCGGTACAGGTGGCACCGGGCTGATGACACGCACCTCAGGGCGAGTGCGAAGAGGAGGCACAGGACGTACCGGGCTGTTGAGCCGTACTGGAGACCTGGTGTGTATAGCCGGTATCACTTGTTCCGGAACTTCCACACACTTCTCAGGATGAGTACGGGGAGCTGACTCAGGTGGCACCAAACTGACGACACGTTCCTTTGGGAAAAACTTGTGCGTCCTCCACCAACTCAATAACTCTCCCATTTCTCCCTTCTCCAAATTTTCCCTCTTCTCCCGGATTGGCTCTGGTTTGCTCCTCGGCTCCGCCGACTGCTCCATGTGCCCCCCCCAAAAAAATGTTATTTGGGTTTCTGTAGCCTCTCGTGCCTCCCTGGCAGGCTTCTATATCTGTCTATTACTTGGCCCCAAGTCCAGTTTACCCTCTCTAGCCTCTCCTTCAGAGACCAGGTATCCATCTCCTCCCGAGCACGCTGCTTGATCCAGTTGTGGTGGGCAGTTCTGTAACGGCTGTCGTAGAGAGGGGACCAAAGCGCAGCGTGTTGAGTGCTCATTATATTTATTAACTCGAAAAACACTAAAGACAAAATAACAAACAGCAAACGAACAGAATACAGTTCTGTCAGGTACAGAGACTAAACAGAAAATAACTGCCCACAAACACAGGTGGGAAAAAGACCTACTTAAATATGATCTCCAATTAGAGGCAACGAGGACCAGCTGCCTCCAATTGGAGATCAACCCAAAAAGAAACAACATAGAAAAACTAGATCTTAAACATAGAAATAGAAAACATATAAAATCACCCAAAACACCCCCTGTCACGCCCTGACCTACTCTACAATAGAAAATGACATCTTACAAGGGTCAGGACGTGACACCCTCTTTATTTATCCTTCTGTTCTGACTTGGTGTACAGGGAGAACATTGTACAAACGGCCCATGTTCTGAATTCTGTCGCTGTACATTTCAAAAGTGCTAAACAAATAGTATTGACCTCCTCCGTCCTAGTTCGCTCATTAATGTCTTAATCAAAATTACGGATTGTCTCTTATACGCTTGTTGTCCCCTTCCAATCACATCTCAATAAGTTGCATGGACTGGGTAAAAAAAAACAGACACTGAATATCCCTTTGAGCATGGTGAAGTTACTAATTACGCTTTGGATGGTGTATCAATACACCCAGTCAATACAAAGATACAGGTGTCCTTCCTAACTCAGTTGCCGGAGAGGAAGTAAACTGCTCAGGGATTTCACCATGAGGTAATTTTAACACAGTTAGAGTTTAATTAATGTGAAAGGAGAAAACTGATGATGGATCAATCACATTGTAGTTACTCCACAATACTAACCGAAATGGCAGAGTGAAAAGAAGGTAGTCTGTACAGAATCAACATATTACAAAACATGGATCATGTTTGAAATAAGGCACTAAAGTAATATTGCAAAAACATTGGCTAAGAAATGAAATCTTTGTCCTGAATACAAAGCATTATGTTTAGGGCAAATCCAACACATCACTGAGCACCACTCTTCATATTTTCAAGCATGGTTGTGGCTGCATCATGTTATGGATATGTTCATGATTGGCAAGGACTAGGGATTTATTTTTAGGATGAAAGTAAACAGAATAGAGCTAAGCACAGGCAAGTTCCTAGAGGAAAACCTGGTTCAGTCTGCTTTCCAACAGCCACTGGGTGACAAATTCACCTTTCAGCAGGACAATAACCTAAAACTCAAGGTTTTCTTACCAAGTTGCTTACAAAGACAACAATGTTCCTGAGTGGCCTAGTTACGGTTTTGACTTAAATTGTCTTGATAATCTATGGCAAGACTTAAATGGCTGTCTAGCAATGATCAACAACTAACTTGATAGAGCTTGATGAGTTTAAATAAGAATAATGGGCAAATATTGTACAATCCTGGTGTTCAAAGCTCTTAGAGACTCACTTAAAAATCACTGCCAAAGGAGATTAACATCTATTGACTCAGGGGTTGAATACTTATCTAATCAAGATTCTGTATATTAGTGTTTTATTTTGCATTAATCTAAAACAAATCTACAAAAATATTGCACTTTGACAGAGTACTATTTTGTGTAGATAGATGAGAAGAAAATTCAATTAAATCAATTTGAATCCCAATTTGTAACACAGCAAAATGTGGAAAAAGTCAAGGGGTGTGAATACTTTCTGAAGGCGCTGTAGATAACTATCGTCCAATTTCCAAATGATTTTGCCATTACAAAGTTTTATAATCTCTGGCCAACTCTCAGCCAATAACTTTTTTAACCTCTCACTCTATTCTTAATGTGTACCAGTCTGGTTTTAGACCTGGACAGAGCACCGTTTCAGCTGCTAGGCTTGTTTCAGATGTGTTCAATTTCTTACATCATAAAAATAATTGTGCTGCCTTATAGACCTTTCCAAGGCCTTCAACACTGCTGACCATCACATTCTCATTCAAAGGTTGACTGAAATAGGCCTGGTTCAGGCTTCTTGTACATTTGTTGCTCCACTAAAAGTTTTGTGATTATGCAACGGGATTTAGAGGTAATTTGTTGTTTAGTACGGTACCCTATGCCACTATTTCATTGCTCCAGAGTAGCGCAAGGGGGACTTAGAGCACTGATTATGCTTTTGGGTCCTACCATGTCTCTAACTGACAATGAATGGGCGACATAAACCTAAATAGAAACTGATAATTGTGCAGGATTATTTTGCTCTTACTGTAGTACTGTAGCCCACTCCCAAACAATCACGTTGTACAGCGTCTAAATGGCGCATTGGTCTAAGACACTGCATAGCAGTGCAAGCTGTGTTGATACAGATGCTGGTTCAATACATGTGCTGGCCTTGACTGGAAGACCCTTAAACTGTAGTTTTTTTGTTTCTCTCCCTCTAAAAACATAAATAATTCTAAATAACAAACTGGCTTTATTTACAAATGGTTAACAATCTCTCACCCTATGTTCAAGAATGGCCTTTTTCTCGCTCATTTTACGTTATTTGAAAATGAAATCATCTCCAAAATATTGTTATTAAAAAAAAGATTATTAATTTAGAATTATATAAAAGCCCAATGGATATTCTCAGAGATATATTATTAACCCTGTTATTAGCAGGACAATATATATTGATCATGGCTCCCGAGTGGCGCACAATGGGATTGCCTTGCAGTTCTCCAGCTGTATCCACTGAAACAACGGTCGGTGCGCAAGCCCCAATGGGTAGCATAGAGCAACACTTTAAGGGGCATTGCACTAATAATGGCGCTGACTAGGGAAATGTTCCCGCTGTTGTTTGTGCCAGTCTGCACGTTCAAACTAAATCAATGTAGCTAATAATGGCATGAAAAATGCCCCTTACATATGAATTCGGAGGGCAGATATTATTAAATATTAAAGCATAGACCTCTCACTAAAGGCATCACTCAAAAGTTATACATAAATACAAACTGGATTTAACGAAAAATGTAATGTAAAGCACACATTTGTAAATCCTAAACTCTAAAAGTAATTGGAAAGGTAGATACAAATTATTGGTGACATTGTGGTTACAATAAAGAATGTAAACAAGATGTAAACAAGATCCTGTGTTTTTATTTACAGTAGGGATGGACAGCTGGTGTCATTTTGAAAACAGGTTTTCAAACCCTTGTAGCTCGACATTGCGACCAAAGATAACCGACGAAATGGACATCGTTTTCATCAAGCCAGCTTCTTTCTATGGTGCTACTGAAGGCCTACGTTCCAGGGTTAGGACCATAACCACGAGAGGACTTGAAAATGAGCCGGAGTTGAGAGGATCACCAAAACTAAAGGTATTTTGGTTTCAGTGCATTTTCTTTAAAAAGAAATGTATATAGCCTATCAATGTGTAGGCATACTGTGTTATAAAATTGATAATTAAATAAAGGTTAAATATTTTTATTTTAATATTGTGTACTAAAAACATGAATGTTTTTTTGCAGAGCATACAAACATGCCGACAACCATCCGTGGAGATCAGTGGACAAAGGGCTGGATAACGGGCCGCACCAAAAAAACGCATGGTTGCCAAGAAAGCAGTTCGTTTCGCTAGATTCTTAAAATGTGTACGCAGCATTTGTGTGTTGGAGTCACTTTTAATTCTTAATTGATCTACCGTTTCTATCATAGGCCACTGTAATCGATGGAGCCCAATATTGCTCATCTGATGAAGGTGCACATGGATCAGATTCAAACTTTGAAGACCGAGATTGAGTCATTGAAGCCAGACCAGCAGAAAGAGAAACATTATCGGTGGGCAGAGATACGGGTGACAGCTGATGCATTGGTCCAGAGCCAGGCGGCAATGGTGGAGAGACAGGCGGAGAATGACGCATTGAAGAGGGCGAGGAATGAGATGGAGTCACAATCCATGCTAGGCACACCTGTGAGCTCTGCCAACAGGTTGAGTCAACATCTGCATTGCTTGCTTTTGGGGGTTTTAGGCTGGGTTTCTGTATAGCACTTTGTGACATCGGCTGATGTAAAAAGAACTTTATAAATAAAGTTGATTGATTGATTGAACATACCTGGTTGGTTCATCACGTCGTCGGTTCACCTTGACATTTCCATTCCTCTTCTGACAACAGAACTTGACCAACTGCTCACCAGGCACAGCAAGGGCCGTATGGACCTTTACGCTGTTCTGCTATAGCCTAATAAACAAATGCAGATGGCTTATATCTTCAAAATGCTTTATTATCCAAATGTAAAAGCATATACTGTACAGTACTGTATTTCTTCATCAGCATTGTTATGCTTTCATTAATAAAATAATGATAAAACTACTCTCAAAATGCCGATGTTTATTTAGTTATGGATCCATAATGAATTACTATGGGAATAAATATCACTAAAGTACAGAAATATTGGAACAAAGTTATCTGCTGAAGGTAAACAAAATGTTGCTTACTGGAAAATACTTTTTCAAACACACACGGTCACGTTGTACAGCGCCATTATGGCTATTAGCAGGGCTATATTTTGGCCTTTATGGGCGGCTCACAATTAGCCCAGTGTTTCTCTACCTCTAAAAACATAAATAAATGTTTTGGCCTTTACAAATATTATATTGGCCTTTATTCAGATTATAATTGCTCACTTTTGTTTTTTTGAAAACGAAATAACCTACAAAACACCGTTATATATTATCAAGTTGATAGCACAGTCATATTGCCGGCACCTACATAAAGCTGAGTTACTCACCATTGTGGGCTATTAGCAGGACAATATACCTTTACCAACACCTCTCTGTATTTTGATAGTTTGTGTATGGGGGCTCCTGAGTGGATGGGGGCTCCCGCAGTGAAAAATGCATTGCTACAGATGCAGGTTGGATACCCATGTCGGCCGCCACCGGGAGACCCATGAGGTGGCTTTTTATGTAATTATTGGTGGAGAGCACGTCATATCTTTCAATATACTGTAGGCCTACCGTAGGCGACATGAGTCTCACTAGTGTTGAGTAATGTCCTGTTAAAAGTGGTGTTGGTCTTATTTATTTAAAGAGCATATTGAAGTTAGAAGAAATAGGACTTGAAGCAATAGCCCACAACTATTTTAGCACCATTTCACGCTGCTCTGAGACAAGCATGGGGACTGTTCTTGATAAATCAATAAGATTTTTATTTTCACTGAATCTTCGTTTGGGTATTGGCCAGACAACAATTATATAATTAGGGTGTAGAAATGCTATACTCTTAGTGTAACCTTTATTTAACTAGGCAAGTCAGTTAAGAACAAATTCTTATTTATAAGGACAGCCTACTCCTTCCTCCCCGTCGGGGAATTGAACACCGATCTTCTGCGTGCCCGCACGACACAGGGATTCTTTATCTTAATAGCCCATTACTGTAGCCTACTTCCGACCATCACGTTGTACAGTGCCATATTTTCCATTACATCCTAACGGAAACCCGCATAGAAATAGAAACTCCATAATATTAATAATATTACTCTAATTAATTAAGCAACATTTCTTAATCAGTCCCATATACTATGTTCTTACAAAAAAAATGTTTTAAATTATCTGGTACAGCCACTATCAAATGCTTCTCAAAGATGCCCTCTGGTGGTCAAACTACTGGCTGTACAGTAACATATCATACATGACGTTAAAGTTCTGGCTCTGTGCTATATGGGATTTGACTGACAGCCATTCTGAGCTTGAGCACTGCGTGCGACAAGAAGATGCCATCCCTCCCGCTAATTGGACAACTTTTGCATATTTACATTTTTTGGAGAGATGCTGTAAATTAAGATGACTCAGTGTCATTCAAGCAAGCCAAACACTTGTGAGTCCAAATGTGTACTTGACCTCTCCATTTCATAAAACTCATATACATTTTCATTGTTTATGATCACTATGTTGGATGTACAGTTACAAGATTAAATGTTGTCATACCCTGGGTTGTTTTGAACAGAATGTGTTAATTGTTAAGAAACTTGCGCTCATGACTCCTTTCTTTGCGCACCAAAATTACAATCCGTTTCTCTGAATTGCGTTGTGAATGCCTAACACTGTAAGATCATATTTTATTAGCTAGTTATATAAGCAATAGAACACTTGTAGTTGTTTCGTTTGGAACACAACCCTGCATCCCCGCCAGCACACAATTACTGTTGTTTACGCAATCACAATCTGGGTCAGATGGGCATGATTTGGGTGCCCATTTTATATATTAGCAGAATCTTTTTTAATAACACACAAACTACAAAAATTAGACTAAGAATGGACAGAGATAGGCCTGCGTGTTCATCTTATATTTATCTAATGAAAAATCAGTGTGTCTTGTTTGCAACGAGACTGTCCCTGTTTGAAAATCATTTAATCTGAGACATGATTAGGAATTTGAGCATGGTACTTTTAAAAGTTAGGCCTAACTTTCCATGACAGACAGTAGACCAACCGACACAGAAAAATGTAAGCTTTAACTGCTGGCTACTCTTCTTCCTTAACCCAATGAGAGTAAGTGTTTCCTTAAATGCTGTCTGGGTTTAAACATCTTCTATTTTACAGAAAGTGAATAGCTTAGTCAATTGATAGTGACAGAATTAGATTACTTCCCAAGTAAAGTCATTTTTTTCCCTCCTCGGCTATAGGTTGTAGCTCAGCCACTGAATGTCAAAGAAACGACACAATGCATTTTTCTTCAAAACCAAGCCCTCTTGTTCTTAGTAAAGTCTAATTAAAATGAAGACGTTGAAATTAATTATGCTAACTTAAATTTGCCTACTTTCAACACCGTGAGCTGTCAATTTCCAATTGATCATTTATTTCAATTGATTATTGAAATAAATGATATACTGAACAAAAATATAAACACAACATGCAACAATTTCAAAGTTACAGTTCATATAAGGAAATCAGTCAATTGAAATAAATTCATTAGGACCTAATCTATGGATTTCACATGACTGGGCAGGGTCACAACCATGGGTGGGCCTGGGAGGGCATAGGCCCACCCACTTGGGAGCCAGGCCTGCCCACTAGGGAGCCAGGCACAGCCAATCAGAATGAGTTTTTTTTACCACAAAATGGCTTTATTATAGACAGAAATACTGCTCAGTTTCAGACAATCCAGCAGGTGAAGAAGCCGGATGTGGGGGTCCTGGGCTGGCGTGGTTACATGTGGTTTGCAGTTGTGAGGCTGGTTGGACATTCTGCCAAATTCTCTGAAATGAAATTGGAGACAGCTTATGGTAGAAAAATTAACATTCAATTATCTGGCTACAGCTTTGGTGTACATTCCTGCAGTCAGCATGCCAATTGCATTCTCCCTCAAAACTTGAGACATCTGTGACAAAACTGCACATTTAAGAGTGGCCTTTTATTGTCCCCAGAACAAAGTGCACCTGTGTAATGACCATGCTGTTTAATCAGCTTCTTGATATGCCACACCTATCAGGTGGAGGGATAATTTGGACAAAGGAGAAATGCTCACTAACGGGGATGGTAACACATTTGTGCACAACATTTGAGAGAAATAATATACGCTTTTTGTGGGTATAGAACATTTCTGGGATCTTATTGATTCTCTGACATGCACTGTCAACTGTGGGACCTTATATAGACAGGTGTGTGCCTTTCCAAATCATGTCCAATCAATTGAATTAACCACAGTTGGACTCCAATCAAGTTGTAGAAACATCAAGGATGATCAATGGTAACAGGATGCACCTGAGCTCAATTTTGAGTCTCATAGCAAAGGGTCTGAATACTTATGTAAATAAGGTATTTTGCAAACATTTCTAAAAACCTGTTTTCGCTTCGTCATGATGGGCTATTGTGTGTTGATTGCAGAGGACATTGTTTTATTTAATCCATTTTAAAATAAGGCTGTAACATAAAAAAATGTGGAAAAAATCAAGGGGTCTGAATACTTTCTGAAGGCACTGTAGGTATATTCCCACCAGTGTAAATGCTTAAAGTGGGCTTTTTTCCTACCAGTTTTTGACTATGGTAACACATTTTACCAGAATGCAGCAGCCACTACTCTTAAACCTTCGGATGCCATAGTGTCCATCGCTTTATCACAGGTGATTAGTTTCAATAATAATAACTGCATCCCGTATCAAAAGGTTGGCTGGTCCTCATTAAAGTCCCGTAGATCAATTCACTATTCCCTTTTTGTTTACAAAGCTCTACTACAGAAGCTTACGACTTACCTAACTTTGTTGTTGAAATATAAAAACATGAGTTACCAAACCTGTTCACAGTGTTGGTTAACTCTCGAGGTTCCTCGGGTCTCGCCAAATTAGGTAAATCCGCCTTCAGTTTTAATGCCCCTCATTTTTGGAATAACCTGCAGAACTCCCTGCATCTTGATTCCCTGGTGTCCGTAGCACAGTTTAGGAATCTGTTGAATTTGTTAAATGAGAATTGCATTTGTTTTGATTAAATGTGAAAATGTATTGTGGTGTTGAAATTGTAGTAAAAAAATATATTTTATGAATTTGTTGTCCTCATGGCCCCATTGAAATGAGACCCATTTCTCAATGGGCTCCCCTGATTAAATAAAAGTTAAATAAATAAAAACGAATCAAGAAAATAATGAATTATGCTGTAGAACTAATGCTATATTTTGTAAAGTTGCATGAATATCACTTAAATCGAAACTATTAGACTTGTACAGTAAATGCATATAAAACATAACTTTTTCTGTTTAAAGATATATATACATATTGACACATTTATTACAAGCCTAACAATATTGTATATTTTGAATCCCAGATACTCATAGTTGCCCTTTGATAACTGCTTTAAAATCATTAAATATGACAGCCTTTCTGTTCTAATAACTCCTTTTGTCTTGTAATAGGCTGTGCGACCATAACATTTCAATAATCATGACGTGTGTTGTATGACTACGTCTACCTCCTGATTTGGCTCACTTGAACAGGAAGGTGGCACAGCGGCCCTTCTTGTGGGCAAATTGTGTCATCAAACTTTGTCATCAAAGTCTGGCATTCTATGGATTTATGGTGCTTTCAAGACAACTGGGAACTCGGGAAAAAAACAAGATTAAATCATGATGTCAGTGATCTTCAGGTCGGAGCTCTAGAAAGAGGCCCGAGTTCCCATCTTGGAATTCCGAGTTTTTCCAGTTGTCTTGAACTCACTGAAGTCTGAGATTTCCCAGTTTCAAGTTTCCAGTTGTTTTGAACGCGGCATAAGTAATGCTGAATTGACAGCATGGCCAATGTATTCAAACTTTTCTGTCCCATGGTGTTTCATGTGAATGTTTATCCTTTTAAGCTTGGAAAAGAGACCCTTAAACACAGACTTGGACCACACACCCACTCCACTGAATGTAAATGTAAATCTATGGCAGCACCCAAGGGGCTTGAATTTCCGAGCTCTCCCTGTAGATTTTGCTGTGATGTAGTGTCCCCATGAGTGACAGAACACTGAGCCAATCATGGTGCAACTAGAGAACATTACCATCCCCTACGCTCCGTATTTTCCGCTGGCTGCCCCACGACCACAGAAAGCTCTAAACTATGCTGAAACACCTGCATTTTGGAGATGCCATACTCAAGAAAGTAAAAAAGATGTTTGTATGCAGATTTATTAACTCCATTTTTAAAAATGTCACAATAACATGCAAAACAGGCAACCCCCCCCAAAAAAAAATGTATTCAATTTATTTTTGCTAAACAGGTGGGGCTCAAAACATGTGGGGCTTTGCTCCACCTGCCCTGATTGACAGCTCACCACTGATTGTAACAATCAGGAGACAGTTGGGATTGCCTTAAGTGCAAATGCTATAGAATTACATATAGATTAAGTAATTCATATGATCTTTGTGAAAAGATAATGTTGATGACATCAGATATACTGTGTTTCCACCAGACATTGACGAGTGTGCGGAGGTCCTGATCCAGTGCCACATTCACTCCCACTGTGTCAATCTGCCGGGTTGGTACCACTGTGAGTGCAGGAACGGTTTCCATGACAATGGCTCCTACCTGATTGACGGGAGCTCCTGCATCGGTTAGTATGCAGTCATTATATTCCACCTCTGTTGGTCGTCTCCATCTCTACTGCTCCTGTCCATCTTGGTCTTCTGTAGCTCAGTTGGTAAAGCTGTAAATTGCTTGGGATAAAAACTATGTCACACATTACAGGGGAGGGGGAGGGGGCTGTTTACATGGCTATGCAGATTTCTTTTGTGCTGCATGTTGCAGTCTTTTGTTGTGTAGTCTGAATGAATGAATGGAATTTCATTTGCACATCATGAGCACAGCAATAATAAAACATATATAAATAGTAGACACGGACTAACAATCAATGAGACTACAACATTAATGTATATATGAATCAATATCAAATACTGTTTAGTGCATTACAGCAACTGACGTAGGGAATCACATGTGATCCCAATCTCTGTCAGAAGAGCATGATTTCTCCATATAGCTCAGGATGTAGAGATGCATCAATCATGCAGAGATACAATGGTCAGGAATACATCACTAACATCACTAAGGTAAAAATGTACTTTGGCTTGTGAAAGTGTTCACCCCCTTGGCATTTTGTTGCCTTAAAACCTGGAAATAGAATGGATTTTTTGGGGGGTTGTATCATTTGATTTACACAATATGCCTACCACTTTGAAGATGCAAAATATTTTTTATTGGGAAACAAAGGAATAAGACAAAATAACTGAAAACTTGAGCGTGCATACCTATTCACCCCCCAAAGTCAATACTTTGTAGAGCCACCTTTTGCAGCAATTACAGCTGCAAGTCTCTTGGGGTATGTCTCTATAAGCTTGGCACATCTAGCCACTGGGATTTTTGCCTATTCTTCAAGACAAAACTGCTCCAGCTTCTTGAAGTTGGATGGGTTCCGCTGGTGTACAGCAATCTTTAAGTCATACCACAGATTCTCAATTGGATTGAGGTCTGGGCTTTGACTAGGCCATTCCAAGACATTTAAATGTTTCCCCTTAAACTACTCGAGTGTTGATTTAGCAGTATGTTTAGGGTATTTGTCCTGCTGGAAGATGAACCTCCGTCCAAGTCTCAAATCTCTGGAAGACTGAAACAGGTTTCCCTCAAGAATTTCCCGGTATTTAGCGCCATCCATCATTCTTTCAATTCTGACCAGTTTCCCATTCCCTGCCGATGAAAAACATCCCCACATCATGATGCTGCCACCACCATGCTTCACTGTGGGATGGTGTTCTCTGGGTGATGGGATGGTGTTCTCTGGGTGTTGGATTTGCGTCAGACAACGTTTTCCTTAATGGCCAAAAAGCTCAAATTTAGTCTCATCTGACCAGAGTACTTTCTTCCATATGTTTGGGGAGTGTCGCACATGCCTTTTGGCGAACACCAAACGTGTTTGCTTGTTTTTTTCTTTAAGCAATGGCTTTTTTCTGGCCACACTTCTGTGAAGTGTACGACTTAAAGCGGTCCTATGGACAAATACTCCAATCTCTGCTGTGGAGCTTTGCAGCTCCTTCAGGGTTATCTTTGGTCTCTTTTTTACGTCTCTGATTAATGCCCTCCTTGCCTGGTCCATGAGTTTCGGTTGGCGGCTCTCTCTTGGCAGGTTTGTTGTGGTGCCATATTCTTTCAATTTTTTAATAATGGATTTAATGGTGCTCGGTGGGATGTTCAAAGTTTCTGATATTTTTTTTATAACTCAACCCTGATCTGTTCTTCTCCACAACTTTGTCCCTGACCCTGTTTTGAGAGTTCCTTGGTCTTCATGGTGCCGCTTGCTTGGTGGTGCCCCTTGCTTAGTGATGTTGCAGATTCTGGGGCATTTCAGAACAGGTGTATAAATACTGAGATCATGTGAGATTGCATACAGGTGGACTTTATTTAACTAATTATGTAACTTCTGAAGGTAATTGGTTGCACCAGATCTTATTTAGGGGCTTCATAGCAAAGAGGGTGAATAGATATGCACGCACCACTTTTCAGTAAAAATGTTTTTATTTCAATTCACCAATTTGGACTATTTTGTGTATGTCCATTACATGAAATCGAAATAAAAATCAATTTAAATTACAGGTTGTAATGCAACAAAATAGGAAAAACACCAAGAGGGATGAATTCTTTTGAAAGGCACTTTACTATGGAAATCTGTTAATTAGATCAGAATATCTATTTTGATTATATTAGAAGATGGCTGCCGTCTTATCGGCTCTTAACCAACCGTGCTATTTTGTTTGTCTTTTCGTGTTGTTCGTAATTTGTTTTGTACATAATGTTGCTGCTACCATCTCTTATGACCGAAAAGAGCTTTTGGACATCAAAACTAGGATAACTCACCTCAAATTGGACGAGGAGTTCTTCTTAAATGAGTCGGATGCGAGGGATATACTACAGACACCTGACCAGACCCAGATCCCCGTGATACGCTGGAAAAGGAAACGTAGGTTTCGCGAAAAGAGATCAGGATGCCTTTTGAGGATCAGGCTAATCTGCCCTTGCCTTCCCTTCTGCTAGCTAACGTTCAATTGCTGGAAAATAAATGGGACGAACTGAAAGCACATATATCCTACTAACGGGACATTAAAAACTGCATGTTAAATGTGCAACCAAAAGGGAAAAAATTCTAGACCACCTTTACTCCAAACACAAAGAGGCGTACAAGGTTCTCCCTCGCCCTCCATTTGGCAATCAGACCATAACTCTATCCTCCTGATTCCTGCTTACAAGAAAAAATTTAAGCCGGAAGCACCAGTGACTCAGTCTATAAAAAAGTGGTCAGATGAAGCAGATGCTAAACTACAGGACTCTTTTGCTAGCATAGACTGGAATATGTTCCGGGATTCTTCCGATGACATTGAGGAGTACACCACGTCAGTCACTGGCTTTATCAATAAGTGCATCGAGGATGTCGTCCCCACAGTGACTGTATGTACATACCCCAACCAGAAGCCATGGATTACAGGCAACATTTGCACTGAGATAAAGGGTAGAGCTGCCGCTTTCAAGGAGCGGGACTCTAACCCGGAACCTTATAAGAAATCCTGCTATGCCCTCCGATGAACCATCAAACAGGCAAAGCATCAATACAGGACTCAGACCGAATCGTACTATACCTGCTCCGACGCTTGTCGGATGTGGCAGGCCTTGCAAACTATTACAGACTACAAAGGGAAGCACCACCGAGAGCTTACCAGATGAGCTAAATAACTTCTATGCTCGCTTCAAGGCAAGTAACACTGAAACATGCATGATAGCATCAGCTGTTCCGGATGACTGTGTGATCACGCTCTCCGCAGCCGATGTGAGTAAGACCTTTAAACAGGTCAACATTCACAAGGCCGCTGTGTCAGATGGATTACCAGGACGTGTACTCCGAGAATTCGCTGACCAACTGGCAAGTGTCTTCACTGACATTTTCAACCTCTCCCTGTCTGAGTCTGTAATATCAACATGTTTCAAGCAGACCACCATAGTCCCTGTGCCCAAGAACACTAAGGTCACCTGCCTAAAAATGACTACCGACACGTAGCACTCATATCTGTAGCCACGAAATGCTTTGAAAGGCTGGTCATGGCTCACATCTATGTGAGAATGATATTCAGCTCAACCCTCCTGTATACCCTGTTCACTCATGACTGCATGACCAAACACGTCTCCAACACCATCATTAAGTTTGCTGATGAGACAGCCTATAGGGTGGAGGTCAGAGACCTGACCGTGTGGTGCAAGGACAACAACCTCTCCCTCAACGTGATCAAGACAAAGGAGATGACTGTGGACTACAGGAAAAGAAGGACCGAGTATGCCTCCATTCTCATTGGCGGGGCTGTATTGGAGCAGGTTGAGAGCTTCAAGTTCCTTTGCGTCCACATCAGCAACAAACTAACATGGTCCAAGCACACCAAGACAGGCGTGAAGAGGAAACGACAAAACCTATCCCACCTCAGGAGACTGAAAAGATTTGGCATTGGTCCTCAGATCCTCAAAAGGTTTTACAACTGCACCATCGAGAGCATCCTGACAGGTTGCATCGCTGCTTGGTATGGCAACTGCTCGGTGTCCAATTGCAAGGCACTACAGATGGTAGTGCGTACGGCCCTGTACACCACCGGGGTCAAGCTTCCTGCCATCCAGGAACTCTATACCAGGCGGTGTCAGAGAAAGGCCCTACAAATTGTAAAAGACTCCAGCCACCCTAGGCATAGACTGCTATCTCTGCTACCGCATGGCAAGCATTACCAGAGTGCCAAGTCTAGGTCCAAGAGGCTTCTAAACAGCTTCTACCCCCAAGCCATAATGTTGTAAATGACTATTGTAGCTGGAAACGGCAGATTTATTATGGAATATCTACATAGGCTTACAGAGGCGCATTATCAGCAACCATCACTCCTGTGTTCCAATGGCACGTTGTGTTAGCTAAGCCAAGTTTATCGTTTTAAAAAGGCTAATTGATCATTAGAAAGCCCTTTTGCAATTATGTTAGCACATCTGAAAACTGTTGTCCTGATTAAAGAAGCAATAAAACTGGCCTTCTTTAGACTAGTTGAGTATCTGGAGCATCAGCATTTGTGGGTTCAATTACAGGCTCAAAATGGCCAGAAACAAAGATCTTTCTTCTGAAACTCGTCAGTCTATTCTTGTTCTGAGAAATTAAGGCTATTCCATGCGAGAAATTGCCAAGAAACGG
This sequence comes from Salmo trutta, assembly GCF_901001165.1. Taxonomy (NCBI): domain Eukaryota; kingdom Metazoa; phylum Chordata; class Actinopteri; order Salmoniformes; family Salmonidae; genus Salmo; species Salmo trutta. The sequence continues at coordinate 39,900,397 of NC_042985.1, read as the reverse complement.
AAGATCTCATACAGTGCTATGGGTGTACTACTCCCTTCACAGAACAGTGCAAACTGTCTCTAACCAGAATAGAAAGAGGAGTGGGAGGCCCCAATGCACAACTGAGCAGTAGGACAAGTACATTAGAGTGTCTAGTGCCTCAAGCCCTCAACCGACAGTTTCATTAAATAGTACCTGCAAAACACCAGTCTCAACGTCAACAGTGAAAAGGCGACTCTGGGATGCTGGCCTTCTTGGCAGAGTTGCAAAGAAAAAGCCATATCTCAGACTGGCCAATAAAAAGTAAAGATTACGATGGGAAAAAGAACACAGACACTGGACAGAGGAACTCTGCCAAGAAGGTCAGCATTCCGGAGTCGCCTCTTCACTGTTGACGTTGAAACTAGTGTTTTGCGGGTAGTATTTAATGAAGCTGTCAGTTGAGGACTTTTGTGAGGCAATTGTTTCTCAAACTAGACACTCTAATGTACTTGTCCTCTTGATTGCTTTGTTTGTACATTATGTTGCTGCTACAGTTTCTTATGACCAAAAAGAGATCTGGATATCAGAACAGCAATTACTCACCTATAACTGGACAAAGATTTTTTCTTTAATGAGTCTGACACAAAGGATATATTGTTGCTCCCGGACCACACCCAAATCCCCGTCATTCGCATGAAGAAAAGACGGAGATACAGGGGGCCGAGATCGGTGGGCCTTGTGAGAATTCGTCGGCGAGTGAGTAACCAGCCTCTACCATCCGTTCTATTGGCCAATGTGCAATCACTGGAGAATAAACTGGATGAGCTCTGTTCCAGACTATCCTACCAACAGGACATTCCAAACTGTAATACCTTATGTTTCACTGAGTCGTGGCTTAACGACGACGCGGATAATATACAGTTGGCTGGGTTTTCCATGCATCGGCAGGACAGAACAGCTACGTCCGTTAAGATTAGGTGTGGTGGTGTGTGTCTATTTGTTAAGGAATATTAAGGAAGTCTCTAGGTATTGCTCGCCTGTGGTAGTGTAGCTCATGAAAAGCTGTAGACCACACTATCTACCAAGAGGGTAGCCGTCTATTTACCACCACAAACCGATGCTGGCACTAAGACCGCACTCGACAAGCTGTAAAAGGCCATAAACAAACAAGGAAATGCTCATCCAAAAGTGGCGCTCCTGGTGGCCGAGGACTTTAATGCAGGCCAACTGAAATCTTTTTTTCCTCATTTCTATTAGCATGTCACATGTGCAACCAGAGGGAAAAAAACTATTGACCACCTTCACTCCACACACAAAGAAACGTACAAAGATCTCCTTCAACCTCAATTTGGCAAATCTGGCCCTAATTCTATCCTCCTGATTCCTGCTTACAAGCACAAGCTAAAGCAGGAAGTAACAGTGACTCGCTTAATACGGAAGTTGTCAGATGACGCAGATGCTACACTACAGGACTGTTTTGCTAGCACAGACTGGAATATGTTCCGGGATTCATCCTATGGCATTGAGGAGTATACCAGCTCTGTCACCTGCTTCATCAACAAGTGCATCGACGACGTCGTCCCCACAGTGACTGTACGTACATATCCTAACCAGAAGCCATGGATTACAGTCAACATCCGCTAGGAGCTAAATGCTGGAGCTGCCGCTTTCAAGGAGCGGAACACTAATCCGGATGCTTATTAGAAATCCCGCTATGCCCTCAGACAAACCATCAAACAGGCTCCAACACCATCATTAAGTTTGCTGATGACACAATGGTGGTAGGCATGATCACCGACAACGATGAGACAGCCTATAGGGAGAAGGTCAGAGACCTGGCATTGTGGTGCCAGGACAACAACCTCTCCCTCAACATGAGCAAGACAAAAGGAGATTATGGTGGACTCCAAACTCAACAAGACAGTCGTGAAGAGGGCACGACAATGCCTTTTCCCCCTCATGAGACTGAAAAGATTTGGCATGGGTCCACAGATCCTCAAAAAGTTCTTCAGCTGCACTGTCGAGAGCATCCTGACCGGTTGCATCACCGCCTTGTATGGCAACTGCTTGGCATCCGACCGTAAGGCACTACAGATGGTAATGCGTACGGCCCAGTACATCACTGGGGCCAAGCTTCCTGCCATCCAGAACCTATATAATAAGTGGTGTCAGAGGAAAGGCCATAAAATTGTCACCCAAGTCATAGACTGTTCTCTCCACTACCGCATGGCAAGCGGTACCGGAGCGCTAAGTCTAGGTCCAAGAGTCTTCTAAACAGCATCTACCCCCAAGCCATAAGACATCTACCCCCAGGCCCATCACAGCCCACCCCCCCATGCTGCTGCTACTCTCAAATTGATCAGAAATATAGTGTAGACATTGTTAATGTTGTAAATGACTATTGTAGGTGGAAACGGCTGAATTTTTTATGGAATATCTACCCACCACCACCCCCACCCCTCTAGACTAAACTGGAATATGGAGAGGGGAAAATGGCGTCACAAAGAAAGCCACACATTCTTGTTTTTGATAGGTAAAGCAGCTATTCTCTGTTTCAGACATTGACGAGTGTGCCATGCAGACACACACCTGCTGGAACGACAGTGTGTGTTTGAACCGTCCAGGTGGTTTTGACTGTATGTGCACATCTGGACTGGCCTGCAGTGGAGACTGTCTTTACGAGGAGGGCCTCAAAAACAACGGACAGGAGTGGAACCACAGCCTGGACCGCTGCTCCCTCTGCTCCTGCAAGGTAGGGCAAACACACACACACACACACACACACACACACACACACACACACACACACACACACGCACATTCTGCTCCCTCTGCTCCTAATGTAAGACTAACACACACACACACCACACCTACATGTGAGCCAACGCTCATCCAAGAATGCACTCACATTGACACATCTCCACCTCACAACTACTTTGTTAGTGGTTACTACCTAGTAAACAGGAACAAAGCAAGAAAATACAGAACGACACATACACAGTCACATAGATGAAACAACCATCTGCACACACACACTCACATCTCGGTTCCCGCTGTAACATCACACACACCTACTTCAAAGTCAAGACAGAGAATGAACACAGAGAACAACACACACTTCTACTCTGTCACACACACACATACACTCAAACTCCCTGCTGGTTCCTGCTCTTGCTGCTGAATATAATTGTCTCATTTCTCACTGTATGACTGTTTAGGGGTGTCAAACATATGGGCTGTTTTTTTTTGGGGGGGGGGGGGGGCAAATCTTAATCGAGATTAAAATTACTAAAACCAAATCGGAACCAGGTAGAAATTAAGATAAACCTACATTTACAGTGCCTTTACTCTGTCCAGCTTAAGTAAGTAAATATGAACAAGTGAGATTTTTTCAGAATCGTGCATGCTAATGATAACGATGGACTCTTCAGGAAACTTGCCAGGCTTTAGTATTAAGTATAGGCCTACCATTACCTAATCAAAGTATATATTTGTAGCTCCCATTGTTTACAATCTTACATTGTTATCAATCTCATTGGGAAAAAGGTGAACATGTTTGCAGCTTAGCAGTCAATCGCTATAGGCATGAGCATGAAAACCTCACATTGGAAACCCGGCCGGTAAGAATCTTATATTCTTTGAGATTTCAGTTGATATACGAAGGGCTATATAAATAAATTTGATTTATATTGATTGGAATTTTCTTCAGGATGGCTTATGCACAGCGGTGAGAATAATGTCAAGCTGAATAAAAGTATATTCAATTGAAAGATTATGCAATTTAACCTTAGGGCTACACACAGAGGTACTCCAGTCAACCTTAAGCGGTTTCTCAGATAGAGAGTGGGACAATTTCAAATCCTAGCAAGGGTGTTTTTTAGGGTGGTTACCCCAAAATGTATTATTCGATATTGAATTGGAGGTTGTTTGCATTATTGAAAGCTATGCATTTTTAACATTACAAACTTGGCATTTACTTGGTAAATTAAACAATGCAGCATTTGCTGTAAAATTCATAATTTCAAGGCTATTCCAAAGAATTGCTACAATGCAGACAATGGGAATGATATTACATGGCATTAGTCAACCACCCGAGCAAAATTAGTGATGCCTCTCATATCCATAGGCATAACATTAAAAGGCTAACACTAAAAAAGCTCTTGGATATTAGTACCATGAGAGATACTGGCTACTGTAGCGAGACAATACGCGCCAATAAGATATTGGCAACTCATTATGCGAGTTCATTTTATGTACCCTATACATTTTGCAACAACCTTTTATATAGGGTTTTTATATCTCCATTATTGTGCTCATTGCCAAGCTGGCAAGGGCTCAGTGTGGCCAGTAAAATGGATCATAAAGTTCTCACTGGTCGAGAGCCTGGAATCTCTGTAGAAAGAGTTACACCAATGGCCTTGACCAGACATCCAATGCAAAACCCTAACCCCATAAAAACACTCCTCTCAAAATGTTAATGACAAATAGTAGTCAGTATTGTTAGTAATCAAATCAAATTTATTTATATAGCCCTTCTTACATCAGCTGATATCTCAAAGTGCTGTACAGAAACCCTGCCTAAAACCCCAAACAGCAAGCAATGCAGGTGTAGAAGCACGGTGGCTAGGAAAAACTCCCTAGAAAGGCCAAAACCTAGGAAGAAACCTAGAGAGGAACCAGGCTATGAGGGGTGGCCAGTCCTCTTCTGGCTGTGCCGGGTGGAGATTATAACAGCATTATTGTAATGGCCTTGCTCAATAGAGTGCATTTTCCTCTATAATGTAAATGTAGATACTGTACATTGCAGTTACTATAGCCTTTCTGTAGGTAAGCTGTAGCCTTATCAATGTCTCTTTCTTACAGGATGGTTATATCTTCTGTAGGAGGAGTGAGTGTAACTGTTTAGATAAGACTGTAGGTAGCTAGGTAGGGTAGGAGGTGTGTGTGTGTGTGTGTGTGTGTGTGTGTGTGTGTGTGTGTGTGTGTGTGTGTGTGTGTGTGTGTGTGTGTGTGTGTGTGTGTGTGTGTGTGTGTGTGTGTGTGTGTGTGTGTGTGTGTGTGCATTCAAGCTAAATATTAAAATGGCAGTAATAAAACTGGAAAAGTATTTACAAGCAAAACCACTGTCACTGTCCTGATTTTAGTAGTTAATTAGCATTTTGGAAGAAAGGCCTCAAAGTTCCAGCTATGCTGGGATTGAGGGTTATTTGCTTGTAGAACTATTTTTTTATTTTGGGTCTGATTTGAACCCATTCTCGTAGCGGCACATAGTACGTGATAAGGAGTCAGCGGCTTAGACTGCTGGACCATCCCAGGCCATGGCCTTGACATTTCTTTGAATTCCTATGCATTTACCTTGTCCCCAGGATGGGCGCACCTTCTGCAGGAGGAGAGAGTGTCATTGTGCGGACCCCGAGGCAGACCTGTTCTGCTGTCCTGAGTGTGACTCCAGAAAGTCCAGCCAATGTCTGCACCAGAGTGGACACATACTGTACCGCAGCAGAGACTCCTGGATCTACAGCTGCCAGCAGTGCCGCTGCCTGGTATGTACACACACACGTGCATTTGCATGCATAGCATGCACATACACACACGCGCATGCTTGTGTACGTTATTGTACAAAAACACACACTCTTGTTCACACACGCACATTTTACACTTGTGCAACATGGATGAAGAGGATGTGTGTGTCTCCTCTGATCTTGATTGCGTGTCTTTCATGAGCAGCACCTAGCTAATTATTATGGCTACGAGGAAACAATGCAGATCCTTGCATGCTAATGAGACAGGCTGTGAAGAAGCAGATGATACCATCTTGATATGAAATACAATTAATTTTTTTGTGGCCTTGGCAGTGTGTCTGTGTGCGCACCTGCGTTTGTAAATGTGTGTGACGTCTTTGTGTGTGCATGTGCGAGGTGCATGACCTTACTCTGGTGGACCTGGTAATTAGCGGGCTCTGACAGCTGTGCAATTAGCTAAACGGTGCTGCCGTGGAAACACAAATCCCAGGATCAGCATGGCACCAACAATCACTCTAATTGGCCCAGGCAGCCTTCAGGTGTCATCAGAAAGGAAGAAAGACATTCTAAGGCCTTAGACACAGGTGCCACTACTGTAGCCTATGGCAAAACCTTCAAGTGATTCACACCAAGAGAGATAGAGAATTTACAGTGTGAGCCTGTGATATTAAACTGATATTATAAACTGGGTGTTTCGAGCCGTGAATGCTGATTGTCTGACGGGTATATACCACAAATCTCTGAGGTGCCAAATTGCTATTATAAACTGGTTACCACGGCTTTGACAAAACATGTATTTTTAATGCTCTAATTACGTTAGTAACCAGTTTATAATTGCAATAAGGCATCTCTGAGATTTGTGGTATATGGCGTTGTGTTGTGCCTAAGAACAGCCCTTGGTATATTGGACATATACCACTCCCCCTTGGGCCTTATTGCTTAAGTATACACTACCATTCAAAAGTTTGGAGTCACTTAGAAATGTCCTTGTTTTTGAAAGAAAATCACATTTTTTTGTCCATTAAAATAACATCAAATTGATCAGAAATACAGTGTAGACATTGTTAATGTTGTAAATGACTATTGCAGCTGGAAACAGCTGATTTTTTTATGGAATATCTACATAGGCGTACAGAGGCCCATTACCAGCAGCTATCACTCCTGTGTTTCAATGGCACGTTGTGTTAGCCAATCCAAGTTTATCATTTTAAAAGGCTAATTGATCATTATAAAACCCTTTTGCAATTATTTTAGCACAGCTGAAAAGTGTTGTTCGGATTAAAGAAGCAATAAAACTGGCCTTCTTTAGACTAGTTGAGTATCTGGCGTTATACCCACCCAAATTTAGTATTGCCAGTGTAACAGTATAATCAATCCCACAAATGCTGATGCTCCAGAAACTCAACTAGTCTAAAGAAGGTCAGTTTTATTGCTTCTTTAAATCAGCACAACAGTTTTCAGCTCTGCTAACATAATTACAAAATGGTTTTCTAATGATCAGTTAGCCTTTTAAAATGATAAGCTTAGTAGAGGTCGACCGATTATGATTTTTTTCTCAATGCCGATACCGATTATTGGGGGACCAAAAACTGATTCCGATTAATCGGCCGATTTATTTTTACTTTATTTATTTGTAATAATGACAATTACAACAATACTGAATTAACACTTATTTTAACTTAATATAATACATCAATAAAATCAATTTAGCCTCAAATAAATAATGAAACGTTCAATTTGGTTTAAAGTGTTCGAGAAGAAAGTAAAAGTGCAATATGTGCCATGTAAGAAAGCTAACGTTTAAGTGCCTTGCTCAGAACATGGGAACATATGAAAGCTGGTGGTTCCTTTTAACATGAGTCTTCAATATTCCCAGGTAAGAAATTTTAGGTTGTAGTTATTAGAGAAATTATAGGACTATTTCTCTCTATACGATTTGTATTTCATATACCTTTGACTATTGGATGTTCTTATAGGCACTTTAGTATTGCCAGTGTAACAGTATAGCTTCCGTCCCTCTCTTCGCTCCTAATAAACGTCATGAGTGAAAAACGCAATGAAATAGACCACTCCCTACCCGGTATCTTATTCTGCCGCTATACAACTTTGTATGCGTTGTTTTTTGGCAACCTTGTTATTTACGAAGTTTTTGGTATAGATTCCTGTTGGAACGTTCCACAAATTATACCCACCCGGCTTGAAGTCATAAACAGCGCAATGCTTGAAGCACAGCGAAGGGCTGCTGGCAAATCGCACTAAAGTGCTGTTTGAATGAATGCTTACGAGCCTGCTGGTGCCTACCACCGCTCAGTCAGACTGCTCTATCAAATCATAGACTTAATTATAATATAATAAACACACAGAAATACGAGCCTTAGGTCATTAATATGGTCGAATCCGGAAACTATCATCTCGAAAACAACAAACGTTTTTTCTTTCAGTGAAATACGGAACCGTTCCGTATTTTATCTAACGGGTGGCATCCCTAAGTCTAAATATTCCTGTTACATTGCACAACCTTCAATGTTATGTCATAATTATGTAAAATTCTGGCAAATTAGTTCGCAACGAGCCAGGCGTCCTGACTGCGTGCAATGAACGCAAGATAAGTGACACAATTTCATGTTAGCAGGCAATATTAACTAAATATGCAGGTTTAAAAATATATGCTTGTATATTGGTTTTAAAGAAAGGCATTGATGTTTATGGTTAGGTACATTGATGCAACGACAGTGCTTTTTTCGCAAATGTGCTTGTTAAATCAAAACCCGTTTGTCGAAGTAGGCTGTGATTCAATGAGAAATTAACAGGCACCCCATCCATTATATGCAACGCAGGACACGTTAGATAAACTAGTAATATCATCAACCATGTGTAGTTAACTAGTGATTATGTTAAGATTGATAGTTTTTTATAAGATAAGTTTAATGCTAGCTAGCAACTTACCTTGGCTTCTTGCTGCCCTCGCGTAACAGGTAGTCAGCCTGCCATGCAGGCTCCTCATGGAGTGCAATGTAAGGCAGGTGGTTAGAGCGTTGGACTAGTAAGGAAGGTTGCAAAAACAAATCCCTGAATCCCCCCTGAACAAGGCAGTTAACCCCCGTTCCTAGGCCGTCATTGAAAATAAGAATGTGTTCTTAATCTGACTTGCCTAGTTAAATAAAAGGTGTACATTTTTTATTATTTTTTGAATATTCCATTAAAAAAATCAACCGTTTCCAGCTACAATAGTCATTTACAACATTGATGTCTACAGTGTATTTCTGATGAATTTGATGTTATTTTAATGGACAGAAAAATTTGATTTTCTTTCAATAACAAGGACATTTCTAAGTGACACCAAACTTTTGAACGGTAGTGTATGTCGGTGATCAAAGCCATAGTACTGATCCCACTATGTCAGCCATCAGGTGATTCACATTAGAGAGCTGCTTAAACACTTGTCTCTCTACTCCTAGCTTTATCTTTCAATATGGTCTTACAATACCCCATAGTAGTCATCTCAGTGTCCAGCGCTTATAAGGACTGTTCCAAACTCTTATTTTCGTCCTTTGTTTTGCTTCTATTCTCCACCAATCCCTCTTGCCTTATCTCTATTTTTCTGTAGGAGGGAAAGGTGGACTGCTGGCCCCTGGCGTGTCCAGTGTTGGCGTGCAAATACTCTGCCTTGGTGGAGGGCGAATGTTGCCCGCACTGCGTCACTGACCCCTGCCTGGCAGACAATATTGCCAACGACATCAGGCAGACCTGCCAGGACCCCGCGGGCATCACCCGCCTCAGCAGTGCCACGTGGCCCATGCCAGGGTCACCCTGCACCACCTGCAAGTGCAAGGTAACAGCAACAACTCATATCTTATCTGACACAGACACACACAAACAAAAATGCATACACACACAGGAGCACGTAAAAACACACATACATATGTACATACACGCACACAGTGAATGGCAAGCTTTCCCTGCACCTCCTGCAAGTGCAAAGTACAGTATATTCGGAAAGTATTCAGACCCATTGACTTTGTCCACTTTTTGTTACGTTACAGCCTTTTTCTAAAATGTATTAAATAGTTTTTTCATCATCAATCTGCATTCAATACCCCATAGTCACAAAGCAAAAACACATTTATTTAAAAAAAAACGGAAATATCACATTTACATAACTATTCAGACCCTTTACTAAGTACTTTGTTGAAGCACCTTTGGCAGCAATTTCAGTCTTCTTGGGTATGACGCTACAAGCTTATCACACCTGTATTTGTTTGCAGAGCCTCTCAAGCTCTGTCAGGTTGGATGGGGAACGTCGCTGCACAGCTATTTTCAGGTCTCTCCAGAGATGTTAGGTAAGGTTCAAGTCCGGGCTCTTGCTGGGCCACTCAAGGACATTCAGAGACTTGTCCCGAAGCCACTCCTGCATTGCCTTGCCTATGGGCTTAGGCTCTGGAGCAGGTTTTCAACAAGGATTTCTTTGTACTTTGCTCCGTTCATCTTTCCCTCGATCCTGACTAGCATCCCAGTCCCTGCCGCTGAAAACATCTCCACAGCATGATGCTGCCACCACCGTGCTTCACCGTAGGGATGGCGCCAGGTTTCCTCCAGATCTGACGCTTGGCATTCATGGTCCTTCAGGTGCCTTTTTGGCAAACTCCAAGCGGGATGTCCTCTGCCTTTTACTGAGGAGTGGCTTCCGTCTGGCCATTCCACCATAAAGGCCTGATTGGTGGAGTGCTGCAAAGATGTTTGTCCTTCTGGAGCTCTGTCAGAGTGACCATCGAGTTCTTGGTCACCTCCCGAACAAAGGCCCTTCTCCCCCAATTGCTCAGTTTGGCCAGGCGGCCAGCTCTAGGCAGAGTCTTGGTGGTTCCAAACTTCTTTGATTTAAGAAAGATGGAGGCAACTGTGTTCTTGGGGACATTCAATGCTGCAGATAGTTTTTGGTACTCTTCCCCAGATCTGTGCCTCAACACAATCCTGTCTCGGAGCTCAATTCCTTTGATCTCATGGCTTGGTTTTTGCTCTGACATGCACTGTCAACTGTGGGATCTTATATCAAGAGGTGTGTGCCTTTCCAAATCATGTCCAATCAATTCAATGTACCACAGGTGGATTCCAATGAAGTTGTAGAACCATATCAAGGATGATCAATGGAAACAGGATGCACCTGAGTTCAATTTCGAGTCTCATAGCCAAGGTTCTGAATACTTATGTAAATAAGGTTTTTCTTATTTTCACTTTATCATTAAGGGGTATTGTGTGTAAATTGATGAGGGAAAAAAACGATTTAATCAATTTTAGAATAAGGCTGTAACGTAACAAAATGTGGGAAAAGTCAAGTGGTCTGAATATTTTCCGAATGCATTGTATTGTACAGGTTCCGCTGATATTGTGTCATACCTAGTGTCATACAGACACACCCTTTAGACACATAAACAATGCCAGAACCACCCTGTATGTGCCACCCTTGCCTGCATATTTACAGGAATACAAACACACACAGCTGTGTCACCTGAAAGAACAAAGCAAGCAACCCTAACCTAGGCCGGGATTCAATGCAAGGCGCATTATAGGGCAGCACACTATACAGACAATAATGGCGCAGTGGTCTAAAGCACTGCATCTCAATGCAAGAGGCATCACTACAGTCCCTGGTTCAAAATCCAAGCTGTTTCACATTCGGCCATGATTGGGAGTCCCATAGGGTGGCGCACAATTGGCCCAGCGTCATCCAGGTTTGGCCGGGGTAGGCCGTCATTGTAAATAAGAATTTGTTCTTAATAACTGACTTGTCTAGTTAAATAAAGGTTACACAATGCATTTTCCCCGATGTTCGCAGAGATCGTATACATGGTAATGCTGCACGTCGGTTCTATAGCGTAAATTACCTTTTAACGTTTATTGAATCCCGGCCCTAACCTCACCTTGCATCACTCACACATGGTAACATGCACAAACAGAATGGAACTAACTACCCGTCTCTTTTTTTCTTCATGTTCCCCTTATTTATCGTTGCTGTGGTCAGAATGGAAGTGTGTGTTGTTCGGTGGAGCTGGACTGCCTTCAGAACAACTAAGCACTCCTCTTTCGGATGCCGTACTACTCTCCTCCACTCCAATCACTCCATTCTGCCGATCCTAGACTGGTCATACTGTTTGAAGACCCTACCTTTGGACCTTTTACCACACATGCACACAAACACGCACATATGTACGCACACACACACACTCTGCCTGGTTTAGGGAAGTGGCTAGAGCTGTGCGTCCACACTGGATCTTAAAGTCACAATGTATTGCTGACAGACGGAGAGATGGAGTTTGTGTCTGCTAAACAACTACAGGATGAGACCAACCTACATATAACCGTTTCTCGCCTTTACTTGCACCCATATACGTGTGTGTCCTGTATGTTTGTGTGTGTGAGTGTGTGTGTGTGTGTGTGTATACCAGAGATTCCCAAACTTTTTTGGCCCGTGACCCCACCATGTAAAAAATGTATAATCAAGGGACAGTGTTTTTTAATTGGGGCTATGACAGTCTATTAGAAATTAGTCTGACTGTCCTTTTGACAGTATTTCAATGTGAAGGAAGTATGGTTTGAAGTGACTGAAATGCAACAGAAATGTGTTGGGAAGTTCAAAAGATCATCAGGCAATAATCTTGTTTGATCTTCTGTGTGGAAAAGAGCATCATTGTTGATGATGCTCTTTTCCCCCCAGTCTGATTTAGTGCCTGGTCTTGTCTAATAAGTCCTGTGTAGCATGTGGGCTTTGTAGAAGGAGACAGAAGAATCGTTTGATGGGGTCATAATATTTTGTAGCTTAAATGGATCAAAAGATTGAGCCACATTTGTAGGAAGAAAACAGAAACTGCTGTGTTTTTTGCATCGAGGGGCTACCAAAGCAATATTTTCCCACAGAGTTTATCTCAAATCAAATCCAATTTTATTGGTCGCATACACATATTTTGCAGATGTTATCGCAGGTGCAGTGAAATGCTTATGTTTCTAGCTCCAACAGTGCAGTAATACCTAACAATACAAAATAATACACACAAATCCCCCAAAATGTAAAGAAAAAGTAAGAAATATCAAGGACAGAGTCTGGAATATAAATGTATATAGTGGTGTATATAGACATTATAGACTGTATATGAATAGAACAGGTAGTAGTTATATAGGATGAGCCTTGACTAAAATCGAGTATATACTTTTTAATTTAACCTTTCTTTAACTAGGCAAGTCAGTTAAGAACAAATTCTTATTTACAATGTCGGCCTATCAAAAGGCAAAAGGCCTCCTGCAAGGACAAAACACACATCAAGACAAGAGAGACAACACTACAAAAAGAGAGACCTAAGACAACAACATAGCATGGCAGCAACACATGACAACACAGCATGGTAGCAACACAACATGACAACAACACAACATGGCAGCAGCACAACATGGTAGCAGAACAAAACATGGTACAAACATTATTGGGCACAGACAACAGCACAAAGGGCACGAAGGTAGAGACAACAATATATCACGAAAATCAGCCACAACTGTCAGTAAGTGTCCATGATTGAGTCTTTGAATGGAAAGATAAAACTGTCCAGTTTGAGTGTTTGTTGCAGCTCATTCCACTCACTAGCTGCAGCGAACTGAAAAGAGGAGTGACCCAGTGATGTGAATGCTTTGGGGACCTTTAACAGAATGTGACTGGCAGAATGGGTGTTGAATGTGGAGGATGAGGGCTGCAGTAGATATCTCAGATAGGGGGGAGAGAGGCCTAAGAAGGTTTTATAAATAAGCATCAACCAGTGAGTCTTGTGAAGGGTACACAGAGATTACCAGTTTACAGAGGAGTATAGAGTGCAGTGATGTGTCCTATAAGGAGCATTGGTGGCAAATCTGATGGCTGAATGTTAAAGAACATCTAGCCGCTGGAGAGCACCCTTACCTGCTGATCTATAAATTACGTCTCCGTAATCTAGTGTGGGTAGAATGGTCATCTGAAACAGGGTTAGTTTGGCAGCTGTGGTGAAAGAGGAGCGATTATGAAGGAAGACACCAAGTCTAGATTTAACTTTAGTCTGCAACTTTGATATGTGCTGACAGAAGGACAGTGTACCATCTAGCCATACTCCCAAGTCCTTGTATGAGGTGACTAACTAAAGCTCTAAACCCTCAGAGGTAGTAATCACACCTGTGGGGAGAGGGGCATTCTTCTTACCACACCACATGACCTTTGTTTTGCAGGTATTCAGAACAAGGTTAAGGGCAGAGAAAGCTTGTTGGACACTAAGAAAGCTTTGTTGTAGAGAGTTTAACACAAAATCCGGGGAGGAGCCAGCTGAGTACAAGACTGTATCATCTGCATATAAATGGATGAAAGAGCTTCCTACTGCCTGAGCTATGTTGTTGATGTAAATTGAGAAGAGTGTAGGGCCTAGGATCGAGCCTTGGAGTACTCCCTTGGTGACAGGCAGTGGCTGAGACAGCAGATGTTCTGACTTTATACACTGCACTCTTTGAGAGAGGGAGTTAGCAAACCAGGCCAAAGACCCGTCAGAGACACCAATACACCTTAGCCAGCCAGCAAGAATGGAATGGTCAACCGTTTCAAAAGCTTTGGCCAAGTCAATAAAATAGCAGCACAACATGGCTTAGAATCAAGGGCAATGATGACATCATTGAGGACCTTTAAGGTTGCAGTGACACATCCATAACCTGAGTGGAAACCAGATTGCAAAAGAGAGAATACTATAAACATCAAGAAAGCCTGTCAGTTGATTATTGACAAGTTTTTCCAACACTTTTGATAAACAGGACAAAATAGAAATAGGCCTATAACAGGTTGATCTCCCCCTTTAAATAAAGTACGAACAGTGGCTGCCTCCCCAGAGAGGAGAGACAGGTTAAAAAGGTCAGAAATAGGCTTGGCGATGATAGGGGCAGCAACCTTAAAGAAGAAAGGATCTAAACCATCTGACCCAGATGTTGTTTAAGGAGCTCCTTTAGCACCTCAGACTCAGTGACCGCCTGCAGGGAGAAACTTTGTAGCGGGTCAGGGGAAAAAGAGGAAGGAGCATTGGGGCTAGTCGCATTAGAAGGGGTGGGAGATAGGGACATTTTTGATGGGCAAGGAGGCATGGCTGAGTCAAATAGGAATCCTGACTTAATGAAGGGGTGATTAAAGAGCTCAGCCATGTGCTTCTTGTCAGTAACAACCACATCATCAACATTATGGGACATGGGCAGCTGTGAGGAGGAGGGTTTATTCTCCAGGTCTTTAACCGTTTTCCAGAACTTCTTGGGATTAGTAAGCAATTGTTTGGGGACAGACTTGGTGGAGACAACCGAGCACTGAAGGTGATCCTTGGTAAAGATTGCCACTTCCCCACCTTTGGAAGATCTGTCTTGCCGAAAAATATTATAACCAGAAATGTTAACATCAGTATTCAAAACACTCTTCCTTAACCACATCTCAGTAATGAACTGTGAACCCACACTTTCAATTGATCCATTTTAGGTAATGAGCTTCTAGTGTTAACGTGCAGAAAAGCCAGGCTTTTGCAATATCATTATTTAACTAGGCAAGTCAGTTAAGAACAAAATTTTTATTTTCAATGACAGTCTAGGAACAGTGGGTTAACTGCCTTGTTCAGGGGCAGAACAACAGATTTATACCTTGTCAGCTCAGGGATTCGATCTTGCAGCCTTTCAGTTACTAGTCCAACACTCTAACCACTAGGCTACCTCCCGCCCCACATCAGAGCACAAGCCAGAATTGGGGCTAGCAACAGTAGATGGGCCAGGGTGTACATGCACATTTCCAGATATCATCAACAGTAATACAATCAAGACATGGCAGAAGGCAGGGAGAGCTCTGCAGTGTTGATTTATGACATTTGAATGTGCGTTATATGGCAACAAGATCATATTGTACAGCAATTTCATCATGTAACATGAATACAAAGCCGGCAAGAGGTGGTTAGAATAGAATGGGTGGCCAAAAGTCTGTGTAGCCAATAGAGTCAGAGTCCCAAGTGTGGGAACAAACACAGTCTGTCCCACGGTTGGGTAAACAAGAAAGTTCATAGTCAACCAGGCATGTAGGAATCATGAAGCAAATAGCAAAATAGCGACTTGGGGCTAGCCATTGTAAGATCAGAGTCACTCACCCCAACAGTGTGTGTACTGGAGGCGAGCGAAAGCTTGGGAGAGGGGGAGTGTGGTGGGGGTACCAGTACCAGACAGGGGGAGACAAGCCAGGGCACACGGTGAACAGATTGTCAGCTGGAATCCAAGCAGCAGTGCAGCAGGCAATGGGAGTAGGTGTCACACCCACTTGGGAGAAGCTTTTATTTCTGGAGTCAGATTTCTTGTAGAAAATGGCAGTTGATGGTCTCTGAAAAGCAGGAGGGGGCTTCAAAGGCCTCTGGATTTGGGTGGGGTAGGCTGTGAGAGACTCCTGCAATTTGTTGGGCTCAAAGGCTTCGACGCCTCTCACTTCACACCTGATAATTAAAGTTGTATATGGTCTGTCCTAGCAAGCTTGGCAGCCTTAATTTAACATTCAGTCCCCATAAAGTAAAATATATAATTGTAATGTACTTTATTTTAAATTGTTCTTCTTCTTGGCTTTCAAAACAGCATCAGACAAAACATTACTCACTCAGATCCAGGTTGGATGGTGTCCTCAAGTCTCTGCTGTTTGTTTGCCAGAGCACCCTCTGTATAGTTTGAAAAAAGGAATCATTGGTAGTAGTAATCCTTCCAGGTACATTTGTCTAAAATTAGGTTGCAGGTTTGGCGTTTTGATCTGAAGTGAAGGTTATGCTGTGGAGGGCATATGAAGTGGGAAAAATGGTATGTAAACATAATTAAAGGGACCAGTGTTCGATGACTATATACATAGGGCAGCAATACGTATCTAAGGTGCAGGTAGAGTACCAGGTGGTAGCCAGCTAGTAACAATGACTAAGGTGCAGGGTACTGGGTGGAGGTGACTATTTAACAGTCTGATGGCATGGAGATAGAAGGAATTTTTCAGTCTCTGGGCCCCAGCTTTGATGCACCTTTACTGTCTACGCCTTCTGGATGGCAGCGGGGTGAACAGGCCGTGGCTCAGGTCCTTGATGATCTTCTTGGCCTGCCTGTGACACCAAGTGCTGTAGATGTCCTGAATGGCAGGCAGTGTGCCCCCGGTGATGCGTTGGGCTGATCGCACCACCCTCTGGAGAGCCCTGCAATTACGGACGGTGCAATTTCCATACCAGGTGGTAATACAGCCTGACAGGATGTTCTCAATGGTGCATCTGTAGAAGTTTATGAGGGTCTTAGGGACCAAGCCTAATTTCTTCAGCCTCCTGAGGTTGACGAGGCACTGTTGTGCCTTCACCACAGTGTCTGTGAATGGACCATTTCAGGTTGTCAGTGAAGGTGCCTCTCCACTGCGGCACCATTGATGTGGATATGGGCGTGCTCTCTCTGTTGTCTCCTGAAGTCCATGATCAGCTCCTTCATAACACGCTTAAATGTCTTACTCACGTCGGCCACAGAGAACGAGAGATTACAGTCCTTGTGTTTTCCTCGAAGTGGGCAAAGAAGGTGTTTAGCTTGTCCGGGAGTGAGGTGTCGGTGTCTGCGACGTGGCTGGCTTTCCCTTTATAATCCGTGATTGTCTGGAGTCCCTCCCACATACGTCTCATGTCTAAGCCGTTGAATTGCGACTCCACTTTCTCCATGTAACGTCGTTTTGCATCGTTGATAACCTTACGGAGGGCAGAGCTGGTCTGTTTGTACACGTCCATGTTCTCAGTCACCTGGCCGTGGTTAAATGCACTTTCAGTTTTGCATGAATGCTTCCATCTATCCACATTTTTTGGTTTGGATAAATTCTAATCGTCATAGTGGGAACAACATGCACTTCCTGGTAAACTCACCAAGTCAGTGTATACAGTTTTACTATTCTCAGAGGCAACCCGGAACATTTCCCAGTCCGTGTGATTAAAACAATATTGAAGCATAGATTCCAAATGGTCAGACCAATGTTGAACCTTTGTTACCACGGGTGGTTCCCATTTAAGTTTCTGCCTATAGGAGGGGAAGAGCAAAATTGAGGTGTGATCTGATTTGCCAAAGGGAGAGAGGGGAAATAGCAATGTTCAAGAGTACTTGAGTAAGCAAGTAGCACTGAAGATGTGTTGATAGAACTTCGGTAGTGTTTTCTTCAGATTTCCTTTGTTAAAGGCCACAGCTACAATAAATGTGGCGTCGGGATATGTGGTTTCCAGTTTGCGGAAAGTCCAGTGGAGTTCCTTGAGAGCTGTCGCAGGGTCTGCTTGGGGGAATATACACGGCTGGGAGGTAATGAAGTCGGTATTTGAAGGTGAGGTATTCAGATTGGGAGAGTAAAAGGACTTAGCCTAGCAAGAGAGAGAGTGGGGCTTATTAAGGTTGAGAAGTATGGCCCTCTTTCTGCTATTCAGAAGCTCACTCTCTCTTTTCTCACCCCCCCTCCCTCTCTCCCTTTTTCTATTTATTCACTGGGGATGGGAAATGCCAGGGACCTCTTGGTACGATATTATCATGATACTTAAGTGCGGAATCGATATGTATTGTGATTCCATTTGCATCACAATTGTGATTTTATACTGTATGTATCACAATTCTGTATGTATTGCAATTCGATACTGTGATTTTATTACGATTCAATGTGATGTTGTCTGCTCCAGAGGGACAAGAAAGAGCCATGACAAAACAAGTTTTGATCAGTCATGGAAACAAAAGTGCCAAAAACATGTTGGATCACCATTTAAAAAGAACATTGAGACCAAGCTATAAATCGTAAAAATAATATTGCAATACTCTACTGCATGGATCTCCAACCCTGCTTCTGGAGAGCTGCCGTCCTGTAGGTTTTCACCTCAAACCTAATCTAGCGCACCTGATTCTAATAATTTGCTGGTTGATAAACTGAATAAGGTAAGTAACAACTGGGGTTGAAGCGAAAGCCTACAGTAGGGTAGCTCTGCAGGAACGGGGTTGGAGAGCCCTGCTCTACTATATCGATTTTTCCCCCATCCCTACTATTCACCTGGTGTAACAGTGTCCCTCTCATTCCCCCACCTTTCTCTTTCTTACCTAGCCTCCAACACTGTCACTCTGTACTCTCTTTCTTCACAACCTCTTTATTTTTCATATCTCTGCCCATTGAAGGTCCCTTTCGCTCCCATCTCCCTCTCTCCTCCCTGACTTCGTCATTGCTAACGTTTGTCCTCCCGTATTTCCAGTGCTCACTGTCAAAGCAATCAGAGCAACATGTAATAGGGTGGGCGGGGGCTAGGAGACACACGATAGGTTGTCCAGGAGCTAGAGGGTATGTTATTGGTTTGGCAGGACCAATGACACTGCTGTGAGGTAGTCAACTATCCTGAAGCAAACCGTTTTGCAACAGAAAACATTTTGAAATGAAAATGTGTTTCTTATTGAACAAATTCAGGTAGTACCTCCCCGTTTTGGTCTATTTTCTTCTGTTTGGTTTTTACTGAATACGACCCAGGTGGATGAGATGAACCACCCTCCTTTAGAATAGAAAGCTTTTTGAGCTCTTTGAAAAGCGGCATAAAAATTCCTATCCAATATCATTATTGTCGTCATGTGTTAGCGTGAAATGCTGATCCTGATTGAGCACACAATGTGTTTGTCCCACCTGATCTGAGGTCAGCCCTGCTGTATAGTGGTACACTGGATGTGTTGTCTTCTCCTAGAGAGCCAAATCTACAGCATTTCATATGGGCACTGATGTCCCTGATGTCTTTTAGGTTCTACAAGGAGTATACATGAAGCTTTGTTTGTCATGGATGTGGACTTTCCTTGTCTTTGCGCTATAACAAGATGCACATTTATGGTTGACATTTTAGCAGTGTAAAAAACACAGCGCTATTGTCAATTGTCAAAAAAACACCCGCCTCGCAGATGCTATGTGTGGCATTGCAACTGCATGATGAATAAACAATCACCACAAACATTGCAGAAGAAAGGTTTTTAAATGTATTAATTGAAAATGTCAAAGTCACACTAACTTGATCGTTGTTTGGCGTTTACCAAATGGTACCCTTTGAACCAACCACAATATCTATGTTTTTTCATTTTGTTGTTGGTCTTAATTTGCACTGGGTGTCTTGTTTCTGATTAGGAAGCTTTGTGAATATTATAAACCACCTCACAATCCCAATCACACCAGTCCTGGCCTCTTGTACAAATTAAAATATAAACTGTGAAAGGAATACACAAGGAAATGTGGAAACTGAATATTTGTAAAAAAAATATATATATATATATAATAATGATAAAACAATTGCCATTGAAAACCATGTGGTAATACTTAAGAAGATAAGCAACCATTTAAAATTAAACAGTTTCTCCGGCACAAAAATTGAAGTCGTCAATATACTTGCATGTGACAGATCGCTAAATTGTAGCTGGTCCTATCATACAATGGCACACGTTAGCCCTATGCTAACCTCACCAGGTGGCAGTGATTATACCCTGGAACAAGTTCTGCATCAGCCAATTAAAATCGTTGACGTAATTGGAAATGTTCCAAACAGTTCAACAGCATCATTAAAGCAACAATCACATGTATTTGAGTGACTGGTCAAACTGCTCTCTATGTAAAGTGCCTAGTCCTTGAAATGTAGATTTACATATATTGTGTTAGTGTTGAAAAGGGATGTATGTAGTCATCTGCTTGAAAAGGAAGATTAAGAACTACTTTAATTAAGATTTGCATGCTAACACATTGGCCATATCCGAATACCCATACTTGCGTCCTAAATAGTAGGCTATTTGAATATTCGAAAAAATTAAGTTTAATAGTATTTAAGTTTAATAATTCATCATTTGAATTTACTTTAAATGCACAGATGTCATACTCGCTTCGGCTTTGACAAGAGCTGATCAATTAGATTTGGGGATGCGCTACCGAAATCAACAAATAATGGGAAACAACACAAATACGCATGACGGATTCTCAGTATGCAAAAATAAAACGTTTAATATGAGACATTTCAAAAATCGAGTATGGTTTAAATGCAAGGATGTTATACTCATTTCGGCTCTTCATCTACTGTAGTAGAATTCGACAAAGCATTGGAAAAGGTGGGTGATAGGCTGCAGTTCTCTTCAAGTACCAAAACTGGGCTATTTAATTGGGACAAGGCTCAAAGATTCTGAGGTAGTGTTCAAATGTAGGCTAAGTAGTTTTTGCTCTACTTAAAATGTTAATGTGTATGGCATCGTAGGCTACATCTTTGAAAACAGTGGCTTTCTGTTTTCTCACTGTAAAGTTTTATTGTCTTCTTGGCCTTCGTCAGAGCTTTTAAACAAAATACAAAACCATCTTTTGATTTCTGAATGTGTCAGCACCGGGGACTCGGGATGTAGCAGCATTATTGATGTCTTGTTAATCAGGCCTTTTGTTTTAGTTTTGAAATCTACACTACCTATTTAATGAATGGATCAAGCCTTAGCAGTCATTCTGATTTCGTTCCCAATTATCAGCGCTTTAATTTATTATGTTGCTGTCCAGCGATTCTAAATTTGCGATGCACCCGACTGTCCACATTTTCTGTACAATAGCTTTTTGATTTTAGCATTTGAAAAGTTTTGGTGTGTATACTAGGCTATTTGATTTAATTTATATATGTTACAGCACTTTGGTTTCACTAATAAATATGTTGAAATGGAACCAAATTATCTGTTTCTGTCTTCAGTCATTTTTAAATAGGATAGATGGACTATATGGTCTACTACGCTATAAATCAAATGTGATAGTCTGCTTATAACCAGCCTGAGTAGGCCTATAATTCTATTCCTAATCTATTCAGATTCTAGAGAAATTATTCAAATTGGAAATCAACTATTATCAGGCTGGTTAATGCAATGCATGTCTGTTGAATTTGGAAAAATCCACCCACACTCGACCCCGCCCCACCTACTCAGCCAATCAGGACCCATTTTTAAGTTGTGGCATACTGCATACTTTTTACTAAAGGGTACGCGCTAAATAGTATGTGACGATGAGTAAATAGTATGCAGTTTAAGTATGTAGTACACTAGTATGGGTATTTGGACACAGCCACTGCTAATAATCATATTGCATAGGCTATATTACATGGATGTGTACACCTAAATGTGTCATATTAATTATTTGACTTGAAGAGTATGAGCATTGTACAGTGAACAATAGGATTATATGTTGCACTCTCATTATCATCCTACAGAAGGCAGTATGGCAGTTCTTTTACAGAAGTTTATCGCGAGTCTGGAGGACTCGAATCAACAGTGTTAATGGAGGAAGACACTTGGCTTGATCAGTATCAGATGGTGAATTACTTCTATTTGACAGTCATCTAACATTAGTAGTAGCTAGTAGCCTAGTCAAGGATGCAGCAATGCAATATTGGCACATTACATTTTGTTACCAAAAGAAAACTTTGAAAATGTAGCTTTAAAATATCCCTCTAGTGGCCAGGGTTGACCTATTTTAATGGTAAACTGGTGTCGTGATGTTACTATCATTAAAATGATGCCTGTTATTTATCAAATCAATTAAATATGTTTAATTATTACTTGATTAAATGAATCGTGTAACAACTAACTCAGTAGGAATTTGGGGTACCACAGGAAAAGTTGTTTAACGAGTTACTATCTCCCAAATTAAACTCTTGGAAGATATACACTACCGTTCAAAAGTTTGGAAATGTCCTTGTTGTGGATAAGCATGTTGTTTGTCCATTAAAATAACATCAGATGGATCAGAAATACAGTGTAGACATTGTTAATGTTGTAAATGACTATTGTACCTGGAAACGGCAGATTTTTTATGGAATATCTACATAGGCATACAGCGGCCCATTATCAGCAACCATCACTCCTGTGTTCCAATGGCACGTTGTGTTAGCTAATCCAAGTTTATCATTGTAAAAGGCGAATTGATCATTAGAAAACCCTTTTGCAATTATGTTAGCACAGCTGAAAACTGTTGTGCTGATTTAAAGAAGCAATAAAACTGGCCTTTTAACTAGTTGAGTTTCTGGAGCATCAGCATATGTGGGTTCGATTACATGCTCAAAATGGCTAGAAAGAAATACTTTTTTCTGAAACTTGTCAGTCTATTCTTGTTCTGAGAAATGAAGGCTAATCCATGCGAGAAATTGCCAAGAAACTAAAGATCTCATGAGAAACAGACACCTCACAAGACCTCAACTGGCAGCTTCATTAAATATTGACCTAATTATTTATTTACTGACTAAATAATAACACAGAATACAAAAACACACATACACTGTCTAGATTATTGATTAGAAACGTAATACAATGAAACAGGTCTCTAGTGGACTAACAATAGCATGACTGCTTGGTTATAAAAGGGAGGGTTCAGGAAGAGAGAGGGACAAAGAGAGGCAAACTTATTGTACCTTTGGAACCTACACTCAAAGGAATAGTAACACTTTGCAAATGAACCACCACTCATTCGGATAAGAAATGCAATATATATATTTACGTGTAGCTGTCCATGATCGCGTCTCTCTGCTGAACCCAATCAATCCGTCTATGGGGAGTGGCTCAATGGAAGGCTCTGGTTGTACACCAGAGGTCATAATTTCCTTCTTAGTTGTAGAGCTTCTCTAGTCTTGGAATGTTCATTAGAATAGATACTTAAGATGTACCAACAATTGTCTGAGATGGGACTATTCCTTCCCACCTCAGGTCTTTAATCAAAGTTTTAGGACCACTTTTACATGCACAGCTGCAGACTGAATGTTTCTGGTCTCATAGGTGAGGTTGAGAGCTTCAGAGTTTTTAACCATTTCAACATGTGGACCACAGTCTCAAGTCTTTTGGTCTCAATGGTTGATTATTCAGGGTTCAGCTCCCGACCACTTTACACGCCAGTAGTAACCCGGAAATGTACTGGTCTCACCATTTTCAGCTGTGTAGCCACCACTCCACGCTTTCTGGTCTTGTAGTTTAAACCATTCGTGATGTCTGGCTTACATCGTCCGTCTGCTTGGTCTAATATCAATTTTGTTACCAAGGCCTTTATCCTCAGGTAATAAGGGGCCATTCCATCACGCTGACACAATGTCTGTGCTCACTTGGGCGTGGTTACTGACTGAGCACAAGTTTATATGAAAGACAATTATCTCATTTAGAAGGCTAAAATCACATTGCTATCTTCACAAAAGTATTCTCATATTTAAAGTTGATACATAGAATGCATATACTTTCAGAGTTAGTTACTTTGTTATACCATCCTTAATGACATCACAAAATAATAAACAATATGACATGATTATTCTTTAGATCCCCACCGACCATTCTTAACATTTGGATGTCAGGAATAATGTTCCAATGTTTACCTTTTTTTGAAATATGTTTTGGAGGCAAGAGTCTCTCTACACATAGCACATTCCTTTGGTGGAGGGAAAGACCCCCTCCCTCCTTTGGTGGAGGGAAAGTTCCCTCCTGCTTAAATTTACGACCCAGTGTTAAGATGTCTAGAGCAGCACAGCCGCCCTTCCCCTCTTCTGTGGGAGAGAGAGGGTCTGGCTATCTTCAAACATTTGCCTAGCTGATGGGTCCTTTGATCCACTGTCAGGAGAGGCATGACACTGGTGAATAATTTGTTCCAGTGTATAATCACTGCCACCTGGTTAGGTTAGCATTGTCTAATGTGCGCCGTGTTATCTGATGGGACCAGCTACAATTTAGCGTTATTGCCACGTGCAGTAAATCTACAATTTGAATTGGCTGATATGCATTTTAAGCCAGATAAACTGCTTCAATTTTAATGGTTGCTTATGTTCAAGTATGTCCCCCAAGATTGTAAGATTGTCATATTGATTGGTTTGTTATTGAATGAGTACTGTAAAACTATTTCCAAGTCTGTGTGTAAATGTTGTTACATACTGAAGTTATGTTAAGATTACCATTTTTTTTAAATCATCATTCAAATCGTCATTAGCCATGTTTGCATGACTGCTATTACTTATTTTGTTTGGGTCTGTTCTGTTTGGCTGTAAATATTGTGTAAAGTGAGGATTCTGCAAAAAGAGTAATAATGATTCTTCTTTCCACACCTTAAGACCTGAGCATTTTTAGTCAATGGTGTGAGAAAGCTATACTTTTCGATTGTTTTTCAACTTTCTTTTTGTATTATTGCCTTAACCCTTTTAAATAGTTGCCGTGGTGTATACATGTCACATCACCTCAACAGCAGAAAAACTCAGGGGAGAAGTTGCACAAATGCAGATCTAGGATCAGCTTACTTACCAAAAGCTGATCTTAATCATTAGAAGTGGAAAACACAAAACTGAACATAGATCAGCACCAAGATGCAACTTCATCCAACTCACGGAGGCTCTGCAGTGATCAAAAAGTCACAAAGCTAAACCACCATGTAAACAGAACAATCATGTCCGCACAATGTTTCCATGGACTGTTTCCATGGACTGAACTTATTTAAACCCAAGAGATGAAAGAAAGAAAGAAAGTGTAAACTTGTAAAAATGTTGTTCTTGATTAAATTCCTACTAGAAAAATTATATAAAAAGCAAACCCCTTGTGTTCTCCTTTTGTATTTGTGTTTATTATGGATCCCCATTAGCTGCTGCCAAGGCAGCACGTACTCTTCCTGGGGTCCAGGTAAATTAGGGCAGTTATACAATTTTAAAAACATTACATTCACAAGAGATTTTAATGTCTCATTTAAATATAACGTTGGATTCAAATTAGCTTTTTATTGTTTCTAATAGAGGATTAACAGAATATTCTATTCCAAACTCACCAACTAGCTTGTACTTATTTGGCCTCCTGAGTGGCACAGCGGTCTAAGGCACTGCATTGCAGTGCTAGAGGCGTCACTACAGACCCTGGTTTGTTCCCAGGCTGTATCATAACCGGCTGTGATCGGGAGTCCCATAGGGCGGTGCACAATTGGCAAAGCGTCGTCCGGGTTAGGGGAGGGTTTGGCCGGTGGGGTAGGCCATCATTGTAAATAAGAAATTTGTTCTTGACTGACTTGCATAGTTAAATAAAATACATTTGACTTGAAGGCTGTGTCATGACAAGAGTTTGCTGCACATTCCTAAGTTAATCATTATTTAAGTTGTGGACTTTGCTGTGGATGTTTTGGCAGTGCTTGGTAATGTAATTGGTTAAAACAAATGTGATTCATATCATGTGGATTATGCTGAGATTCAATCCAAGGTGCGTTATGGAGCAGTGCCATAGAGGTATAAATGTGGTAGCCTGTTGTTTGTAAATGGCTGTAAAGAGGGTCTGAATAGGCTGATTTCGCCTTGGTTTTCCTTCTCATTAAGAAATGAGACCTAAAATATGTGATTTGTGTCTTGCAGACGTGCTTTGATGTGGGTGTTTCTTGTGTGTGTCTTCACACGTGAGAAGCGTTTGAACATTCACTCTGGCAAAACAGCTGATGGGAAAAATCTGGTGGATGTGAGCTCGCAACCGGCGGGTTGCTGGTATCAAATCCTAGATACCCTTGCCTGTCGTTGTGACCACTGAACGAACCCCCCCCCACACACACACACACACATCAAGAACTCCACGGGTGCCAGTGTGGCAGCCCCCCGCTTCAACCTTTCCAACATGTATATGTGTCTTTCGGAGGGGTTGGAGTAAAGCGGAAGTAACATTTGAGTTGGACAATTAACAAATACACTGAGTGTACAAAGCATTAGGAACACCTTCCTAATATTGAGTTGTGCCCTCAGAGCAGCCTCAGTTCCTTGGGCCATGGACTCTACAAGGTGTCAAAAGCGTTTCACAGGGATGCTGGCCCATGTTGACTCCAATGCTTCAAACCCTGGTGTGACGTTTTGATAACCATGTAAATATTTGGCTGTATTTACCCCCCCAAAAATGAAATGCTAATTAGCTGCTAATGTGGCTATCGTAAAGAACTACATATGCCATGATGATCTGGACAAGACCTCAGTATCAAGGCAAAGGTAAGATTAACTATCTAATGTTTGCTAAATTTAGTAATGAATAAATTGGCAACATTTCTTTAAATTGAAAATGATGTGAACTGTCTTGTGCAAGTTTTAAATTGACTCTACCTGTTAGCAAAGATGTCAGCTAGAGATGAAGTGCAGGAGCTTGCAAGGATTTGTAGTCTTGCATGATGTTTATTTTGACGCTAATTGCATTTTCGAATCTGAGCGTAAAAAGAGCCAAAATCCCAAGCGAGATTTACATGGTTATCAAAAAGTCATGTCAGGTTAAGCCTACACTAAACACAGTCTTTATTTTAATTGTTTCTAAAATTCTCTATGGGAAAATTGAATGCTGGCAAAATGATTCTATAGTCTCAAAGCTTAAAAATCCTCCTTTAACATGTCTCCTCCCCTTCATCTACATTGATTGAAGTGGATTTAACAGGTGATATCAATAAGGAGTCATAGAGTTTACCTGGATTCACCTGGTCAGTCTATGTAATTGAAAGAGCAGGTGTTCCTAATGTTTTGTACACTGTGTAAAGTTATCTTAATCTTAACCAGTTCTGCCAGGGTGAGTGAACTGGTCAGAGTGAGGTGTTCTCTCATTTCTGTCTGGAATAAGCATCAGCCAGTGTGTGACTGTGGCAAAATTAGTTTGATGTTGGATATATCAATGGGGCTAGTAAAGGGACCGTCAATAAATTACGCAATGTACATGGGACAATATTTTTATGTTGCACACCTTTCAGTTTTCTCATTAAATGCTTTCAATGTTGTATATGAATTTTTACAATTTATAGTTGGTTTGAGGTTTTAAGTAATAGAAACAATTGCCACGTAGGTCATTTTTAATCAGAAAAGTTGAAAGCGCATCACATGATTTGTCCAGTGACACTTTGCTTCTTGACAGTCCAATATCTTGAAAATGTGACTGCAGACATGCTCAAAACATGAGTGAATTTTCTTTCACAGCTATCTAGTGGCCACAATATATGAATGACACACAATATTTGGTTCAGGACTCCAGCACTGCAGGTGGCGGTAAATCACCAATATTAACTTTACACTTTTTTCTAACAAAAAATTATAAAATTGACTATTTTAAAATGGAGATAGCCTCACTGGCACTGTCCATGCTTTCACATACACTGTAATGGCACAAATACAATGATTATTCCTCTTTCTATCTCTAAGACAGCTGGCAATGCGCCTTTGAAATACATTTTCCCAAACTTTCGCGAAGATCGCATTCACAGTAAACGTTGGCATGTCGGCCCAAGCATAAATTACCTGCTTCATACGGGCCCGATTTAGACCCGAATTAAAAGGAATTGAATTCTCTTTTTTGCACTTTTATCTCTACGCGTGTTCTGACCTTGAACATAGGCACGAGGTAACGGATGTTTCAGCCAGTTATTCGTTTGGGGTGGAGATTAGAGAAATGGAGGTGTGGCAGATGTGTCTACAGATATGCCATATTCTGACCTTGACTTAATTCCCATTATTATTCCACCACCTTTACACGCAATGAATACGTTTGAGCAACCTGACGGTTTCAAGTGGAACAACATCTACTACATTTTTTTTTATAGAAATAACACCATTCTCCATGCACTGTAATTTACAAATTGATAAGAGCTATTGAACATTTTTCCTTATGATGCTGGAGCCAAATGTGAAACCAGTCATATGACAGCAAACTGAAACATATCAACATAACTTTCCACAGTGTTTATGAAATGCTGGCCTTTTAACTTGCAGGGATGGCATTTGGAGACCCAAGCTATAGGCTTCTGTAGCCATGTGCAAATGACAGTATAGCGCAGATCGCCTTATCTCAGCTCACTTGTCACCATAGCAGCACCCACTTGTAGCACGCGCTTCAGCAGGTATATCTCTCTAGTCACCCCCAAAGCCAATTCCTCTTTTGGCCGCCTTTCCTTCCAGTTCTCTGCTGCCAATAACTGGAATGAATTGCAAAAATCACTGAAGCTGGAGACTCATATCTCCCTCACTAGCTTTAAGCACCAGCTGTCAGAGCAGCTCACAGATCACTGCACCTGTACATAGCCCATCAGTAAATAGCCCATCCAACTACCACATCCCCATACTGTATTTATTTATCTTGCTCCTTTGCACCACTGTATCTCTACTTGCACATTCATCTTCTGCATATCAATCACTCTAGTGTCTAATTGGTATATCGTAATTACTTCGCCACCATGGCCTATTTATTGCCTGTATATAGATTTTATTGCCTGTATATAGATTTTCATCAACTGTATTATTGACTGTATGTTTTGTTTATTCCATGTGTAACTCTGTGTTGTTGTATGTGTCGAACTGCTTTTGTCACGACTTCCGCCGAAGTCGGCTCCTCTTCTTGTTCGGGAGGCGTTCGACGTCACCGGCTTTCTAGCCATCGCCGCTCCACCTTTTCATTGTTCCATTTGTTTTGTTTTGTTCCCTGCACACCTGGTTTACATTCCCTAATTACACTGCATGTCTTTGTGTGAAATTGTTGTGTTACGTGTTTAGTGTGATGCGCCAGACTGGTTTTCTCCCGGGTATCGTATTTTGACCCGTTGTATGTATTTGTCATACATTTTGTGAGTGTTTTCGCTCTTGTTTACTTTTACCTGTGGCTGGAGGTTTTTGGACACAGTTGCGTCTGTCTTTTGTGCCTCTGCCCAATAAAGTGCACCTGATCACAACTCACTGTTCTCCTGCACCTGACTTCGTACCAGTAGTGCACAACCTTGACAGCTTTGCTTTATTCTTGGCCAGGTCGCAGTTGTAAATGAGAACTTGTTCTCAACTTGTGAAATAAAAATACAAATATAAAAAAATGACGGCTTAACAAGAGTCAAAATACACCCGGACTTCTCCGTTTTCTTAACAATTGGTAATGTGTTAAATATTAGCCACTATCGGTAGCTACCGTCAGTTATACAAACATCTATAACTGCAACTTTAGTGTTAGTTTCCTTACAATTTGGATAATTTTGTTATATCATTAGTTGTCCCCACAATAAAACCAGAGAAGGGACGGTGGATCTGTCTCCGTCCTTTCGTCACACGCGTTTGTTCTATTCCTTCAGGCTCTCTATATCTCATCTATAGAATGCAAGCCCAGTTAGACCGGAGACATGTCTCACATGCACCGCTAATGATAGAATGGAATGTGGCTGTAAAGTTTCATCACCCTCTAGTAAAATCCATTTCCACGACATCCAGACTAGCTGCAGGAAGCTGGAGTGGACGCATTAAAAACTCAGCCTTAGCAGGCCAGTCTTACTCTTAGTTAAATATATAATCGTTTACTATTAATATCAAACAAATCATTTTTCTATCACATTCTCCTTCAGCATCACATAATTATTGTTAACCATACATTGAAACAAACAAAATACATATTTCTACTGACATTTCATACATGGTACACAACCTTTCTTTGGGTTGCTGAGTTTTAGACCTTTCCTATCTAAACAGTCAATCTGGAACAGAAAATGAAACATAAAATAGAAATCACACACAAGCTTCATTACAACAAATAGGACAATCATCACACTGGCATCATACACAAAGGTAAGGGTCAGCATGATAAAAATGTCCACCCCATTTAGAACGAACCCTTCCTACACCAGTGAGACACCCCTCTCTGGGCACTTTGTACACTCAGTAGGAACATGAGCTCCACATCTGGGTCCTTATGCTCAGACTTGGGGTCCCCATCAGAGATGTAGTCAGTAATAGGTCAGGAAAATCATTCCATTTCCAAGTCATAATTAAAACCCAATTAATTATCCAACCAACATTTTGAATAAGCTTGCTCAGTGATTCACATTGGTTATATCACTCAAAATGAAAACCCTCAACTTAACATACATCAATATTGGCTAAACATACATTTATATTAACCATACAATATATTCATCTCATAATTCTACTATTAAGTTCCTCATCAGGGTTATAATTACAGATCAGTATCTCAATGCATTCTTAGCCTAAATAACTATACATTTAGCCGTGTAGACCTCCATCAACCAGATACCCCACAATAACATTTTCAGACAAGTCTAAATCAATTACAGGCACAGTTTACCAACCCCCTTCCTTTTCCGGCACTCAATCTTCTGGCATTTCTTCATTTTTCTTCTTCAGATAGCTTCGCAGTTCAAAATGGATGTCCCAATTTCAATGTCTCACCTGAACCCCACCACAACTCATTTTGTCTTGTCCATTTGCCAACCAGTATACCAGCAATATGAGAGAAGTTTTGGAATGGATCTCTCTCCATGCTCACTCCATGTAGACTTCTGTAGCACTCCAGAGAGAAAAAGGCAGTTGATAACTTCAACTGGATGCTATACACTGGTTGCTGGCTCATACTCAGGTCTCTCGATAGAAGTGGTGCAGGACATGTCCGTAGTGAGTTCTATTTCTTCAGTCAGTTAGAGAGCGTTTTGAGGTCCACACCGTTTGGTCAAAGTATCCCTTAAATGCATCTAGATACCATAACCTCAAGAAAGGACAGATCAGAACAACAATTCAGTTCAGTTCATTTCTGATTCAGGAAATCCAGACAAGCATTCAAGAAATCCAAACAAATGATCTACTGTATGACAAATTATTACTACTACCAATACTCTTAATGCAAATCTCTAAAACACATGTACAATTAAAAAAAAAAAACATCACATTCTGTTGAAACAATGTTTTAAATTAGTTTATACTCCCCTTATCACACTGTCAACCTCATCGCAGAGTCATAGGACCAGGAAATTATCCAGCAGACCCAATCTGGTGAGATTTATCAAAACAAAATAGAACAAACATCACACGCCTTCATACATCACTCAATACAGTTCTATATATCACTCAAGGTGTGTAAACTTCAACCCCCCCCCCCAAAAAAAGGTAATTCCCCCATTTTGACACAACTCACCATAGTGACTAATGTGTAAAAACAACAACATTGCAAATCAAATTTGAATTACTACCCTTAATAACTCCAACAACAACAAAAACATTTGTACCCATAACTTCATAGTAAAAATAGACTAGAGACAGGTCTATCCTTCTCGTGGTCCTATAGTTATAAAACTTCTCCATATTTATTAGTATTACAAATGACCTTCAAATCAGTATTAAATATGAAGTGTGGACAATTTGGGATTTTAAGAAACAAACATGCATGTAAATAATGATCTACTCAATGAGACATTAAATAAGAACAATACAATCATAGCAATTTCGAGTGAACGTCGAAATGAAAACCGTTATCCTATCACCATCCAACGTCTCTCAGCATTCCAGTGAGGGTGATCAAACCACACTAGAGGTCATTCAAACCCTTCAAAAAAATGCTTTCTCTATTAGACCAATTATCTAAAAACAGTCAAACATTTCATACAATTTGTATCCCAAGTTTACAGTAAGTTTCTTCAGTACATTTTTTATCAGAATAATTCACGTGGTCAATTAAAACTCAGAAAGAAATTCAGAAAATTCAATGTGTGTGTGTGCCCCTTTAAGATATCTAGGCACAAACCCATATTCATAACCAGTAAGTTGTGTGTGTGTTTGTGTGTGTGTGTGTGTGTGTGTGTGTGTGTATATATATATATGTGTGTGTGTGTGTGTGTGTGTGTGTGTGTGTGTGTGTGTGTGTGTGTGTGTGTGTGTGTGTGTGTGTGTGTGTGTGTGTGTGTGTGTGCGTTAAATCATATGGCAAAAACAAAAAAAATGGCCAGGCCTTATTTAATTTGGTAACTCCTCTTTACCACCGAATCCGGACACCTTTATACCTATAAAACTGCTGAATTTCACAAACTCCTCTCCCAATATCATAGCCTCAGGAAACATTTCAAAGTGAGAGAAAAATTACCACCCCCATTCTCCTGGAAGAGAAAGTGTCAATTTCTTTAGCATTCCATATACTAATATCATAATCAGCAACCCAAAAGGTTTTAACTACAAACAAAACATGATAATAATAAGCCCACTGTATTCCCTCAAATCATTAATTGTTTGTTTTAATCTACCCCAACGTTTATGTGCGCTTAATTTAGAAACAGCAAAATGTATCTCGCCACCGAGTCTAACAATTCGTATTATATGATTGGTCTCTCTTTTCCATAACCATGTAAAATTATCCTGGTATCATTACTAGACCAATGTCCAACAACATATGTAATAGCTGTTTCACCTTAGATTGTTTCTGTTAACCTTTAAGTCAGTTTAGAACAAATTCTTATTTAAAATGACAGCCTACCGGGGAACAGTGGGTTAACTGCCTTCTTCAGGGACAGAACAACATTTTTTACCTTGCCTTTTGGTTACTGGCCCAACACTCTAACCACTTGGCTACCTGCTGCCCCCTCGGGACTCTCAATCACAGCCTTAATAGTCAATACTCATTTCAATCTACTTTAAACAGATTATAATTTTATAATACCTTAACTTCCTGCTCAAATTCACTGGTGTTACCTAACTATAAAACCAAGCAACTGTCATAATGTTGGGTGTAGCTGGTGTATGCAGTCAGGCGCAGGAGAGCAGAGAATTGGGAGCAACGTAACTTTACTCAGAATAATGAATGGTGCAAGGTAAAACACTACACTTGCCCAAACAAACACATGAACATCAACTTTTACGCACGGGCAAAAAACAGCACCTGTTGAAATATCCAGTCACCAACATTACCGAACTTGACATATAACAATCCTGCACAACACCATGGGGGAAACAGAGGGTTAAATACATGAACAATAATTAGGGGAATGAAAAGTGGATTGGCGATGGCTAGTAGACCGGCGACGCCGAACGCCGCCCGAACAAGGAGAGGAACCGACTTCGGCTGAAGTTGTGACTGCAACAATAATCAGAAACCTTCAAACCTCTGCTAGAGGTCGACCGATTATGATTTTTTTTCAATGCCGATACCGATTATTGGAGGACCCAAAAACCCGATACAGATTAATCGGCCGATTTTTATTTATTTATTTGTAATAATGACAATTACAACAATACTGAATGAACACTTTTATTTTAACTTAATATAATACATCAATAAAATCAATTTAGCCTCAAATAAATAATGAAACATGTTCAATTTGGTTTAAATAATGAAAAAACAAAGTGTTGGAGAAGAAAGTAAAAGCGCAATAGGTGCCATGTAAAAAAGCTAACGTTTAAGTTCCCTGCTCAGAACATTTACATTTTAGTCATTTAGCAGATGCTCTTATCCAGAGCGACTTACAGTAGTGAATGCATACATTTCAATTCATTTCATAAATGTTTTTTTTCTTCCGTACTGGCCCCCCGTGGGAATCGAACCCATAACCCTGACGTTGCAAACACCATGCTCTACCAACTGAGCCTGTGAGAACATATGAAAGCTGGTGGTTCATTTTAACATGAGTCTTCAATATTCCCAGGTAACAAGTTTTAGGTTATACTTATTATAGGAATTATAGGACTATTTCTCTCTATACCATTTGTATTTCATATACCTTTGACTATTGGATGTTCTTATAGGCACTATAGTATTGCCAGTGTAACAGTATAGCTTCCGTCCCTCTCCTCGCCCCTACCTGAGCTCGAACCAGGAACACATCGACAACAGCCACCCTCGAAGCATCGTTACCCATCGCTCCACAAAAGCTGCGGCCCTTGCAGAGCAAGGGGAACAACTACTTCAAGGTCTCAGACCGAGTGAAGAAACCGATTGAAACGCTATTAGCACGCACCCCGCTAACTATCTAGCCATTTCACATCGGTTACACCAGCCTAATCTCGGGAGTTGATAGGCTTGAAGTCATAAACAGCTCAATGCTTGAAGCACAGCGAAGAGCTCCTGGCAAATGCACGAAAGTGCTGTTTGAATGAATGCTTACGAGCCTACTGCTGCCTACCACCGCTCAGTCAGACTGCTCTATCAAATCATAGACTTAATTATAACATAATAACACACAGAAATACAAGCCTTAGGTTATTAATATGGTAAAATCCGGAAACTATCATTTCGAAAACAAAGCGTTTATTCTTTCAGTGAAATACGGTACCGTTCTGTATTTTATCTAACGGGTGGCATCCCTAAGAGTAAATATTGCTGTTACATTGCACAACCTTCAATGTTATGTCATAATTATGTATAATTCTGGCAAATTAATTACGGTCTTTGTTAGGAATTAATGGTCTTCACACAATTCGCAATGTGCCAGGCGGCCCAAACTGCTGCATATACCCTGACTGCTTGCACGGAATGCAAGAGAAGTGACACAATTTCCCTAGTTAAAAGAAATTCATGTTAGCAGGCAATATTAACTAATTAATGCAGGTTTAAAAATATATATTTGTGTATTTATTTTAAAGAAAGGCATTGATGTTTATGGTTAGGTACACATTGGTGCAACGACAGTGCGTAATTCGCGAATGTGCTTGTTAAATCATCACCCGTTTGGTGAAGTAGGCTGTGATTCGATGAGAAATTAACAGGCACCGCATTGATTATATGCAACGCAGGACAAGTTAGATAAACTAGTAATATCATCAACCATGTGTAGTTAACTAATGATTATGTTAAGATTGATTGTTTTTTATAAGATAAGTTTAATGCTAGCTAGCAACTTACCTTGGCTTCTTGCTGCACTCGCGTAACAGGTAGTCAGCCTGCCATGCAGTCTCCTCGTGGAGTGCAATGTAATCGGCCACAATCGGTGTCCAAAAATGCCGATTACTGATTATGAAAACTTGAAATCGGCCCTAATTAATCAGCCATTCCGATTTATTGGTCGACCTCTAACCTCTACTTCCAATGTCCCACTGCCTGCTTACTTTCAACCGCAGCCTATCTTTTTTACAATCTCAAGACTCAATGCATCTACTCATCATTTAACCTTGTATTGAAACCTCCGCTTTGAAATTGTTAAAATATTGCATCAGAGTACCTATCAACAAAAAAACACTAATAACATATCACCATTCACATACTGTCAACACTCATTATGTTTACATCAATCCTCCTTATCAATATTACTCTATATGTTTAATACCAACCTCTGCTTTACACTCATTAAACGTGTATTATTTTAAGGTGAACCTGTAATGTGCCAAATGTAGAAAATACAGCAGACAATTCTTAATCAGTCCAAACAATTCAAATTCGAAATTCTTACTTTCCAATTGACTTACTCTCCTTTGTTACCTTCACTGGTCTACATCTCTTCCCTTAAACTCAGAAAGCCCTCTAGAATCTCAACTATACACTACCTCTGTCTTTCCGCTACCTCTGTCTTTCCGTCTAAATGTTACCAGGTGAACAATTTCTTTAATTGTAGTCAAAACAAACATCACTTCTGTTCACAGGGAGGACACTTTAATTACTCTGCTGTCTCTTCCTCCCTTCCGTTAATTCAATAAATCTATTTTAGAATAAAACGAAATAAAGTGTCTCAGAAGATTAAAACTACTAGGGTTTTCCTGAGTTGCATTGTTCTCGAAGCCCCCAAATATGTTCTCTTGTTACGCCGGTTGTACTTTACCATATAATACCTTGTGACCCTGCTCTACCAAATAGTTTACTAATGTGGCGATGTTAGGTATATGAGTATCTTTGTCTTTTCACACCAATAACAAATACACTACATATTGTATCAACACAGAACCCCCAAATCTACACTCTTTAGCAATTGTTTGCGTGATACAAAGTTTCACTATTTGTAACCATGATTCATGCTCTTGCCCATATATACTGCCAATTTTACTGTTACCTAATATCCAAGTCCTTGATTCTCACAAGGATTATTCCATCCCGAAATCTGCTAAGGAGCAGCAATGATCCAAACTCTCCGATTCATAAAATATACTGTAATAGTTTTCTTGCCTCACACCCAAGCTAACTGGCTAAAGTTGGCTAACTTGCTAACTAACGCTACTTCCAGACACAAACAAGGGAACACAGCTTCACTCTCCATTCTACTCACCTAGCAGAGCTGGTTAGGCTTTTTACATGTTATTCAAAATGTTGGTGACTAACTGTGCTGCTGGCAATAATTTCAATTATGTTATTTCCCTAACGTCTACTGACACCAGCCATATTCAACCGGTGTTGAGCATTCGTGAATTCATCAGTTATTCTGCGCTCTGGTACATTCAAACCAGTGCTCTGTAATCCGAACAAAAAAGCCTGAGCGAATTTACCAAGTACCCTATTTAACAATGTCCATACTCAAATTATGTCACATATAGTACGGTTAGTGCGATTACGCTGATAGAATGCTAACATTAAAACGCTGGTGTTATACCTCTTCCGTGAATTTAGTTCCACTCCTCTCTCCTCGCGGTTTTAATATATTGATGAAAAATCCTAAATTACACTTTGTAGTACATTATGTTATGTCGAAATTCCACCTTATTTTGCTCTAACTTCATGGGGAAAGGATTTATTCAATAATTATAGCAACTCATCTCTTACTGCGAAAAACACATTATCAGGCCTTAGGGGTAGTTTTATCTACATGTATTACCCTGACGGAAAAAAATTACATAACCGTTTAGACAGTCATTTGATGCTTTTAACCTTATCTCTATCAAATGATCCATAAAGAGAACACTCTGAACCTACGTACGTCTACATGTGGGTTGTTTAAGTTGCATCTCATTATATTACCAGTATAACTTTATCAAATCTCTAGTAATCAATTATACACATACAATTTCTCATTCATTCTTTTTCATGTCTTCACAGAATCAATATATAACGTAGGAAATCTTAGGTACTCACATGAATTAATCACTCCGTTTCCAACGACTCTTCATAGACTCACAGCGGAACTCAAAAACGTTCGTTTCTCGGACGCTGCTCTATGGGAATAATTCTCAACGGTTCTCTAGTCTTCCAGAAATGATAGAATAACATCTAGCACTTAATAATACCACTCCACGATATTCTGATGGGCAGTGTTGAACGGACCCCATATCTTATTATCCAAATGTAAGATTAACACTTATTTCTAGACTCACAAAACACTCATTCACATTCACACAGTACTTTTCCCAAAACATACTTCCCTCACACACTCTCGTATCACATTCACAGAAAACACAAACAAAAAACAGAGGGGAATGAGACAGACAAAAGGAAAACCGATTAGCGCTGTTTTTAGATTTCAAAACCTTGTCTATATGAACAGGGAAACCCATACCATTATCAAAATATTTCCTAATTAGTGGTCCCACAACGGGGTATTGTATCCACACTGGGATATCTCCTACTGTGATTACTATGGTATAGATTATTTTATGTCTATCCAAATGTGCAAAACTACCTACAGAGAAACCCATGTCTGCTATCTAATTATGAAAGCACGGTCCCAAAAATTCCAACCTTATTTTCTAAGTATCAGGAATAAAAAACATTTACAATAACACCTAACAACAGTAACCCAGGGCATACCTGTTTACCTCATTTAACAAAACATTTTATCAATTATATACACTTTAAAATTTGAACTTCAAGTCAGATGCCCTCACAAGGCGTCACCTGCACTGTAGTCCCTCATTCAATGAGCTTCACCAATCCGAGTTTTCTTGCAAGATTACACGTGCTCTAGTCCTTCACTCTACATTAACCTCACCAACCAATCCTACTGTGATCAAGTCAGTACCACGGATCTGGACTTTTGGTTGCAAGCAACTGGCTAATTACTTCACTTAATAAAAAATACAAAATCATCACTTATTGATAGATTGTCCAAGCCTACCTCTCTCAGTACTATGTCCGAGATCTGGTATCCACCCGTGCCCGCTACCTCTCACATCATAGGCGGGTCCAGTTTCTCAATAACACGCGTGGTTTACCCTGAGATCCCTATTTCTGATCCCCTGTGCACAATTTACCCAGAGCGGTCAACAGGTGAAGTTGCAGATCACCACCTCGTTGGCAAAAATGTTGTGGAAATTCAGTAATGAGAGAGACTTGGTAATTTCGTCAAACAATCATCTTTATTTAATATCAATTAATTATTGCAATAATTAATCCGTCAGCCCAACAGTCTTGACTGTCGGACTGAGAGCCTGAATCATTTGTGGGTGACGACATGTTTACTGTTTCCTTCTTTACCTTTCTTTTCTCTGTTACGTTTGTGTGGTTGTTCCTGAGGGTTGCCTGCAATAGTGGATCATATAGGCTAACATATTACAATAATTATGCAATAATTTGGGACATGTAGCTTATTTTGAATCATTATGGAACGCAGACCATATGTACAGTACTTTCAGAATGTATTCACACCCCTTGACTTATTCCACATTTGTTGTGTTACAGCCTATATGGATTAAAAAAAATCTACACACATAATGACAAAATGAAAACAAAAATATAAACACAACATGGTCCAATGTTTCATGATCTGAAATAAAATATCCCAGAAAATTTCCAGACGCACAAAAAGCTTGTTTCTCGCATATTTTTTGCACCCATTTGTTGACACCCCTGTTAGTGAGCATTTCTCCTTTTCCAAGATAATCCATCCACCTGACAGGTGTGGCATATCAAGAAGCCCTTTAAACAGCATGATCATTACACAGATGCACCTTGTGCTGGGGACAATGAAAGGCCACTCTAAAATGTGCAGTTTGTCACACAACACAATGCCACAGATGTCTCAAATTTATGGGAGCACGCAATTGGCATATTGACTGAAAGAATGTCCTCCAGAACTGTTGCCATAGAATTGAATGTTCATTTCTCTACCATAAGCAGCCTCCAAAGTCATTTCAGAGAATTTGTCAGTGGGTCCAACCAGCCTCACAACTGCAGTCCACGTGTAACCACGCCAACCCAGGAACTCCACATCCAGCTTCTTCACCTGCGGGATCGTTTGAGACCAGCCACACGGACAGCTGATGAAACTGAGTAGTATTTCTGTCTGTAATAAAGCCCTAATTGGCTGGGTCTGGCTCCCAAGTGGGTGGGCCACTCATTGCTGCGCCCCTGCCCAGTCATGTGAAATCCATAGATTAGGGCCTCCTGAATTTATTTAAATTTACTGATTTCTTATATGAACTGTAACTTGAAATTGTTGTTATTTTTGTTCAGTATTGAAATCTTTGCTAATTTATTGAAATGAAATACATTAGTATCTAATTTACATAAGTATTCACACCCCTGAGTCAATACCTGTTAGAATCACTTTTAGCACCATTTACAGCTGTGAGTATTTCTGGATAAGTCTGAGAGCTTTGCACACCTGGATTGTGCAATATTTGCACATAATTCTTTTTAACCCTTGACTGACCGGCGGAATGTAAATTTTTTTACTGGACCATGACCTCGGTGTAAATAAAAGAGAATAATTTGTTGGTGTCAAGCACATGAAAACATGATACATATTTTAAAAGCTGAGAAAGTTATTTCAAATTATATTACATACAACACACAACCACATCATTCAAATTGTAATCAGTCAATAAAAACACTTGTGAAAATGTGTATCTTACAAAATCTATGTTTTTCTCCCAAACAGCTACCATTTACAAAACTTGATACTTTTATTTTGACTTTGAAGACATATTGAGACCTAAATCTTTTTTCCAAATGGAGCCTGTATAATACAATTTAAAATACACACATACATATATATATTGTGGCAGACCAGGGGGTTTGGTGAAGACGTTTACACAGATCAGACACGGACAGAGTTGGATTAGCTCGGTTTCAAGGGTGTTTATTTAAATAACAAACGAAAAGAAAAGGTCTCTCCCAGGAGACCTTCTCCGGGACACCGTCTTCTGGGCTCCGGGTCTTGCTGTATCCTGTGGCGAACAAAACTGAGCTCCCTTCATTATCCCTGGGACTGTGCACGTGTATACAGACGTAACCTCCCTTCCTTCCTTCCTTCCTTCCTTCCTTCCTTCCTTCCTTCCTTCCTTCCTTCCTTCCTCCCTCCTTCCTTCCTTCCTTCCTTCCTTCCTTCCTTCCCCTATCGTGTGCTGCCCTTCTGGCAGCTTTATGGGACTCGTCCAGCTGGTGAGCAATCAGCGCCTTAATTACTCACCAACCACAATCAGCCCCAATTAGTCCTGGCCGGAGAGCCCGTCGAGACCTGGCACATCCAGCAGAGGGAGCC
The DNA here is from genome assembly GCF_901001165.1 of Salmo trutta. Taxonomy (NCBI): domain Eukaryota; kingdom Metazoa; phylum Chordata; class Actinopteri; order Salmoniformes; family Salmonidae; genus Salmo; species Salmo trutta. Next base: position 39,859,765 of record NC_042985.1, on the reverse strand, counting down.
ATCACCTCATGATGTAGACTCAGTCTGTCACCAGGCCTCGGTACACCACTATATATATATATATATATATATATATATATATATATATATATATATGGATATATTCGCACGGTTTTCACCCATGCCAATATATCCTCCAAACACCCGCTTCTCAGTCTTTATCAAATCAAATTTATTTGTCACATACACATGGTTAGCAGGTGTTAATGCAAGTGTAGCGAAATGCTTGTGCTTCTAGTTCCGACCATGCAGTAATAATATCTAACAAGTAATCTACCAATTCCACAACAACTACCTTGTACACACAAGTGTAAAGGAATGAATACGAATATATACATAAAAATATATAAATGAGTGATGGCCGAACGGCATAGGCAAGATGTAATAGATGGTATGGAGTACAGTATATACATATGAGATGAGTATCGTAGGGTATTAAAACATATAAAGCAGCATTGTTTAAGGTGGCTAGTGATACATTACATCAGGATGGCAAGATGCAGTAGATGGTATAGAGTACAGTATATTCATATGAGATGAGTAATGTAGGTTATGAAAACATTATATAAAGTGGCATTGTTTAAAGTGGCTAGTGATACATCTAATTACATTAAGATGGCAAGATGCAGTAGATGGTATGGCGTACAGTATATACATATGAGATGAATAATGTAGGTTATGTAAACATTATTTTACATTTGCATTTTAGTCATTTAGCAGACGCTCTTATCCAAATAATATAAAGTGGCAAGTGATAAATTGATTACATCAATTTTCTCATTATTAAAGTGGCTTGAGTTGAGTCAGTATGTTGGCAGCAGCCACTCAATGTTAGTGATGGCTGTTTAACAGTCTGATGGCCTTGAGATAGAAGCTGTTTTTCAGTCTTTCGGTTTCAGCTTTGATGCACCAGTACTGACCTCGCCTTCTGGATGTTAGCGGGGTGAACAGGCAGTGGTTCGGGTGGTTGCTGTCCTTGATGATCTTTTTGGCCTTCCTGTGACATCGGGTGGTGTAGGTGTCCTGGAGGGCAGGTAGTTTGCACCCGGTGGTGCATTGTGCAGACCTCACTACCCTCTGGTGAGCCTTCCGGTTATGAGCGGAGCAGCTGCCGTACCAGGCGGTGATACAGCCCGACAGGATGCTCTCAATTGTGCATCTGTAAAAGTTTGTGAGTGTTTTTGGTGACAAGCCGAATTTCTTCAGCCTCCTGAGGTTGAAGAGGCGCTGCTGCGCCTTCTTCACCACGCTGTCTGTGTGGGTGGACCATTTCAGTTTGTCCATGATGTGTACGCCGAGGAACTTAAAACTCTCCACTACTGTCCCGTCAATGTAGATAGGGGGCTGCTCCCTCACTTTTATACAATGAGTTACCAACATATTCAAATAATGATTGACATATTTTCATTTCGAACGAACGACCCAGTCGTTCACCCCAGTCTGTAGTCCTGAGCACTCTGGAGCTCTAGGAAGAGTCTTCGTGGTTCCAAACTTCTTCTATTTAAGAATTATGGAGGACACTGTGTTTTTGGGGACCTTCAATGCTGCAGAAATGTTTTGGTACACTTCCCCAGATCTGTGCCTTGACACAATCCTGTCTCAGAGCTCTATGGACAAGTCCTTTGTCTTCATGCGTTGGTTTTTGCTCTGATATGCACTGTCAACTGTGGGACCTGAAATAGACAGGTGTGTGCCTTTCCAAATCATGTCCAATCAATTGAATTTACCTCAGGTGGACTCTAATCAAGTTGTCAAAACAAAAAGCATGATCAATAGAAACAGGATGCACCTGAGGTCAATTTCGAGTCTCATAGCAAAGGGTCTGAATACTTATGTAAATAAGGTAGTTCTGTTTTCGCTTTGTCATTATGGGGAATTGTGTGTAGATTGCTGAGGATTTGTATTTATTTAATCCATCTTAGAATAAGGCTGTAACGTAACAAAATGTTGAAAAAGTCAAGGGGTCTGGATATTTTCCAAAGGCACTATATATATATATATATATATATATATATATATATATATATATATATATATATATATATATATATACACAAACATGTTACATAGGCTACATGTAACATAGCCTACATAACACAATAATAATAATAATACAGGGAATTATTATAACAACTACTAACAATATTAGACAAATAACAACAATAACCACTAGCTACTCACTTTTCACCACACACTCCATGAACACACTGCGGTAAATCCACCTCTGATCTGCACTGGAAGGCAATGGCAGTCGAGACTGGGTCCTATTTAAAGGGATGTAAGGGGTACCCATTAGACCGGCCAGACCAGTGCAGGACCAGGCTGCATAATCAGCATAATCAATCAATCATGTTCAGAGTGTAGCGTGTGGGACCAGCTGATTGGCTGATATCACCTCACATGAGAGCCAGGCTCAGCAGCACCAGCCGAATATAAACAAAATGCATACATAACTGCACATTGAACAACACAGTGAAATAGTGCCCTCTGCAGGGGAATTTTCGACAACGTTTTTGATAGAGATGCTTTTGTTCTTAAAACAATGGAGGAAGGAGTTGCAGAATGCTTGACATACAAGTGGTTTGATGGCACTATTGCAATGTATTTTTGTGAGATCCATGGTGACATTTACAAATGCTTACTGTAGCCTAAATCTGTAAATCATATGTTCATTTCAGATGCAATCTCAACTGACTGAGAAGACACAGAGATTCACTATAAACCCTAAACAGCGATCCAAGTGGATCTCGCACCATATGTAAGTCTGTATACCTTTTGGCCAATAGTCACAGAACCGGGACATGAACTGATTTGCCTCTCTAACCACTAGGCTACATGCACACCACACAGCTTGCACCAGATTTCTCTTAAAGTGTGTTTGCGCACAGAATTAACCAAACAAAATGAAATGTAATATACTGAATTAACCTTGGTCAGATGTTGTTTTACAGACCAAAGATAAGCCAACATTTTGGTTTATCGCTCAGCACTTTTAAAGGCACAATCATTCAAGGAGCTGTATTTGGCTACATTACTTATTAATATATACCCATTCTTCTTCAGTCTTCCAGGTCATCATCAAAGATGACTAACAACAACTACCGAATGGATTTAAATTAATGGAAAGCGCACGTGCCCGTGCTTCACTATCAAAAAGCTTGTTGATGGGTTCTATGAACCCATCGATCTGTACAGAAAGACAGCATTTGAGCTTGTAAGGAGCCAGATATGGAGGCTGTGAAATTGTCCTCAAATATTTAAATTACAGAATGCCCGTTGGAAGACTGTCCTCGATACAAAGCAATGAGCACACGCTAATACTACTGCTGAAGCATTTACTCCCAACAATTGACCACAATCATGGTTTTCCACATATGTTACCGACTGGCTCAAATCGGTCTTATGTAGCAGTTTGAAATTTTGTTTTTTACATTGGATAAAAGTAGAGACTATTTGTATATCATACAGTACAGTTGAAGAACAATGGGAAAGTAATTCTCATTTGAAAGTTGATAAATTTGTAACCTCACTTTTGAGAAAATGGCCTTTGAATGTTTTGGTACTATTACTTGAGAGCCCTTCTTTGTCTCCACCCATTCAACATTGTTCAAACCCTCTTAAGCTTTAGCCCCACCCATCTCTTTAAGGGTTGATCTGAGCGTTCTGCACTAAAAACAGCAGTCAAGCACCCAAGCTAACTGGTAACGTTGGCTAGCTTGCTAGCTACTTCAGACACAAATGAGAGAACAGCTCACTGACCATTTTACTCACCCTAGCGGAGATGGTTAGGCTGTTTTTATGTTATCCAGAGTGTTGGTGACGGCAACTGTGCTACGGGCAACAATTTATGCTTTTTTGCCAAAGTTTACTGACACAGGCCCTATTCAACGGGTGTTGAGTGTTCGTAATTTTGTCAGTTATTCAGTTATTTAAGAATTACAGATACAGAACTCCTTTATGCAATCGCTATGTCCGATTTTAAAATAGCTTTTCGGTGAAAGCACATTTTGCAATATTCTGAGTAGATAGCCCGGCCATCACGGCTAGCTATTTTGACACCCACCAAGTTTGGCACTCACCAAACTCAGATTTACTATAAGAAAAATTGGATTACCTTTGCTGTTCTTCGTCAGAATGCACTCCCAGGACTTCTACTTCAACAACAAATGTTGTTTTGATTCGAAATAATCCATAGTTATATCCAAATAGCTCCGTTTTGTTCGTGCGGTCAAGTCACTATCCGAAGGGTGACGCGCCGGCGCGTTTCGTGACAAAGAATTTCAAAATATTCCATTACCGTACTTCGAAGCATGTCAAACGCTGTTTAAAATCAATTTTTATGCAATTTTTCCCGTAAAATAGCGATAATATTCCAACCGGGCGACGACGTATTCGTTCAAAGAGAGAAAGAAAAAAATGGAGTTGTCTCGTGCACGAGCGCTCCAGTGTCATTATCCTCAGAAGGACCACTCTCAAAAACCCCTGATGTTTTTCGCCCAGACACTGCAGAGCTAGCATTCCACGTTCTGGCGCCTTCCTAGAGCCAATGAAAGCCTTAGAAAATGTCACGTTACAGCACAGAGGCTGTATTTTCGATAGAGAGGCTAAAGAAGGACAACAAATGGTCAGACAGGGCACTTCCCGTATAGAATCTTCTCAGGTTTTGGCTTGCCATATGAGTTCTGTTATACTCACAGACACCATTCAAACAGTTTTAGAAACTTTAGAGTGTTTTCTATCCAAATCTACTAATTATATGCATATTCTAGTTTCTGGGCAGGAGTAGTAACCAGATTAAATCGGGTACGTTTTTTATCCGGCCGTGAAAATACTGCCCCCTATCCCAAACAGGTTAAGGCTAAGGTGTTCAACCGCCAGGCGGTGACAGTCTATATTGGCTCGTATATTTGTTTTGTTGTTTTAAGAAATGTGGCACTTCTCTTAACCTCTTGATTGTCAAGCCATTTTTACTGAGAATTACACTTATTTTTAGGCTCCCGAGTTGAGCAGTGGTCTAAGGTACTGCATCTCAGTGCTAGAGGCGTCACTACAGACCCTGGTTCGATTCCAAGCTGTATCACAACCGGCTGGGAGTCCCATAGGGCGGTGCACAATTGGCTCAGCGTCGTCCGGGTTCTAGTTTGGCCGGGGTAGGCTGTCATTGTAAATAAGAATTTGCTCTTAACTGACTTGCCTGGTTAAATAAAATAAAAATAAAATGCTTTTAGGCATGTGAAGTACCACTGGCAACTGACCCCCCATTTGGGAAATACTGTGTTCAAAGAATCAACAGTTGAACCTGACTGCATTCAGTAGATAGACTCACAAATAGTTTCTGTCACTATGTATTCTAGTTACTGGGCAGGAGTAGTAACCAGATTAAATCGGGTACGTTTTTTATCCTGCCGTGAAAATACTGCCCCCTATCCCAAACAGGTTAAACCCTTTACAATGAAGACCTGTGAAGTTATTTGGATTTTTCGAATGATCTTTGAAAGACAGGGTCTTGAAAAAGGGATATTTCTTTTTTTGCTGAGTTTAGTTTCTGTATGTGATTTGTATGTGAACTGTACGTCCAATTACAATAAAGACCTTGTTCAGTAATCATCTCACCTGTTAGTTGGAGGTGAACTATGTGGCCATTGAGGGCAGCAGTGTCGATCAGATGGAAAAATATCTTCTTATATCACTTGGTTTCCTAGTGCATCCACAAGGACCCGGACACCCCAAGCCCCTCATAATGTTGGATGTCAGTGGTGGACCCTGTGTAAACTATAATATCCTGGTTAAATCCTGTCTTCACATCGCATATGACAAAGAACTTGACCCCAAACATCTGCCTTTTGGAGGGAATATATTGACGGAACGCCAGCCTACCTTTCCAGAACATCAGGGACTCATCAATGCACAGGTCCTTGTATGGCACAAAGACCCGTGCAAATGCTGATGTCAGGCTGGTAAGAACATTTCTTATTTTGTGTAACGGGTCATTTAGGATGGCAGTAGCATTGTTAACGAAATGCAGGCATCGCAGCAGAAATAGGAAGCAGTCTTGGGAAAAGAGGGTGGCAAAAAAGGGAGTTGCAAACATAGGATCTGTGCTCAAGTATTCTCTTAGGGAGTTCTTCTTTACTATCCCTATGAGAAGGACTGTCACCAGGAAGGTATACATTTCACTAATTGTGGTTGTCACCCATTTTGCGAGTTTCCCCCTTACTCCTGGCTCTCTCTTCTCCTGTAGCTCCAAGGCATATGTCTCCCACCAGCTCCTCTGTCAGAAACAACTTGAGGGCACTCTGCCTCAGATGGCACTCTGCCTCAGATGGAAATGGCAAGGGGCGTTGCACTCCAGACTGGGACTCATCAAAGCAAACAGCAGTGCCAGGAGGGGTGAAATGGCTGACGGCCTTCCAGCTACCACAGAACTCCTGTACTTCATCCACTGTCGGTCTGCCTTCATCACCACCAGCATCTTCAAAGGGACATGGGACTTCGTCAGTGGACAAGGAGTCCTCAGATTCAGGGTTTTCAATGGTTCCAAGGTTGGGGGGCAGTTCCTCACTGTCAGAATCTGATTCCTGATTTTCATACTCAAATCAAATCAAATGTATTTATAAAGCCCTTCTTACATCAGCTTATATCTCAAAGTGCAGTACAGAAACCCAGCCTAAAACCCCAATCAGCAAGCAATGCAGGTGTAGAAACACGGTGGCTAGGAAAAACTCCCTAGAAAGGCCAGAACCTAGGAAGAAACCTAGAGAGGAACTAGGCTATGAGGGGTGGCCAGTCCTCTTCTGGCTGTGTCAGGTGGAGATTATAACAGAACATGGCCAAGATGTTCAAATGTTCATAGGTGACCAGCAAGGCCAAATAATAATAATCACAGTGGTTGTCGAGGGTGATCCAGATCAGCACCTCAGTAGTAAATGTCAGTTGGCTTTTCATAGCTGATCATTCAGAGTATCTCTACCACTCCTGCTGTCTCTAGAGAGTTGAAAACAGCAGGTCTGGGACAGGTAGCACGTCCGGTTGACAGGTCAGGATTCCATAGCCGCAGGCAGGACAGTTGAAACTGGAGCACAGCACGGCCAGGTGGACTGGGGACAGCAAGGAGTCATCAGACCAGATAGTCCTGAGGCATGGTCTTAGGGCTCAGGTCCTCCGAGAGAAAGAAAGAAAGAAAGACAGCATACTTAAATTCACACAGGACACCGGATATGACAGGATAAATACTCCAGATATAACAGACTGGCCCTAGCCCCCGACACATAAACTACCGCAGCATAAATACTGGAGGCTGAGACAGGAGTGGTCGGGAGACACTGTGGCCCCATCTGACGATACCCCCAGACAGGGCCAAACAGGCAGGATATAGCCCCACCCACTTTGCCAAAGCACAGCCCCCACACCACTAGAGGGATATGTTCAACCACCAACTTACCATCCTGAGACAAGGCCGAGTATAGCCCACAAAGATCTCCGCCATGGCACAACCCAAGGGGGGGGCGCCAACCCAGACAGGAAGATCACGTCAATGACTCAACCCACTCAAGTGACGCACCCCTCCCAGGGACGGCATTGTCAGAATTCTTTAAATCTCCAGAATTTCCGCATTTGTAAGTTGTCTCCTTTTGAAAGACATTGCTTATGCTACAGCTTATCTCACTAGCTACATACATAAACATACATAAACATCAACACTGAATGGTTCAGAGTGGGAGTGAGAGGTTACATGATTGACTGCCGGAACGCTCCGCTTGTATCAGTAAATCACTATCAGAAAATGTTTTGTGTGGTAATTATTTATATATTTACTGTTTTATTCACATGTTTTCAAGTACTATTGACAAATCATGCATTCCGATTCTTGCATAGATTGTAATGGGCACATATGTGTGTAAAATACTTCTTTGAAGGTTGTATTGATTATGATGAGCTAAGCTAATTCCAGCTATGTGTGGAGCCATGTTTGTTGACATACAATGCATTCTGGGTGTCACATAATCGTCTGTCGGACCAAAGATGTTATAACAAAATGAGGTGAGTAACGGTTCACAAATTTTCTGAGAACTTCCGGAAGTGAATGGTGGGATGTGAACCATGGTAGACGACACACCACCTTCAACATGCATACTATAAACAGACCAAACTAATCTTGTCTTCTCTTATTATCTTTGGTTTCTGTGAGAGAAAAAAAAACATGGCGGATGATTGTGTAATGCTGTAGATATTTCTGTGAAAGTCTGAACATTGCATCCAAAAATAATCTGCTCACATTCTGGACATAACTTTGTAAGGACTGTGTTTGTGCAAAAATGTTTCAGAAAAAACAGTGTGGCCAGCTCAAATGCTGATTGTTGTGTTATTCAAAATTAGCCGTTCTAAATAAGCATTCTAATCACACCAGTTTGATCTTATGCTACAAGGACCACTGTAGCATAATCACTCATGTGTTGGCACGGGTGAAAAGGTTAATTGACTCTTAGAATCAAATTCCAGCACTCCTGTTTCCCTGTTCCATTTACCATATTAATGTTGCATCATTATTTCATCAAGCAAAATAGTATGAAATGTAGCAGTCCACAGGCATTTCTATAACTCTTTCTTTCATAATGTTAATATTGCGAAATAGAGTTTGCAGGTACAGTAAGAGTTATAGAAATGACTGTGGACTGGTACATTTCATACTATTTTGCTTGGGGTTGCAGTCACTTTACATGGGTTTTTCCTCTGTCTTCCCATGCAAGATAAAAGATTGAATTTCAATTTTGACAGAACAGAGCCCCTACTCTATTTCCTGCACCTTTTATTCTCCTCTCCTAAATCTCCGCTGTGATATCCGTTTACATTGGTTTGGACAGGAGAGAGCAATATGATGGAAACTTCATCTAAGGTTGTGAGTGAGTTACACCATACTGCTTGCACTCATTACAGATAAGGCAGAGAGGAAGCCACAGTAAAATTCCAGGAGAAGATATTGTCATTCGTATGGGATGTGTGAGGGACTACTTGGCCAATAAAATTACAATAAATCATTGCAAAACCTCTGATTTAACTATCTCTGTGGTCAGAGTGGAACATAGTGACAGAAACTATTTGTGAGTCTATCTACTGAATGCAGGCAGGTTCAACTGTTGATTCTTTGAACGCAGTATTTCCCAAATGGGGGGTCAGTTGCCAGTGGTACTTCACATGCCTAAAAGCATTTTATTTTTATTTTATTTAACCAGGCAAGTCAGTTAAGAGCAAATTCTTATTTACAATGACAGCCTACCCCGGCCAAACTAGAACCCGGACAACGCTGAGCCAATTGTGCACCGCCCTATGGGACTCCCAGCCGGTTGTGATACAGCTTGGAATCGAACCAGGGTCTGTAGTGACGCCTCTAGCACTGAGATGCAGTACCTTAGACCACTGCTCAACTCGGGAGCCTAAAAATAAGTGTAATTCTCAGTAAAAAAATGGCTTGACAATCAAGAGGTTAAGAGAAGTGCCACATTTCTTAAAACAACAAAACAAATATACGAGCCAATATAGACTGTCACTGCCTGGCGGTTGAACACCTTAGCCTTAACCTGTTTGGGATAGGGGGCAGTATTTTCACGGCCGGATAAAAAACGTACTAGATTTAATCTGGTTACTACTCCTGCCCAGAAACGAGAATATGCATATAATTAGTAGATTTGGATAGAAAACACTCTAAAGTTTCTAAAACTGTTTGAATGGTGTCTGTGAGTATAACAGAACTCATATGGCAGGCCAAAACCTGAGAAGACATACAGGAAGTGCCCTGTCTGACAATTTGTTCTCCTTCTAGGGCATCTCTATCAAAAATACAGCATCTCTGCTGTAACGTGACATTTTCTAAGGCTTCCATTGGCTCTCAGAACGCGCCAGAAAGTGGAATGAGAGCTCTCCAGTCTCTGGGCGAAAAACAGCAGGAGTTTTTGTGAGTGGTCAGGCTGAGAACAATGACACTGGAGTGCGCGTGCACGAGACAACTCCATGTTTTTCTTTCAGTGTTTGAATGAATTCAACGTCGCCCGGTTGGAATATTATCGCTATTTTACGAGAAAAATAGCATAAAAATAGATTTTAAACAGCGTTTGACATGCTTCGAAGTACGGTAATGCAATATTTTGAAATTCTTTGTCACTAAATGCACCCGCGCGTCACCCTTTTGATAGTGACCTAAACGCACGAACAAAACGGAGCTATTTCAATATAACTATGGATTATTTCGAACCAAAACTACATTTGTTGTTGAAGTAGAAGTCCTGGGAGTGCATTCTGACGAAGAACAGCGAAGGTAATCCAATTTTTCTTATAGTAAATCTGAGTTTGGTGAGGGCCAAACTTGGTGGGTGTCAAATTAGCTATGTACTCAGAATATTGCAAAATGTGCTTTCACCGAAAAGCTATTTTAAAATCTGACACCGCGATTGCATAAAGGAGTTCTGTATCTATAATTCTTAAAATAATTGTTATGTTTTTTGTCAACGTTTATCATGAGTAATTTAGTAAATTCACCGGAAGTTTGCGGTGGGTATGCTAGTTCTGAACATCACATGCTAATGTAAAAAGCTGTTTTTTGATATAAATATGAACTTGATTGAACAAAACATGCATGTATTGTATAACATAATGTCCTAGGAGTGTCATCTGATGAAGATCAAAGGTTAGTGCTGTGGTTTTGGTTTTTGTGACATATATGCTTGCTTTGAAAATGGCTGTGTGATTATTTTTGGGAGGGTACTCTCCTGACATAATCTAATGTTTTGCTTTCGCTGTAAAGCCTTTTTGAAATCGGACAGTGTGGTTAGATAAAGGAGAGTCTTGTCTTTAAAATGGTGTAAAATAGTCATATGTTTGAAAAATTGAAGTTTTTGGATTTTTGAGGAATTTGTATTTCGCGCCACGCTATACCATTGGATAGTGGTGAGGCGTTCTGCTAGCGGAACGTCTGTCCCTAACAGGTTTTAAAGACGCCCCTCTTATCCTTTGGTCCCTCCCTCCGCCAGGTCTTTCCATCTGTGTGGGGGAGCTTGTGCAGGCGATGCGATTCCATTTCCACAGCCAATTGTCCTCCATCAGATGCCACAGGATGTTATCAGCCTGTCCCAGGCTCATTCTCCCACAATGCTTCATTACTTTTACGCCCTCTCTTTGTCTCCCTAACACCTATATCTGACTCATTACCCAGTCAGAGCTGCTGTATCTGACAGGGCCATATTTACTGAAAAGACATGCATTCCCATGCAAACACACACATACACACACACACATCGAAACACACACACACACACACACACACACACACACACACACACAACTCTGCTTCATAGCTCCACTATCATGTCTGTTCTAAGCTATCTTTCTAAGCTGTATTTCCTTGTCTGTATGGGATGATTGGAGTTATTTTGGTGGGTTAAAGGCTTGATGTGGCCACTGAAAAGTTAGTTTACCTGACACCTCACCATGGTGGAAATGTGCAGACAGAGCTTTGTGTGGCACCAAGCACAATTGCAAGTTTTGATTATCTTCGAACATTGCAAGACATTTGCGTGAGTTATAGGCTTTCACATGACTAAAGAACATAGTCAAGTACAGTATCTGTTGGATTTGTATCAAGGATAATAAAACATTACACATTCCAACATTTATGCCGGGATTATATCCGATCGCGCATTTGGACAACATATGCAGCGTTTACTGTGAATATGGTCTCCGTGAACAGGTCCCAGCCTTAGAGAAAAACGATGACTTAATTGTTCTGCTATGGCACAACCTAGCTTTTCTATCCCCTAAACTGTAATTGAAATTGCTTACAATACAGTTTATTGCTAATAATTTTGTCTGAAAAGGATTCAGTTGAAAAGGATGATTGATGTCAGTTAGGACTAAGTCTGTCTTTGTCTGACATGTTGTGATTGCTGTCAAGATCTGAGACTCCATGGATAGTAGAGAGAAGGGGCACAGAGAGTGTATTCAAAGTCGGGGTTGGGGAGGAATTGGACTGAGGTCGCCGCATAAAACACTTTTAACATGTTTTTAATTCAGATTATTGTATGGGACAATATATAACCTTTTTGGAAATAGATTATTAGAATAAAAAATGTTGAGTAAAAATGTGTATTGGTTCTCCTAATTTTGATGAAGATTAATTGAAGGTTATTTATTGATGTAAAAATGACTGATGTTGTGTCATTCAATTTGTGGCGGGATGGGGTGAAAATAAATGATTGCAAAAAAAATGGGGCCCCTGCTGAAAAAGTTTGAACACCACTGACCAAGAGAATGTCAACACAAATGATTAGTGGTTTATACTCAGATATAAAATGCACATGTACAGTACATGATATAAGAAATATACTTCTATGATATTAGACACAGTTATAGTGTCACGGTTGTCGTCGGTAATGGAGGACCAAAACGCAGCAGGTACGTGCAGGCACATCTTGACTTTTATTAACTATCAAAACGAACACCAAAATAACAAATAGAAATACGATCGACAAAAAAACAGTCTGGTAAGGCACAAGGCTAAACACAGAACAATCACCCACGAATCACAAACACACCCCAATATATGGGACTCTCAATCAAAGGCAAAGAGAAAACACCTGCCTTCAATTGAGAATCCCAACCCCAATTAATCACCCATAGACATACACTCACTAGACTCCACATAGACATACATAAACCTAGACCATAAACCAAAACCCCGGAAATACTAAATCAAACACCCTTTAAACAAACACACCACCCTGAACCACATAAAACAAATACCCTCTGCCACGTCCTGACCAAACTACAATACTAATAAACCCTTATACTGGCCAGGACGTGACATATAGTGTATTATCATGACACAATGATGCTCTAATAAGTTTACATTATGAAACCACTCAATAACCAATACTTTCTCTTCCAACAGTTAAAAAACAACAAAAATGTTAATAATAAATCAATAATTAAAAACGATATCTTCAACTTTCAGTAACATTTCAAAACATCAACCGTTTCAAACATTTTCCCCTTTTCTCTAGTTTTTTCCCCAATTATTTTTTTCCCCCCAGTCAATGTTATAATAATTTATTACATGTATTTATATAGCGTCTAAGGTGGGGAACTCACCTCTTCCACCACCAATGTGTAGCCATTTGTGCCAGAATGCTCACCACAATACCACAAAACATTGCCCTTCGTGTGAATAAGCCTAAATCAGATGGATTATGTATCTATTTATTTAGTTTTGCTGTCTGTATGGATAAAGCTGGTCTATCATAAGCAGCGTTCCCTATCATGTAAGTACATTATATTATGCAAATGATATAAACTGAAGTTATTGAGGATACAAATAAGGTAGAAACATTAAACAATGTATTCCAATATATTTGCATACCATTCTTTAAGCTGAGATAGGGCTCAACTCAAATCTACATTGCAGTATTTACGCAATATATATTTTTCCTATGATCAAATTAACTCACAGACTGGTCTTGGGTACAACTACTACCAGGGCGACCTGTTGTAAATAATGACACTGTAAACATTGCTATGGCGGGTTTAAATGAATCCCAGCCTTAGGGCTCTATTACATCAGGTTGTTTTGGGGGTGTCAGAGTTGGAACTGTGTTATGTGATAGAAAAAGTAAGTATTTACCAGATCTATTTGATATTAATTATTAATATTTCATAATTAATATTTAAGAATTAAGAATTAATATTTAACTTATAGTAAGACATTTCTGTCCTACTAGTGTCTGTATTTTTATGCTCTCCACTCTAGTTCCCTGCAGCTAATCTGGGCATATGGTTACTAGAGATGGCTTGAGCTGACAAATGAGTTAAAGACTGCATTACATAGACAAAAATGTGTTTTACAAGAGATAGCTGAGGAGTAGAACAATCCCTCATTGTCTCAAAGTCATCCTTGCATCTGGGGAACGAAGCCAGGGTGGGGTTAAGACAATACACCCCTGTGCAGATAACGACAGGATGAACCCAGAGTGGCTTACGATGCCCCAATCTGCATGGGAGGGGTGGAACCAAACATGACTAAGCATTCTTAGTGTCAGTGTAATACCCTTGTTTGAATCAAGTATTGAGTTTATTTGTTATAATTAATTGGTATTATATTTAAAAGATGATTGAATTGCTCCTAAACTGTAATGTTGTTAATGCATTCTGCTTTTTGAAGAAATATTTATTTAATGTATAAGTGTATAGTTTGTTTTACTTTGAAGTTTAAGTTTTGACCAATAAGGTCGCTTGTTAAGTTGTGGCCAATGGGAGTTGACCTGGTTAACGGGAGGCCTGGGAAAAAGAGAGGGAAAAGACGTTGATAAAAGGATGGACGTTTTACCTTAGGACGGTTGGTGAAGAAAAATTATAAAAGAAGACGACAGAACTAGAACAAAACTCATACCTACTAAGACATGAAGGGAAATACCAATTTTATTTTATAAAAGAGTTGTTATAATTTTGTTAAAACTTAGTAAAGACTGAAGCTACCATCTCGTCGTGGAGGTATTTGCCAGCCTTGAGGTTAACCTAGCATCGTGTGACACCGGGAGATAATTGCTTGGGAAGCTTAACGAGTTTGTATTCCCATGGGATATCGGTTACGGCTAAGGAGTACTGTCTGCATGGATAGCTGTGCTTGCCTTGGACTTTGTGAGGAAACCTGCATGGACCTGCCATACTTTGCTGAGGAAATATCTACTAAGTAGTGAGTAACCACAACGTGAGGTGCTTCTGGATATTATTGGGTGTCGTCATTTTTTTTTAGCTCCAACGCGCGCCAACGGTTTATTTAAGCAAACGTGAAATAATTTGGACACGGGTTGTGCACAAAAAAAATAATAAAATAAAATAAAAAATAAAAAAAATGTATGAAAAAAATGTATGAAATTGTATGAAATGTATGCATTCACTACTGTAAGTCGCTCTGGATAAGAGCGTCTGCTAAATGACGTAAATGTTAAATGTTAAAAAAAATTGTTTTATTTCTTTTGATGTTGTGTCTGAAAATGTATTTGTGTTTGAAAATGTTTTAATACACATATGGAAAGTTATGTATGTTGCCTTGGTGGAGTCATTGAATGTTTCAATTTAATTTAATGCATGGGATGGTTTATCCTGATTCAACAACAGAAACCTATAATAATTTCATCTGAAGTTAATAACCCATTTGTCATAACCCTAGATAGTTTACAATAGGAATTCTTATTGGAGATGTCCTTCTCACCTAACATCCCATGCTGCTGAGATACTCTACATAAGTTAATATTGTGAGAGTCATATTCGAGCCTGGTGAGAGGGTTACATCTGCTATATAAAGAACTCTACGTTTGGGTGGAACCAACCATGACTAAGCATTCTTAGTGGCAACTATGTAAAGAACTCTGCATTTGTGTAAAGGTTTGGCTCTCGGCCCAACAGTGAAGACTGTTGGGTTGTCAGTTTCATTATTGCAATAATTAATTAAGATGATTGTTTGAAGAAATGCCAAAGTCTTTCTCACTTGATTAGAATATTCCACGACAGTTAGAGCTGTCAAATCAAGCGGCTCCTGGCATTATACTTAGTCAACGTTGCCATTGGCTGCACTTAGTCGCATTCACAGAAATTCCATGCAGCCTTGTTTACAAGTTCGAACACAGGAATGTAAGATGTAATCTAAATCTTGATTAGGATGATAGGAATCCTCATTTTGTTTAATGATTTTATAATTTGAGTGTAATCATTTTACATAGACTACACATTCTCATTCTGAACTTCTACCATGAGTGGCGTGGCGTGCTTCTGACAATGACGCAAGCTCAGCTGCTCACTGATTTAACACCTCCAACGCAGTTCCACCTCTAACACTGCCAAAATATCCGCTATGTGACTGTCTGCTATCTCCAGTTAACGCTTGATTTGATTGAATTTAGGCCATAGTCTCCATTTGAAAATGCTCATACATCCAACTCTACAGGTTCCAAGTATAATGCACATAAATTAATTCACATAAAACAAATACTGTATAAGCAGTGTTGTCATGACACCACAATGCCAGTTCAATTACCTCCTCCCTATAGGCTGACTCATTTTTGTTGGTTATCATGCCTACAACCGTGGTATTGTCAGCGAACTTGATGATGGTATTGGTGTCATGCAAAGCCACGCAGTCTTTGGAATAGGGGGCGGTATTTTGACGTCCGGATGAAAAGCGTGCCCAAAGTAAACTGCCTGCTACTCAGAAACCCAGAAGCTAGGATATGCATATAATTGGTAGATTTGGATATAAAACACTCTAATATTTCAACTATTGTCATGTTTAGCTTAGATAGTTATAGCAGCCAGTGTTTGTTTTTAACATGACTAGCGAGGCAATTTCGAGGTAATACGTTTTTGTGTGGCCTAAATGGTCTGCTGGAATAATCTACTGAGAATGGAGTCCTATTTGAGTCACTGAATCATGAACTGAACATATGCTAGACAACAATTGCAAGTGTTTGTTTTATTACCTGTAGTCTAATCAGAAGGGACTGTTACCTATATTTGATTAATTATAATAATAGTGGATAGGCAATGGCGATAGAGCTGAGACTATGATCTTAATTGTTACATACCTATATCCATCCTGCCCTGCCTTTCTAAAGTCTTCGAAAGCCAAAATAACAAACAGATCACCGACCATTTCGAATCCCACCGTACCTTTTCCGCTATGCAATCTGGTTTCCGAGCTGGTCACGGGTGCACCTCAGTCACGCTCAAGGTCCTAAACGATATCATAACCGCCATCGATAAAAGACAGTACTGTGCAGCCGTCTTCATCGACCTGGCCAAGGTTTATGACTCTGTCAATCATCGCATTCTTATCGGCAGACTCAATAGCATTGGTTTCTCAAATGACTGCCTCGCCTGGTTCACCAACTACTTCTCAGATAGAGTTCAGTGTGTCATATCGGAGGGTCTGTTGTCCGGACCTCTGGCAGTCTCTATGGGGGTGCAACAGGGTTCAATTCTCGGGCAGACTCTTTTCTCTGTATATATCAATGATGTCGCTCTTGCTGCTGGTGATTCTCTGATCCACCTCTACGCAGATGACACCATTCTGTTTACATCTGGCCCTTTGCACACTGTGTTAACAAACCTCCAAACGAGTTTCAATGCCATAGTTTCAATGCAACCTCCAAACACTCCTTCCGTGATCCCAACAGCTCTTAAAATGCTAGTAAAACTAAATGCATGCTCTTCAACCGATTGCTGCCCGCCCGCCTGACTAGCATCACTACTCTGGACGGTTCTGACTTGGAATATGTGGACAACTACAAATACCTAGGTGTCTGGTTAGACTGTAAACTCTCCTTCCAGACTCACATTAACCTCTCTGGGAAATGTGGGACGCTAGTGTCCGACCCGTGGGACACACTATTCAACAGCCAGTGAATTAGCAGGGCGGCAAATTCAAAACAACAAAAATCTCATAATTCAAATTTCTCAAACATACAACTATTGTATCCCATTTTAAAGATACACTTCTCGTTAATCCAACCACATTGTCCGATTTCAAAAAGGCTTTACGGCAAAAGCATAAAATTAGATTATGTTAGGACAGCGCTGAGACAAGAAAAACCACACAGCCATTTTCCAAGCAAGGAGAGGCGTCACAAAAACCAGAAATACAGCTAAAATTAATCACTAACCTTTGATGATCTTCATCAGATGGCACTCATAGGACTTCATGTTACACAATACATGTATGTTTTGCTCGATAAAGTTCATATTTATATCCAAAAACCCCATTTTACATTGGCGTGTAATGTTCAGAAATGTTTTGCCTGCCAAAACGTCCGGTGAAAGAGCACATCAATTTACAGAAATACTCATCATAAACGTTGATAAAATATACAACTGTTATTCGAAGAATTATAGATACACTTCTCCTTAATGCAACCGCTGTGTCAGATTTCAACAAAAACTTTACAGCGAAAGCACACTTTGCAATAATCTGAGTACAGCGCTCAGACGAAACCAAACCCGCCATTTTGTGGAGTCAACAAAACTCAGAAATAACATTATAAATATTCACTTACCTTTAATGATCTTCATCGGAATGCACTCCCAGGAATCCCAGTTCCCCAATAAATGTTCATTTGTTTTGATAAAGTCCATATAAATGTCCAAATACCTCCTTTTTGTTCGCACGTTCGGTAGAGTACTCCAAATGCACTGTGCTCGCGCAGTTAAGTTCAGACGAAAAGTCAAAAAAGTTATATTACAGACGATGTATAGAATGTCAAACGATGTATAGAATCAATCTTTAGGATGTTTTTATCATAAATCTTCCATAATATTCCAACCGGACGATTCCTTTGTCTTCAAAAAAGAAAAGGAACACAGCTAACTCTCATGTGAGTGCGCGCCACTGAACTCATGTCCTTTTCTCACTCATCTACTTCCAGGACCTCGTATTCTCTCCCTATGCACAGTAGAAGCATGAAACAACGTTCTAAAGACTGTTGACATCTAGTGGAAGCCTTAGGAAGTGCAAAATGACCCCAGACACACTGTATACTGGATAGGGAATCACTTGAAAAACTACAAACCTCAGATTTCCACACTTCCTGGTTGGATTTTACTCAGGTTTTTGCCTGACAAATGAGCGCACCACTGAACTCATGTCCTTTTCTCACTCATCTACTTCCAGGACCTCGTATTCTCTCCCTATGCACAGTAGAAGCATGAAACAACGTTCTAAAGACTGTTGACATCTAGTTGAAGCCTTAGGAAGTGCAAAATGACCCCAGAGACACTGTATACTGGATAGGGAATCACTTGAAAAATTACAAACCTCACATTTCCACACTTCCTGGTTGGATTTTACTCAGGTTTTTGCCTGCCATATGAGTTCTGTTATACTCACAGACATCATTCAAACAGTTTTAGAAACTTCTGAGTGTTTTCTATCCAAATCTACTAATAATATGCATATCCTACCTTCTGGGCCTGAGTAGCAGGCAGTTTAATTTGGGCATGTCATTCATCTGAATTTCCAAATACTGCCCCCTGTCACTAAAAAGTTAAGCATCTCCAATCCAAAATTAAATCTAGAATCGGCTTCCTATTTCACAACAAAGCTTCCGTCACTCATGCTGCCAAACATACCCTCGCAAAACTGACTATCCTACCGATCCTCGACTTCGGCGATGTCATTTACAAAATATCCTCCAACACTGTAGTCTATCACAGTGCCAAAGCCCCATATACTACCCACCACTGCGACCTGTTTGCTCTCGTTGGCTGGCCCTCGCTACATATTCGTTGCCAAACCCACTGGCTCCTGGACATCTATAAGTCTTTGCTAGGTAAAGCCCCGACTTATCTCAGCTCACTGGTCACCATTGCAACACCCACCCATAGCACGCGCTCCAGCAGGTATATTTCACTGGTCATCCCCAAAGCCGACACCTACTTTGGCCGCATTTCCTTCCAGTTCTCTGCTGCCAATGACTGGAATGAATTGCAAAAATCCCTGAAGGTGGAGTCTGATATCTCCCTCACTAACTTGCCGATCACTGCACTTGTACACAGCCCATCTGTAAATAGCCCACCCAACTACCTCATCCCCATATTGTTTTGTTTTTTGGCACTTTTTCACCCCAGTATCTCTACTAGCACATCATCATCTGCACATCTATCACCCCAGTGTACATGAAGCATTGTAATTATTTCGCCAGTATGGCCTATTTATTGCCTTACCTCCCTAATCTTACTACATTTGGGCTCACTGCACATAGATTCTTCTATTGTGTGTTATTGTCTGTACGTTTGCTCATCCCAACTCTGTGTTGTTGTTTTTGTCACACTGCTTTGCTTAATCTTGGCCAGGTCGCAGTTGTAAATGAGAATTTGTTCTCAACTGGCCTACCTGGTTAAATAAATGTGAAATAAATTAAAACATTTAAAAATAATAATAATAATTATAACATGGGTATTAGTTTTTGCATGATAAACTTAATGAGTGTTGACAGTATGTGAATGGTAATATGTTATTAGTGGGGGGTTTTGGATAGCACTTTAATTATGCAATGTTTTAGTAATTTGAAAAGCTGAGCTTTCAATAAAAGGTTAAATGATGATTAGAATGATTGAGCCTTGAGATTGTAAAATAGATCAGCAGCAGTTGAAAGCGAGCAGGCAGTGGGACTTTTGAAGCAGAGGTATGAGAAATGTTCTTTGACAGTTTCTGATTATTGTTGCTTGGTTTTGTAGTTTAGGTAACACCAGCAAATTGGAGGAAGAGGTAATGTCATTTAAAACGATAATCTGTTTCCATTATGTAGAACAGTGTCAAGTATTTACAGTTCATGTTTTAGTATTGAATATTAAGCTGATTAAATATTGAGCTGACGGGGCCAACTTTTTGTAGGTCCTAGATTTGTTAAGAGCAACCCACATCTCTCCCAAACAAGGGTCTTTTTGTTGCGATGGAGAAAGTTCCATAGTGCTCAATCTGGGCATTTGAGACTTCAGCATGCTCAGGTTCAGTATGCTTGAGGCACAGCATGCATAGAGGCTCCCACCTGATCAATCACTCTACCAGATGATCCAGGAGTTACTCTAACAACATTAGACATCTGGCACATGGCTCGGACACCAGATGCAGGAATGTCTCTCCAATCTTGTTCCACTGCAGATTGCTGATGAGAGCGGCCAGATAAAGCATTGGCATCTATGTTCTGCCTGCCGGGCCTGTACTTGAGACTAAAGTCGTAGGTAGACAATGCAGCTAGCCAACGATGACCAGTGGCATCCAATTTTGCGGACGTGAGGACATATGTCAATGGGTTGTTGTCTGTTCTAACCTCGAACTTGACCCCATACAGGTAATCATGTAGTTTATCAACCACAGCCCACTTCAACGCAAGAAAATCTAACCTATGAGCTGGGTAGTTGCATTCAGAAGCGGTCAGGCTTCGACTCACAAATTCCACGGGACGTAGACCCTCACCTTGATCTTGGTACAGTACTCCACCTAACCCTTCGCGGCTAGCATCTACATGTAGAACGTATGGCAACTGAGGATCAGCAAAAACCAACACAGGAGCTTTTGTGAGGCTTTCCTTCAATGTCTCGAATGCTAATTCACACTTCCCATCCCACCTTGATCCAAATGGTTCTGAGGGGTTGAGGTAGGCTTTTTCCTCTTCCTTGGACTTTCTTCCTTTCTTGGCAGAGGGAAAATATCCGCATAAGAGCTGATTAAGAGGGTTACTCACTTTAGAATAGTCTTTAACAAATCTTCTGTAATATCCACAGAATCCTAGGAAAGAATGCAGAGCAGTCACAGTTTCAGGCCTTGGCCACGTGGTGACAGCTTCAACCTTTGAGGGGTCTGTAGCCACTCCATTCTGGGATATGATATGTCCAACATAGTTGACAGATGTGCGGCAAAACTGACACTTGTCAAGGGACAGTTTTAAGCCTTCACTTTTCAAGCGGTCTAACACCTTGAGTAACCTCTGCTTGTGTTCCTCCAGTGTCCTTCCAAACACAATTAAGTCAGAGGTAAACAAGAACTTTGAGTAGGTTCATGTCTCCAACTGTCTTTTTCATGACACGTTGAAATGTTGCAGGTGCTCCGGACACACCCTGCGGCATCCTCTCAAATTGGTAAAATCCAACTGGACAGATAAATGCAGTCTTCTCTTTATCTGTATCACCCATTGGAATTTGATAGCATCTGCTTCTGAGATCTAACACATTGAACCATTTGCTCCCACTCAAACATGTCAGAGCATCCTACACACGTGGGACTGTGTACTGGTCTGGAACAGTGCGCTTGTTGAGGGTCCTGTAATCAACACACATGCGTACGGTGCATTTTTTTTCTCACCACAACAATAGGAGATGCATAGGGGCTTCTCGACTCAGATATGATTCCAGAACTTTTCAAGTTATTTAGATGCTTCCTCACATCTTCAACATCAGCTGGGGCCAAGCGGCGAGATCTCTCCCTAAACGTTTTGTCTTCAGTAACTCTGATGGTGTGGTGAGTACTCTTTGAACAATCCACTTCAAACTCATGTGTTGAGAACAGTTCTTTCCGTTCCATCATCTTTTCACATAACCTCTTCTTCCATCCCTCAGGCACTGAAGAATCTCCAAAGTTGAATGAAGAAGATGTCAGTCTCTCAGATGAATCCTGCTTACTTTTCAGTGGGACAACCGGAGCAACATCTACAGGAAACAGATGAGCAATAGGCGTACCTCGTTTCATTCAAGCAGAATGGTTTGAGTAGAAGGTATCCCAGGAAACTTTGGAATTCCAATAACTCTCGCCTGCCCACCAGGTGGCAGACTGACAGGTTTTGTCTGTGCGAACCAGACCGTTCCTCTCTTCTTGTCATCATCAGTTGAGCTTTCTATCATCCTCTCATATGCCTCTTTGATAGCAGGATGAACTTGTAGTGTGCTAAGGAAACCTTCACCTTCCTTTTCTTTGCAAGCAGTCATGAGTTTCTTCACTAAAGATGTATTGGTGCCGACCAGAATAGACACGTCATCTTTCAAGTAAGTATATAGCATATATAGCATATGTATCTGTCTTGTATTCAAAGAAACGTTTACAAGCATGTAAATAATTGTATTTTTTCCATTTGTTTGCTGGTAAATATTTGAAACTTGCTAAAATTGGCTGTAAATGTATACATTTGCATATCAAATGTATTCATTGCAAGTTACATTTTCAATTGACTGAAATTGACTGTTCAGTTGCCCAGTTCCTTACTGGTCCTTTACCCCTTCTCCCTAGCCATTAATCTTTTGTGTCCAAATCCAAATAAAATTTTAGGCCAGGGTTGGTATGGAATTGGAGATTGGTTTCTAGTTAGTGTTTGCATATCTGGAGGTTCTAGACTTGTGTATGTAATATGGCAGAAGTCTCCCGGAGTCCATTACACAGCAGGGTTGAGTAATCACCATAATGCTACACCTATCCACGCCCCATCAGGTCAAACACTACAAAGATAGTGCCTTAATTAAACTGGGTCAAAATAATATATTAATCCTTCTCTCCTTCTCTCGGCCTGTACCTTGACGTGGTGAGAGGGCTTCCAACTAAACCAGGCCCATGTTATTGAATCCCTGACTGAGACTGGCTGCCTGTCGAGGACACGTGACAGGAAGAACTAGCCGCAGCACCTGATCAAGCATCTCTTGATTCTGTCTCTTTCCTCTCTCCTCATCCTTTAACTCTTTCTCTCCGCTCCCTCTGCGTCTAGTGATGTCTGATTGCCTAACAATCTGCCCACTCATCCCATCCCCTCCTCCATGTCATTACATCACCTAAAGCTACTGTTATTGTCATGTTGTCATTATCTGCTAATAAAGTTTGCTAGCCGTATCATGCTGGGCATGTGAGATACACAGATGGACTAAAAACACTAGCACTGAAAACACTCAGAACAAAGAAAGCAGCTGTGCCTGGACTTCGCAGTCTCCCTCTTCAACTCCCCTTTCCGAGACTGCCTGTTTAGAACAAGTGACAGGCAGAACCTCCCAACCACACAGCACCCACCTCTTTATTCCACACACCAGAATTAAGTCAAAGTTTATGTACTAAAATCTTAAATATTGTCAGGTTGGTTTTCACAGCTGTTTCATAAGGTGTTCATTATTGTAAGGTGTAAGGTATCCTTTGATGGTATTTATTTGTTCCACATTATTCATTGTTGTATCCTAGGATCTACAATAGATACATATATATTCAACCACAAGGCTGTACTAATGAGCTATGCAAGATATCATTTTTTTATCATAATAGGAATACTGAAATTATACAATTTCAGTGTAGATAAGAGAAGGTCAGGTTAAAATAAAAACATGACAGGCAGAAAAGCCAGTGTTTGAATCAAATGGATTTGCATATGAATGGAGTGGAAGTGAGCTGACTTCGTGATCTGTAAGGTAAGTACCTTTAATGTGTCAAGCAAATTTTCTTTGCCATTTCCGAAACGTAGCAACGGTTAAGACATGGATTTCATGTTGTAATGTTAACAAGGTACCTAAAAATAGTTAGAATTAATGTTTTCATTTTATTAGCTACTTGTTTAAAGCGAAATTGTAGCGGAAATCAGCCTTGTTTGTAGAGCGAGGATGAAAAGAACGTCATTTAGTGTCACAACCGTCGTATAAATAATTGGACCAAGTCGCAGCGTGAGTAGAGTTCCACATTTTAATGATAGTGAAATTTCCAAAACAACAAAAATATAACGATCGTGAAATACGTAGCGCACATAGGCACTCATACAAAACAATATCCCACATCGCAGGTGGGAAAAAGAACACACTAAGTATGATCCACAATTAGAGGTAACGAGATTCAGCTGCCTCTAATTGGGAACCATACACACACACCAACATAGAAATGTAATACCTAGAAAACCTCCTAGTCACGCCCTGACCTAAAACACCATAGAGAACCCCGAGGGCTCTCTATGGTCAGGGCGTGACATTTAGGCTGTAATGATCTCCAAAGTTCTAATCATCAGGTCGTCACACCATTGATATAGTAACAGACGCGAACATGCTAACCAAACCGGAAGCATCGCGTGTGCGAGTGTTGCAAAATAAATGTACACATACATCTTATTTAATCATTGCACCCACATTGCACGCCCGCGCCAACGAGCATCTGTGTTGCAAAGAGCTAAAATAGAAGTTGCTTCTATTTGTGATGCCGAACGCGAATCAAGTCCTGCCTCTCCCATCTCCTCATTGGTTACACCCACGTGGGTGATTGAAAGATGAGGTCGGTCGGTCGGTTGTGGTAATACACCTTATTATGAAAGTTAGATGCCAATCGCCATATAAAGTCCAAATAAGAAATGCCTGGAAGGAGGAGAGATGACAAGAAATGATTCAGATGACCGTTTTATGTGTGGATTAATTGTCAGAGTAGAGGACCTTGTGCATTTCAGGTAAAATAACAACTCAAGGTTTATATCCCAGGACAAATTAGCTAGCAACAGCAAGCTAGCTAAATAGGACAAATTAGCTAGCAACTGCAAGCTACCTAGCTAAATTTCCATAAATCTTTAATGCTTTTTGACCTGTCCCCAAATTAATATAAGTGGTTCAGAGTTTGTTTTGATATTTCAACCTGCGTGTCGTGATCGCGTTTGGTGTGGGGGGGACAAAATCAATTTGCGAAAGATGGCGTGCGCGCGCACATCCAGTTTGGGCATGGTGTAATAGTTCATCGAATTCCATTGTGACGTAGAAGGGGACACTATTTGGCCGGGGGACATTTTTTGGCATGACAGGCCCTAAGGCTATACGGTGTTTGTTTACATATACTTTGTTAACAAACATTGGAGTAAAACAAGCTTATATTTTTGGTTCTAATGGTGTATGACAGTTGAACTAAGTTCATGAGGCATTTATAAGTCCTATTCTTCAAGAATCAATGGGCACATATTATTAATTTATAAATCCAGAGATGGATGTAGCAACTGATGATAAGCTGTTTAATGTGAATGAACAGAATGATTAAATGAAATATAACCCACCTCAAATTCCATTTGGGCTTTATAAGAAATATGATTAATATTTAAAGGTACTCAATGTCAAATGTGTTTCATTTTACTCCTGTCAGGTGTCAAATGTAGGGAGAGAATTCACAATGTGCTAAATTCATCAATATTGCTTTTAGGCTGGCTATAGAAGTTTTGTGTGCAAAGTTTGATATTCTTCAAGGTCAGTTGACTTCATAAACTGATAAGATTAAGAATGAATGATTTCCTTGTCAGAAGTATAGGAGTAATGGCAGCGATGTGCACAGCGTGGCCCACGTGTCTTCGCTCACTGACGTCCCAGAGAACTTAACTGATGTAGTCAGGGCAAGAGATCAGGGCAGGTTGCTGCGGTCAGAATGTTAAAGCTAGAATGACACTGAAAGCATAGAGGATACAAGCCCTGTTCAGAAACATCAAACGAGTCAATCCTTATTGCCCGCTCCCTTGATGAGATCGCTGATCCGACATGAGTTTGGTGAAAGCAAATGGGTGGAAATTGGGCTTTCATCCATTTGGGCTTGTGAGACAGGTGATAGCTTCAAGGAAGTAAGGATGCATGCTGAAGTAGTTATAGTACAATATGCAATATTTACAGGTGATCATTTTTAAATAATAATAGGCCTCTTACAATTGATTCTTGAAGAATATAACTTAGAAATGCTTCATGAGTTTTGTACAGTCACATCATACCCCATTGTCGCACCCGGAGAAGTTGAGCCTTGTGCTTCAACACTGCCACCTCAATGGTGCCACCTGTCAATAATTCTAGAAGGTGGGATAATTATGTCTACACTTAAAGTATCCTGAATTACTCTTGCAGTCCATCCACTTGGTTTGTCCATGAAGACAGTACTACATTTAAAGGAATATTTTTCTAGGGTAGATAACACTACCCAGCTACATTACCTCGTTTGCCAATTGGCCTGGTCCCTTTGTCTACAAGCCCCCCCCGCTGATCCACCACGTCTGCCGACGTAAGACGCTTTCTGCTAGCCCCGGCCTGCTAACTTTATGAACGCCGTGTCTCCCGCTTGCCAGCGTGGTAACGACTTCCCTGTTTCATCTATTGCTGTTCACTGGACCCTATGATCACCTGGCTACATAGCTGATGCCTGCTGGACTGTTCATTAACGGTACTCCATTTTGTTTGTTCTGTTTATCTGTCGGCCCCAGCCTCGGACTCAGGCCCTGTGTGTAGTTAACCGACCCTCTCTGCCCATTCATCGCCATTTTACCTGTTGTTGTTGTCTTAGCTGATCAACTGTTGCTGTCTTACCCGTTGTCTTAGCTAGCTCTCCCAATCAACACCTGTGATTTATTTATGCCTTGCTTTATGTCTCCATCTAATGTCAATATGCCTTGTATACTGTTGTTTAGGGTGGTTATCATTGTTTTATTTTACTGCGGAACGCCTAGCCCCTATCAACATGCCTCAGATACCTCCTTTGTTCCACCTCCCACACATGGGGTGACCTCACCTAGCATAACTAGTACATCCAGAGATCCAACCTCTCTTATCGTCACTCAATGCTTAGGTTTATCTCTACTGTACCCGCACCCTACTATACCCCTGTCTGTACATTATGCCCTGAATCTATTCCACCAAGCCCAGAAATCTGCTCTATTTATTCTCTTTCCCCAACGCACTAGACGACCAGTTTTGATAGCCTCATCCTACTCCGCCTCATCTTACTCCTCCTCTGTTCCTCGGGTGATGTGGAGGTTAACCCAGGCCCTGTGTGTCACCAGGCGCTCTCATTTGTTGACTTCTGTAACCGTAAAAGCCTTGGTTTCATGCATGTTAACATCAGAAGCCTCCTCCCGAAGTTTGTTTTACTTACTGCTTTAGCACACTCAACCAACCCTGATGTACTTGCCGTGTCTGAGTCCTGGCTTAGGAAGGCCACCAAAAATTTGGAGATTTCCATCCCCAACTATAACATTTTCCATCAAGATAGAATTACCAAAGGTGGTGAAGTTGCAATCTACTGCAGAGATAGCCTGCAAAGTTCTGTCATACTATCCAGGTCTATCCCCAAACAGTTCGAGCTTCTCATTTAAAAAATTAGAGATGGATGGAGAGCAATCAATTCACATATGGTGTCCAGGGCATAGCTGGGAGCTGAGGGGGGTCTATAACAGGCGGCAACAGTGAGAGACTTATTTCTGGGGAGATTCATTTTTAAAATTAGAAGCTCGAACTGCTCGATCCACACAGCAGACATAGTGGGCTAGGTTAGGAATGCTGTGTTGCAAGTATATCATTTCCGTTCACAACTTGCAGACTTGTTTACGTGCTGCTGTGCATTTTGTTGCTAACCTTACTTTGCTACCTGACAACTTTACGGTTTTTACATTTTAATTACGTTTAAATTTTTTGTTTTTCCCTCACTCAACTTTTTCACTCCGGACGCTTTATCTGGACATGGTTCGTCAAGACCTCCGACAGCCGAAGCTAAGAAGTAACATTAATATGATGCCTTCTAATTGCAGTCGCTGTACTCATAATATACAGGAGAACGATCGCCTTACGGTGAGGATAGCTGTGCTGCAAGCCCAGCTTCAGGCGCAATCGTTAGGCAAGGGTAATTTCAGTGTAGGAAAGGATGAAACAGCGTCTGTGCCACCAGTAAGTACAGATAGTAGTATAAATCCCCTCGCACGGTCCCCGCAGCCGGACAACTTTCTCATGGCTTCTGGAGGGAAATGATGTAGGAATGCTCAACCGGTGTCGCTCATTCAGCTGACATAAACTTTCAACCGGTTCTCCCCAATAAGCAGCGAGTCGGAGTCTGAGGCCGAACCTTCTCTGGTCTCTACTCCTCCCGTTACGGGGTCTGAGACGCCGAAGGCTCCCACCATTAGCTCTGACAAATTGAAAAGTCTAGTCATTGGCGACTCCATTACCCGTAGTATTAGACTTAAAACTAATCATCCAGCGATCATACACTGTTTACCAGGGGGCAGGGTTACCGACGTTAAGGGTAATCTGAAGATGGTGCTGGCTAAAGCTAAAACTGGCGAGTGTAGAGAGTATAGGGATATTGTTATCCACGTCGGCACCAACGATGTTAGGATGAAACAGTCAGAGGTCACCAAGCACAACATAGCTTCAGCATGTAAATCAGCTAGAAAGATGTGTCGGCATCGAGTAATTGTCTCTGGCCCCTCCCAGTTAGGGGGAGTGATGAGCTCTACAGCAGAGTCTCACAACTCAATCGCTGGTTGAAAACTGTTTTCTGCCCCTCCCAAAAGATAGAATTTGTAGATAATTGGCCCTCTTTCTGGGACTCACCCACAAACAGGACCAAGCCTGGCCTGTTGAGGAGTGACGGACTCCATCCGAGCTGGAGGGGTGCTCTCATCTTATCTACGAACATAGACAGGGCTCTAACTCCCTTAGCTCCACAATGAAATAGGGTGCAGGCCAGGCAGCAGGCTGTTAGCCAGCCTGCCAGCTTAGTGGAGTCTGCCACTAGCACAGTCAGTGTAGTCAGCTCAGCTATCCCCATTGAGACCGTGTCTGTGCCTCGATCTAGGTTGGGCAAAACTAAACATGGCGGTGTTCGCCTTAGAAATCTCACTAGAATAAAGACCTCCTCCATTCCTGCCATTATTGAAAGAGATCCTGATACCGCACATCTCAAAATAGGGCTACTTAATGTTAGATCCCTCACTTCCAAGGCAGTTACAGTCAATGAACTAATCACTGATCATAATCTTGATGTGATTGGCCTGACTGAAACATGGCTTAAGCCTGATGAATTTACTGTGTTAAATGATGCTTCACCTCCTGGTTACACTAGTGACCATATCCCCCGCGCATCCCGCAAAGGCGGAGGTGTTGCTAGCATTTACAATAGCAAATTTCAATTTACAAAGACGTCTTTTCAAATCAAATCAAATGTATTTATATAGCCCTTCGTACATCAGCTGAAATCTCAAAGTGCTGTACAGAAACCCAGCCTAAAACCCCAAACAGCAAGCAATGCATGTGAAAGAAGTGGCTAGGTGGCTAGGTGGCTAGGAAAAACTCCGTAGGAAAAACTCCCTAGAAAGGCCAAAAACCTAGGAAGAAACCTAGAGAGGAACCAGGCTATGAGGGGTGGCCAGTCCTCTTCTGGCTGTGCCGGGTGGATATTATAACAGAACATGGTCAAGATGTTAAAATGTTCATAAATGACCAGCATGGTCAAATAATAATAATCATAGTAGTTGTCGAGGGTGCAACAAGCACGTCCGGTGAACAGGTCAGGGTTCCGTAGCCGCAGGCAGAACAGTTGAAACTGGAGCAGCAGCATGGCCAGGTGGACTGGGGACAGCAAGGAGTCATCATGCCAGGTAGTCCTGAGGCATGGTCCTAGGGCTCACGTCCTCCGAGAGAAAGAAAGAAAGAGAGAATTAGAGAGAGCATATTTAAATTCACACAGGACACCGGATAAGACAAGAGAAATACTCAAGATGTAACAGACTGACCCTAGCCCCCCGACACATAAACTACTGCAGCATAAATACTGGAGGCTGAGACAGGAGGGATCAGAAGACACTGTGGCCCCATCCGATGATACCCCCGGACAGGGCCAAACAGGCAGGATATAACCCCACCCACTTTGCCAAAGCACAGCCCCCACACCACTAGAGGGATGCCTACAACCACCAACTTACCGTCCTAAGACAAGGCCGAGTATAACCCACAAAGATCTCCGCCATGGCACAACCCAAAGGGGGGGCGCCAACCCAGACAGGAAGACCACGTCAGTGACTCAACCCACTCAAGTGACGCACCCCTCCCATGGACGGCATGGAAGAACACCAGTAAGCCAGTGACTCAGCCCCTGTAATAGGGTTAGAGGCAGAGAATCTCAGTGGAAAGAGGGGAACAGCAAGGGCGGTTCGTTGCTCCAGCCTTTCCGTTCACCTTCACACTCCTGGGCCAGACTATACTTAATCATAGGAACTACTGAAGAGATAAGTCTTCAGTAAAGACTTAAAGGTTGAGTCTGAGTCTGCATCTCTCACATGGGTAGGCAGACCATTCCATAAAAATGGAGCTCTATAGGAGAAAGCCCTACCTCCAGCCGTTTGCTTAGAAATTCTAGGGACAATTAGGAGGCCTGCGTCTTGTGACCGTAGCGTACGTGTAGGTATGTACGGCAGGACCAAATCGGAAAGATAGGTAGGAGCAAGCCCATGTAATGCTTTGTAGGTTAGCAGTAAAACCTTGAAATCAGCCCTTGCCTTAACAGGAAGCCAGTGTAGGGAGGCTAGCACTGGAGTATGTCATGAAATCTATGCAGCCTACTCAATCACTTTTTATAGCTACTGTTCAAAGGCCTCCTGTGCCATATACAGCATTCCTCACTGAGTTCCCTGAATTCCTATCGGACCTTGTAGTCATAGCTGATAATATTCCAATTTTTGGTGACTTTAATATTGACATGGAAAAGTCCACAGACCCACTCCAAAAGGCTTTCGGAGCCATCATCGACTCAGTGGGTTTTGTCCAACATGTCTCTGGACCTACTCACTGCCACAGTCATACTCTGGACCTAGTTTTGTCCCATGGAATAAATGTTGTGGATCTTAATATTTTTCCTCATAATCCTGGACTATCGGACCACCATTTTATTACGTTTGCAATCGCAACAAATAATTTGCTCAGACCCCAACCAAGGAGCTTCAAAAGTCGTGCTATAAATTCTCAGACAACCCAAAGATTCCTTAATGCCCTTCCAGACTCCCTCTGCCTACCCAAGGATGTCAGAGGACAAAAATCAGTTAACCACCTGAGGAACTCAATTTAACCTTGCGCAATACCCTAGATGCAGTTGCACCCCTAAAAACTAAAAACATTTGTCATAAGAAACTAGCTCCCTGGTATACAGAAAATACCCGAGCTCTGAAGCAAGCTTCCAGAAAATTGGAACGGAAATGGTGCCACACCAAACTGGAAGTCTTCCGACTAGCTTGGAAAGACAGTACCGTGCAGTATCGAAGAGCCCTCACTGCTAACCTAATTGAGGAAAATAAGAACAATCCTACATTTCTTTTTGATACTGTCGCAAGGCTAACTAAAAAGCAGCATTCCCCAAGAGAGGATGGCTTTCACTTCAGCAATAATAAATTCATGAACTTCTTTGAGGAAAAGTTCATGATCATTAGAAAGCAAATTATGGACTCCTCTTTAAATCTGCGTATTCCTCCAAAGCTCAGTTGTCCTGAGTCTGCACAACTCTGTCAGGACCTAGGATCAATGGAGACACTCAAGTGTTTTAGTACTATATCTCTTGACACAATGATGAAAATAATCATGGCCTCTAAACCTTCAAGCTGCATACTGGACCTTATTCCAACTAAACTACTGAAAGAGCTGCTTCCTGTGCTTGGCCCTCCTATGTTGAACATAATAAATGGCTCTCTATCCACCGGATGTGTACCAAACTCACTAAAAGTGGCAGTAATAAAGCCACTCTTGAAAAAGCCAAACCTTGACCCAGAAAATATAAAAAACTATCGGCCTATATCGAATCTCCCAATCCTCTCAAAGATTTTAGAAAAAGCTGTTGCGCAGAAACTCACTGCCTTCCTGAAGACAAACAATGTATACGAAATGCTTCAGTCTGGTTTTAGACCCCATCATAGCACTGAGACTGCACATGTGAAGGTGGTAAATTACCTTTTAATGGCGTCAGAACGAGGCTCTGCATCTGTCCTCGTGCTCCTACACCTTAGTGCTGCTTTTGATACCATCGATCACCACATTCTTTTGGAGATATTGGAAATCCAAATTGGTCTACACGGACAAGTTCTGGCCTGGTTTAGATCTTATCTGTCGGAAAGATATCAGTTTGACTCTGTGAATGGTTTGTCCTCTGACAAATCAACTGTACATTTCAGTGTTCCTCAAGGTTCGGTTTTAAGACCACTATTCTATTATTTTCACTATATATTTTACCTCTTGTGATGTCATTCGAAAACATAATGTTAACCTGTCTTGGGTAGGGGGCAGTATTTTCACGGCCGGATGAAAAACGTACCCAAATTAAACAGATTACTACTCTGGCCCAGAAACTAGAATATGAATATTATTAATCGATTTGGATAGAAACCACTCTCAAGTTTCTAAAACTGTTTGAATGATGTCTGTGAGTATAACAGAACTCATATGGCAGGCAAAAACCTGACAAAAATCCAAGCAGGAAGTGGAAAGTCTGAGAATTGTAGTTCTTCTTTTGATTCTCTAGCGAAGCTACAGTGTCTGTGGGGTGACGTTGCACTTCCATTGGCTTCCATTGGCTGTCTAAAGCCTTCAGAAAGTGGTTTGGGCATTCTCCTGTCACTGGGTAGATAATAGGAGCTCAGTTACTGAGTGGTCTGCCTCGCAACAAAGGGATTGGATATGCGCAGTCACACGAGCACACCATTCTTTCTTTTTCTTCTTGAATGAATATGCTATTGTCCGGTTGGAATATTATCGCAATTTTACATTAAAAATACCATAAAGATTGATTTTAAACAGCGTTTGACATGCTTCTAAGTACGGTAATGGAACATTTTGACTTTTCGTCTCTCCTTCCGCGCTCGCGCGTTATGCCTTTGGATAAGTGATCTGTACACACGAACAAAACAGAGATATTTGTACATAAATATGGATTATTTTGAACAAAAACAACATTTCTTGTGGAAGTAGCAGTCCTGGGAGTGCATTCTGACGAAGATCAGCAAAGGTAAGAGAATATTTCCAATACTAATTCTGAGTTTAGGTGACCCCGAACTTGGCGGGTGTCTGAATAGCTCACCGTGATGGCTGAGCTATGTACTCAGAATATTGAAAAATGTGCTTTCTCCGTAAAGCTATTTTAAAATCTGACACAGCGGTTGCATCCAGGGGTAGTCTATCTATAATTCTTTAAATAATTGTTATATATTTTGTCAACGTTATGATTAGTATTTTTGTAAATTGATGTGCACATTCACCGGACGTTTTGGTGGGAATACATTTTCTGAACATCACGCGCCAATGTAAAATGCTGTTTTTGGATATAAACATGAACTTTATCGAACAAAACATACATGTATTGTGTAACATAATGTCCTAGGAGAGTCATCTGATGAAGATCGTCAAAGGTTAGTGCTTCATTTAGCTGTGTTTTGGGTTTTATTGACACATGTGCTTGCTTGGAAAATGGCTGTGTGATTATTTTTGTCTATGTACTCTGCTAACATAATCTAATGTTTTGCTTTCGTTGTGAAGCCTTTTTGAAATCGGACAATGTGGTTACATCAAGGAGCAGTGTATGTTTAAAAGGGTGTAAAATAGTTGTATGTTTGAGAACGTTGAATTATGACAGTTTGTTGTTTTTGAATTTGCCACCCTGATATTTCACTGGCTGTGTCCCGCAGGTGGGACACTTGCGTCCCACGTAGCCCATAGAAGTTAACTTTCACTGCTATGTGGATGAAATGTACAGCTGTACATTTCAATGAAACATGGTGAAGCCCCAAAATTGCCCTCGCTGGAAGACTGTGTTTCAGACATAAGGAAATGGATGGCTGCAAACTTTCTACTTTTAAACTCGGACAAAACAGAGATGCTTGTTCTAGTTCCCAAGAAACAAAGAGATCTTCTGTTGAATCTGACAATTCATCTTGATGGTTGTAAAGTCGTCTCAAATAAAACTGTGAAGGACCTCGGCGTTACTCTGGACCATGATCTCTCTTTTGACGAACATATCAAGATTGTTTCAAGGACAGCTTTTTTCCATCTGCGTAACATTGCAAAGATCAGAAATTTTCGGTTCAAAATTAATGCAGAAAAATTAATCCATGCTTTTGTTACTTCTAGGTTAGACTACTGCAATGCTCTACTTTCCGGCTACCCGGATAAAGCACTAAATAAACTTCAGTTAGTGCTAAATACGGCTGCTAGAATCCTGACTAGAACCAAAACATTTGATCATATTACTCCAGTGCTAGCCTCCCTACACTGGCTTCCTGTTAAGGCAAGAGCTGATTTCAAGGTTTCACTGCTAACCTACAAAGCATTACATGGGCTTGCTCCTACCTATCTTTCCAATTTGGTCCTGCCGTACATACCTACACGTACGCTACGGTCACAAGACGCAGGCCTCCTAATTGTCCCTAGAATTTCTAAGCAAACAGCTGGAGGCAGGGCTTTCTCCAATAGAGCTCCATTTTTATGGAATGGTCTGCCTACCCATTTAGAGACGCAGACTCGGTCTCAACCTTTAAGTCTTTATTGAAGACTCATCTCTTCAGTAGGTCCTATGATTGAGTGTAGTCTGGCCCAGGAGTGTGAAGGTGAACGGAAAGGCAGTGGAGCAACGAACCGCCCTTGCTGTCTCTGCCTAGCCAGTTCCCCTCTCTCCACTGAGATTCTCTGCCTCTAACCCTATTACAGGGGCCAAGTTACTAGCTTACTGGTGCTCTTCCATGCCGTCCCTAGGAGGGGTGCGTCACTTGAGTGGGTTGAGTCACTGACGTGGTCTTCCAGTCTGGGTTGGCGCCCTCCTTGGGTTGTGCAGTGGCGGAGATCTTTGTAGGGGTATACTCGGCCTTGTCTCAGGATGGTAGGTTGGTGATTGAACATATCCCTCTAAAGATTTAGATGCACTATTGTAAAGTGGTTGTTCCACTGGATATCATAAGGTGAATGCACCAATTTGTAAGTCGCTCTGGATAAGAGTGTCTGCTAAATGACTTAAATGTAATGTAAATGTGTGGGGGCTGTGCTTTGGCAAAGTGGGTGGGGTTATATCCTGCCTGTTTGGCCCTGTCCGGGGCTATCATCGGATGGGGCCACAGTGTCTCCTGACCCCTCCTGTCTCAGCCTCCAGTATTTATGCTGCAGTAGTTTATGTGTCGGGGGCTAGAGTCAGTCTGTTATATCTGGAGTATTTCTCCAGTGTCCTGTGTGAATTTAAGTTCTCTCTCTAATTCTCTCTTTCTCTCTTTCTTTTTTCTCTCTCTCGGGGGACCTGAGCCCTAGGACCATGCCTCAGGACTACCTAGCATGATGACTCCTTGCTATCCCCAGTCCACCTGGCCATGCTGCTGCTGCTCCAGTTTCAACTGTTCTGCCTGCGGCTATGGAACCCTGACCTGTTCACCGGAAGTGCTAACTGTCGCAGACCTGCTGTTTTCAACTCTCTAGAGACAGCAGGAGCGGTAGAGATACTCTCAATGATCGGCTATGAAAAGCCAACTGACATTTACTCCTGAGGTGCTGACCTGTTGCACCCTCGACAACTACTGTGACTATTATTATTTGACCATGCTGGTCATTTATGAACATTTGAACATCTTGGCCATGTTCTGTTATAATCTCCACCCGGCACAGCCAGAAGAGGACTGGCCACCCCTCATAGCCTGATTCCTCTCTAGGTTTCTTCCTAGGTTTTGGCCTTACTAGGGAGTTTATCCTAGCCACCGTGTGTCTACACCTGCATTGCTTGCTGTTTGGGGGTTTTAGGCTGGGTTTCTGTACAGCACTTTGAGATATCAGTTGATGTAAGATGGGCTATATAAATACATTTGATTTGATTTGATTCTGCAAGCCGGCCTTTCAAATCGACCTGGCCCGGGTATCCTGGAAGGATATTGACCTCATCCTGTCAGTTGAGGATGCCTGGTTGTTTAAAAGTAATTTCCTTAAATAAGCATGCCCCTTTCAAAAAATGTAGAACTAAGAACATATATAGCCTTTGGTTCACTCCAGACCTGACTGCCCTCGACCAGCACAAAAGCATCCTATGGTGTACCGCACTAGCATCGAATAGTCCCCGCGATATGCAACTTCTCAGGGAAGTCAGGAACCAATAAACACAGTCAGTTTCAAACAGAAATTTGCATCCTGTAGCTCTAACTCCCGAAAGTTCTGGGACACTTTAATGTCCATGGAGAATAAGAGCACCTCCACCCAGCTGCCCACTGCACTGAGGCTAGGAAACACTGTCACCCCCGATAAATCCACGATAATCGAGAATTTCAATAAGCATTTCTCTACGGCTGGCCATGCTTTCCTCCTGGCTACCCCAACCCGGCCAACAGCTCTGCACCCCCCGCAGTTACTTGCCCAAGCCTCCCCAGCTTCTCCTTCACCCAAATATAGATAGCAGATGTTCTGAAAGAGCTGCAAAACCTGGACCCGTACAAATCAGCTGGGCTAGACAATCTGGACCCTCTCTTTCTAAAATGATCCACCGCCATTGTTGCAACCCCTATTACTAGTCTGTTCAATCGCTCTTTCATATCGTCCGAGATTCCTAAAGATTGGAACGCTGCCGCGGTCATACCCTCTTGAAAGGGGGAGACACTCTAGACCCAAACTGTTACAGACCCTAGACCCAAACTGTTACAGAGCTATATCCATCCTGCCCTGCCTTTCTAAAGTCTTCGAAAGCCAAGTTAACAATCAGATCACCGACCGTTTTGAATCCCACCGTACCTTCTCTGCTGTGCAATCCGGTTTCCGAGCTGGTCATGGGTACACCTCAGCCACGCTCAATGTACTAAACGTTATCATAACCGCCATCGATAAAAGACAATACTGTGCAGCCGTATTCATCGACCTGGCCAAGGTTTTCGATTCTTATCGGCAGACTCAACAGCCTTGGTTTCTCAAATGACTGCCTCGCCTGGTTCACCAACTACTTCTCAGATAGAGTTCAGTGTGTCAAATTGGAGGGCCTGTTGTTCAGACCTCTGGCAGTCTCTATGGGGGTACCACATGGTTTAGCTGGGAGCTGAGGGGGGTCTATAACAGGCGGCAACAGTGAGAGACTTATTTCTGGGGAGATTCATTTTTAAAATTAGAAGCTCGAACTGCTCGATCCACACAGCAGACATAGTGGGCTAGGTTAGGAATGCTGTGTTGCAAGTATATCATTTCCGTTCACAACTTGCAGACTTGTTTACGTGCTGCTGTGCATTTTGTTGCTAACCTTACTTTGCTACCTGACAACTTTACGGTTTTTACATTTTAATTACGTTTAAATTTTTTGTTTTTCCCTCACTCAACTTTTTCACTCCGGACGCTTTATCTGGACATGGTTCGTCAAGACCTCCGACAGCCGAAGCTAAGAAGTAACATTAATATGATGCCTTCTAATTGCAGTCGCTGTACTCATAATATACAGGAGAACGATCGCCTTACGGTGAGGATAGCTGTGCTGCAAGCCCAGCTTCAGGCGCAATCGTTAGGCAAGGGTAATTTCAGTGTAGGAAAGGATGAAACAGCGTCTGTGCCACCAGTAAGTACAGATAGTAGTATAAATCCCCTCGCACGGTCCCCGCAGCCGGACAACTTTCTCATGGCTTCTGGAGGGAAATGATGTAGGAATGCTCAACCGGTGTCGCTCATTCAGCTGACATAAACTTTCAACCGGTTCTCCCCAATAAGCAGCGAGTCGGAGTCTGAGGCCGAACCTTCTCTGGTCTCTACTCCTCCCGTTACGGGGTCTGAGACGCCGAAGGCTCCCACCATTAGCTCTGACAAATTGAAAAGTCTAGTCATTGGCGACTCCATTACCCGTAGTATTAGACTTAAAACTAATCATCCAGCGATCATACACTGTTTACCAGGGGGCAGGGTTACCGACGTTAAGGGTAATCTGAAGATGGTGCTGGCTAAAGCTAAAACTGGCGAGTGTAGAGAGTATAGGGATATTGTTATCCACGTCGGCACCAACGATGTTAGGATGAAACAGTCAGAGGTCACCAAGCACAACATAGCTTCAGCATGTAAATCAGCTAGAAAGATGTGTCGGCATCGAGTAATTGTCTCTGGCCCCTCCCAGTTAGGGGGAGTGATGAGCTCTACAGCAGAGTCTCACAACTCAATCGCTGGTTGAAAACTGTTTTCTGCCCCTCCCAAAAGATAGAATTTGTAGATAATTGGCCCTCTTTCTGGGACTCACCCACAAACAGGACCAAGCCTGGCCTGTTGAGGAGTGACGGACTCCATCCGAGCTGGAGGGGTGCTCTCATCTTATCTACGAACATAGACAGGGCTCTAACTCCCTTAGCTCCACAATGAAATAGGGTGCAGGCCAGGCAGCAGGCTGTTAGCCAGCCTGCCAGCTTAGTGGAGTCTGCCACTAGCACAGTCAGTGTAGTCAGCTCAGCTATCCCCATTGAGACCGTGTCTGTGCCTCGATCTAGGTTGGGCAAAACTAAACATGGCGGTGTTCGCCTTAGAAATCTCACTAGAATAAAGACCTCCTCCATTCCTGCCATTATTGAAAGAGATCCTGATACCGCACATCTCAAAATAGGGCTACTTAATGTTAGATCCCTCACTTCCAAGGCAGTTACAGTCAATGAACTAATCACTGATCATAATCTTGATGTGATTGGCCTGACTGAAACATGGCTTAAGCCTGATGAATTTACTGTGTTAAATGATGCTTCACCTCCTGGTTACACTAGTGACCATATCCCCCGCGCATCCCGCAAAGGCGGAGGTGTTGCTAGCATTTACAATAGCAAATTTCAATTTACAAAGACGTCTTTTCAAATCAAATCAAATGTATTTATATAGCCCTTCGTACATCAGCTGAAATCTCAAAGTGCTGTACAGAAACCCAGCCTAAAACCCCAAACAGCAAGCAATGCATGTGAAAGAAGTGGCTAGGTGGCTAGGTGGCTAGGAAAAACTCCGTAGGAAAAACTCCCTAGAAAGGCCAAAAACCTAGGAAGAAACCTAGAGAGGAACCAGGCTATGAGGGGTGGCCAGTCCTCTTCTGGCTGTGCCGGGTGGATATTATAACAGAACATGGTCAAGATGTTAAAATGTTCATAAATGACCAGCATGGTCAAATAATAATAATCATAGTAGTTGTCGAGGGTGCAACAAGCACGTCCGGTGAACAGGTCAGGGTTCCGTAGCCGCAGGCAGAACAGTTGAAACTGGAGCAGCAGCATGGCCAGGTGGACTGGGGACAGCAAGGAGTCATCATGCCAGGTAGTCCTGAGGCATGGTCCTAGGGCTCACGTCCTCCGAGAGAAAGAAAGAAAGAGAGAATTAGAGAGAGCATATTTAAATTCACACAGGACACCGGATAAGACAAGAGAAATACTCAAGATGTAACAGACTGACCCTAGCCCCCCGACACATAAACTACTGCAGCATAAATACTGGAGGCTGAGACAGGAGGGATCAGAAGACACTGTGGCCCCATCCGATGATACCCCCGGACAGGGCCAAACAGGCAGGATATAACCCCACCCACTTTGCCAAAGCACAGCCCCCACACCACTAGAGGGATGCCTACAACCACCAACTTACCGTCCTAAGACAAGGCCGAGTATAACCCACAAAGATCTCCGCCATGGCACAACCCAAAGGGGGGGCGCCAACCCAGACAGGAAGACCACGTCAGTGACTCAACCCACTCAAGTGACGCACCCCTCCCATGGACGGCATGGAAGAACACCAGTAAGCCAGTGACTCAGCCCCTGTAATAGGGTTAGAGGCAGAGAATCTCAGTGGAAAGAGGGGAACAGCAAGGGCGGTTCGTTGCTCCAGCCTTTCCGTTCACCTTCACACTCCTGGGCCAGACTATACTTAATCATAGGAACTACTGAAGAGATAAGTCTTCAGTAAAGACTTAAAGGTTGAGTCTGAGTCTGCATCTCTCACATGGGTAGGCAGACCATTCCATAAAAATGGAGCTCTATAGGAGAAAGCCCTACCTCCAGCCGTTTGCTTAGAAATTCTAGGGACAATTAGGAGGCCTGCGTCTTGTGACCGTAGCGTACGTGTAGGTATGTACGGCAGGACCAAATCGGAAAGATAGGTAGGAGCAAGCCCATGTAATGCTTTGTAGGTTAGCAGTAAAACCTTGAAATCAGCCCTTGCCTTAACAGGAAGCCAGTGTAGGGAGGCTAGCACTGGAGTATGTCATGAAATCTATGCAGCCTACTCAATCACTTTTTATAGCTACTGTTCAAAGGCCTCCTGTGCCATATACAGCATTCCTCACTGAGTTCCCTGAATTCCTATCGGACCTTGTAGTCATAGCTGATAATATTCCAATTTTTGGTGACTTTAATATTGACATGGAAAAGTCCACAGACCCACTCCAAAAGGCTTTCGGAGCCATCATCGACTCAGTGGGTTTTGTCCAACATGTCTCTGGACCTACTCACTGCCACAGTCATACTCTGGACCTAGTTTTGTCCCATGGAATAAATGTTGTGGATCTTAATATTTTTCCTCATAATCCTGGACTATCGGACCACCATTTTATTACGTTTGCAATCGCAACAAATAATTTGCTCAGACCCCAACCAAGGAGCTTCAAAAGTCGTGCTATAAATTCTCAGACAACCCAAAGATTCCTTAATGCCCTTCCAGACTCCCTCTGCCTACCCAAGGATGTCAGAGGACAAAAATCAGTTAACCACCTGAGGAACTCAATTTAACCTTGCGCAATACCCTAGATGCAGTTGCACCCCTAAAAACTAAAAACATTTGTCATAAGAAACTAGCTCCCTGGTATACAGAAAATACCCGAGCTCTGAAGCAAGCTTCCAGAAAATTGGAACGGAAATGGTGCCACACCAAACTGGAAGTCTTCCGACTAGCTTGGAAAGACAGTACCGTGCAGTATCGAAGAGCCCTCACTGCTAACCTAATTGAGGAAAATAAGAACAATCCTACATTTCTTTTTGATACTGTCGCAAGGCTAACTAAAAAGCAGCATTCCCCAAGAGAGGATGGCTTTCACTTCAGCAAGATTTTAGAAAAAGCTGTTGCGCAGAAACTCACTGCCTTCCTGAAGACAAACAATGTATACGAAATGCTTCAGTCTGGTTTTAGACCCCATCATAGCACTGAGACTGCACATGTGAAGGTGGTAAATTACCTTTTAATGGCGTCAGAACGAGGCTCTGCATCTGTCCTCGTGCTCCTACACCTTAGTGCTGCTTTTGATACCATCGATCACCACATTCTTTTGGAGATATTGGAAATCCAAATTGGTCTACACGGACAAGTTCTGGCCTGGTTTAGATCTTATCTGTCGGAAAGATATCAGTTTGACTCTGTGAATGGTTTGTCCTCTGACAAATCAACTGTACATTTCAGTGTTCCTCAAGGTTCGGTTTTAAGACCACTATTCTATTATTTTCACTATATATTTTACCTCTTGTGATGTCATTCGAAAACATAATGTTAACCTGTCTTGGGTAGGGGGCAGTATTTTCACGGCCGGATGAAAAACGTACCCAAATTAAACAGATTACTACTCTGGCCCAGAAACTAGAATATGAATATTATTAATCGATTTGGATAGAAACCACTCTCAAGTTTCTAAAACTGTTTGAATGATGTCTGTGAGTATAACAGAACTCATATGGCAGGCAAAAACCTGACAAAAATCCAAGCAGGAAGTGGAAAGTCTGAGAATTGTAGTTCTTCTTTTGATTCTCTAGCGAAGCTACAGTGTCTGTGGGGTGACGTTGCACTTCCATTGGCTTCCATTGGCTGTCTAAAGCCTTCAGAAAGTGGTTTGGGCATTCTCCTGTCACTGGGTAGATAATAGGAGCTCAGTTACTGAGTGGTCTGCCTCGCAACAAAGGGATTGGATATGCGCAGTCACACGAGCACACCATTCTTTCTTTTTCTTCTTGAATGAATATGCTATTGTCCGGTTGGAATATTATCGCAATTTTACATTAAAAATACCATAAAGATTGATTTTAAACAGCGTTTGACATGCTTCTAAGTACGGTAATGGAACATTTTGACTTTTCGTCTCTCCTTCCGCGCTCGCGCGTTATGCCTTTGGATAAGTGATCTGTACACACGAACAAAACAGAGATATTTGTACATAAATATGGATTATTTTGAACAAAAACAACATTTCTTGTGGAAGTAGCAGTCCTGGGAGTGCATTCTGACGAAGATCAGCAAAGGTAAGAGAATATTTCCAATACTAATTCTGAGTTTAGGTGACCCCGAACTTGGCGGGTGTCTGAATAGCTCACCGTGATGGCTGAGCTATGTACTCAGAATATTGAAAAATGTGCTTTCTCCGTAAAGCTATTTTAAAATCTGACACAGCGGTTGCATCCAGGGGTAGTCTATCTATAATTCTTTAAATAATTGTTATATATTTTGTCAACGTTATGATTAGTATTTTTGTAAATTGATGTGCACATTCACCGGACGTTTTGGTGGGAATACATTTTCTGAACATCACGCGCCAATGTAAAATGCTGTTTTTGGATATAAACATGAACTTTATCGAACAAAACATACATGTATTGTGTAACATAATGTCCTAGGAGAGTCATCTGATGAAGATCGTCAAAGGTTAGTGCTTCATTTAGCTGTGTTTTGGGTTTTATTGACACATGTGCTTGCTTGGAAAATGGCTGTGTGATTATTTTTGTCTATGTACTCTGCTAACATAATCTAATGTTTTGCTTTCGTTGTGAAGCCTTTTTGAAATCGGACAATGTGGTTACATCAAGGAGCAGTGTATGTTTAAAAGGGTGTAAAATAGTTGTATGTTTGAGAACGTTGAATTATGACAGTTTGTTGTTTTTGAATTTGCCACCCTGATATTTCACTGGCTGTGTCCCGCAGGTGGGACACTTGCGTCCCACGTAGCCCATAGAAGTTAACTTTCACTGCTATGTGGATGAAATGTACAGCTGTACATTTCAATGAAACATGGTGAAGCCCCAAAATTGCCCTCGCTGGAAGACTGTGTTTCAGACATAAGGAAATGGATGGCTGCAAACTTTCTACTTTTAAACTCGGACAAAACAGAGATGCTTGTTCTAGTTCCCAAGAAACAAAGAGATCTTCTGTTGAATCTGACAATTCATCTTGATGGTTGTAAAGTCGTCTCAAATAAAACTGTGAAGGACCTCGGCGTTACTCTGGACCATGATCTCTCTTTTGACGAACATATCAAGATTGTTTCAAGGACAGCTTTTTTCCATCTGCGTAACATTGCAAAGATCAGAAATTTTCGGTTCAAAATTAATGCAGAAAAATTAATCCATGCTTTTGTTACTTCTAGGTTAGACTACTGCAATGCTCTACTTTCCGGCTACCCGGATAAAGCACTAAATAAACTTCAGTTAGTGCTAAATACGGCTGCTAGAATCCTGACTAGAACCAAAACATTTGATCATATTACTCCAGTGCTAGCCTCCCTACACTGGCTTCCTGTTAAGGCAAGAGCTGATTTCAAGGTTTCACTGCTAACCTACAAAGCATTACATGGGCTTGCTCCTACCTATCTTTCCAATTTGGTCCTGCCGTACATACCTACACGTACGCTACGGTCACAAGACGCAGGCCTCCTAATTGTCCCTAGAATTTCTAAGCAAACAGCTGGAGGCAGGGCTTTCTCCAATAGAGCTCCATTTTTATGGAATGGTCTGCCTACCCATTTAGAGACGCAGACTCGGTCTCAACCTTTAAGTCTTTATTGAAGACTCATCTCTTCAGTAGGTCCTATGATTGAGTGTAGTCTGGCCCAGGAGTGTGAAGGTGAACGGAAAGGCAGTGGAGCAACGAACCGCCCTTGCTGTCTCTGCCTAGCCAGTTCCCCTCTCTCCACTGAGATTCTCTGCCTCTAACCCTATTACAGGGGCCAAGTTACTAGCTTACTGGTGCTCTTCCATGCCGTCCCTAGGAGGGGTGCGTCACTTGAGTGGGTTGAGTCACTGACGTGGTCTTCCAGTCTGGGTTGGCGCCCTCCTTGGGTTGTGCAGTGGCGGAGATCTTTGTAGGGGTATACTCGGCCTTGTCTCAGGATGGTAGGTTGGTGATTGAACATATCCCTCTAAAGATTTAGATGCACTATTGTAAAGTGGTTGTTCCACTGGATATCATAAGGTGAATGCACCAATTTG
Source organism: Salmo trutta (assembly GCF_901001165.1). Taxonomy (NCBI): domain Eukaryota; kingdom Metazoa; phylum Chordata; class Actinopteri; order Salmoniformes; family Salmonidae; genus Salmo; species Salmo trutta. Next base: position 39,815,291 of record NC_042985.1, on the reverse strand, counting down.
TAAGTCGCTCTGGATAAGAGTGTCTGCTAAATGACTTAAATGTAATGTAAATGTGTGGGGGCTGTGCTTTGGCAAAGTGGGTGGGGTTATATCCTGCCTGTTTGGCCCTGTCCGGGGCTATCATCGGATGGGGCCACAGTGTCTCCTGACCCCTCCTGTCTCAGCCTCCAGTATTTATGCTGCAGTAGTTTATGTGTCGGGGGCTAGAGTCAGTCTGTTATATCTGGAGTATTTCTCCAGTGTCCTGTGTGAATTTAAGTTCTCTCTCTAATTCTCTCTTTCTCTCTTTCTTTTTTCTCTCTCTCGGGGGACCTGAGCCCTAGGACCATGCCTCAGGACTACCTAGCATGATGACTCCTTGCTATCCCCAGTCCACCTGGCCATGCTGCTGCTGCTCCAGTTTCAACTGTTCTGCCTGCGGCTATGGAACCCTGACCTGTTCACCGGAAGTGCTAACTGTCGCAGACCTGCTGTTTTCAACTCTCTAGAGACAGCAGGAGCGGTAGAGATACTCTCAATGATCGGCTATGAAAAGCCAACTGACATTTACTCCTGAGGTGCTGACCTGTTGCACCCTCGACAACTACTGTGACTATTATTATTTGACCATGCTGGTCATTTATGAACATTTGAACATCTTGGCCATGTTCTGTTATAATCTCCACCCGGCACAGCCAGAAGAGGACTGGCCACCCCTCATAGCCTGATTCCTCTCTAGGTTTCTTCCTAGGTTTTGGCCTTACTAGGGAGTTTATCCTAGCCACCGTGTGTCTACACCTGCATTGCTTGCTGTTTGGGGGTTTTAGGCTGGGTTTCTGTACAGCACTTTGAGATATCAGTTGATGTAAGATGGGCTATATAAATACATTTGATTTGATTTGATTCTGCAAGCCGGCCTTTCAAATCGACCTGGCCCGGGTATCCTGGAAGGATATTGACCTCATCCTGTCAGTTGAGGATGCCTGGTTGTTTAAAAGTAATTTCCTTAAATAAGCATGCCCCTTTCAAAAAATGTAGAACTAAGAACATATATAGCCTTTGGTTCACTCCAGACCTGACTGCCCTCGACCAGCACAAAAGCATCCTATGGTGTACCGCACTAGCATCGAATAGTCCCCGCGATATGCAACTTCTCAGGGAAGTCAGGAACCAATAAACACAGTCAGTTTCAAACAGAAATTTGCATCCTGTAGCTCTAACTCCCGAAAGTTCTGGGACACTTTAATGTCCATGGAGAATAAGAGCACCTCCACCCAGCTGCCCACTGCACTGAGGCTAGGAAACACTGTCACCCCCGATAAATCCACGATAATCGAGAATTTCAATAAGCATTTCTCTACGGCTGGCCATGCTTTCCTCCTGGCTACCCCAACCCGGCCAACAGCTCTGCACCCCCCGCAGTTACTTGCCCAAGCCTCCCCAGCTTCTCCTTCACCCAAATATAGATAGCAGATGTTCTGAAAGAGCTGCAAAACCTGGACCCGTACAAATCAGCTGGGCTAGACAATCTGGACCCTCTCTTTCTAAAATGATCCACCGCCATTGTTGCAACCCCTATTACTAGTCTGTTCAATCGCTCTTTCATATCGTCCGAGATTCCTAAAGATTGGAACGCTGCCGCGGTCATACCCTCTTGAAAGGGGGAGACACTCTAGACCCAAACTGTTACAGACCCTAGACCCAAACTGTTACAGAGCTATATCCATCCTGCCCTGCCTTTCTAAAGTCTTCGAAAGCCAAGTTAACAATCAGATCACCGACCGTTTTGAATCCCACCGTACCTTCTCTGCTGTGCAATCCGGTTTCCGAGCTGGTCATGGGTACACCTCAGCCACGCTCAATGTACTAAACGTTATCATAACCGCCATCGATAAAAGACAATACTGTGCAGCCGTATTCATCGACCTGGCCAAGGTTTTCGATTCTTATCGGCAGACTCAACAGCCTTGGTTTCTCAAATGACTGCCTCGCCTGGTTCACCAACTACTTCTCAGATAGAGTTCAGTGTGTCAAATTGGAGGGCCTGTTGTTCAGACCTCTGGCAGTCTCTATGGGGGTACCACATGGTTCAATTCTCGTACTGACTCTTTTCTCTGTATATATCAACGATGTCGCTCTTGCTGCGATGATTCCTTGATCCACCTCTACGCAGACGACACCATTCTGTATACATCTGGCCCTTCTTTGGACACTGTGTTAACAAACCTCCAAACGAGTTTCAATGCCATACAACACTCCTTCCGTGGCCTCCAACTGCTCTTAAATGCTAGTAAAACTAAATGCATGCTCTTCAACCAATCGCTGCCAGCACCCACTCGCCCGACTAGCATCACTACTCTGGACGGTTCTGACTTAGAATATGTGGACAACTACAAATACCTAGGAGTCTGGCTAGACTGTAAACTCTCCTTCCAGACTCACATCAAACATCTCCAATCCAAAGTTAAATCTAGAATTGGCTTCCTATTTCACAACAAAGCCTCCTTCACTCACGCTGCCAAACATACCCTTGTAAAACTGACTATTCTACCGACCCTCGACTTCGGCGATGTCATTTACAAAATAGCCTCCAACACTCTACTCAGCAAACTGGATGCAGTCTATCACAGTGCCATCCGTTTTGTCACCAAAGCCCCATATACCACCCACCGCTGCGACCTGTATGATCTCGTTGGATATTTGTAGCGAGGACCCACTGGCTCCTGGTCATCTATAAGTCTTTGCTAGGTAAAGCTCTGCCTTATCTCAGCTCACTGGTCACCATAACAACACCCACCCGTAGCACGTGCTCCAGCAGGTATATCTCACTGGTCATCCCCAAAGCCAACACCCACTTTGGCTGCCTTTCCTTCCAGTTTTCTGCTGCCAGTGACTGGAACAAATTGCAAAAATCGCTGAAGTTGGAGACTTATATCTCCCTCACTAACTTTAAGCATCAGCTATCTGAGCAGCTTACCGATTGCTGCAGCTCAGTGTTAATTTGCTAATTGCTAATTGTAATTGCTTCGCTACTATGGCCTATTTATTGCATTACCTCCTGACTCCATTTGCACACACTGTATATAGATTTTTCTCTTGTGTTATCGACTGTACTTCGTTCTGAACTTCTAACGTGAATGGGACGGGTGTGCCTTCATGACAATGCTCAAGAACAGCTGCTCCCCAATTTGACAGCTTCAACGCAGTTACACCTCAGACACAACCAAAACATCAGCTATGCAGGTGTTGCTATCGCTGGATATTGCTTGATCTGATTGAGAGCTCTATTCAATCTGCTTTAGTGGAGACTGCATTCACGGTAAATGCTGCATATGTCGACTCAATCTGAAATTACCTTTACATTTCCATTATGAAATCTGTAATGCTTCAGCTTAATCTAGGCCCAACTGTTTTACCCCATCAGAACCCGAAATAGAAGCTTGTTTTACACCATTATTTGAAACAATGTAAACAAACACTGTACAGCTTCAAAACGTGGTTGAAACTGTAATTTTGATCTCACAGATGGTCAGTCTTTACATCCATAATTCCATCTATAACTTTGAGAGGTTTCTCCATCCCGATATCTCAGCCCAAAAAAGTGGCTGGTGCTGCTTTGTTGTTGTTGAATCCCAGGTTGACCCTTTTAAGAAGACATGGGGATTTCAGTGATCCATATTCTCTGCAAGTTGGAGAATGTAGTATTAAAATCAATCCTTGCTTTTGAATACAAACTACTCCTTAACTTTTTAGTGACAGGGGGCAGTATTCGGAAATTCAGATGAATGAGGTGCCAAAATTAAACTGCCTGCTACTCGGGCCCAGAATGTAGGATATGCATATTATTAGTATTTGGATAGAAAACACTCTCAAGTTTCTAAAACTGTTTGCATGATGTCTGTGAGTATAACAGAACTCATATGGCAGGCAAACACCTGAGAAAAATCCAACCAGGAAGTGTGGAAATCTGAGGTTTGTAGATTTTCAAGTGATTCCCTATCCAGTATACAGTGACTTAGGGTTCATTTTGCACTTCCTGAGGCTTCCATTAGATGTCAACAGTCTTTAGAACCTTGTTTCATGCTTCTACTGTTACTGGGGAGAGAATAAGAGCCCATTCAACCAGTGGACTAGCCTGAGACCAATGAGTTGTTTACTGCATGGTCATGCATGGTGCGCCGTTCCTTCTTTTTCCTCTGTAATGAATACGTTATTGTCCGGTAGGAATATTATCGAATATTTATGATAAAAAGGCCCTAAGGTTGATTGTAAACATCATTTGACATGTTTCTATGAATGGTAATGGAACTTCTTGACATTTTTTGTCTCGGGTTTTGCGCTCGCACATTATGCCTTTGGAATAGTGATCTGAACGTGCGAACAAAACGGAGGTATTTGGACATAAATATGGAGTTTATTGAACAAAATGAACATTTCTTGTGGAAGTCGGAGTCCTGGGAGTGCATTCCGACGAAGATCAGCAAAGGTAAGTGAAGATTTATAATACTAATTCTGAGTTTTGTTTACTCCAGAACTTGGCAGGTAACTGTATAGCTTGCTTTCATGGCTGAGCTCTGTACTCAGAATATTGAACAATGTGCTTTCGCCGTAAAGCTATTTTTAAATCTGACACAGCGGTTGCATTAAGGAGAAGTGTATCTATAATTCTTTCAATAACTGTTGTAAATGTTATCAATGTTTATGATGAGTATTTTTGTAAATTGATGTGCTCATTCACCGGTGGTTTTGGACGCATTACATTTTCTGAACATCACGCGCCAATGTAAAATGTTTTTTTTTATATAAATATGAACTTTATCGAACAAAACATACATGTATTGTGTAACATTGAATCCTGGGAGTGTCATCTGATGAAGATAATCAAAGGTTAGTGATTCATTTTAGCTGTATTTCTGGTTTTTGTGACGCCTCTCCTTGCTTGGAAAATGGCTGTGTGGTTTTTCTTGTTTAGGCGTTGTCCTAACATAATCTAATGTTATGCTTTCGCCGTAAAGCCTTTTTGAAATCGGACAATGTGGTTGGATTAACGAGAAGTGTATCTTTAAAATGGGATATAATAGTTGTATGTTTGAGAAATTTGAATTATGAGATTTTAGTTGTTTTGAATTTGCCGCCCTGCTATTTCACTGGCTGTTGAATAGTGTGTCCCACAGGTGGGACGCTAGCTTTTCTGATTCCTTGACAATGGCATTGAAGATAAAAATAGCTCAATAAACATCTAAAGCATTTCTGCTTCCCCGCTTTGCAAAACAAGTCACTTCTTTGCTGCTGACTTAATTGCTGCGCTGCATGCCAATGCAATAATATTTGTAAATTGGTATGACGTAAATATACAAGCTTATGTTATACAGTGATAACTGTTAAGCAACATGCTTCGCCTCTTGTATGGCATATAGGCAAACAAAACAACAGCACCTTGAGAAGCAATCAATCATAGTGCTTAGGGCTCTGAAATGTGTCTACCGCATTTGAAGCGTTACAGAATCCGCAATAGAAATGTAAAGGTAATTTCCCATTGAGCTGACATGCAGGGTTTACCGTGAATGCAGTCTCCACTAAAGCGGAAACATTGCCTTTAAATTTCAATCACGCTGTAAAGCTTAACTTCAGTGACGCGGATTGTATAGAGCCCCTAATCTCCTCACCTTTGATCATGTATTTATTTTTCTTTAAATATACATGCCTTGGCACAGCTACACTCAAATTAGATATTTAGCATTTTTAAGTGTGAAAGTTGGAGAGGGGTAGAGAGGAAGAAGGAGAGAGAAAGAGATATAAACTTGTCCACTGGTATAGTGCCACCATGTGGCCAGCAGTACATGCAGCAGGTGAACCCACGTAGCTGGAGTTCCATTTCTGAAATCAGCATGCCAGCTTCATTGATAGTTTCACTTTAAATTCAAATTCATGGCTGTTCTTGTCTGTGGATTTTAAACAACAGATGTTGGCAGGTATATAAAATTAAATTAGAGCAATTAAACATAATGATTTTGGACACTGGTAAATTTAATCTAAAAAAAGCCACACAACACTTCAAGTTGAAAACAATGACATTTATAGATTTATAGGTTATACATTTCATGATATAATAGCGATATATTATTATTATTGGCAAAGATACTATACTCCAATTGCATTTCTATACATAAATACAAAATGTGAGGTAGGGCCTCAATGATTGATGACATTCAAAATAAATAATCCATTTCACATATAATATATATTTTTTATATCTGTCACAGAATTGAAAACATATATTTCTATTATATATCTATTCTCTATTTTCAAATCAAAGGATGGCATGGGCCATTGGAGGCACATGTCTATATCCATAGGCAGCAATACATAGAACACACAGAAATAAATTACATTACCCAAGTAATTAGACATTTAACCTATGCATTCATAGGTCGACAATAAAGTGCCAAAAAGACACAACATACATAACAATAGGGATATATCGGTACCATATGTGACAGACAATACATCTTCAGTTACATACAATATTCTACTATTAGAGGACAACTATAAGGCCAATGGTTACCTGAAGATGTTTTGTAACATATTGGCAAACATCAAGGATCACTAGGTGGGATATGAATGGCAGTATCTCAATCTCCTAAACGCAAATAGCACTTTTATTTTATTAGTATTTTTTTCAGAACCCTATGTTCTGATAAAAAAGTTATTATCCTTCTTTGGTTACCTACTGCCCAAAGTTGACCCACAGGTATAGCAATGGAAAGTTTATTATTTTGTATTTTTCTTTGCGAAGGAAAATACCGGGGTAAACTATAACCCTGGTTTGTCAGTGCTTTGAAGAACATAAAGCACGCTCAAGTAGACATGCAAGGGGGAGAGGGGGGAGAAGGGAGGAGAGGAGGAAGCAGATGTGAGAAGGGAGAGAGCATACATGGACACAGAAACACAGGAACACAAAGAGCACATGCTAGCTTTCTAACGTTTCCTGTTCAATCGATCAATGCTGTTGAAAACAGAAAGCTAATCCCCATTTCCTCAAAGAAAGCATCAAATTGGCTACACAAGGACAGAGTTATTCCAACCAGCGCTCACATTTACATATTAGTCACTTAGCAGACGCTCTTGCATAAGGGCACAATGACAGGTTTTTCACCCAGTTAGCTCGGGGATTCGAAACAGTGACCTTTCGGTTACTGGCCCAACGCTCTTAACCGCTAGGCTATCTGCCGTCACTTCATGAATTGCCTAGAGCAAACGTTACAATCTGTCACACCGCAAAAATTCTCTCTTTCTCTCTGGCTCTCTTTCTTTCTCTCTCTCTGTCATTGGAAGATAATGGATAATGTGTATACAGGAGTGTACACAGTCGTGAAACACACAAAGATGCACTCTGAGACAAAAATTATTTTAAAACCTGACTTGCTCGTTCAATCATCCTTGCATTCAAGTGAGTGACAAACACAATTTATTTTTAATTTTCTTTACCCCCAACAGAATCATCCCTAGCCTTTGAGGGGGCCCTAAGTGGAATTTTTGTTGGGGGCCCCCACCTCACGGGCAAAACATTTTAGTGGCGCCCCAGTTGATGACGGGGAGAACTTTTATTTGTTAATTTCCTGCAAATCTACACATTTTGCAATTGGGCGTAGAGACATTTTTGCAGTTTTAAAGCAAGTTTGCTGCAATTCTACAGATTTTGGCATGGGGCGGAGAGATTTTTTTGCAATTGTATAACTAATATCCTGCAATTCCACTCATTTTTCCATAGGGTGGAGAGATTTTTTTCCCCTTCAGTTTTGAAGCTAATTTCCTTCAATTCTACAGATTTTTCCATGACTCATGCCATGTTAATATGATATATGACTGAGAGTGACTAACAAAATCAATGGGGCCCCCTGGAAGTCAGGGTCCCTGGGCCCGTACCTGGTCGGTAATTCCACCATGATTACTACAAGTTTAGATAGCTGGCTTGACTAACTTACCAATCTAAAAAAAAAAATTTGCTGACATGGGCTAATTGAGTAATTGTAAGTGACTGACATAAGAGAAAAACTGATGCACAACCACATTTTGAAATGGTACTCAACAGTAAATTGAGACCACGACTGAGTTCTTAAAAAAAGGGGTCGGAGGGCCCCCAAGCTTAGTGCACACACACACACACACACACACACACACACACACACACACACAACAAGGGAGATAAGATGCACTACATATCAACACAAAGCAACATTTGTAGGCTACAACAGGCAAGCTACTTCAGAAATAGGATTTTTGTGTTGAATGTTTTTTCACCTTTTAGAGACCTATACTTTTCTAGACAATTAGCAGCCCATGTTGCTTTTAATTTCACAGTAATTAAACAGCATGGGCCTTGCCTAGACTCACTCGTCTGACTCGAATCTCACTGGCACGCTTGTCTTATTGCTTCCCATGTTTACACAGCTTCCAATTAACTACACTCAGCCCCACTCGAAGAACACACGCCTGCAGCGTTAAAAGACCCGGCCATCTAAACACAGCTGTTTTAATCAAGGCCTGTTTACATTGAACAGAAATTACACATCCAACTTCCTGTGATAGCGGGAAAAGAAATCAGGTCTAATTGCTTTTTAAAGAACGCATCCCCAGTCACGTTGGTAATTGGACAGAAAGCAAGGCAGATTGGTTGCCTGACGTGTAATATGAAAAGCAATCTTAGTGGCCAGTCAAATTGCTTACTGGCCCTCTGGATAGCTTGCGGCAGGCTGGCAGGTGGTCGTGAGTTGTCACTGTCAGATTGAAGTCTTGACCCCTACACTTTCTGTATGTATCCCAAATGACAACCTGTTCCGTATATAGTGCACTACTTGGACTCCTACAGTATGGGCCCTGGTCAAAAGTAGTACACTATATAGAGATAAGTTTGCCATTAGGGAAGCAGACACTGTTCCAATTTTCTTAGGGTTCTAGGTAAGACATGTAACTGTTATGGGCCAATTCTGTCCATAGAGAAGAGTTTTTAACAAGATTCTAAAGGGAAATTATGTGCCAACCATATCTCATTCAACTCCAGTGCCCTATGTAAAGATACATTTTGGTCAGTGCAGTGCGATTTGATTCCTTGATGCTCTACTGAGCTAGAATTCCTTATGATTTTATAATAGTGCGCAAAAAAGAGAGAACAGGCACATTTTGAAGGATTTCATTTTTTTTCTTTCTATGTCTCCCCTATTAAGGTAGAAATTGTGGAAGTTCTACTGTCTATTTCTTCCATGTACAATGCTGTTGTTAATTATACATCTACAATGGTAGGCAGACCTGGAATCAAGTATACCTGACACCCTGTTTCATGAAGACAAAGAGAATGACGAAGTACAAATCTAAAAATGGCAAAGTACAAATCTCAAATGACCCCCCATTTAGTGCAGTACTTTTGATCGGACATAGGACTCACTCACATATTCAAAAGTATTGCACTTCATAGAGAATAGAGTGCCATTTGAGACAAATCCAAAGTGGCCCCCAGAGCTCTACCACATATAATAAGATAAGTACAGTTCCAGGAAAAAAAAGGCCATATTCTATACACTACCTACACACATATCTACAAGTTGCTCCTAACATTGTGGGGATGTGACAACACTAGCACGCACTAAGTCAACACACATCTCTTTTTAAAAAGTGTACAAGATACAGCTACACAGCCGGCAAGGAAAAAACATCTGGAGCCATACACATTCTCTCTTGTGTGTGTATATATATATATATGTTACCCTACAGAAGTTGCGTATGAGGAAAGAGGGAGATTCCATAGTTGCCATGATGAGTCCACAACACATGTCTACAGCAATAAATAGTTGGTTTAATTTTTATGCACACAAAGGCCATCGGACTATTCTAAACACTGAGAAGAATCACTACAATTTCACATGGCCGTTTTGCATATCTTAAGCTACTAAAGGAAGGATTGACTACACAACTGTATTAATGTGCTAAATTGATTACAGATTTGAAAAAATAGAGATAGTAGAGACTAAAGTGTTTATAGTTAAAGTAATCAGCGATAGGCATTTCCTTATCTACTGGAGAAGTAGAAGATAAAAATTGCAGGTAACTTCATTTATTCATATAAAGCAAAGGAGCCTGCACATTAAATAGGAGTGTATAAATACAGTATCTCACAAAAGTGAGTACACCCCTCACATTTTGGTAAATATTTGAGTATATCTTTTCATGTGACAACACTGAAGAAATGACACTTTGCTACAATGTAAAGTAGTGAGTGTACAGCTTGCATAACAGTGTAAATTTGCTGTCCCCTCAAAATAACTCAACACACAGCCATTAATGTCTAAACCGCTGGCAACAAAAGTGAGTACACCCCTAAGTGAAAATGTCCAAATTGGACCCAATTAGCCATTTTCCCTCCCCGTTGTCATGTGACTTGTTAGTGTTACAAGGTCTCAGGTGTGAATGGGGAGCAGGTGTGTTAAATTTGGTGTCATCGCTCTCACACTCCCTCATACTGACTGGTCACTGGAAGTTCAACATGGCACCTCATGGCAAAGAACTCTCTGAGGATCTGAAAAAAAGAATTGTTGCTCTACATAAAGATGGCCTGGGCTATAAGAAGATTGCCAAGACCCTGAAACTGAGCTGCAGCACGGTGGCCAAGACCATACAGCGGTTTAACAGGACAGGTTCCACTCAGAACAGGCCTCGCCATGGTCGATCAAAGAAGTTGACTGCACGTGCTCAGCGTCATATCCAGAGGTTGTCTTTGGGAAATAGACGTATGAGTGCTGCCAGCATTGCTGCAGAGGTTGAAGGGGTGGGGGGTCAGCCTGTCAGTGCTCAGACCATACGCCGCACACTGCATCAAATTGGTCTGCATGGCTGTCATCCCAGAAGGAAGCCTCTTCTAAAGATGATGCACAAGAAAGCCCGCAAACAGTTTGCTGAAGACAAGCAGACTAAGGACATGGATTACTGGAACCATGTCCTGTGGTCTGATGAGACTAAGATAAACTTATTTGGTTCAGATAGTGTCAAGTGTGTGTGGCGGCAACCAGGTGAGGAGTACAAAGACAAGTGTGTCTTGCCTACAGTCAAGCATGGTGGTGGGAGTGTCATGGTCTGGGGCTGCATGAGTGCTGCGGGCACTGGGGAGCTACAGTTCATTGAGGGAACCATGAATGCCAAAATGTAAGGAATACCTGGGATAGGATAAAGTCATCCTTCTAACCCCCCCCCCCCTTAAAAGATTTAGATGCACTATTGTAAAGTGGTTGTTCCACTGGATGCACCAATTTGTAAGTCGCTCTGGATAAGAGCGTCTGCTAAATGACTTAAATGTAAATGTACTGTGACATACTGAAGCAGAGCATGATAACAACCCCAAACACACCTCCAAGACGACCACTGCCTTGCTAAAGAAGCTGAGGGTAAAGGTGATGGACTGGCCAAGCATGTCTCCAGACCTAAACCCTATTGAGCATCTGTGGGGCATCCTCAAACGGAAGGTGGAGGAGTGCAAGGTCTCTAACATCCACCAGCTCCGTGATGTCGTCATGGAAGAGGACTCCAGTGGCAACCTGTGAAGCTCTGGTGAACTCCATGCCCAAGAGGGTTAAGGAAGTGCTGGAAAATGATGGTGGCCACACAAAATATTGACACTTTGGGCCCAATTTGGATATTTTCACTTAAGGGTATACTCACTTTTGTTGCCAGCGGTTTAGACATTAATGGCTGTGTGTTGTGTTATTTTGAGGGGACAGCAAATGTACACTCACTACTTTACATTATAACAAAGTGTAATTTCTTCAGTGTTGTCACATGAAAAGATATACTCAAATATTTACAAAAATGTGAGGGGTCTACTCACTTTTGTGAGATACTGTGTGTGTATATATATATATATATATATATATATATACACACTCCTATTTAATGTGTATATATACACACTCCTATTTAATGTGTATATATACACACTCCTATTTAATGTGTATATAGTTTGACAGGAACAAACACCATCTATGAAAATGAACCATACTGCATAATTTCTAGGCAGTTTATTTTACTTGTATTGCCTATTTCATTAAAAAAAGAACGAATATATATCATAATGTCCCATAGGTCAGAGTCTGATGAATACCAATATTTCTCAGTCTGTCAATTAGATTTTTTGTGCCTTTTTGTTTGTGGAGGATTTTCCATTATCACTATACACATAGATACAAGAATAAAACAATCACACACACACGCACGCATGCACACACACCTCCATAGGGAGTAGTCCAGTAGTGGAGTGGTTCGAGAGCTTCAAGTTCCTCTGTGTGCACATCACTAAGGAATTAACATGGTCCACATACACCCACACAGTTGTGAAGAGGGCACGACGGAGCCTCTTCCCCCTCAGGAGATCAGATCCTCAAAAAGTTCAACAGCTGCACCTTGACTGGCTGCATCACCGCTTGGTACGGCAACTGCAAGGTGTCCGACCGCAAGGCGCTACAGAGGGTGGTCAGTTTGGCCCAGTACATCACTGGGGTCGAACTCCCTCCCTGCCATCCAGGACCTCTACACCAGGCGTTGTCAGTGGAAGGATCAAAAAATGGTCAAAAACTCCATCCAAACCATAGACTGTTCTCTCTGCTTCCACACAGCAAGCAGTACCAGTGCACCAAGTCTGGAACCAACAAGACCCTGAACAGCTTCTAACCGCAAGCCATAAGACTGATAAACAAGACTTCTAAATAACTAAATCAAATGGCTACCCGGACTACCTGCATTTACCCTTTTTTGCACTAACTCTCTTGTACTGACTCTATGAACACACACTGGACTCTACCCACACTCTCACACATACTTACACTGGCACCCCAACATACACAGACATACACACACACTACATATGCCCACACACAACACGTGCACACATGCATACTGACGCCACACACACAGTCACACAAACACAGTCACCTTACCCTTACCTATATATACAAAGCTTCCTCAATTACCTCGTACCCCAGCACATCAACTTGGCTATATACAGGGAGTACCAGTACCATGTTATTTTTACTCATTATTGTTATTCGTTAATCCCTGTGTATTTATTCCTTCTGTCACTATTTAAAAAAAAATGTATCTTTAACTCCGCATTGTTGGAAAAGGACCCGTAAGTAAGCATTTCACTGTTAGTCTACACCTGCTGTTAACGAAGCATGTGACACATAAAATTTGATTCGATTTTTTTGTCATGTGCAGTCAAATATTGCCATTGCCATTGCAATATTGTGACACGGTACACATTTTTCTCTTGGAATAGAGATCCCCTCAGTAAGAAAGGGTTCTGGCGTAATGGCTGTGAATGGGCAGGAGGCAGAGGACAGACCATTCTCAGGTCAGGGGTTAGGGAGAGAGAGGGCAGGGTATAGCATGGGTGCCTGCCAGAGAAAGCAATGTTGGAGAGGAGGGCAGCCCCACTTTGCTATAGAGTGGAGGAGAATGAAGAAGGGAGCAGGGGAGGTGGACAGGAGACCGGGAAAAAAAGTGGACGATGTGTTGGCTTGCTTTTCTCTCACCCACATTGAAGGGAAAGAGGAAGGAAACAGGAGAGATGAAGTGGAGTGGAGAACAGGAAAAGAAGAAGGAATAGGTGGGGGAGTGGGCAGTGGTAGGCTGCTGCTCTCTCTCTCCCGTGGTGCCCCTGCTGAAGTGGTGGTTGTAGTGGAGGCTGCTACTGGTAGGCGCCCAGCTGGAAATCTTTGGGGGGCAGTTTGAGGCCCAGGGAGTTGGATCCATGGGGGTCCATCATGTTCTTGTAGCGCTCCCCTCTGTGCTTGGCCAGGAAGGGACCCCAGTCGGGCTGAGGGGAGCACACCAGCTTCAGACGCTGTGGGGGGGGGGGGGGGTCACACAGTTGTGTTAAAATAGAATAGAATAGAATAGAATAGTATCAATCAACTTGAGTTGCGGAAGGTCAAGGGTAGAGTTGGGTACAATAGATGACAGTAGGACTGAGAGATATGAAAATGTCAGGAATGGCAGTCATTGGTAACACTGAAATGTCTTTAACTTTGAATTTCACATCAAACCTTTCTAGTAAATATTGATTGCAAATACAGCATATGTGCTTAATAATAATTTAGCCAAATACTTTAACTATCTTAAGGCTTTGACTAAGGCAATTATGCCAAAACTTACTGTATGTAAGTACAGTTGCATACACACGCACGCATACAAATCTCAAACACTTTGATTAATGTGTGATGTAGGGGACTTCAACAAGCACAGCGTGGGGGACTGCTACTTGTCTGTGTTTTCTGTGCCGAACCGCCGCCAGTTATCAGAGGACCAGGGCGGATATTTCACTTTACTGCCCATAGCGCTCTGGTCAAAAGCACTGCACTATATAGGGAATAGGGTGCTATTTGGGACACACACTGAAGTGTTTGATGCCAGAGATCCATTTTCTAACATGCAGTAAAGTGAAATATCAGCCCTGGTCCTCTAATAACTCTCGGTCATATGTTGTACTAAAGAGCTCATTGCGCTTGTATGTTTGACGTGATAGCACTAAGTTCACAGGGGGAAAACATACAGTGCATTCGCAAAGTATTAAGACCCTTTGACTTTTTCCACATTCTGTTATGTTACAGCCTTATTCTAAAATTGATTAGTTTTCTTTAAGACCCTTTGACTTTTTCCACATTCTGTTATGTTACAGCCTTATTCTAAAATTGATTAGTTTTCTTTCCCTCATACAATACCCCATAATGACAAAGCAAAAACTGTTTTTTATACATTTTTGCACAAACAAATAAAAATAAAACTGAAATGTCACATTTACATAAGTATTCAGACCCTTTACTCAGTACTTTGTTGAAGCGCCTTTGGCAGCGATTACAGCCTCGAATCTTTTTGGGAATGACGCTACAAGCTTGGCACACCTGTATTTGGGGAGTGTCTCCCATTCTTCTCTGCAGATCCTCTCAAGCTCTGTCAGGTTGGATGGGGAGCATCGCTGCACAGCTATTTTCAGCTCTCTCCAAAGATGTTTGATCGGGTACAAACATGTGTGGGTGGTATTGTGTCCCATACATACCTCCCTAAAGCTGCCTGGTGCCAAGTGCATTTTGATGACAAACATGATTGGGATCCAGATGACAGAACACACCACCATCAGCCAGCCCATCACCATGGACCAGGTGGGGTAGGTGTAGTCCTCATAGGTCATCACCTTCCACTGGTACAGACTCAACCCCAGGATACCCTGCAGGGAGAGAGAGGAGAAAAGGGAGAAGAGAGGAGGATTAGGAGAGAGAATATAATCAAGGAGGAGAGGAGGGGAGATGAAGAAGTGAATGAGGCAGAGGAGGAGGACAGAAGAGAGAGAATGGGGGAGACAAGGAAGTGAAGGAGGAGGTGGAAGAAAGAGGATGATCAAAAACCGGAAGAAGAGGATTAACCTCTCTTGGGTAGGGGGCAGTATTTTGACATCCGGATGAAAAGCGTGCCCGTAGTAAACTGCCTGCTACTCAGGCCCAGAAGGTAGGATATGCATATTATTAGTAGATTTGGATAGAAAACACTGAAGTTTCTAAAACTGTTTGAATGATGTCTGTGAGTATAACAGAACTCATATGGCAGGCAAAAACCTGAGAAAAAATTCAACCAGGAAGTGTGGAAATCTGAGGTTTGTAGTTTTTCAAGTGATTCCCTATCCAATATACAGTGTCTGTGGGTCATTTTGCACTTCGTAAGGCTTCCACCAGATGTCAACAGTCTTTAGGACGTTGTTTCATGCTTCTACTGTGAATGGGGAGAGAATAAGAGCATATGGAGTCAGATGACTGAGAAAATGACATGAGCTCAATCGCGCGCACTCCCATGAGAGTTAGGTGTTTTCCTTTTCATTTCTGAAGACAAAGGAATCGTCCGGTTGGAATATTATGGAAGATTTATAATAAAAACATCCTAAAGATTGATTCTATACATCGTTTGACATGTTTCTACGAACTGTAATATAACTTTTTAGACTTTGTCTGATCTTACTGCGCGAGCACAGTGCATTTGGATTACTCGACTGAACGCGCGAAGAAAATGGAGGTATTTGGACATAAAGATGAACTTTATCGAACAAAACAAACATTTATTGTGGGAGTGCATTCCGATGAAGATCATCAAAGGTAAGTGAATATTTATAATGTTATTTGTGACTTCTGTTGACTCCAAAATGGCGGGTATCTGTATGGCTTGTTTTGATGTCTGAGCGCTGTACTCAGATTATTGCAAAGTTTGCTTTCGCCGTAAAGCTTTTTTGAAATCTGACACAGCGGTTGCATTAAGGAGAAGTGTATCTATAATTCTTTGAATAACAGTTGTATATTTTATCAACGTTTATGATGAGTATTTCTGTAAATTGATGTGCTCATTCACCGGAAGTTTTGGGAGGCAAAACATTTCTGAACATTACACGCCAATGTAAAATGGGGTTTTTGGATATAAATATGAACTTTATCGAGCAAAACATACATGTATTGTGTAACATGAAGTCCTATGAGTGCCATCTGATGAAGATCATCAAAGGTTAGTGATTAATTTTAGCTGTATTTCTGGTTTTTGTGACACCTCTCCTTGCTTGGAAAATTACTGTGTGGTTTTTCTTGTTTAGGCGCTGTCCTAACATAATCTAATGTTATGTTTTCGCCGTAAAGCCTTTTTGAAATCGGACACTGTGGTCGGATTAACGAGAAGTGTATCTAGCGTCCCACATACCCCAGAGAGGTTAAGAGATAAAGAAAGGAAGGATCAGGAGGGTAAGATGATGAGGGTAAGGGGCGAAGGAGGGAAAGGGGAGAAGAGGAGAAAGAAGAAGGAAGAGGAGGAGCATTTTTAGGATATTATTAGGGATGTAGCGATTCCATTACCTCTTACAGTCTCAGGTCAGAATTTAACGTTCATCCATGTTTCTCAAATGACAAATTTCAAAGTTGTTGCAAACTTCACATTTCAAAGTGTTTAAGGTTAAGTTTAGCCATTAACTCCAAAATCTTAAGGTTAGGCATTAACTTTGGGATAGGCTTAAAACAAAAATCTCAAAAACAACTGAATTCGAACTTGCAACCTTCGGAATCCGAGGCAGATGCTTCTGCCTATCCGCATCACCCTAGCAAAACCGAAACCTCACTGTTGCCCTTAGTGATCGGTTTCCACGTCATCTCCCAACGTGGACGTCGAATAATGACTTGTGTCACGGCTGGCCTGGCTGAGCGATTCACCAATATGCATCGGCCCCAGTTCAAATGTTTAAGATATGAGTGCATCGGTACACAGGAACCCAAACCGATATCAAAATGTAGAATGCATCGGTCAGAAAATCGATTCAAACATTGGTTCACAAAAATAGCTTGCTCATATTATTTTCAACCTACCTTCTGAAAAAATACCTCTCATATTTTGTGACAACTGTTCTCTCTTTCAGTGTCGAACTAAGCATGTAGACAGTAATTAATCATGCCGAACAACCTCTAGTCAAGTCAAACTGCACACTGTTCAGCATGCTGACCAACGAGAGGTAGGAGGCCTATTTCTGATCTTCAGCATTCAAATGCTTGTGAAATGCCTTGTGCAATATAAGGCTTTATAAATTGAGTGACAACCAATGTAATTTGACAGCGCTTGAAAATTGTGTTTTACCGCAATAAAAGTAGCCTAACTCATCTGGCTAAAGCCTACCTGCTGATCGGGGTTTACATTAGATTTTATTTTGATTGTTCAGGTTCAGCATCAGCAATAGTTTGTTAGTTTTGCTTTAAACAACCAGTTTTTCATTTTTATAACGAGGACAGGAATCGAGGACAGGAATCACTTTTTCGTAAGCAGCACTGCATGGTCGAAGTGGGAGGAGGAGCACGTCCAAATGGTCTGAATAAATTGATTTTGTGACGGGGGTGAAATCCAAAACTATGTCTATGGTACAGTACTGTACATGTAGTCAGCTGATCCATTAGGGAGACTAGTGGGCATCTACCACCACTTTTGATCTGAAATCACCATCACCTTCTTGTCATTTTACCAGATTAAAAAAGTTTTAGCTAATATCTAATCAATATTTATCTTTAAAAATGTGCTATGACATTGCCAATGAATATACTGTGCATTCAAAAAGTGTTCAGACCCCTTGACTTTTTCCACATTTTGTTACATTACAGCCTTATTCTACAATAGATTAAATTCGTTTTTTTCCTCAGCAATCTACACACAATACCCATAATGACAAAACGGAAACAGGTTTTTATACATTTTTCCAAATGTATTAAACATAAAAAACAGATACCTTATTTACATACAGTGGCAAGAAAAAGTTTGTGAACCCTTTGGAAATACCTGGATTTCTGCATAAATTGGTCATACAATTTGATCTGATCTTCATCTAGGTCACAACAATAGACAAATTCAGTCTGCTTAAACTAATAACACACAAATATTTATACGTTTTCATGTCTTTACTGAACACACTGTGTAAATATTCACAGTGCAGGGTGGAAAAAGGATTTATTATTGGATTCAATAACTGGTTGACCCTCCTTTGACAGCAACCAAACGTTTTCTGTAGTTGCAGATCAGATCTGCACAACGGTCAGGAGGAATTTTGGACCATTCCATTTCACAAAACTGTTTCAGTTCAGCAATATTCTTGAATTGTCTGGTGTGAACTGCTCTCTTGAGGTCATGCCACAGCATCTCAATCGGGTTGAGGTCAGGACTCTGACTTGGCCACTCCAGAAGGCGTATTTTCTTCTGTTGAAGCCATTTGGTTGTTGATTTACATCTGTGTTTTGGGTCATTGTCCTGTTGCATCATCCAACTTCTGTTGAGCTTCAATTGGCGGACAGATAGCCTAACATTCTCCTGCAAAATGTCTTGATAAACTTGGGAATTCATTTTTCCATCAATGATAGCGAGCTATCCAGGCCCTGAGGCAGCAAAGTAGCCCCAAACCATGACACCATAGTTTTGATGTTGGTGTGGTGTGCCTTTTTTTCTCCACACATAGTGTTGTGTGTTCCTTCCAAACAACTCAACTGTAGTTTCATTTGTCCACCGAATATTTTGCCAGTAGCGCTGTGGAACATCTAGGTGCACTTTTGCAAACTTCAGACGTGCAGCAATGGTTTTTTTTTGACAGCAGGGGCTTCTTCCGTGGTGTCCTCCCATGAACAACATTCTTGTTTATTGTTTTATGTATCATAGACTTGTCAACAGAGATGTTACCATGTTCCAGAGATTTCTGTAATTCTTTAGCTGACTTTCTTTAGCTCACACTGATTCTTCTTAACCTCATTGAGCATTCTGCACTGTGCTCTTGTAGTAATCTTTGCAGGATGGCCACTCCTAGGGAGAGTAGCAACAGTGCTGAACTTTCTCCATTTATAGACAATTTGTCTTACCGTGGACTGATGAACATCAAAGCTTTTAGAGATACTTTTGTAACCCTTTCCTGCTTTATGCAAGTCAACAATTCTTAATCTTAGGTCTTCTGAGATCCTTTTTGTTCGAGGCATGGTTCACATCAGGCAATGCTTCTTGTGAATAGCAAACTCACATTTTGTGAGTGTTTTTTATAGGGCAAGGCAGCTCTAACCAACATCTCCAATCTCGTCTCATTGATTGGACTCCAGGTTAGCTGACTCCAATTAGCTTTTGGAGAAGTCATTAGCCTAGGGATTCACATACTTTTTCCAACCTACACTGTGAATGTTTAAATGATGTAATCAATATAGACAACAAAAATACAATAATGTGTGTGTTATTTGTTTAAGCACACTATGTCTGTCTTCTTTTGTGACTTAGATGAAGATCAGATGACATTTGATGACCAATTTATACAGAAATACAGGTAATTCCAAAGGGTTCACATACTTTTTCTTGCCACTGTAAGTATTCAGAGCCTTTGCTATGAGACTCGAAATTGAGCTCAGGTGCATCCTGTTTCCATTGACCACCAAAAAATGCAGCATTGAAGGTCCCCAAGAACACAGTGGCCTCCATTCATCTTAAATGGAAGAAGTTTGGAACCACCCAGACTCTTTCTAGAGCTGGCCACCACGCCAAACGGAGCAATAGGGGGAGAAGGGCATTGGTCAGGTAGCTGACCTAGAACCCGATGATCACTCTGACAGAGCTCCAGAGTTCCTCTGTGGAGATGGGAGAACCTTCCAGAAGGACAACCATCTCTCCACCAATAAGGCCTTTATGGTAGAGTGGCCAGACGGAAGCCACTCCTCAGTAAAAGGCACATGACAGCCCACTTGGAGTTTGCCAAAAGGCACCTAAAGGCCTCTCAGACCATGAGAAACAAGATTCTCTGGTCTGATGAAACCAAGATTCATATTATTCCAAGATGGCGTAGCAGTCAGACCTGTGTTTTGTCTTATCCTGTCCCGTGTATATATCGTTTTCTTCGTATATATTTCGTATATATTTTAATCTCACTTTCCACCTACGGCCTGAATATACACTCCTGTAACCCGCCTTACCCAATGTGGTACGGATCTGCTATTTTTATACTTTCGAACTGGAACCCCCATCAAAAGCTAACTAGCTACTAGCTAGTAGTCAGTCAGCCACTGCTAGCGGTCCTTACCGTTAACTCGGACATCAGCCAGCCTCAGCCCGGTCAATTCCTGCCAG
The DNA here is from genome assembly GCF_901001165.1 of Salmo trutta. Taxonomy (NCBI): domain Eukaryota; kingdom Metazoa; phylum Chordata; class Actinopteri; order Salmoniformes; family Salmonidae; genus Salmo; species Salmo trutta. The sequence continues at coordinate 39,794,624 of NC_042985.1, read as the reverse complement.
TCTGCACAGCGTGATATAAACCCAGAGCATATCGGACTGCTTTTTCTCTATCACATCTCTGGATTCCTACCGCAAGCTCTGAACCTTTACAGCGGATCATCACAGCTAACTAGCTGCTATCCGAGTGGCTACTCCAGGCTAATGTTTCTGTCAAGAAGCAAGCACCAGTTAGCCTGGAGAGAGCCTCGAGCTAGGCCCATCTCCCGGCTAGCCAAAGAGGTCCACCAGCCAATTCTTGGGCTATAATAACTCTTTTGCCAATTGGCCTGGACCCTTTACTACCAACACGGAGCCCCGCCGATCCCTCACGACTGGTCTGTCGCTGTAACCGTCCGAGGTGGTTTGAACAAACTCTTCCGTTGCGACGTTGCCAGAGGCCCATCTGATAGCCCCGGCCCACCAGCTGTCTGAATCGCCGTGTCTCCAGCTAGCATAGTAGCGACTACTGAATTGGCTCCCTGACTCATCTAGTGCTACTCATTGGACCCTATGATCACTCGGCTACACATGCCTCTCCCTAATGTCAATATGTCTTGTCTATTGCTGTTTTGGTTAGTGATTGTCTTATTTTACTGTAGAGCCCCTAGCCCTGCCCAACATGCCTTAGATAGCCCTTTTGTTCCACCCCCACACATGCGGTGACCTCACCTGGCTTAACTGGTGCCTCTAGAGACAAAACGTCTCATCATCACTCAATGCCTTGGTTTACCTCCACTGTACTCACATCCTACCATACCATTGTCTGTACATTATGCCTTGAATCTATTGAATCTATTCTTCCTATTCTCTGTTCTGAATGCACTAGACGACCAGTTCTTATAGCCTATAGCCATACCCGTATCCTACTCCTCCTCTGTTCCTCTGGTGATGTAGAGGTTAACCCAGGCCCAGCAGCCCCCAGCACCACTCTTTTCCCCAGGCGCTCTCATTTGTTGACTTCTGTAACCGTAAAAGCCTTGGTTTCATGCATGTTAACATTAGAAGCCTCCTCCCTAAGTGTTTTTATTCACTGCTTTAGCACACTCCGCCAACCCTGATGTCCTAGCCGTGTCTGATTCATGGCTTAGGAAGGCCACCAAAAATCCTGAAATTTCAATCCCTAACTATACTGCTCAAAAAAATTAAGGGAACACTTAAACAACACATCCTAGATCTTTATGAAAGAAATAATCTTATTAAATACTTTATTCATTACATAGTTGAATGTGCTGACAACAAAATCACACAAAAATAATCAATGGAAATCCAATTTATCAACCCATGGAGGTCTGGATTTGGAGTCACACTCAAAATTAAAGTGGAAAACCACACAACAGGCTGATCCAACTTTGATGTAATGTCCTTAAAACAAGTCAAAATGAGGCTCAGTAGTGGGTGTGGCCTCCACGTGCCTGTATGACCTCCCTACAATGCCTGGGCATGCTCCTGATGAGGTGGCGGATGGTCTCCTGAGGGATCTCCTCCCAGACCTGGACTAAAGCATCCGCCAACTCCTGGACAGTCTGTGGTGCAACATGGCGTTGGTGGATGGAGTGAGACATGATGTCCCAGACGTGCTCAATTGGATTCAGGTCTGGGGAACGGGCGGGCCAGTCCATAGTATCAATGCCTTCCTCTTGCAGGAACTGCTGACACACTCCAGCCACATGAGGTCTAGCATTGTCTTGCATTAGGAGGAACCCAGGGCCAACCGCACCAGCATATGGTGTCACAAGGGGTCTGAGGATCTCATCTCGGTACCTAATGGCAGTCAGGCTACCTCTGGCGAGCACATGGAGGGCTGTGCGGCCCCCCAAAGAAATGCCACCCCACACCATGACTGACCCACCGCCAAACCGGTCATGCTGGAGGATGTTGCAGGCAGCAGAACGTTCTCCACGGCGTCTCCAGACGGTCACGTGCTCAGTGTGAACCTGCTTTCATCTGTGAAGAGCACAGGGTGCCAGTGGCGAATTTGCCAATCTTGGTGTTCTCTGGCAAATGCCAAACGTCCTGCACGGTGTTGGGCTGCAAGCACAAACCCCACCTGTGGACATCGGGCCCTCATACCACCCTCATGGAGTCTGTTTCTGACCGTTTGAGCAGACACATGCACATTTGTGGCCTGCTGGAGATCATTTTGCAGGGCTCTGGCAGTGCTTCTCCTGCTCCTCCTTGCACAAAGTTGGAGGTAGCGGTCCTGCTACTGGGTTGTTGCCCTCCTACGGCCTCCTCCACGTCTCCTGATGTACTGGCCTGTCTCCTGGTAGCGCCTCCATGCTCTGGACACTACGCTGACAGACACAGCAAACCTTCTTGCCACAGCTCGCATTGATGTGCCATCCTGGATGAGCTGCACTACCTGAGCCACTTGTGTGGGTTGTAGACTCCGTCTCATGCTACCACTAGAGTGAAAGCACCGCCAGCATTCAAAAGTGACCAAAACATCAGCCAGGAAGCATAGGAACTGAGAAGTGGTCTGTGGTCCCCACCTGCAGAACCACTCCTTTATTGGGGGTGTCTTGCTAATTACCTATAATTTCCAACTGTTGTCTATTCCATTTGCACAACAGCATGTGACATTTATTGTTAATCAGTGTTGCTTCCTAAGTGGACAGTTTGATTTCACAGAAGTGTGATTGACTTGGAGTTACATTGTGTTGTTTAAGAGTTCCCTTTATTTTTTTTGGAGCAGTGTATAACATCTTCCGACAAGATAGAACTGCCAAAAGGGGTGGAGTTGCAATCTACTGCAGAGATAGCCTGCAGAGTTCTGTCATACTATCCAGGTTTGTGCCCAAACAATTTGAGCTTCTACTTTTAAAAATCCACCTTTCCAGAAACAAGTCTTTCACCGTTGCCACTTGTTATAGATCCCCTTCAGCCCCCAGCTGTGCCCTGGACACCATATGTGAATTGATTGCCCCACATCCGTCTACAGAGTTTGTATTGTTAGGTGACCTAAACTGGGACATGCTTAACACCGTAGCCGTCCTACAATCTAAGCTAGATGCCCTCAATCTCACACAATTTATCAAGGAACCTACCAGGTACAACCCTAAATCCGTAACCATGGGCACCCTCTTAGATATTATCCTGACCAACTTGCCCTCTAAATACACCTCTGCTGTCTTCACCAGGATCTCAGCGATTGCTGCCTCATTGCCTGTGGGCGTAATGGGTCCGCGGTCAAACAACCACCCCTCATCACTGTCAAAGGCTCGCTAAAACACTTCAGTGAGCAGGTCTTTCTAATCAACCCGGCCCAGGTATTCTGGAAGGATATTGACCTCATGCCGTCAGTAGAGGATGCCTGGTTGCTCTTTTAAAAGTACATTCCTCGCCATCTTAAATAAGCATGCCCCATTCAAAAAATGTTGAACTAAGAACAGATATAGCACTTGGTTCATCCCAGACTGCCCTTGACCAGCACAAAAACATCCTGTGGCATTCTGCATTAGCATCGAATAGCCCCCGCGATATGCAACTTTCAGGGAAGTCAGGAACCAATATACTCAGTCAGTTAGGAAAGCTAAGGCTAGCATTTTCAAACAGAAATTTGTATCCTGTAGCACTAATTCCAAAAGGTTATGCGACACTGTAAAGTCCATGGAGAATAAGAGCAGCTCCTCCCAGCTGCCCACTGCACTGAGGCTAGGAAACACTGTCACCACCGATAAATCTACGATAATCGATCATTTCAATAAGTACTTTTCTATGGCTGGCCATGCTTATCACCTGGCTACCCCTACCTCGGCCAACAGCTCAGCACTCCCTGCAGCAACTTGAAATCGGCTTCCTATTTCACAACAAAGCCTCCTTCACTCATGCTGCCAAACATTCCCTCGTAAAACTGACTATCCTACCGATCCTTGACCTCGGTGATGTCATTTACAAAATAGCCTCCAACATCACTCAGCAAACTGAATGTAGTCTACCACAGGACAATGACCCTAAGCACACAGCCAAGACAACGCAGGAGTGGCTTCAGGACAAGTCTCTGAATGTCCTTGAGTGGCCCAGCCAGAGCCTGGACTTGAACCCGATTTAACATATATGACGAGACCAGATAATAGCTGTGCGGCGAGGCTCCCCATCCAACCTGACAGAGCTTGAGAGGATCTGCAGAGAAGAATGGGAGAAACTCCCCAAATACAGGTGTGCTAAGCTTGTAGCGTCATAACCAAGAAGACTCAAGGCTGAAATCGCTGCCAGAAGTGCTTCAACAACATCCTCAGTAAAGGGTCTGAATATTTCTGTTTTATATTTGTCATTATTAGCTATTGTGTGTAGATTGATGAGGGGGAAAAAATGATTTAATCCATTTTAGAATAAGGCTGTAATGTAACATAAGTCAAAGGGTCTGAATACTTTCTGAATGTAGTGTATATTCATTGGATTTGTAATAGGAGCACATTTTTAAGATAAATATTGATTCATCAAATCAAATTGTATTTGTCACATGCGCCGAATACAACAGGTGTAGACCTTACAGTGAAATGCTTACTTACAAGCCCTTAAACAACAATGCAGTTTTAAGAAAATCCCTAACAAATAATTAAGAGCAGCAGTAAATAACAATAGCGGGGCTATATACAGGGGGTACAGATACAGAGTCAATGTTGAGGTAATTATGAACATATAGGTAGAGTTATTAAAGTGGCTATGCAGAGATAATAACAGAGAGTAGCAGCAGCGGCGGGGGGGGGGTGTAAATAGTCTGGGTAGCCATTTGATTACCTGTTCAGGAGTCTTATGGCTTGGGGGTAGAATCTGTTTAGAAGCCTCTTGGACCTAGACTTGGCGCTCTGGTACCGCTTGCCGTGTGGTAGCAGAAAGAACAGTCTATGACTAGGGTGTCTGGAGTCTTTGACAATTTTTAGGGCCTTCCTCTGACACCCCCTGGTATAGAGGTCCTGGTTGGCAGGAAGCTTGGCCCCTGTTATGTACTACCCTCTGTAGTGCCTTGCGGTCGGAGGCCGAGCAGTTGCCATACCAGGCAGTGATGCAACCCGTCAGGATGCTCTCGATGGTGCAGCTGTAAAACTTTTTGAGGATCTGAGGACCCATGCCAAATCTTTTCAGTCTCCTGAGGGGGAATAGGTTTTGTCATGCCCTCTTCACGACTGTCTTGGTGTGCTTGGACCATGTTAGTTTGTTGGTGATGAGGACGCCAAGGAACTTGAAGCTCTCAAACTGATCCATTACAGCCCCGTCGATGAGAATGGGGGCATGCTCGGTCCTCCTTTTCCTGTAGTCCACAATCATATCCTTTGTCTTGATCACGTTGTGGGAGAGGTTGCTGTCCTTGCGCCACACGGTCAGGTCTCTGACCTCTGACCTCCTCCCTATAGGCTGTCTCATCGATGTCGGTGATCAGGCCTACCACTGTTGTGTCATCAGCAAACTTAATGATGGTGTTGGAGTCGTGCCTCGCCATGCGGTCATGAGTGAACAGGGAGTACAGGAGGGGACTAAGCATGCACCCCTGAGGGGCCCCCGTGTTGAGGATCAGCGTGGCGGATGTGTTGTTACCTACCCTTACCACCTGGGGGCGGCCCGTCAGGAAGTCCAGGATCCAGTTGCAGAGGGAGGTGTTTAGTCCCAGGGTCCTTAGCTTATTGATGAGCTTTGAGGGCACTATGGTGTTGAACGCTGAGCTGTAGTCAACGAATAGCATTCTCACATAGGTGTTCCTTTTGTCCAGGTGGGAAATGGTAGTGTGGAGTGCAATAGAGATTGCATCATCTGTGGATCTGTTAGCGTGGTATGCAAATTGAAGTGGGTCTAGGGTTTCTGGGATAATGGTGTTGATGTGAGCCATGACCAGCCTTTCAAAGCACTTCATGGCTACAGACGTGAGTGCTATGGGTCGATAGTCATTTAGGAAGGTTGCCTTAGTGTTCTTGGGCACAGGGACTATGGTGGTCTGCTTAAAACATGTTGGTATTACAGACTCGGAAAATCAATTTATAACATTTTTGACATGCGTTTTTCTGGATTTTTTTGTTGTTATTCTGTCTCTCACTGTTCAAATAAACCGACCATTAAAATTATAGACTGATCATTTCTTTGTCAGTGGGCAAACGTACAAAATCAGCAGGGGATCAAATACTTTTTTCCCTCACTGTACATGATGCAAACAAGCATAAAGCAAGCTCAGCCCTGTGAGTTCTATTGTCCATCAGTTGCTGTCTCTTTGTAGAGGAAACCCCATCGTTTAGTCTAGTCTAAAAATAATTAATATGAACAAGTACAAGGTTCCTGCAGTTTGACAGGGTTTTAATCCTCCCCGGGGCCAGGAGTTTTTCCATGATTTTTTAAAACTATGATCTGATTAGAGAAACTGGACCCATCATAACCCATATAAAATCTTAACAGTGATACATCACTGTCTTACCCTATAGGGTCAGGAGTTTTACCTGATTAGGTCACCAGATAAGGAAAAACTCCGGGCCCCAGTTTTTTTTGGGGCCTCATTCAATCTCTGCTGTGATCCCATCCCAACACTGTGTAAGTAGACCTCATGTTTGGATAAATATCATAGTAGACCAGCAACTAGCACAATCGCATTATTACACATATACTGTACATCGACGATTTAACTGCTTGCTTAAATGTGTTGTGTTGTTGTTTTATGTCTTCCCTGTCAAATCCTGTCCTGCCCTCAGTGGAAGAGTTGAGCTCTTCTCCAACATGCATACATGATCAGCCTGTCCTGTAATGAAGCCTCTGAACACTTCAACCTCTGAAGTCAAGCCTCTGAACATCTCAACTCATGCCTCATACCCGCATTCAATCACTGCTGTGATCCCTTCCCAACACTGTGTAAGTAGCCCTCATTTCCATTCCCCATAATATTTTACTGTAAATGTTTTTATTAAACGTTTTAGGTTAAAATCATTTGTCTTTAACAATTTTTTAAACACGCTTTGTCATCTCCCTTCCTCCTCAACTTTTCAAGTCACCAGCCTCCATTGCATCTGTTATGTCACAGTTATGACAACATTAATGTAGGCTATATGAGTGCTGCATTTCGAATAGCACAAACAACCTGTGTTATAACGGTGAAAAGTGAGGAAAACTATTTCCGTTTCAGTCGGGGAAAACTATTTTGCTTTCTTCCCTTTCTTGGTAAACACTCGCTGCTGCAAATCGATGTTGGCCCCTAAATTTGAAAAGGCTGCAATGAAATTATGTGTGTGTGTTTGTGTGTGTGTGTGGGCATGCATCTGTGTCTCTGTATATGTGAGTGAGTGAGTGAGTGAGTGAGTGAGTGAGTGAGTGAGTGAATATCTAAACCCCATTCTATATAATTCGGACACACACACGTACAGTCAGAATGGTAGGAGTCACAAAGGCCCAGCAGATTCTCCAGAAGCGGTTTGGTTGGAAGCCAATCATCATTTCAATGTCCTCGCAGAACCTCTGCAGGCCTAGGAAGAGGGGAATAAAGACAGGAGGAGTGAAAAGAGGGAGAGTCAGTCAAATCGACTGCTCAGGTGAGGGGAGTAGAGACACTCTGACACACAAATCCTCCATCCAAAATGGCACCCTATTCCCTATCTGTATACGCCTCTGGTCAAAAGTAATGCACTACGTAGGGAATAGGGTACCATTTGGGACGCACACAGAGAGTGAACCAGATTCACCCAGAGCTCCAGACAAGAGAGCTCCACACTGGCCCCCTACAAGGCACATCCATTCCCAGGGAGAACCCAGGACATTTATTATCCTTCAAAACAATGTGGCTTGACAATTGTCACAATTGTTGTCAGTGTATTGACCAACAAATTTAGCAAGAGATGAGTCACAAGTCACACAATAATTTCACTGGAACCACCTCTGCTGACTGCTGTGACGATTTGGAGTACAGTATGTTCCATATACTCACAGGTCTACTTCAGACCTGGTAGCGAAAGAAACGCCTGTTTAGGCAAGCTGCTGGCTAGCGGAGTAGAACACTTGAAAAAGAAAAGGAGAGACACACACTAGGAGCTCAGATGCAATAATTGAATAACCTAATAACCAACGTTTCGACAGACATGCTGTCTTCATCAGGGTATAATGACAAACACTGCAGGTCACTAGTTTATAAAGTGTCAATTTACACACACAGGTGTCTGTAATCATGGCCGGGTGTGGCCTGTTAATTCTCAGATATGAGAAGAACATACAAAAACATGAACGGATAGCATGCAATAATAGATACAATTTGGCTACATAGGCCTACAAACAAAATCACAATAATCACAAAAATGGCTTCAGATCAAAGTCTACGTTGAGACTGAAGGGAGAAAGGGTCTTTAAATTAAAGCCTCTCATTTTAACAATAAATTGTTGAGGTCACCCCCTCTCCTAGGGAGGGTGACATGTTCGATGCCGATATAATGTAGTGACGAAATCGAGTAGTTCGCTTCCAAAAAGTGGGCCGCAACTAGGTAAGTCGTGTTTTTGCACCTAATGGTGCTACGATGCTCCGAGATTCGTACTTTTAATTCGCGCTTTGCTTCACCCACATAATTTTTACCACAGGGACAAGTTATAAAATAAATGACTGCCTTAGAGGAGCATGTGATAACACCTTTGATTGGGATCTGTTTCCCTGTTTGGGGGAGTTTGAAGGATCTACATTTGTAAGTGCCATTGCATTGAGCGCAGCCATTACACTTGTAGTTTCCATCCGGTAGAGGCGCAAATAGATAAATAGATGTTGTACAGGGATATTTTGGGGTGGTAAATCAGTTTACCAATTGAGGAGAGACGCATTGGTCCATTAGAATGGTAACACAGACATCTAGTGGTCAGAATGAGAAGTGCTCAAGACCCCTGTCGGAGAGGGATAAAGTTTCCCCAAACACTGATCTAAGGTCTGTTTGGTGTTTTTAATCATAACAGTTAGGACGAGGATTTAAGGATTAAGCTGAACCTAGATCTGTGCTTAAGGGCAACCTAGGTACCTGGTCTTGAGCCTCTTATAGCCCATTTACACAGACAAAACCTGTCTTTTTTTAAAGTCTTCTTTTATATGTGAAATGGATTGTTGATAAAAACACTGTACATTTTCAACACAAAAAAACCCAGATCAAGACCTACTCATTATCCTGTTTTTTCATAGACCATGTAACCAAAAAACAGGTAACAGGTCTGTGAGAATAGAGATGTGTTCATTTGCAGGTAAATACATGAAAACAGCCACCATGGTTTAACAACCTAAGCACCACACACTAGAAGTCCTGTTTCATACTGTACTTGTGCTTTCTGTGTTTGTTGTTTAGCCAAGACAATGTTGAACGGCTATGAGGCTTTTCTGATTCTGACGTTGATAAAGTGAGATAAGAGTAGGATGAATTTGCCCCCCGAGACAATGATCTGAATGCAGTTTTGCATTCTTTTTCGTAATGTTTCTAATAATATTAATAATTGTATATGCCATTTAGCAGATGCTTTTATCCAAAGCGACTTAGTCATGAGTGCATCTATTTTTCGTATGGGTGGCCCCAGCAGGAATCAAACCCACAGCACTTGGCGTTGCAAGCACCATGCTATACCGACTGAGCCACACAGGACCACAGTTAGGATTTAGGGAGGGTAAGCTATCAGAAGCATATTTAGGTAAATAAAAAACTTTTATTCTACTACTCACCATAGAAGTAGGAGATTCCGATCAGTTCACAGATGGCAATGATTACCAGAGAGTAAGAGGCAGCGTATGTGTCCACCAACTGGAGCATGTACATCCCATTCTGTTAAACACACACGGACGCAAAAATCGTACACACACAGACACACAGACACACACACACACACACACACACACACACACACACACACACACACACACACACACACACACACACACAAAATGTAAACCAGTGATGCATAGCCAGTGTCATCACTGGCTTACATCTGAAATGCCACCCTATTCCCTACGAAATGGCACCCTATTCCCTACATTTTTACCAGGTAAAAAGTAGTGCACTACATAGGGAATAGGGTGCTATTTGGGACGCATCATCAGTAAACTCTTGTTGTGATGTGTGTATTGTCCTATATTTTAATTTTTAATCCCAGCCCCGTCCACGCAGGAGGCCTTTTGGTAGGCCACATTGTAAATAAGAATTTGTTCTTGCCTAGTTAAATGAAGGTTAAATAAATAAAATTCTTTAAAAAGTACAATGTGTGTGTGTGTGTGTGGCTGCACATACAGTGCCTTGTGAAAGTCTACAAACCCCTTGCCGTTTTCACCTTCTACTGCCCTAAAATTAAATCAGATGTTTTTACAGCTTATTTAGCTACACAACCTGCTCCACATTTTCTATAATTCTCACAATTATAGACAATCTTCACAATTAATAAAAATAAAATAAAAACATGTCTTGATTGAGTATGTCTTCACACCCCCTTGGTGGTATCAGCTTTGGCAGCAATAACAACTGTGAATAATTTTGAATAAGATTGCACCAACTCTTAGGGCAACATATATATAAAAATAAAAAAATCTCAGAATTGCTCAAAGTCAATACATTTGGTTGGGAATCATTGATGGACAGCAATATTCAAACGTGTTGCCAAAGGTGCCTCCACCAAGTATTAACTCTGGGGTGTGAAGACATACGCGATCAATACATCTTTGTTTTATGCGTGCGGGTGCCCGCATACGTGCATGCTCGTTTGTGTGCGTGCGAGCATGTATGTGCATGTGTGTGTAATTCCCGCATGTCTGTGTGTGTGTGTGTGTGTGTGTGTGTTTGTTTGTGTGCGTGGTGCTCTGTACCTCTGTGACCATAGGGAATCCCAGGAAGAAGAAACAGGCACAACAGATGAGTGTGAACAGAGGCTTGTTCTTTCTCAGGTACTGGGGGAACTCATCTGACACCGACGTCACTATGGTCTCAATGGTGGCAAACTGTGACAAAGGAGAAGAGCGAGGCAAGAGAGGACAGGAGGGAGAGAGGAAAGAGGGAACAGAGGAGAGATAAGAGAAAAGAGGGGAGACAGCAGCAATAGGGAGGACAGGAGAGGAAAGAAAAAAGGGAGAGGGCAGAGGAGAGATAGGGGAAAAGAGAAATGTGAGAGAGGGCCGATAAGAGAGGAAAGTCAAGGAAGAGAGGCGAGACAACAGTGGAAGTCAATGACAGTGAGGGAGAGAGAGTCATTACAATCACACAACAGATACAGTATCTATGGACAAAGGGAGCCGAGAGAGGAGAAAGATAGCAGAGATTGAGAAATAACAGCTGTTTAAAAGAGACACCAATGAGACAAGAGTGGAGCAGAAGAAAATGACAATAGGGACCAAGAGGCCAGAGGACAAGTGCAGAGAAAAGAAAGGATGAATACACAGATCGAGCAAAGAGAGACAGAGAGTGGAGCCCAGTGGGACTGAGCTATCTGCCACTTCACCGCTTCTCTACATCCTCATGAGCACCCCCCCCCAAAATTCTCATCAATACAGTATCCCCAACCACTTACCGCCAAGCGCTGACACACACGCACGTACACACACACACCATTGACGTCACTAGAGCCAAGAACGATTTTGTATCAGCCCCGAGTCTTTTGCCCTGCTGGGATGGTGTAAAACAAACTAGGCGACACTGCATTACACACCGCAATGAATACTCCAATCATGAGCCCTGGCCTGGCCTGCTCTGCCTTTTTAGTGCTGCTAAAACCAGCAACTATGTGTACAGTGGCACTTTAGGAGGCGGAGTAAAGTGGTTTTCCAAAGTAATTTTTGATTCGTCCAAAGAAATTATATTTCGGCGCGCTTGGGCGACTGTTCATTCTCTGAGGGAGCGCAAATATGAGAAGGGGAACCGGAGGTAAACTTTGATAGCTTGCTACTACTATAGCACATTTTGTTAGCCCAAGACGATGCTATTCAGAGTTATTGACCTCACAGTAAGCCAGATTCGAGTAACTTAAATTTCAACATGTTAACTCAAAAGCTGCACTGACAGATAACGTCAAGCTAACTAACTAATGTTTGGGACTACCCAGTCTAGCTAGCAGTGCTGCTAACATTAGCTACCTAGCACATTTTATGAGCAGGGTTTTGACAGTAATTGATTACAGTACAGTAGCTATCTGGACACTGAATCCAACAGCTGGAGCTCTGTTCACCACCTGACAAGTATCACTAACTAACAATTACTGTCTAAGCAATTACCGTCCAAATATGCCAAATAATGCTAATAAAGCTAGCTAGCTAACATGACGTTAGCTACTTTTGGTAACGACAACGTCAGCTCAATTAGCTACTGTAGCTATCTGTTGAAAAAACAAAGCTGGATAGCTGAGTAACTTTTTTTCTCCAATTTATAGAAGATGGACATACAGAATTTCTTCTTCAGAAACAGGGGGAGAGATGCAGCTCAGCAAACACAGATGGTTGTGGTATTTGCAGGAGTAAGTTAATTTGTTTTGTGTGTGTGTGAAATTACAATACAATTATTTAGCATCAGTTTTAGCAACATAGATGGGTTGGCTGACAACATCATGAAAACAATTCAGATTGTTTAATAGTCACATGTATAGCGGTTGCAGGTGTGATTGCAGAGCACAGTGAAAATCTTAGGCTTCGAGCTCCAACATGCAGGACTAGTGAAATAAAATAATAAAAATGGTAATAAAAACAATAGAAATAGCACTATATACAGTTGAAGTCAGAAGTTTACATACAGCTTAGCCAAATACATTTAAACTCAGTTTATCACAATTCCTGACATTTAATCCTAGTAAAAATGCCATGTTTTAGGTCAGTTAGGATCACCATTTTATTTTAAGAATGCTTTTATTTCTTTCATCACATTCCCAGTGGGGCAGAAGTATACATACACTCAATTAGTATTTGGTAGCATTGCCTTTAAATTGTTTAACTTGGGTCAAATGTTACAGGTAGCCTTCCAAAAGCTTCCCACAATAAGTTGGGTGAATTTTGGCCCATTCCTCCTGACAGAGCTGGTGTAACTGAGTCAGTTTGTAGGCCTCCTTGCTCGCACACGCTTTTTCAGTTCTGCCCACAAATGTTCGACAGGATTGTGGTCAGGGCGTTGTGATAGCCATTCCAATACCTTGACTTTGTTGTCCTTAAGCCATTTTGTCACAACTTTGGAAGTATGCTTGGGGTCATTGTCCATTTGGAAGACTTACTTGCGACCAAGCTTTAACTTCCTGACTGATGTCTTAAGTTGTTGCTTCAATATATCCACATAATTTTCCTGCCTCATGATGCCATCTATTTTGTGAAGTGCACCAGTCCCTCCTGCAGCAAAGCACCCCCACAACATGATAATGCCACCTCCATGCTTCACGGTTGGGATGGTGTTCTTCAGCTTGCAAGCCTCCGCCTTTTTCCTCCAAACATAATGATGGTCATTATTGCCAAACAGTTCTATTTTTGTTTCATCAGACCAGAGGACATTTCTCCAAAAAGTACTATCTTTGTCCCCATGTGCAGTTGCAAAATGGTGTTCTACAGATGGTGCTCCTGTAGAACACTAGAACACTGTGATGGCCCTCGGGGACAGGCTGAATTTCTTGTTGTGTCTTCTTCACTATGGTGTGTCTGAGATGTGTACGCCAAGGAATTTGACGTTATTTACCGTCTCCACGGCGGCCCCATTGATGAGGATGGGGGCGTGTCCAGCCTGCTTCCTCGTAAGTCCACAATGCGCCCCTTTGTTTTGCTAACATTGAGGGAGAGGTTGTTTACCTCCTCCCTGTAGGTTGTCTCGTTATTGGTGATCAGGCCTACTACAGTCGTGTCTTCAGTGAACATGATGATGGAGTTGGAACTGTGTGAGGCCACACAGTCATGGGTATACAGAGAATGCAGGAGGGGACAGAGGAAGCACCCTTGTGGGGCCCCCGGGTTGAGGATCAGTATCGAGGAGGTAATGATGCCTACCTTCACCAACTGGGGGCGGCCCATTGTGCTTGAAGCTTGAGAAAAATATGTTTAGCTTGGCTTGTAGGGTGGCGTCGGTGACCGTGATGTGGCTGGCTTTCTTTTTGTAATCCATGATCGTAAGGAGCCTTTGCCACATACGCCTTGTGTCCGACCCGCTGAATTGCTCCTACACTTTGTCTCTATACTTGTTTTTCATATTTGTACTGTCTAACCAAATTATTGTCCCCGGTCACCTTGCCCTATTCATAAGCAGCACCTCTCTCTTTCAGTTTTCCTACAAGGCTGCTATCAAGCCACGGTTTTTGATTCGGGTAAGTTTTGAAAGATACTATTGGTATCACATCATTGTGACTCGTTTCAGGAAACTAGGTGTATGTCGCATGTCACTACTTTACAGGAATGCCTTTTGATCGTAAACTTTTTTTATTTTAATCAAAATGCATTTTTGGGAAGAAATGCCTTCTGGAACATGTGAACTTTCATGTGCCTTAATAACAAACTTGTGTGCCATCTGTAAATATGAATAAAATTGTTCAATTACGAGCCTAGTTGGTTTAGCCATGGAAAAAGTCAGCAACCTTCCCGCTAGCCATGATTGGCTGAGATAATGAGTGGGCTGGACATGCCAAGAGATGAGTTTGGATTGGTCTGCCATGTAGCGCGCTTCTTTCTATAATATAAGCTGGTCAGTATGTGTAGATAATCCTTTCTAACGCAGCTTTTTTTAAAGATATCACATAGTAGAACTGCATAAGTGTTGCTCTCCACTTTCTGGAGGACCGAGTTTTGAAATCAGTGGAATTACAGTATGATGGCTAAAGAGAAAATTCTGCCGTTTTATTGCAAATATACAGACACAGTCAAAGAGAACACACACAGAAGGCTCCGGATTACATCTTCAAACTAAGGGCAACCATGGCATCTGTGACAGAGAGGGAGAAACATCCATCCATGTATACGGGTAAGAGAGTCTAGCTAGCTACATTTTCAGATAATACACTTTTCTAATTTTGTCAGAAAGTCGTTTTCATTTCAAGTTCAAGTGTACTGTTAGCTAGCTAGCTAAAGTTATGTGTATGAGCTGTGTAGTAATATTATTCGTATCTCAGAGCCAGATTCATGCAGAGTAGTAACATTATGAGTTGGGATTATGGTTCATTGTTTAGCTAGCTAGCTGCATGTCTAAACAATAGACTTCACTATGAAAGTAACAATTTCAATAGAATGTTTATGATGTGACTATGACAACTTGTAAATTCACTCTGGCTATCTACTCTGACTTCAGAGAACTCTCGTCTGAGTGTTGCAGAGCGCAGAATAACTGACGAATTTATGAACGCTCAACACCCATTGAATATGGCCGGTGTCAGTAAAAGTTGGCAATTTTTTTTAAATTAAATTGTTGCCAGCAGCACAGTTGCAACGCTCTGGATAACATAAAAACAGCCTAACCAGCTCTGCTAGGGTGAGTAAAATGGTCAGAGTGAGCTGCTCTCTCATGTGTCTGGAAGTAGCTAGCAAGCTAGCCAACGTTAGCCAGTTAGCTTGGGTAACTGCTGTTGTTAAGTCAGAATGCTCGGATCAACCCTACTTTTCGGCCAGATCATCCAGTGTGCACTCTGAATTCTCCGAGAGCAAAACGCTCTGAATTTACAAACGGCCAATCTGACAACACTCCAGAACAGCTGAAGATGATTTTTAAAGAATTGATCGGGTTACTACTTGAAACCAACAAACGCCCCATAATATCTGGCCCTCTGCCCTCCCTAAATCGCTGCATTGAACAGTTCAGCAGACTTTTAGCCCTCCATAACTGTCTAAGAGACTATTGCAGCTCTGTGGGTGTAAT